>NW_022589723.1:29944135-30544135 GCF_004348235.1 Phoca vitulina
GGGGGGATGGGTTAGCCTGGTGATGGGTATTAAACAGGGCACGTTCTGCATGGAGCACTGGGTGTTATACGCAAACAATGAATCATGGAACGCTACATCTAAAACTAATGATGTAATGTATGGTGATTAACATAACAATAAAAAACCTCTTAAAAAAAAAAAAGAAGACCCAGAGACCAATTCCTCCTCACCCACAGGCCTTGATGCCACAACTTCGAGCTCCAACTCCTTTCTCCCCAACAAATCCTCCCGCCCTCCATCTCACAAGCAGTCTGCAGATAAAAGGCCCTCTGGACCGGCCAGAAGTAACCTCAAAGGAGGTCTACCTATCCCTCGGTTCTCATGGCCCTACCGGCCCCTTTGGATCACTCCAGGGCCGAGGAGGGCAGACACACCCAGTCCTGGGATCAGGGCTGACGCACCAGGATCCTCCCTGTAGCTACTTGCCCATGTTTACACTTGGGGCTGCCTCTTCCTCCCAAGACCCTCAGTCCTGGGTAAAGGCCGCATGCATCTTGTTTGTGAGCTCATGTTCTCTTTGGAAGTTCCGTTCTCTAGTGCAAAACCCTAAATCGCTTGAGAGGCAGCCTGGCATGGTGGGAAGAGCACATTCGAGGCAGTCAGGCAGACGTGGGTTTGAATCCAGGCCTGCCTCTGACTCTCCTGGCCCTGGTTTCCTCACCCCTAAAAGGTAGCTAGCTAATGCCTATCACACAGTTTTGTGATGATCAGTAATCGTACACGGGAGGCTCCTGGTATATGATTGGTGCTGAATTAGCAATAGTTATTATAATGATGGCAAATGGCACTGCCACCCCAATGCTGCAAATTCTAAGGCCTATTCCCTCCAGACCTGACCCCTGCCACCTTCGGCTCCCATGTAACCATTTAGCAGAGTGTCCTGTGCTCAGACCTGCCAGTTCTGGGCCAAGCCAGGCCTCGCCTCTGTGGTATACGGAGCTGGCAAACAGAAAGCACTCAAAGCAGTTAAGTGTTTGCTAACTTAGAAAAAAAAAAAAAATCCTGAAATCTCAAAAGACTGGAATTTTTCCCACCCCATTCTGCTTTCGTGGGCACAAATCAATAAGGAAACAAGCTCAGATCAGGGTTTATTCAGAAAAGTAGCTTCTCCCATATGGACTTTTCTCTTGATGACCGTGTTCCTACACAATGTTCAGCAGGCAAAACACAAAGGTCTGAGGTACTTGGGAGATTTCAGAAATTTCCTTCAGACTCGTCACAGAAAAATCATTTATTTCTAACAAATTGCCCTTTTGTAATTATAAAAGTAATATGTGATCGTTGCAGGCACTGTGGAAAATAGGAAAAGTATATGAAAAATCCAAACAAGTGACAATTTGGCCATCTCTGGAGAGTGTCGTGGGGGATGTTTTGGTGCATTTCCTTGCATTCTTTTCTCTATGCGCCTCAAGGATGTAAGTATCCATTCATTTAAAAGTGAACAGATGAGGGACGCCTGGGGGGCTCAGTCGGTTAAGCGGCTGCCTTCGGCTCAGGTCATGATCTCAGGGTCCTGGGATCAAGTCCCACATCGGGCTCCCTGCTCAGCGGGGAGCCTGCTTCTCCCTCTCCCTCTGTCTGCCGCTCCCCCTGCTTGCGCTCTCTCTCGCTCTGACAAATAAATAAAACCTTAAAAAAAAAAAAAAAAAGTGAACAGATGAATACATAGGCCAGCCAGTGTCCACAGAAGAGCAGCAGTAGACTACTCACGAAGGCTTCCTTGTCCTGTTTTCCCTTCTCCCCACCCCTAAACAACTTATTTCTTAGTGACACACCTCCACATTGCAAAACTACAGGACGTCTTATCAGGACTTGGTGAGCTCTGACCCTCTGAGTGAGTTAACGTAGTCATCTCTGCTTTCCATTTTCGTGTCACAGGGTCAATATTTACTAGCCGTGTTGCTAAAACAGGCCCTGGGCATGGCCTCAGTGCCAAACGTCCCTGTCTAATCTCAGCAGCAGCATCCCAGTGGCCCCAGATGCCCTCCTGCGCCACGGGCCGCAGCGCCAGGTAAGTGACTCCTGCACCAGCCGAGCACGTGGCCTCCAGCCCGGCCTCCACCCCTTGGGGGAGGAGCGCCTGGGTGGCCTAGTGGGTTGAGCGTCCAACTCTTGGTTTTGGCTCAGGTCGTGATATCAGGGTCATGGGAATAAGCCCCACATTGGGCTCCACGCTCAGCGGGGAGTCTGCTTGGGAGTCTCCCTCCCTTTCCCTCTGCCCCTCCTCTTATGCACACACTTTCTCTCTCAAGTCAATAAATAAATCTTAAAATATATATGTATTGGAGATGGGAAAATTGAGGCCATGTGGGGGAAAGGACTTGTCTAAGCACATGCAGCTCTAGAACCAAAGCCTGGACCCCTCCACTCCATACCAGCACTCTCTCTTATTGTCCTCTCGTTGAATGCCTCAACACGGAGAACAGCATTTTATTAGGCCTCTTGTTTCCAGGTGAGCAGGTGCTTCTCTGAGATAGTCCATTTCACGGGGTGGGGGTTGGGGGGGGTCGTCTTCCCAAGAGTGTCCTGGTCTCCTATCCTACAGTGATGATTAAGGTAACATCATGGCATCATCAATTCTCCTGTCTCCTGCTGGAATTCATTCATTCATGCATCATTCATGCATTCGTATGACAAACTGCTATTGAGTCCAGCTGTGGGAAGGCATTGCTGGCTTCACCCAAGCAGTTCCCCTGTCCCTGCCTCCTCTGGGAAGGATCTCCCTGCAGCTGTTGAAGGAGACAGACTGTCCAGTAGCCCCAAGGGAGTTGGAGGCTTAAAGGGAAATACCTACAGGAAGGAGATGTGGGAGGGTCATGGTTTGGGGGTAGATCCCTGACAGTGCACCTCTGGAAGAAAGCCCCCATTCCTGAGAGCGCCTCCGGTACTGAAAGGAGTAAGTGTTTCTGTGCAGCAGTAGAGAAAGCAAAGGACCTGGAGCGAAGAGACCTGCATTCAGGTCCCTGTCGCACCACCAACATGCTCCATGGCCCAGAGAGGAAAACTGCCTTGTCCAAGGTACAACATCTTAGTGGCCAGAGTGGAACTTGAATCAAGTTCTCTACTCTAAGTCCAGGGCTATTGGCTCGGACGCCACAAATGAGGCTTTCTACTTCTCTTACCCTCAGCCCCAAGAAGGCCACAGCCCGGATCTGGAACTTCTACGGCGACAGGGCTCCTCCTCATCTCCTCAGTTGAGATTGGTACCCCCACAAGGGGAAGTACCAGCACCTTCTCTCCCTGGAATTAGACACCCCGCTTGGGTTGGCAGAACTCGGCTGCGCCACGTCCTGGAGAAGCACGAGCCGGACAGAGGCCACCAGGCTAACCCCAATGCAGGAAGAAGCTGTGCTGTGGGGCCATTCGGGCCCCCGAGAGGGAGAACAAGCGAACATTCTGTACAGATGCTGGGATGTCAAACAGCTCTGCACACTTGGCCTGCTCTCCTGCTCCGCCCCCTCCAGGCAAGAAAACAAAGAAGGTCGTGTGAGCAGGGCTGTGAGGAAAATGATGCTGCATTTCTACCTTCTCTTGGGCTTGTAGAAGCAAACTCAAGCCCTTGGGGCTCAGCGCTGGCTGAGCGCGGGTTATGGTTGCACCAGCCCCTGTGTTTGTTGACTGTCTTCTGTGGACTCGCCCCATGCGAGAGGTGCTGGGAACACTAAGAAAGATACACCTTGGCCCCTGTCCTCAAGGTGTTCACAGTCTGGCTTGGGATACAGAATGAACCTCCAGGAAGCCTTCCACTTCAGAGCAATTATGTACGAGGCACAGACTCTAAGGGCTACGACTCCTCGAAGTTGGAGAGATGGACGAGGCTGGGGGAGGTACCATGGAAGGCTGCAGAGTAATAGGAGGTATTTTCACTGGACTTGAGGACTGAGAAGAACTAGGGGAAGAGAAGAAGGAGATGAGAGAGAAGGTGCTCCGAAGGAAAAAAAGAACCTCTCATTAACAGGCTTGGACAAGGGGATGTCTGGGTGGCTCAGTTGGTTAAGCATATGACTCTTTTTTTTGTTTTTTAATATTTTATTTATTTATTTGACAGAGAGAGAGAGAGCACAAGCAGGGGAAGTGGCAGGCAGAGGGAGAAGCAGCCTTCCTGCTGAGCAGGGAGCCCGATGCAGGGCTCAATCCCAGGACCCTGGGATCATGACCCGAGCTGAAGGCAGACGCTTAACTGACTGAGCCACCCAGGCGCCCCGCATCTGACTCTTGGTTTCGGCTCAGGTTGTGATCTCGGGGTCATGGGATCGAGCCCTGAGTAGGGCTCCATGCTCAGTAGGGAGTGTGCTTGAGATTCTCTCTCTGCCCCTCCCCCTGCTCTCTCTCTCTCCCTAAAATAAATAAATTCTTAAAAATCTTTTAAAATTTTTTAAAAATTAAAAAAAAAAGGCTTGGACACAAGAAACAACAAGTGTTAGTAAGGATGCAGAGAAAAAGGAACATTTGTGCACTGTTGATGGGCATGCAAACTGGGGCAGTCACTCTTGAAAACAGTATGGAGGTTTCTCAAAAAGTTAAAAAGAGAACTACCCTAGATCCAGCAATCACACTACTGGGTATTTACCCCAAAAATACAAAAACACTAACTCAAAGCGATACATGCATCCCGATGTTTATAGCAGCATTATCTACAATAGCCAAGATACAGAAGCAGCCCAAGTGTACATTGACAGATGAATAGATAAGAAGATGTGGTATATATATACAGTGGAATATTATTCAGCCATAAAAAAGAATGAAATCTTGCCATTTGCAATGATGTGGATGGAGCTAGAGAGTATAATGCTAAGTGAAATAAGTCAGAGAAAGACAAATACCATATGATTTCACCCATATGTGGAATTTAAGAAACAAAACAAAGGAGCAAAGGGGAAAAGAGAGAGAGAGAAATAAATCAAGAAACCGGCTCTTAATTATTGAGAACACACTGATGGTTACCAGAGGGGAGGGGGTGGGGGATGGGTGAAATAGGGGATGGGATTAAGGAGTGCACTTGTTGTGATGAGCACCGGGTGATATATAGAATTGTTGAATCACTATACTGTACACCTGAAACTAATATCACACTGTATGTTAACTAAATGGAATTAAAACTTACAAAAAATGTAAAAATAAAAGGCTTGGACAAGGGGCATAGCAGCTAGAGTAGAGAAAATTTGGGAAGCACTGAGAGGTAAGTTTTGGCGAGTAAGCAAAACAATGGAGCTAAGTCAACCACATCCTTCAGTTTATTTTTTTGTTTTGTTTTAAAGATTTTATTTATTTGACAGAGACAGAGACAGCGAGAGAGGGAACACAAGCAGGGGGAGTGGGAGAGGGAGAAGCAGGCTCTCCGCCGAGCAGGGAGCGCGATGCGGGGCTCAATGCCAGGACCCTGGGACCATGACCTGAGCTGAAGGCAGACGCTTAACCAACTGAGGCACCCAGGTGCCCTACATCCTTCAGTTTAATCAGCCAGCCACTTATTCCTGACTCCGTGTCTGACAGACTATAGGGAAGACATGGCTTCGACATAGTCCTGAATCACTTTCCCTGCAAAGAGTCAGGGAAAGGTAAGGCAGATAAAGTGTCAATGGAAAGGTAAGGCAGATAAATCAGAGCTATATACCCGTGGGCACAAGAGTGCAGCTTTACGAGAGGAACCATCCAAGTGCCAGTTAACATCTGGCTACGGGGCAGTCTGACAGAGACGACAGAAAAGGCACAACACTGTCATCACTAAATGAGCACCTGCTGCCATTAACAGTTTAAGTTCCATTCTCAGTTAATGGTCATGTTCTTCCAAGTCCTAGGCAAAGGTTTTCCAGACTTATTTTGGGAAGCTCTTATTCAGGAAGAGCTTCCTAAAGCCAGCATTAGCTGGAATCAGGACTTGAGCTAGAATACATACAAGTACGTGTCACTTCACCTAACAGACAAGATCCCTAAAGAGTGAATTAGCCTGACTCCCATGTCCCTTTCTCCATCCGGTCCCATGAACCTCTCTTCCAGTTTAAAACCAGCAAAAAGTCCAAACCTCTGAGCATGAAATACTTAAAAAGCAATACCTTCCCTATAACATAAGAACTACATATTAAATGTTTTTTTAGGAGGTATAGAAAAGTATAAATAAAAAACTGTTGGATCATCCATAGTCCTACCTTCCCCTCCTTCCCCACCCCACCCACCCTTGTGACCAATACCATTAAATCGGCTAGCTTAGATTTTTGTCCATCCTGTGTTTGCTACCCTGGGCTTGCCCATGGCTCTCCGGCCAGAACCGGTCATCTAGTTTCCAGGGGACCCACTCCCTGCAAACATACGTTGCATGTTCTTGTCCCTTTGGGAGGCTCTATATCTATGTTTATCTGGAATGCCCACCCTCCCTACTCAGCCTATCCGAATTTCAACCACCCTTTAGTGCCCCACTTAGCTCCTACCTCCCAAAACCTTCACCAGCTGTGCCAGGCCATGGAGGTAGCCATGTTCTAAACTGGAAAAAAGGGACTGGGGACCAGAGAAGAGGAGAAACGTGGCTAAGGTCACGGTGCAAAGCCAGACTACAGAGCGGAGCCAACTGAAACCAGAACTCATCTGAACGTTTATGGTGCACCTACCATGTGCCAATCACTGTGTGAGGCACTAGGAAATAAAACAGAATGGCCTCCAGATCCTGTGATCAGAAAACTCACGGGACTATGAGCTGCTTTGGGGCAACTTTTCGTCAAGGGGCTGTGCAAAACTCGGTGAATGCAGACTCGTGGGCAAATAATGACAAGGGTCGCCACATGTGTTGTGGGAACGTAGACACTCCCAATCCAGCCTGCAGTCAACATGCCTGCATTAGTCTGGGCAGGCTCCCGAGAGGAAGCGGCTGGAGCAAGGCTCCATGCACGGGTGAGAGTAGGTAACGCAGGGAAAGCCTGCTACTCGAGCTCTTTGAGGGAAAGGTAGTCACTGGAAGGATCCACGCAGGAATCGGAAGTGAAGCTAGAGGCCATAAAGGGATTAGCTCGTGGAATCAGTAGCTCCTCAGCGGCTGCTCCATTCCCTCCGCACAAGTCAAGTCTCAGAGAGAGGCCATTTAATGGGCGTTTAGCTAAGTATCGCTGCTCCTAGTGGGCAGGGCGGTTGTAGCCCAGCCATCTCATAGGATACCAGCTAGCCAATGAGTGGGTCGCTTTGGGGTCAATCGGGGGCTACCCCTGCACAAGGACCAGCCCAGCTCCACTGTACTGCGTAGGGGGCGGTGAGGGGCAGGGGGTAGGGGAGAGGGAAGAGAGTAGTTCTAGCAAGAAAGGAATGTTGATTGGGGCACCTGGGTGGCTCAGTCGTTAGGCATCTGCCTTCGGCTCAGGTCATGATCTCAGGGTCCTGGAATCGAGCCCCGCATCGGGCTCCCTGCTCGGCGGGAAGCCTGCTTCTCCCTCTCCCACTCCCCCTGCTTGTGTTCCCTCTCTCGCTGTGTCTCTCTCTGTCAAATAAATAAATAAAATCTTAAAAAAAAAAAAGAAAGAAAGGAATGTTGAGTACAGGAGATAGTACGCACAAGCCGGGGTTGGGAGGGGAGGGCGGAGGAGGAGGGGAGGGCGGAGGGGGCGGGGAGGGCGGAGGGGGCGGGGAGGGCGGCATCTCAGCAGGGGTCTAGTGTGAGCGAAGGCAAAAAGGTAAGATTAACACAGCCAGGAGAGGATAATACAGAGACTTGCTCCGTCAGGAGTCTCATGAACAAATAAGGTAACAGAGAAGCTGCCCAACCCAGCTCCTCCCCATAAGCCCTTCAAAACAACGGACTGCCAGGCTTTTAGCAAAATGATGTCCATATCTGTGACCATTTGCTGGGCACTTCCCAAAGGCCAAGCTACGCCCTTACATCTATGGCAGGAATGGGGAAAGTGGTATTTTGAAAGCTGCTCAGAGCTGTCACCATGTACTAAGGGAGAAGAAGACTCCATCATGGGGGCAAGGTGGGTACAGGTCAGAGATGGCTTTTGTCTGGGAAAAACTTTAAAGGGCCTTTGATTCAGGATATAAAAGCCAGGGTCCACTAGGGACAGGCTGCCACAACAAGGAGCTAGCCTGGCTATATCTGAAGGAAAAAGAGTCTCCCTTGGGTAGTAAGTATGAAGGATGGTAGCAGACTTGGGGCCTGGGGTGGGGTCCTGGAAGGCCCCAGCATCATGGCAGAGGTCAGGAGTCAAAGGAGCTGAGGGGTCTGCTACCATGCTTTAAGCCATCTCTGTGCAGAAATTCCTC
Organism: Phoca vitulina; assembly: GCF_004348235.1. NCBI lineage: Eukaryota > Metazoa > Chordata > Mammalia > Carnivora > Phocidae > Phoca > Phoca vitulina. The sequence continues at coordinate 29,952,398 of NW_022589723.1, forward strand.
TCATAAGAAGCTCATGAGAAAGTCAGCGTACCCTGCAACCAATCTTGGTGGTGAGGGAAGGCACTCAGAAATGGGCCCGAGTCCATGCGTGAGACAAGGTCACAGAGGGAGCCCAGCTTTGTCTCAAAGGAGGAAGGGGCCCCCAAGCCCAAGGCCCTGAGATGTGGAGGAGGATGTGAGTACTCCCTGGGGAGAGCCAGAAAGGCTGGATTAGGAAGAGGACTTCTGGTTGCCCTGCAATGGAATGCTCTTATTCTTATTTGGACATTAAAGAACGGGACCCCAGAAAGCTGGAAAACATGAAGAGACTCAGATTCCACATGTGGTATTTCAACAATCTTATGAGACGGGGACCATCTTAGGATGAAGAAACAGAGCCTACGAGAGTGAAGCTGCCCGAGTTCTAAAAGCTCACAGTAGCAGAGTCAAAATCAAACCTGGGCCTGGTGGCTCTAGCACCCAGAATAGTCCCTGCCAGGCTAGGGCTCGTCAGTCTCCTGCCCTGAGCCCGTCCTCCTGCCGACATCCCTCAGCTGCCCTTCTCCCCTCTGCCCTGTCTTCTCAGCTGGGAAGGGGGACAGATGGGAGAGAACTGGGGGTCCCCTCCAAAAGACTGGTAGGAATGCTTTGCCTCCTAGAATCACACTGTAGCTAACGTTCCCCCTTTAGCTTGTGGGTCCTGCCCCAGGGTGCCAACTTAACCTCACCCCGAGGGGGGAAGGGTATTTCCTCACCCTCCAGGCCCTGTGCCTAGGACGCCAGGGGCTAACAGCTCAGGATTCAAGATTAGGGTCCTGAGGCCTCAGGATTAGATGCTGGCCACCAAGGGCAGGGATGAGCAGGGAGGCAGTCTAGCCCTAGAGGTACACCAGGGGCAGGACAACTAGGCTCTCAGCAGACCTCCTCCAATAGCCCACCAAGAGCAGGAAACTGTGCCAACCGCCCTCCTTGTTCTGTGGAGGGGACCTGAGGGTCTCAGGCAGAAAGAAAATTCTGGGCAACTTGGTACCTCAAAGGGAGCACTGGACCAGGAATCAGAGTCCTGGGCTTAAATCCTAGCTGGCAAGTCAGCCAAGCTCACTAAACTCCAGCTTCCTCATCTGCAAAATGGGAGAAAGACCTATCACCACATAGGCTGCAAGAGGATTAAACCAGGTAATGAACCCCTGTGGCTAGAGCAGGACCAGATTTAGAGAAGACACTCAATCCCTAATAGTCAGAGCTCCTTTCCCTCCTGCCCACCCCAGCACTCTCTGAAGAGGACAGGCTTAACCTAGTTAGACTGTGGCTCTAAAACTGCCTTCTCGGAGGTTCCTCACAGGCTCTGAGAGAGAGAGGGCAGGGATGGGGAGCAGGTGGACCTCTGCTCACCCCTTCTTCCTCCTTTTCCGTAACGGCCCCTTCACTTTGATCGGTTTACATCCTGTCCCTCACCCCATAATAATCCACTTTTTACAAGTTTTGTTGCTTAAATAGTAAACTCTACTGAAGTCAACCAGGAGTGGTCACGTTTTTCCACAAAGAGCCAGAGAGTAAACAGTTTGTGCACTGCTGACCAAGAAGCAAAATCAAGGTATGTATATAATGAGGAAGAAAACAAAAATCACCACAGATTTTTAGTTGATGAAATTCAAAATATAATAAGGAGCTTTATTTTATTTTTGTTTTGTGTGTTTTTTGTAATACAGATCTTCCAAGGAGAAGAATGGAACACTTGGTGGGGGGGGGGGTGAGATAACATTTTGCTTACCTGGGGTCCAAAGTCAGTGTTCCCTCTCATCAAATCTGTTGGAACTGTTCATGGGTAAAACCCATTCATAGCTCCAGGGCCACTCAAACAGGTGGCGGGCCAGATGTGGCTGGAGGGCTATAGTTTTCCGTCCCCTCGACTAGACAGTGTAGGAGCCCTTGCAGATTAAAGTTCTTGGGCTCTAAAGCCTGGTGAAGGCTGCTGGGGAGTCTGGGGCAATCTCCCCAAGAGACACCGAAGGCCATAGCCATCAGCTCTGTGGGAAGATCTAGAAGTTTCAGGGTCTCCCACGACCTCCGACCTGCACTGCCAGAGCCTGGGCTGCTTTACTGCAGCTAAGGTGATGGGTACCTCAGGCCCAAACTCCTACCACTAGCCTCACCTCTTCCCCTTCGCGTGCATTTCCTCAGCAAGAAGTACAGGGAAACCCCACTCTCCTCTCCTCTGCCCTAAAAGCAGTCCCCTCCCCAGGTAACTCCTCTCCCAGAGCTCTCAGAAAGCTTTCTTAGAGACACCTTCCGGGCCAGCTTCTAAAAGTACGGACAAAGACGTGGAACCTTCTGCTGGAGTTCCGTGGTCTCCCAAAGACCTTGTGTCCTTTCTGCCCCTGAGGGGAGGGAGGCCAAACCCTGTGGTCCCGGCAAGGCTGGGTCAGGTACATTCCCCGAGCCTCCTTTGCTTCAGTTATAAAATGGGAATGATTATATTTGCCTTACCTGCCTTCTGTTGCTCTCAAAACTTCAAATTATCCAATGACTGGAAAGGTAATGAAAAGTAAACACCACAAAGGAGGGCAAAGTCACAGAGAGAAATAAAGTTTGGAACTAAGGGAGAAGCACAGAAGACCTCCATCACTTTAAATGTCCCCACTGTGAAAACACAAATGTATCTTTACAAAACTCCAAGTACCAAAAGCACACAAAAACAATGAAGGCGGGGCGCCTGGGTGGCTCAGTTGTTTAGGCGTCTGCCTTCGGCTCAGGTCATGATCCCAGGGTCCTGGGATCGAGCCCCACATCGGGCTCCCTGCTCAGCCGGAAGCCTGCTTCTCCCTCCCCTGCTCCCCCTGCTTCTGTTCCTGCTCTCGCTATCTCTCTCTTTCTGTCAAATAAATAAATAAAATCTTTAAAAAAAACAAAACAAAACAATGAAAGCATATTGACAAAGCCACACGGAAATAAGCACCTCCTGGTGACCTGGTAAACTGAGTATCTACTTTAAACCATTACACAAATCAGTCATAACCTTCGACCCGGTATTCCACCTCTGGGAATACGCCCAGCAGAAGTAATGCAGAGAGGAAATTAAACAAATATGTCCACAAAAACATTTATTTTTAGTAGTGAGAAACAACAGGGGGAACTTGAGTACACTGGCAACGTCTCTATGGCAGAAGGCTATGACGTTAACAAATGTATATGGACTGTACTGTATTTCTTTTTAAAGGCTAGCATTCTTCAAAAATATCGGTGTCGGGCGCCTGGGTGGCTCAGTTGGTTAAGCAACTGCCTTCAGCTCAGGTCATGATCCCAGGGTCCTGGGATCGAGTCCCACATCGGGCTCCCGGCTCAGCGGGGAGCCTGCTTCTCCCTCTGACCCTCTCCCCTCTCATGCTGTTTCTCTCCTGCTCACTCTCTAATAAATAAATAAATAAATAAATAAATAAATAAAATTTAAAAAAAAAAAACAAACAAAAATATCGGTGTCATGACAGTCCAAGAGAAGCTGAGGCACCATTCCAGATTAAAGGAGACTAGAGAGATATGACAACGAAACACAGCATATGATCTGCACCAGATCTTGTTCTGCAGGGAGAAAATGGCCATAAAGAACACTAATGGAGGGCGCCTGGGTGGCGCAGTTGGTTAAGCGTCTGCCTTCAGCTCAGGTCATGATCCCAGGGTCCTAGGATCGAGTCTCACATCGGGCTCCCGGCTCAGGGGGAGTCTGCTTCTCCCTCTCCCTCTACCCACCCACCCTGCTTGTGCTCTCTCCCACTCTCTCTCAAATAAATAAATAAAATCTTAAAAAACAAAAAACAAACAAAAAGAACACTAATGGAATAATTGACAAAATTAGAATGACGGTGCTAGCGTAGAGAAAAATATTATATCGGAGTTAAATGTCCTGAAGCTGAAAACTGTTCTGTAGATATGGAAGAGAACAGTCAAGCCCTTAGGAGATGCATAATCAAGTAGTAAGGGATAAAGAGGCATAATGTCTGCAACCTACTTTCAAATGGTTCAGAAGCAATAATAGATGGTCAGACAGACAGAAAGGAAGGAGAAAGAAGGGAGAGGAGCAGGGGGAGGAGGAGGAGAGAGGGGGAGGGAAGAAGGGAGGAGGGGACAAAATGTTAAAATTGGTGCATCTGAATAAAGGATATATAGGAGTTCTGTTATTCAGAAAACTTTCTTATTAAATTTGAAATTATTTTGAAACAAAAAATGTTTAAGTTCTACGGACTCAGGATACATGGAACGGTGTAAATAAAACAACGTCAAGTCGAAAACAACACAACACAAATACCTGTACTGGCGATGAAGTAGAAAAGAGAGTGTACTCTGTAGATATAGGTATATAATGGTTTTAGTGACACCCCACATAAGTACCTCCCCCCCAGCTCTTACAGTTTTCCTAATGCAAACTGAGCTCAATGAGACCTACCCCACAGGGCAAGCGATTTGCCCCGTGTGCCAGCTTCTGACGGAAGCGTGGGCAATGCAACCACTTTGTTTGAGTGGCTTTGTGCTTTGTCTTCCTAACAATGAGTGATGAAAGCGCCTCCCTCCTTCTTCCATGGCCTCTGTCATCCAGGGCCCTCTGCGGTCTCCTGTCCTCCTGGCAGCCCCACCCTTCCACCCCCACCATGTGTCCTCTTGCCCAAGCCCAGGCCTGCGGCTCCTCAGTCCCTGGCGTAGCCCTAACCTTGGGGTGGTTCTCTGCCATCTCCTGGATTAGAATGTGAGGAGCTGCCTATATAGGGTGATGATTTCCTCCTCTGAACAACTGGCATATGTTTTTGGGGTCCCCCTATTAGCTCGTGGCCTGTTCCATCTCATTTCATTTGAGGAGAGCAGCCTTGTGCCCCAAATGAGCCAAGCTCTTCTGGGGCAAGGCCTGAGGCCCAAGTGTCCTGCATCCATCATGGTGCCCATCACCAGTGGGTGCCCAGGAAGGGTCACTGGACTGTGATAATGACCTAGAATATAGACGTGAACGTACGCCTCCACACACCCCACTCATCTTTCAGAAACCACTGGCTTGCTCAGGGTACAGCTACGGCCCAAAAGACTACCTTACCACTAACACCACGCTGAGAGCTTCCTGGGCCTGAAGAAGACAAGCTTGGTGTTAGTGGCAGGAAAGCCTTTTGGCACGAGGGACAAGAGTCCACTGTAAAACTTCTCTGCACCTCAGTTTCCTCATCTGTGACGTGGGAATGTGACCCAGCTCATGTTCTGGAAGGATGAGAAGTACTCGGCACAGACACTGACGGGAGCGCAGAAGATTCTTAACACACGTGAGCCACGTACGCCTTCCCAGCAACAGGAAATATAAGCATGTATATGATCAGAGAGGGACAAAAATCCCAGCCCAGGGCAGCAGACAGGGCTCTGCCCAGCAAGCAAAGTTTCTGGCTTCTATTTCTGACTTTCTCTGAGATGTACTGTGCTGCACGGAGTGAATTTCCCAGTTGGCTTCTCCTTGATGAGGAAGATCTGAATTCCTTGAGCCAGGTACCTAACAGTTGGGAGACTGAGTTTCTCCATCTGTAAAATGGGGTAGTAAGTGCTTCACAGGCTATGACAAGGATTAAATATAATGATGTGTGACCAGGAAATGGAAGTAATTATTGCATTTTGTTCTCCTCTTAGTGTTTGCAAAATCCTGGACATTCATGGATTTCAAGGCCTATGGGTACTGGGGGGCTTGGCTGAGGTCTTCTGCCTCAGATTTAACTCAGGGCAGGTTCCAGACAGTGCTGCAGCTCACTGATGGGTATCTGTGGGAGCGGAGCACTTCTCAAGTGTAAAAAGCCCTCTCTGGACACTGTAGAGGGAAGCCCCGCCCGGAGGAATCCTCAGTGGGGGGATGACCAGGGGAACCCTTTCAGGTAACATAAAGTAGGATGACCTGAGCATTTAATAGGGATGTGGGTCCAGAATAAGGGGTAATTATTTTTTTTTTTTTTTTAATTTTTTTTTTTATTGTTATGTTAATCCCCATACATTACATCATTAGTTTTAGATATAGTGTTCCATGATTCATTGTTTGTGCATAACACCCAGTGCTCCATGCAGAACGTGCCCTCCTCAATACCCATCACCAGGCTAACCCATCCTCCCAACCCCCTCCCCTCTAGAACCCTCAGTTTGTTTTTCAGAGTCCATCGTCTCTCATGGTTCTTCTCAGAATAAGGGGTAATTAAATATACAGAAGGGGTAGAGTAGGATGGGGTGGGTCAGGCTTTGCCGGGGAGACAGCATTTGACCTAGACCTTGAAGGAAAGAGCAAGGAGACATCACAGAAGTTGTTGGGCCCTCTGGCCTCTGTCTCAGTCCTATAGTGATTCTCAAAATAAGAGCCTAGGGGGCGCCTGGGTGGCTCAGTTGGTTAAGCGACTGCCTTCGGCTCAGGTCATGATCCTGGAGTCCCGGGATCGAGTCCCACATCGGGCTCCCTGCTCGGCAGGGAGTCTGCTTCTCCCTCTGACCCTCCCCCCTCTCATGCTCTCTGTATCTCATTCTCTCTCTCAAATAAATAAATAAAATCTTTAAAAAAAAAAAAAAAATAAGAGCCTAGAGGAGGGGGGGAGGGGAGGCGAGGGGTGGGACAGGCGATGGGGGGCGTTTGTCGCGATAAGCCCCGGGTGTTGCATGGAGGCATTGAATACACTACATTGTACGCCTGAAACTAATATTACACTGGCTGTTAACTAACTGGAATTTAAATACAAACTTAAACAAACAAACAAAAAACAAAATAAGAGGGGCGCCTGGGTGGCTCAGTCGTTAAGCGTCTGCCTTCAGCTCAGGTCATGATCTCAGGGTCCTGGGATCGAGCCCTGCATCGGGCTCTCTGCTCAGTGGGAAGCCTGCTTCTCCCTCTCCCACTCCCCCTGCTTGTGTTCCTGCTCTCGCTATCTCTCTCTCTCTCTGTCAAATAAATAAATAAAATCTTTAAAAAAACAAAAACAAAAACAAAACAGAATATGAGAACCTGCCTTCAAAGAGCTAACAGCCTGGTACAAACAAATGTGAGATAGGCCTCATCTAGGCAGTCCCAGGGCCATGAGCACTGCCCTGCTCCCCATAGCCTCCCCAGCCTGCCCCAGTAGTGCAACACCCGGGAGAATGTTAACTCTGAGCATACGTGCTTCAAGCAGACACAAAAGAGGAGGGAATGTGTGGGCGTGAGAAACAGCCCAAGAAAAAGGAGAAGGTAGAACTCAGAAATAAAAATAGTTGCTGAGTTAAGGCTACTAATCTCTCATTGGCTTAACTTGCCTTAAGTTTTTTATGTTTAAAAAAAAAAAAACTTTCATCCAAAATAAGTCTCATAGATCTCTATATAGTGCTATAAAAAGAGAGTCAATGCATTTCATTAAGTGAAAAAAGCAAGTTGTAGATTCTTATGGTCACGTGATCCCATCTGGGTGTCCGTACACACTTGCTTTACTTAGAAAAGTTCTGAAAGGCGACAGAAGAAAATTATCGTCGAAGTCCAGCTGTGGGCATGAGACAAGGAGGGAGGGTGGGAAGAGTTGACTTTTTACTTGAACTCTTCAGAGCTTTATGACATTTGCCATGCATTACTTCTATAATTTAAGAGAAAAAGTTTTTAATTTAAAAAGAAATAATAAAAGCCCCTTTGCCTCAGAGTTCACCTCGGAAACCCTTTTCCTAAGGACTGAGACAGGTCAATCCAAACACCTTTGGATTGACCAATCCAAACACATTGTAGTTTTCTATAGTGCTTTGTGGCTAGACTGGGCTCTAGAACCCAGCCTGGGTGAATCTGAGCTCTACACATTCCTGGAGGTCTTGTTTCTCTCCCAAAAGACATTGCCCTGGATCATAAGCTGCAAAAGGACAGGAATGTGTCTATTTGTTTACCACTGCCTTGGACAGTGGCTGGCACACAGTAGCTCCTCAATGGTGTGTTAAGTGAAGAAAAGGAGGGGAGGGGAGAAAAATAGGACTGTCCCTTCTGAGTCGGAGCACTCGTCTGCAGACGGCTCTAGCTCCAGCCTATTTATGGCTCCCAGCCAGATCTTCCCCTCCTCCCTGAGCCTCAGTCTCCTCAGTTTTCAGATGAAGAACCTGGAAGAATGGATCTCTAAAGGCCTTCTAGCTCATCTGGCCCCTAGACCACAAATGCTAGGATGCCAAACCATTCCAAAGGCCTCAGGGCTCTGCAGCCTCTTACCCATTCTATTCCAATTAGCGCTTTAGAGATGTAGGGGGGCGGTGGTGATCCAAAGCTCCCAGTCTGTGAGGTACGGACCCTCCCACCCTGCCACAGGTGAAGGACCAGCTAACAGGAGGCCTCTTCCAGCTCTAATAGCCCTGATACACAAAGCTGGGGAGAGACAGGACTAAGAAGGAATAATAGGTGAAGTCCCCAGGAAATGGTCTCGACTTCCTTCTTCAGAGCCCCCCCACCCCGACAAGGTCCCTTCCAACTCTGCCCCTGGCATGTGCATGGCTGCCCCCACTGCAGGGCTGGAGCCCCAGGAGGGCAGAAACTGTCCGTGTCTTGTTCATCTTTGTGCCCAGAGCACCTAGCACAGACCCCTCCACATACGATGTGGCTGAGGTGAGGCTCCCGAATCAGATGCCATTGGAAGGGCCTGCCAGGGTCTGCTCCTGAGCTTGCCACTTTCCTCCTGGTATCACCACATTGGAAGCACCTGGCTTCCCATTCAGAGGCAGACTCCCACTGACCACCTTTCAGCCTCTGGCCCTGTCCTCTTCCTTTACCTTTGCCAGGCCCTGGATTGCCAGTGGCAGTCGGCTCAGACAAAAGGCTGAGGACTCCTGCCCCTCCTGCAGTCCTTCGCTCCCCCCACCCAGCCAGCCAGTGAGCCAGGACAAGCACTCCCTGGACTGGAAGTAACACACCCTCTTCTTGAAGTAAGGCTCCTCTGGCTTTGAAGCTCTTTCTATTTTGTCTTTAAAAATAAAAGTAAGAGATGGGGCACCTGGGTGGCTCTGCTGGTTGAGCATCCAACTCTGGATTTCAGCTCAGGTCATGATCTCAGGGTCCTGGGATCAAGCCTCACATTGGGCTCCACACTCAGGGGGAGTCTGCCTGAGGATTCTCTCTCTCCCTCGCCCTCAGCCCCTCCCCCTGCTCACATTCTCTCTTTCTCTCTCTTTCTCAAATAAATAAATCTTTTAAAGTAATAAAATTAAAAATAAAATAAACGAATAAAAGTAAGAAAATATTAGGCCTGAACCCAAGAGCTCTACAAAGGGGAAAGGCCTCCTGTTTTGCATCATGGATACAGTGAAGGCTTTAAACCCCCAAGTTTTTACTCTGCTAGTGGTGTGAGGGGGTGAGGCTGGGTGTACTGGTAAGCTCATGTGAGTATGCAAGTGCTGTACTTATTGGAAAAGGCAGACAGGCGTGCAGGTACAAACTGGACTGGCCAGACCTTGGCTACGTCACTCGCTGGCTGAGCAACTTCGGGCAACTTGCTTAAACTCTTTGGACCAGTTTCCTCACATGAAAAATGAGAGTGAAATGAATTTCAATCTCAGGCACTACAGTGAGAATCAAACTCTAGGGCTGGTGTTCTGTAATAACTAAAAAACCATCTAAATATTAGCAGAGTCTAGAAATGGAAGGCAAGAAGAGAGCTTCGGAAAATCTTTTCTTTCCACACAGTAACCACTTTCAGATCTCAGAATTTATCCCTGGGGGCATTCTGGATTTAGCCAAGCTGGAAATGCACCCAATAACTCAGATCCTAGGAAGCTTCATGACAAGGCTCGTGAGGCCTGTTACTCAATGCGAATCCATTTTCAGGAGGATTACTTCACCTCCCATTCAGGCGCTGAGCTTATGAAACAAAATCCCAAGAGCCATGGAGAATCCCAAGTGGGACTCAGAGAAGAAAACCAACAGGTCAGGTCTCAGTCCAGAGTTTGGGGAGGGTTTCGTGAGAAAAGTAACAGATGAAACAAGACTCCTTTAGACCCGCCATTACTGTCAGTCAGCCAGGCGATAGTGAAAACATAGGGCACAAGAATTCTAGTCCCTTCTGCTGGCAAGTTGTTATTTCCACAGAGACCACTATTTGCAGAGCAGCACGTGAAGATGAATTCCTCAGGATTGTTTTTAAAGCTTCCGAGGAGTCCCGTGACAAGCCCGTGCCTACCCGATCACACGAAAAGTGCCCCGGGAGAGGCACCCCCTCCACCTCTCCCAGCCTCTTACCTGCCCAGCTCCTCTCCAATGTCATAAAAGTCCTCCACCTTCTGCTGCTTGAATGTCTCCATGTTTGGACTCCTCATTGAGGCCTGGAGCACACAGCCCTGAAACCGGAGGAAACCTGAGGTCAGGACAGCTGGGAACACTGGCGTAAGCCTAAGAGTCTGGGCCTAAAAGTAATCAGCTGCACAGGAGCTCATAATTTAACAATAATCCATGGCCTTAGTTCCTCGAGAACTACCCTGCCCAAGCCTATTCTCACCAGTGAGTGACAATGTATGGTTCTTATTTGAGTTATATCAATTCGAAGCTGTTACAGAGACAGGAAAGGAGCCCTCCTCACTTCTTCAGATCTGCCCTGAACACGTTCAGAGAAACAGCCCCATGGCCAACTTCGGCGATTTGTTCTCATGAAATTCAGGGCGGGTGAGAAAAAGAGGCAGCCGTGAGGCAGGAGAGAGAGCGCTCATCTTTGGGTCAGAAGTTCTGGGTTCGAGTCCCAATTGCCTGGGTAAGTCATTTAAACTGCCAGACTTAGCTTGCCCATCTGCTAAAGGGGTTAATCCTGTAAAAACCACAGCAAATCATGAAATTATTCTGTAAACTGGAAAAAGCAGTAGAAAGGTAAGGGATTATCATGACCTCAGCTCCCTGAGGGGCTGAGCCACCCAACTGCGAGTCTGAACTGATTTGTAAACTCTCTCACTCATCACCCCAAGGGAAAGAGGGACAGGAGCGGTGTGACAAATTATAGTGGGCACCAGCAGTCAGGAGCTGGAGGTTCTGTTTCCAACGTTGCCCACAGCTAGCTCTAGGACCTCATCTCTTGTCAGAGGAGCCTCAGATTCCTCATCTATAAAATGGACCTAACTGCCTGCCCAGAGCACCTCAGTGAGAGCCAGAGACAACCCCAAGCCGTGGGGAGTGTTTACCACCCCACCAGAAGAAGACTGTTTGCATCCTAACCTGGGATCTCCCTGCCCCAAGAAGCTCACCCATTCCTGGGACAGCCACATGCCACCCTGGACAGCACCACAGGGGCAGGACCCAGGGCCCAGTCTGCAAATGACTGTGGATGTGTCTCTCAAGAGTCATTAGCAAAGGCCTCTCAGAGCTCATTTTGGCTAGCACTGGCAACTTCTCTCCGGCCTGCCAATCAGATACCAACCACACCCAGGGCCCCATGAGCCCCAAAAGACTGTTTTTCACCAGGCTGGGTGGAGGCACCATTACACAAGGGTGCGTCTCATCAATGCCAAGTGGCTGAAGCTGTTCCAACTCTCCGAGAATGTATACATTTCACACTCCTTCCTCCAGTGCTGCCCTCTATAACCACGACGCCACCTGCCGCCCTCCCTTCCATGGGGCACACAGCCCTGAAGTCCCCCAGGCAGAGCTGGCCTGGCTCCTGGGCCTGACTCTCACGGTCACTTGCTGAACTCCTGCCTGTTGATGTCCATGGTCCATCAGGCATCCTCCCTGCTGCTCGGTCTTCACCCTGTGCTTGGCCTGAGCCCAGCAAGCATGGACTATGAAAAAGAGCAGTCTCCCAGGAGCCCCAGTTCTAGACTAGCCTGGGCGTGTAGTAGCTGTCTAACCCACACAGGTTGGCACCCTCTGGGCCTCAGTCCCCTCATCTGTAAACGGGACTGGTAACATCTCCATCGCGTACTTCACACAGCCATGGGGGATCCATTTGTGATAAGGGCATAAACTCCTAGGCAGATAAGAAAGGTGATTATTACTGTTAATATCTGGCTCATCCTGAGCCACTCTTTGTGTTTCTGCTTCCCACAGCAACGAAGACAAGCATTTCAATTCCTTCTAGGGAAAAGGTTTTGGGATCCTCCTGGAAAGTTTGGCTTGACCAAAATCTGAAGCTAGACCACCTCACTCACCCCCACCCCCCGCAGCCTCCATCCTGGCAAATTTCCTGAGACTAGCCCAGAAGGTGGCAGGACTTCTATCTATCATCTTCTTTTGGGTCAGGTAGGTCCTGAGGGGTGGGGTTACTCATTTCACACACTAGAGGGAAGCAGAAAACTCCAAAAAATTCTGTTGACAGATACCCTGAGACTCGTCCCTAGAACAGCTAAGATCCTCCATTTGGCAACAGGCTAGCTCCATTTGCTAGCAGAAGCTGAGCTGGATTCGAAGCAGCCCCAAATCCCCAGCAAAATGATGAGCCCCCGCCTTGGGCTCCAGGGGTAGCCAGAGGCTGGGGGGCAAGGGAGCCCCCTAAGGACAAGCTAGGACCACCAGTTTGGCCCCAACTAAACTTTCCAGCCTTAGTCCCCTCCCCCTCACATATCTTATATTTCAGCCAAAGTAGACCTTTCCCATTCCCCCAAAACTCCCACGCCTCAGCTCAAGCTGGGTCCTTTCCATGGAAGGCCCACCTGGAGAGCCCTCCTAGCAAAACCACTCGCTTCCCATAAGACCTGGCTCAAATGCTACCAACTCTGTGAGGTTCCATGACTCTATTTCTCATCACAACAGATTAAAATCCCCCACCCCCTTTAAATTCCCAGAGAGGTCTCTTCAGGGTTAGAGCTTTCACATTTTGGCTCATAACTGTCTCTGTCGAACCCAGAAGGAGAAAACACAGACTCCACGGTCACCCAGGACCGAGCTCGAATCAGCTCTATCACCTCTGCACGCACTGAGCACGCCACAACTTTCCTGAGCTTCAAATGACTTATATGGAAAATGAGTCTAGATAACGCCTACTGTTGGTGACTTTGTGGAACAGTCAGAACTCTCAAACATTGCCAGGAGAATCACACTTTGGAAATCTGTTGGGCAGTTTCTATGGACATACCCAAGAGAAATGCATGTAGATGTTTCCCAAAATGGCCCGTGTTAAAATGTTCACAGCAGCACTATTAGTAATAACTACAAATCGGAAACAACCAAAGGGCCATCAATAGAATAGGTAAGTAAACTGAGTTATACGCATACAATGGAATTATTCTACAACAATAATAAACTACCGCAATGTGCAACCACATGGATAAAACTCACAAGCATAATGTTGAATGAAAGAAGCCGGACACAAAAGACCACATACTGTGTGATTCCGCTTAAGCAAAACTCATCTATGGTGCTAAAAGTCAGAACAGTGGTCACGCCTGGGTGGGGGGGTTACGTCTGGGACACAAGGGGAGTTTCTGGGTGCTGGCAATGCTGTTTCTTGCTCTGAGTAGTGGTTACATGAATGTGTGATATGTACACTTGTTTTGTATGCAATCAAAATTTTACATAATAAAAAATGAGACTAAGATCTACATTATGACGAATGAGATAAACATGTAAAATGACCTACGTAGTGTTGGGATGGTTCCAACAAATGTGAATTCCTTCCCTCCTGCCTCCTGTCTTGGAGCCCCATGAGGGCAGTGGCTGTCACATTCTCACCTCTGTCCCCTTGTCGCTGCTGGTGTACAACAGGCACTCCCTAAATGTTTGTTGATTTCATGGTAGTGGCCCAGCCTCACTTCTCAAGGCCGCTGCTCAGCTGCCTCATCAGGTAAAAACAACTAGTAACGACTTAAAGCCTTTTCCTAATATCTCTCCCCAAGAGGAATTTGCATTTTATCAATTTTACCAATTTAGGGACGTAAAACTAAAGGGGAGAAAGTCTGAGGTGGAATTATAGTCACCAATTAGGACCCAGAGAAGGCCCCGGGGCACAGGTACCTTTCTGGCTCCAAAAAGATGAAACCACGTGGCAGAGGGGAGGGACACAGCTACAACTTTGGGTCAGAGGCACAGGATGTCTGCTCCAGACATTCCAAGGGCGAAGCCCACCTTAACACCCACATTTCTCTTAATGGAATCACTAGGACTCACACTCCTGCCCTCAGCCCTCATGGTAGGCAACACTTCTGAGGTTTAACACAGATTTCCTAGAACCTCACAAAAAGGGATGGCAAAGATCATCCAGGGGGGTTTTAGACTCTGCTTCAGGAGCCACCAGCATGAGGAAGGGGAGCCAAAGCATTTCCCCTTTATCTATACTATAGGTTGGGGTTCTGTGTAAGAATTCACTGGGGGCTGGGCGCCTGGGTGGCTCAGACGGTTAAGCATCTGCCTGCGGCTCGGGTCGTGGTCCCAGGGTCCTGGGATCGAGCCCCACATCGGGCTCCCTGCTCGGCGGGGAGCCTGCTTCTCCCTCTCCCTCTGCCTGCTTCTTTCCCTGCTTGTACACACTCTCTCTGTGTCAAAAATAAATAAAAAAAAATCTTTAAAAAAAAAAAAAAGAATTCACTGGGGGCGGGAGGAGTTTGAAAAACCACTGCTGTCTGGTCTATAATCCACTTGTTTGACCAAAGAAGGAAATTGAAGTGCAGACAGGGGATGGGACCTTAAGTCACACAGCTAGCCTACTCCAGCTGTCTTGCCCGGGCTTCTGATGACAGCATCCTCAACCCCCCAAAGTGGCACTGGGGTTGGGGAAGCCAGTGGCCTCCAGAGGGAACACTTAGGAGGAGGCCTCCAAGGCTAGAGGATCACCCCAGTAGGGAACTCTCTACCCTACTAAATCCTCTCACTCACTGACCCCACCTCACTCTGCTGGACATTTGGAGATCCTCACCCCACCTCACCCAGTGTCAGTCAGTGAGATGGGACCATTGCAAGGGGGCAGGCATGATGGTCCTCTTACACCTCCCCCCACATCAGGAATCATCACACTCAGGCTCTGAGGAGTCTGCCCACAGGAGGGAAGGGGCTCCAGCATTGCAGAGCCCCTCCATGCAGTCAGGCCTTTGACCAACCCCAATCTCTGAGGAGGAAGCTCGGACTCAGAGATCAGCCATTTGCCTAAGCTGATGTGAGAAAACCCCATTTTTCTAGTGAAGGTCCGGCTCCACTGGACAGCCTGCTTGTTCACCCTCACGTCTAATAAGGAGGGAAACCTTAGGGGGCTGGTCAGGGTCAGTTCAGGTCTCATTCCTGCCAGCTGGAAACTTGCTCCAGACTAGCACACCCCCACCCCCATCCACACACCCCTTGTGCCCCCGCCCGCCCCCGCCCAAGCCTCTCCCAAAGCAGCCGAATTATCGGTGGGGCCACTTTACGTGTTAAAAACACATCTTAGGAGAAGAACAAGACTCTGAAAGTATTTGTGAAGAGGCCAAAGCACCAGCTCCCCTTAGTCACCAGGACTCTCCCAGAAATACCTTACATGGAGGCAGCTGGGAAACAGAGTCAGAAGCCACAGCAGCGGCCCCCAGCTGCCCTCCGCTGGATTCTGGAGTACAAGGTGTTAGGGGCTGTGTTCTCTCCAGCTGCCCCCAGGGCCGCTCCCGCCCGCTTCTGAGGCAACCAGCTAGGCCTCCCTCTCTCTCAGGCTGCACGCCTCACCTACCCCTACCTCCATGGCCTCAATGCTCACCTCTCTGGGACTCATTTTCTCCTTCCTAAAGTGAGAATACTAATTTCCACCTGGCAAAGTTACAGTGAGGACTAGCCAGACCCACACATGCCATGAGACATCCACAATGCCTGGCCCAAAGTCAGGGTCAACTACTGACAACGCCCTCCTGTGCCCTTCTACCCCAGCCGCTGCAGACCTACTGGCTACCCCCATTCCCACCCTAGCTCTGGCCCGGGCCCCTGACGACGGGGACCACAGCTTCATTCTGCCACAAGCAAGCTGACTGTGTGTGGAGCAGCCTTCTGGAATCACGTCCTTGTGCAAATGGGGAGAGGAGGTGTGCGAGGTGGCTGATGCTGAGAAGATTGGCCCCTCTCCTCCCGGAAATCTGTAGTGGTCTCCCCATCATGGGGCCCTAAGTTGATGAAAGTCTGTTTCCTATCTCCTCCCCGGGTGCCAAGCCTCGGCCCGCCGTCCCCACCCCGTCCCTCGGGTCAAAGTGCCAGGCTTCGGAGCACCACCCCGCCCCCTACCCCGGGGCGCAGCGGACAGGTCCAAGGGCGGCCACAGCGCCCGAGGGCAAGGCCGGCCAAACCCGGGGGCGGGGGGGCAGGCGGCGTCAGGGACCGGGACTCGGGGAACCCGAGAGAGCGCCCCGGAGCAATCTGCCCCCCGCCAGCCCCAGCCCCGCGCGCGCTGTCCCGCCCGTCGAGCCCGCATACGGGCGCTACTCACGGCGGAGGCTGCGCTGGGCGGGCACGGCGGGCGCGACGGGGTGCGCGGCGCTCGGCTCTGCTCTGCGCCCGGCCGGCTGCCCGCCCGCGGAGCCGCGGAGGAGCCGAGGGGGCGGAGCGGCCGGCCCCGTCCCAGGCGCCGGCTGGAGGCGCGCCCGGCGGCCCGGGACTGGGGCTCAGCGCGCCCCCTGCTGGGAGCCCCCTCTGGACAGCCCCGAGGTGAGGGCCGAGAGCCTCCTGCCAGGTCCCCAGACACCTCCAGGAGTGGTGGCGAGCGCCAGGGGCGAGACCCTCCGGGCGTCCTTAGCGGCTCTGCCGCTCACAGGCTGTGTGGCCTTGGGCAAGTCAACTAACCTCTCCAAGCCTGATCTGGAAATTGATTTAAATGAGCCGATGATAATCTGATATAGCCTGGCACAACCGCTCAGAAAATGGTATTTCCTTGTCCCCCCATCCCTCTCCCCCCACCCCCAACACACACACCGTGAAAGAGGAAGTCCCACGAGGGAATAGGCCGTTTCCTCCCTCCCAGCCAGGATGCTCCCTGACGGATTCTTCTGGGAACCTCACCACCAGCGTTTCACAGCTGGGTGGGGGCTGAGATGGAGAAGGACACTCCTCTTGTTACCACCAACCCCCAGCTTGGGAGTGGCCTAATCTCATTTGTCCTCTATGCCCCCTCCCCCCAGCCTCTGCCTGGTTGTGAAGCCCCACATCACCATCAAGCCTTCCTTAATAAAGGACTTGGCAGTGGATTCCTCCTCTCTTCCTTCTGCCAAAAATCTCAAGAGGAAAAAAAAAAAAAAAAAAGAATGAGAGTGGAGAGGGTGATGGGAAGAAGGAAGCGGAAGCAGAATCACAGCCAAGACAGAACTTACTTGAAGACAAGAGACTGTTTAGCGAAAGGAAATGGAGGCCCTTTCCCAGAGTTTCCCATCCCTAAGTCAAGAGGTCCTAGAGGAAAAGGTGTTAGATTCAGAGTTCTGCTCTTTGGTTCAAAGCCCTGCTCTGCCATTCCCCATGGATAGTCTTGGGCATGTCACCTGAGCGTTTCCTTCATCAGTAAACTGGGGCTAACACCCCTTCTTATAGTTTCTAATGGAGCTACTATGAACTGAAATGAAAGCATGTGTAAGGGACGCCTGGGTGGCTCAGTTGGTTAAGCATCTGCCTTCAGCTCAGGTCATGATCCCAGGGTCCTGGGATCAAGTTCCACATTGAACTCCTTACTTACTGGGAAGTCTGCTTCTTCCTCTCCCACTCACCCTGCTTGTGCTCTCTCTGACAAATAAATAAATAAAATCTTTTAAAATAAATAAATAAATAAAATCTTTTAAAAAAGGTGTAAGATGTATCTAGAGGACCTCCACCAGTGTGAGCAACCTCCCCCACACAGACTGGGGTACTGACAAGTACACATGGGCCCTGCCCCCCAGCTGACCAGTGCCTGGACAGCCAGGAGGAAGACCAAAGAGCTTCCTTGTTTATAAACTTTATCACATCCCAGGACAGTGCAGGCTCTGAGCCTCCTGTCCCAAGAGCACCATGCTACCTAGAGTAATACCCAAGACCAGAGGTGGCTTCCAAAGTCAGTGACAGAGGAGGATACCCACGGAGGTTTCACCAGTGTAGTGAGACATTTTATCCTCAGACTACCCTCAAAACACACCCCGCCCCCATTTCCAGTTATCTATGGCTATGTCACAAACCACCTCAGCCTTGGTGGCTTGGAACAGTGATCTTGTCAGGCTCACAAATTCTGAGGGTCAGGAATTCAGGCAGTGCACAGGATGGCTTATCTCTGCTCCACAATGTCCAGGGCTTCAACTGGGAAGACCTGAGAGGTTGGGAATGATTTGCATGGCTGAAAGATGAAATGTTCTGGAGGCTTCTCCATTCACATCATAGCCTGGGCTGTGATGAATCCAAGCTGGACTCAGCCGACACTGCCAGAACACCTACATGTCACCTCTCCATCTCTTCCCCTGTGACCTTCATGCTTAACACTAATTTGCAACAATGGCATCCCCTTGCACGAGGCAAAACAGACATTCTTAGGTTTGATATTTGGCAAATTAGTCAAAGAACATCACAGCTGGAAGAGTCATTGTCAATCATCCCAGCCAGCCTGTCATTTTTCAGACAAGGAAACAGAGGCTCAGAAAAGAAAAAGTGACTTGCCCAAGGTCACACAGCTGGTGAGAGGCAGAGCTAGGATTAGAAACAGGCCTCCGCCAGATTCTGTTTGGTGCTCCTTGCGCTGTACCTGCCAAATGCAATTGCCTAGGGAGGTACCATCTGGAAATGCATTTTTTGCTTAAGGTTGAGTGTATCAGACCCTCACCTGAGAATAGCAACAGGACACTGAGCACTGTACATGGGACCAAGGTGGCAGTGGGCAGAGAAGGTAAGGTGGCAACAAGTGCATCTATTCCAGAACGAAACCAGAGGAAGGGCCGGGTATTAAGAGCTAAGAATCAAGCAATTCTGTTCCAGCTCCTGCATGCTCCCACAGCTGGGAAAACAGTACAAATGCCTCACTCTGGCAATTAAGGCTCCAACCTGCATTTCCCAGGCCTACATACATCCTCTTCCCTCTTGTGTCTGCACAGCCAGCTCTTTTGCCCGGGTTGGATTATTGGCTGTTCCTGCTTCCATGTTTTGTTTAAGCCACTCCACTCACCCCCCAGTCCCATCCTACAAAATCATATCCATCCTTCAAGGGCCCTCTCAGGTATCATATCTTCCATGGATACGATCTCCCCTCCAGAAGGCTTTCTCCCCTGAGCCCCACCATTCTTGGTTTGTACCGAATTGGCATTCTCCTTCCCCTGTTTTAGTTATCATCAGTGTCCACTTCTCTTTGCCTTCAGGGCAAGGACAATGTCTTGTTCATCTGTGTACCCAGGCAGTGGCTGATAGCCCAAACCCAATAAAGTTTGTTAAATTGGATTGCTAGAATGTAAATGGCGCAAGATCACAACTGTCTTGTTTTCTATTTTCTCCCAAGGATACTGAAGTCCCTGGCACTTAGTAATCATATGTTGGGTGGAGAGATGGAGAACTCATTTTAATAGCTGCCACGTATTGCATTCCTTCCAGCATGTGCCTTCTCAGTGCCAGGAACTTAGCTTTGGGGTGGATGCAATGATCCCTTTTCACAGATGAGGTAGCTGAGGTTTGGGAAAGTTGACTTGCCCAAGCTCCCCCAACTTGTAGGTGGCTGAGCTCTGCTGTGAATCTGGCCTGCCCATCTCCCAAGTCCAGGCTCTTTTTGCTCCCCTGCCCCCCCCCCCCACCGCCACACACTGTCTGCCCTCAGTGGAAACTTCCAAGTATTCTAAAATGGTGTTAAAACGGGGGTTCCCAGCCCTGGTTGCACATCAGAATTGCTTGAGAGTGTTTAATGATCCCCATGCTCAGACTGCACCCCTCACCAATGACATCGCAACCTCTGGGAGTGGCGTCTGGGCAGTGGAGTGGCAACCTCTGGGAGTGCTGTCACTCCCAAGGGATTTCCGTGGACAGGTTGAGAACCACTTTGCTCATGTCACAGAGATCTGGGGAAATGAAAGCACCCTCCATCAACACACCAAACTGCAAACGCATCTGAGCACCTGCTTTGTGCAAGACACTCCAAGGGACCATGAGATGGGTGAGTCACAGCAGCTTGAAGCTTCCACAGGGAACAAGCCCGTGGGGAAAGAGGTAACCGTGGCAGGCAGCAAAGGGCAATGAAAGTGGAGATATCCTAAAGCACACTTTGGTGCCTAGCAAGTATTCAGAGCCTAACAACCTGTGGACAAGGAGACAGGGATTAAGATGCCGCATGGGTTGGCCGGGGCAGCTGGTCCTGGGGTTGGCCTACAGGGTGCATAGTGTGAGGACGAATGATGCCAGATGCCTGCATGCAGTTTACTTACTGCGTGATCTGGGGCAAGCTTCTTGATCTCTCTGTGCCTCATTATCCCCAATGGTCAAGTGGAGCTAAGAATAGAATTTGTCTCCTAGGTTGTTGTGAATGTTCAATTCATTATGGATCCATGCAGAGAACTTAGATCAGTGTCTGGCACATGGCAAAGTGCTCAGGGAGTCTTAGCTCTTTTCATTTTTCCTTAAATGTCTGCTGTGAGCTTCCCTAGAGGAGGAAATGGATCTTAGGCATCTTTTCACCCCACCCGCCCGCAGCCTGGCCCAGAGCAGGTTCTTAGCAAGCGTCAAATGAAGTCTGGAATGCAGGCTTCTTGACAGTGGGCCCAGTGCTGACTCTTTTCTTAGGCTATCAGAGCAGGCCGGGAGAGGGTGCATGTGGTTCCTCCCTGGCTGGCTTGCCTCCTGGGTGGAAGGCAGGCAGGAAACCTCCTCCTTCCAAAGGTGGCCTGGTGGCCTGAATTCTCGGCCCTTCCCAGCCCTGCCCACATTGCCCTGTGCCCTCTGCTCTCCCACACCCAGCCAGGCAGGGCCAGGGGGTGTGGAGCGGGCCTAGAAGCCCTTCCTCTTTCCTCCCTCAGGAGGCCCACTGAGTCCTGCAGCCAGAGGCGGCTGCTTCAACCTCTAGCCTTACTGGACTCAGCAAGGCCTTGACCCCACTAAGAAAGGGGCTGGAGCATGGAAGGCCTTGCCTTTTCCTGGAAGCGAGGATGGGGATTTCCTGGGCAAGTATGCTCACCCATGCACTCTGCAAACATTCGAGGACACCGCCTGGGGCTGGGTGCCGTTAGCAAGTATAGATGCAATGCCCAGAAGTGTCAGGTCTACTCCAGCAGGCATCATGAGGGGCTTGAGGGGAAGGAGAGGCTTGATTCAAACTTGAAAGAAGAGGACCAGGTGAGTAGGAGGTGGCGGGGAGGGGAGCACATCAGGTGGGAGCAGCTGTGTGCACAAAGGGCTGGGGGTATGAAACCACCTGCCATTTACTGCCCCGACTCTCACCTGAGCCAACACGGGGGTCACACAGTCGGATCATGACCCAGGCGTTGGCCATCACCTTCAGTTTGGGGCAGAGGTTGGTGTCGTGGGCACGGAGTTCTTAGAGAGGCCCCCCAAACTGTGCCTACCTTTAGGGCTACAAATTTCACCTACCTACATTTCTAAGCGGAGAGTCAGGTAGGCCTATTTATAGTCCTGTTATGCCATTTTTTGGGGGAAAGTCACTTTTCCTTCTCTGAGCTTCAGTTGCCTCATCTGTAAAATGAGACTATTGCACCTTTCCTTCAGGGTTGATATGAGGACCAGACAAAATATTTGAGAAAGCATTGGTACAAATGTCACCTTCTCTCCCAAAACTGATGTGTCCCTCTCTCACGACAGTCTGTCACTTGTTGGTTCTTGGCCCAATGGGGAAGGGCCAACCAACCATGTTGTTACCGCGACTCTCCCTGAAATACTTTCTTCCTTTCACCTTCATTTATCTAAGACTCAGCTCAATTCCAGCCTCCTTTACTTCTCAGACATTTCCTGGTGCCCATCGTGGGCCAGGCCCTGGGCTGGGCCCTGAGAGAAGACACAGGCCCTGCTCTTCAGGAGCTCCAAGCAAGCAGAGAAGCTATCCTGGAAACAAAGGTCCAGAACCCCATGCTCTGGGGCCAGGCAAGAGGCTGGGCAGAGACCCAGAGGAGCCCAGAGGTGGGAGGGATGGTCCCTGAGTGCTGCGGGCAGTGGCAGGAAGGCTGCTCTGAGGAGAGAGCTCCTCCTCGATGTCACAATCATATCTGCTGAGCTGAAGATAAGATTGCACCTTCCTCTGTTTGTTAATGGGTCCTCTGAGTCACTCCTGCCGTCCTTCTCACACTCTGCTGGTGGTGTGGTTAGACCCATCAGAGGCCTTTGGTGGATCCATGAGGGAAGGATGGGGAGGACAGCAGTGCCTCCCCATCCTCCTCTGAAGAGAAACTTCAGGGCCAAACCTGGTCAGTCCGTAGCGGCTCCTTCCACACCCCTGGCTGATCCCCGACCTCTGCATAGGCTGGCCCTCCAACTCAGGGCTCCTGCCCTGCCCTCCCTGGTCTGTGCCTCCCTCTCAGCTGAGCCCAGGTCCCGACCCAGTTACAAGCAGCTGCATCCAGGAAAACAAAGGCAAAAAGGCCAAGTCTGGCCGTCTACGGTGGCCTCTACCCCAAACAGAACTGGGCCTCCTTCCTCACCAGAACTGCTCTCCAGGGTCAAGGACCCCAGGCCCCCTTGGCTCTTCCCTTTTAGGTTTTTCCAGCCTCTCATGCTTGGTTTCTGTCCCTGCATCCACATAGAATATGTTCATCCCTCTACTCAGATCAAACCAACATTTATAGAGAATCTATCCCAGCCTGGCACTGTACTAAGCATTTTCCTATTATTTCATTTAAATTCCAAGTTGAATACTTTTATAGACTGATATTATTTTTATTATACAGATGGGGAAATTGACACTCAAAGAGTGTGGTGCCCATTTGCATTTGTTTTGGCTGCCCAGTGTCCAATGCCTCCCTCCTATTTAAGAGGAAACAACTATGGTGACAGCATTAGGGTGTAAGCAGAGGCGATGCACCAGCTCCCACCAAAGCTGTAGGGAGAAAATCCTCCCTCCTCCGACCCCAGTCTCCATGAGAGTAGGCCTGGCCAATCA
Source organism: Phoca vitulina (assembly GCF_004348235.1). Classification (NCBI taxonomy): domain Eukaryota; kingdom Metazoa; phylum Chordata; class Mammalia; order Carnivora; family Phocidae; genus Phoca; species Phoca vitulina. The sequence goes on from NW_022589723.1 coordinate 29,975,305, forward strand.
CATACTTCTGCCCAGCACTTTGAATCCCAAGCGAGTACTGCCAGGATGTTCACAGTGGCCATCAGCAGCAGAGACATGCTGGACAGATTGTTCCAGCCTCTAGAGCCTCTCTGGTCCCTTCTGTTCCAGCCTCTCATTGATTCTGAGTCCTTCTAGTCTTCCAGTGAACCCCTTTGTGCTGAGTTGGCAACAACCTGGCTGATACTGGGAGAGAAGGAATGTGCTCAATGGTGAAGGGCCAAGAACCAAATGAAGACATCTTCCTTCAACCTGGAGTTTTCTACCTCATCACAGAGCTTCCAGCACAAGAGAGAAGTGGATGGAGTTCCCAGGATGACCATGAAGGGGAAACCCAAAGTTGACAGTGTGCAGCAGGCCTAGAGGGCAACCACTTGAGATTGGAGCAGAGGAATCTGCAGGGAACAGAGGGCTCCAGGACTGAGAAAGAAGTGAAACTGATACATCAGGCTTCAGTGTTTTAACCTGTTGAGTGGTGCTGTTTGAGAGGAAAGTTTGGGGATGCATTTATTATAGGCACACACAAAAAAATGCATGAATAAAAGTGACAAAGTGATTATTAATTCCAAAAAATAACAAAAAAGTATGTAAGTAAGGAAATGTTCATCGCAACACACTACAGCTCAGCTTTGAGCTGTGAATAATATTCACATGTCATAACAATGTGAACAGTAATTATTTATATTCTCTCATTAGAGAGAAGGATGGAGGATGGGAAACAGTATGAGCATTAAACCCTCATCTTTCCTAGTAGGAAGTCAATAGATATATTAAATGGAAAAGTTGTGAAATAGGACTATAATAATGGTTTTTAGTAACACGGTGCTGAATAACAGAAGAACAGTCTCAAGGGTTGAACTGGTGGCTTCTAGGGAGTGGGGCTTACATGTGGGGCAGGATGAGGCAGGGGATGGTGGTTTTTAGTTATAAAACTTGTAAAGTATTTGCTCGTGAAAATAATGTACATATGCTATTTTGATTAAAATCAAAAGAAAAGGAAAATCAGTGAGATCAGACTAATTGAAAAAAGGAGATAAAAACACAGCTCAAGGTATCAGAGTTCATAGGCTTCATAGTCACTAAGGATAACTGAGCACTTACTGTACACCAATCACTGTATTATTATAATCTCCATTTTACAGATGAGACTTAGTGAGACTCACAGAGTTAACATGTAGCAGAGATAGGGTTTACACTCAGGCAATCTGACTCCAGAGCACCAATTATGCCATACCCCAAATCTCCAAGTTCTGCACTGAACATTAGGAAGAGCAGAAGTTGGGGAGCAGTGTATGGTGTGACAGGATCACTCAGGAAGTACCACACCAGGCCCAGCGGGGCCAGTAGACTCCTCCATTACTCTTCCACCTATCCACTGGCCAGAGGATGCAGCTTTGGATTTGAGATAAAGCCTGAATAAGAATAACTCTGTGAGGGACACCTGGGTGACTCAGTTGGTTAAGTGTCTGCCATCGGCTCAGGTCATGATCCCAGCGTCCAAGGATTAAGCCCCACATTGGGCTCCCTGCTCAGCGGGAAGCCTGCTTCTCCCTCTGCCTGCTGTTCCCCCTGCTTGTGTGCGCGCTCTCTCTCTGACAAATAAATAAATAAAATCTTAAAAAATAATAATAATAACTCTGTGAAAAAGAGAAAAACCTACCCAGGGAAGCCTCCTGACAGGGCAGTGGAGACCCTCGGGAGAAGTGGAGCAGAGGTGACTTTGGCCCTCCATGAGGGACAGAGGGCAGAAAAGGATAGTTTTATCTAGAAGTGAAATACACCATGGTGTGCCATGCTCAGAGTAAAAGCAAAAAAAACAAAAAAAATCTTTTTTGGCAGTTTGTCCCCAACCTTGTGTTCCCCACGCAGTCCCCAACAGGAAAGCTAGACTAACAACACATCCAACCCACTTGCACAGTTTGTAAACTGGAAAATAAAGAAGTCTCCCAGAACAAAACAAAAGAACAAAAAGATGGATAATATGAAGAAGTGTTCAGAGGCATAGAGAATAGATCTAGGGAGTCCAACATTTGTCTAAAATGAGTATTAGGAGAGAATTAAAAGGAAGAAATAATAAAAGATATACTAAAAGAAAATTATCTTTGGGTTTTTTTTTTTAAAAAAAAGGTAAAAATCTTCAGATTAAAGGAACCCACCAGGGGCGCCTGGGTGGCTCAGTCGTTAAGCGTCTGCCTTCGGTTCAGGTCATGATCCCAGGGTCCTGGGATCGAGCCCCGCATCGGGCTCCCTGCTCTGCGGGAAGCCTGCTTCTCCCTCTCCCACTCCCCCTGCTTGTGTTCCCTCTCTCGCTGTGTCTCTCTCTGTCAAATAAATAAATAAAATCTTAAAAAAAAAATAAAGGAACCCACCAAAGGCCAAGTAGGGTTAATGAAAAAAAATATCTATACCAAGGCAAATCAGGATGAAATTTTAGAACCGTAAGAATAAAGAAAAAATCCTAAAAGAATTCAGAGGAGAAAAGCATCTTGCCTCAAGAATACAAAGGAGACTAACAGATTCCTCATTTATCAAACCAAACTGTGAATGGGAGAGCAAAATGAAGCCTTTTTTTGCAAAATGGCTCAGCAATCTTACCACATGCATTGGAGATGAAAAAAGAATTACTCTGGAAAATGTAAAAAAAAAAAAAAAAAAGTTTAGGGCGCCTGGGTGGCTCAGTTGGTTAAGCGACTGCCTTCGGCTCAGGTCATGATCCTGGAGTCCCTGGATCGAGTCCCGCATCGGGCTCCCTGCTTGGCAGGGAGCCTGCTTCTCCCTCTGACCCTCCCCCCCTCTCATGTGCTCTCTCTCTCTCATTCTCTCTGTCTCAAATAAATAAATAAAATCTTTAAAAAAAAAAAAAAAAAAGTTTAAAGGGTCCAAGAAAGTGGATGAGGTGAGATACAAGAAATAGCTCGAGCTGAGTGGGACCCAGAAGAATGGAACACAGCTAGAAAGAAAACAAAAGAATTCTTTAGGGGCTGACACTTGAAGGATTCTCAATAAAGCTGCCAAACTTTAATGACACGGGATTATATTTCCTTCTTTATCCACCCAGTACTACTTCATAATGTCTTAGAATCACCAGACCCCTTAAATGAAATGATACAGAACTTCTGGGGGTAGGGCTGAGGAATGTGAATCTTTAACAGGCCCCTTAGGAGATTCATATCTACACTAAAAGTTGACACCCAATGCATATTTGTTTCTAAAGAGAACTCATTTACTGGCTTTTAATTTTTAGAAACAATGCTTAAGCAAAGAATGAACTAGTTTAACTGTATGTGCCGATTAATATGTAATGCTATAGATCTTGACAACACAAAAAATGTATATAGCTAACAATTTGGGAAGCGGAAAGGGAAGAAGGGGTAGAAGGAGAGGAATTTGCTCTAGCTTATATTATATTATTTTTAATGATAATGGAAGCCCCTAAAGGAAATGGCTGATACCAAGGATGGGGCAGGGAGAGTGCAAGGATGAGAGCAAAAGTCAGGGAAAGGACAGGATGTTCTACAACCTAGAACATCTTGTGCTAGAAAGTAAGGAAGTGCTCAAAAATGGATGGTAACTAATGTGTTGGGGACAAGGGAGCCAGCTTGAAGGGGCTCCCACTGACCAGATTTGGAATAATTTGAGTATTGAAATAAATAATGATAGGAATAGGTTTTAATATGTTGATATAATATACTGAAAAATTTAAAAAGAATCCATATGTTCTTTTTTTTTTTTAAGATTTTATTTATTTATTTGACAGAGAGAGACACAGTGAGAGAGGGAACACAAGCAGGGGGAGTGGGAGAGGGAGAAGCAGGCTCCCTGCCGAGCAGGGAGCCCGATGCGGGGCTCGATCCCAGGACCCTGGGATCATGACCTGAGCCGAGGGCAGGCGCTTAACAACTGAGCCACCCAGGTGCCCCAAGAATCCATATGTTCTAATCTGATATTTAAAAATAAAAATTAGGGGCGCCTGGGTGGCTCAGTCGTTAAGCGTCTGCCTTCAGCTCAGGTCGTGATCCTGGGGTCCTGGGATCGAGTCCCACATCGGGCTCCCTGCTCTGCGGGAAGCCTGCTTCTCCCTCTCCCACTCCCCCTGCTGTGTTCCCTCTCTCACTGTGTCTCTCTCTGTCAAATAAATAAATAAAATCTTAAAAGAAAAATAAATAAATAAATAAATAAAAATAAAAATTAAGGAGCACCTGGATGGCTCAGTTGGTTAAGCGTCCAACTCTTGGTTTCAGCTCAGGTCATGATCTCAGGGTTGTGAGATCAAGCCCCGAGTCGGGCTCTACACGGGGCATGGAATCTGTTTAGGATTCTCTCTCCATCTCTGTCTGCCCCTCCCCCTCTTAAAAAATTGATTAAATAAATAAATTAAGATTAAAATTAAGGGGCCCCTGGCTAGCTCAGTCAGTAGAGCACACATCTCTTGATATCAGTGTCCTGGGTTCAAGCCCCACATTGGGGATAGAATTTACTTAAAAATAAAAACTTTTTTTAAAAAAAGGTACCCCTATTTACTTCACAGAGATTTATAACAAAAAATTTTTTTAAGATTTTATTTATTTGACAGAGAGAGACACAGCAAGAGAGGGAACATAAGCAGGGGGAGTGGAAGAGGGAGAAGCAGCCTTCCCACAGAGCAGGGAGCCTGATGCGGGGCTCGATCCCAGGACCCTAGGATCATGACCTGAGCCGAAGGCAGATGCTTAATGACTGAGCCACCCAGGCGCCCCTATAAGATTTATTTTAAAAATTAAAATTAAAACAAAGAGAGGAATAGGAAGGAAAGCAATGATTTGTTTATTTATTTATTTATTTATTTATTTATTTATTTATTTATAAAGATTTATTTATTTTAGAGAGCACGTGCACAAGCGGGAAGGGCAGAGGGAGAGAGAATCTCAAGCAGACACCCCACTGAGTGTGGAGCCCAAAGCAGGGCTCAATCTCACGACCCTGAAATCACAACCTGAGCCGAAACCAAGAGTTGGTCGCCTAACCAACTCCGCCACCCAAGTGCCTCAGGAGAGCAATTTTTTTAAAGAAAAATGCCAACTCATAAGTGGAGAAGACATGATGGAATTAGAAAAATCACCACTTTCCCACCACATAGCAATGAGTGTTCAGGCAAGACTCATCACTGGATATTAAAACCGCTGAGTGAAAGATGGTTGGAAAACAAGATATTCCCGTGGTTTCTAACTACCATGCCACAGACTACTCATTACTGACAAAGAGAAAAGGGTACTTTTACAATGAAGGAATCTGGTAGATATCACCTCAATAAAATGTCTAAACTGAGCATCAGTAATAATGGGACAAACTGACATCATGTGTTGTGCTGGGAAAGAACATCATCTATGTAGTATTCCTGCCAAAAATGTGGATGCTGAATCTGGTCAAGAGGAAACAATCGGACAAATCCAGATTAAGAGACATTCTGCAGGACAACCGACCTGTACTCTTTAAAAATACCATTGTCACGAAAGAAAACATGACTTCTCTACATTAAAGGCGACCGAAGAGATGACAACTCTATGCAATGTGTGATCATGAGTGGATCCTGGATTAAAAAAAGAAGTTAAAAGGGACATTATCGAACAATTATGGAAATTTGAATATGGACATTTCATTATGTAATCAACCAATGCTACATTTTCTGCGTGGGAGAATTATATTGTGGTTATGGAAGAGGATGTCCTTATTCTTGGGGCATGTATGTTGGAGTATTTGGAGGAGAAATGGCATAATGTCTACAGCTGTTCCTCAAATGGTTCAGCAAAAAGGAGAATGTATATTGTAGAGTATGAGAAAGCTAACCATGGCAAGCTATTAGCAGCTGATAAATCTAGATGAATTCTTCTTGCAACTTCTCTGTAAGTTTGAGATTTTTCAAAACCAAACGTTGGGGGAAGTAAAACATAACATTTATTATGGTAATTAGCAGAAAAACTAAAAGTAAAAATTGTTGAAGCTGGTTGTCTTTGGGGAGTGGGCAGAAAAGGACACTTCTAGTTTTCATTTTATACTTTTTGAATGTTTTTGCTGTGCTTCTATATTACTCTTATGATTAAAGAAAACTAGTAATTAATTAATAAAACAAAATATGTAGAACAGAGGTTGCTCTGAGGATGTAAGCTTGTATCTGTGGAGGCCTCTTCATTCCAGAAAAGAATTAATAAATATCAGGTTTAGTGCCCACTAATGCTCATTAAGCTTGTAGACCTATTAATGTGCACTGAGGTTCTTAGAGCTCAGTCTTGCTTCCTCAGCCTTGTTTCTGCTCAACAACAGCATTCATTAAAGGGCTTAAATTGTTTTACTAAACCTTGCGAAGAGGAAAAAATACTGCTAAGAATATTAAATATCACTAATGTGAAGACCTATTAGGATGTAAATATCTTTCAGAAATTGATGAAAATGACAGAGTGAGTTGAATCATATCTTGATTTTTATGTCCTATTATGCCCTTTTTTTTTTTTTTTTTTTTACCAGGGGCTTCTCTGTCAATCTACTTAGCCCCTATTTTAATCTATAAAATAATTAAGTAATCTAGAAAGTTTCACATTTTATTCTTTTAATTCACTTTAATCAACACAGAAAAATGACTTGCCCAAATCATGCTGATAATTGGCAAATGCTCATTTGGAATCCAGACCTCTTTCCATATATCCTAACCCCATATTCCTGGCTCTGAGTTTTCCATGCTGTGTGAATGTGGATAGGTTACTCAACACCTGCCCACCATTTTCTTACCTATAAAATCAAGTAGTAGAATTAGATTAACATAAAATCAGCCCCCATGGTCCCCGATGGTAGCCATGTATTTCACTTGGGGAAATGAAAGTCCAGCAATAAAGTTTCACCCTGCAAGGCAACCTTGAGCTTGGTGTATGTATTCATTATATATTCTGACTCATCTGAACAGACCTCACCTTGACATAGCCACGGGACACTGATATGACAGCCTCAGGAATCCAGTGACAAGGAAACTCAGCTGATGTGACCCAGTTTAGCTTAATTAGTTAAATCAAAACAGCAGTAACATCATCCGCCACACCACCACCACCACCGAAGAAGCATACATTCCTTAAAAACAACAACTGCTTTGCTACTGGGTTATAAATCATTCTCAATTCTGTATAAATCAACAGATTCACAACTGTGGACCAGGCTCAATATTAATCACTCCTGTGGTTGTTAAGGATGTTAATGAATCCTTGGAAGCCTCAGAGAGCCAGAATCCATTGTGGCTTCTAATAGGTAGAAATTTAAACCGGAAGAAAACTTAGAGAGTATCTAACACCTTCATTTTTTTTTTTTTTTAGATTTTCTTTATTTCTTTTTTTTTTTTTTTTTTTTTATTTAACAGAGATAGAGAGAGAGCACAAGTAGGCAGAGCGGCAGACAGAAGGAGAGGGAGAAGCAGGCTCTCCGCCGAGCAGGGAGCCCGATGCGGGGCTCGATCCCAGTACCCTGGGATCATGACCTGAGCCGAAGGCAGCCGCTTAACCGACTGAGCCACCCAGGCGCCCCTAGATTTTCTTTATTTCTTTATTTAACAGAGAGAAAGAGCACAAGCAGGGGGAGTGGCAGGCAGAGGCAGAGAGAGAAGCAGGCTTCCTGCTGAGAGGGAGCCCGATGTGGGACTCGATCCCAGGACCCCGGGATCATGACCTGAGCCGAAGGCAGTCGCTTAACCAACTGAGCCACCCAGGCGCCCACTAACACCTTCATTTTATAGAAGGAAGAAGGAAACCCAAAGCAAGGGAAGTGACTTTTACCCCAGTTCATACTTGTCTGGGCAGAGCCAGGATTAAAGGTCAGGCCTGACCCATCATCCAATGGACATTCTTTATGTGAAATGCCAAAGGCTGAAACCCTGTGTGAAGCTGAATCCCTTCATTATGACCAAGGTGAGCCTGAAGTAATTCACCAAGAAAACACTGTACCATGAGCGTGGGAGACTTAGGGGGCACCTAAGAAGATAGGAAATAAAAAAACAGACTCAGGATAACCAAGAATAGGAGCAGTGTGATACAGTACTAGGCCCTAGGAGTTTGGATAGAATCAAAGGAAACTTCCCCAAGGGGGAAAATAACATTTTACTCTATCTCCCACCTTAAAAATAGACTTTTTAAAATGGCTTTATGAAGGAGACATATGGCATAAGGTGTGTGTGTGCATGTTTAGTAACATTTATTAGGGGTTATCATATTATTAAAAGAAAACATATTCATTGCAAATAAACTTTTTTAAAGGCAGAGATAACTACTCTTAAATTTTTAATATATTTGCTTTTAGCCATTTTTATATGTAAATGCACTCTTTTGTTTTTAATTGGGATCGTTTGGCATAAATTATTTTATATTTTGCTTTTATCTCTTATCTTGAGAATTCTCCAAAAGAATTAACAAGTCTTTGAAAACATTGAATCCATTAAATGAATGTAGTATTAATTAGTTAATACTTTACCTATGGTTAGACATTAAGTTTTACATTTCTCCTTATAAAAAATAATGTGACCAGGGGTGCGTGGGTGGCTCAATCTGTTAAGTGCCTGCCTTCGGCTCAGGTCATGATCCCAAGGTCCTGGGATAGCAGGGAGCCTGCTTCTCCTTCTGTCTCTGCCCCTCCCCCCTCCATCATGCTCTCTCTCGGTCTCTCTCTCTCTCTCAAATAAATAGATAAAATCTTAAAAAATATATGACCATATGGTCCATAAAGTAAGATTTGAAAATAATGGCCATGGATAAGATGGACCATTCAACAAAGGATGTCAAGACAATAATTAGCCATGTAGATAAAAAGAGAGTTGGGTCCATTCCTCATGGATACCAGTATAAATTCCAAATGGCTCAAAGGTTGAAATAGTAAAAAATAAAATCATTAAAGTATTAAAAACGAACATAGGAAAAATGTTTTATAACCTTGGAGAGGAGACAATCTTTCTAATTATGACCAAAAAATCCAGGACACATAAAATTAAAGATTGATAAATTCAATCACATAAAAATAAAACAAGAAACACACGAAAAAAAAAAAAACACTAAAAAAAAGAAAAATATTCATGGCAATAAAAAATGAGAAAAATCAAAAACAAGTGACAAACTGGAAAAAAAAAAACTTGCAACACATATCACTACTCTAATATGTAAAGATCTCCTACAAATCATTAAGAAAAAGACTAACTAGAAAAATGGACAAATGATATGAATGGTTCACATTAAAGAAAATACAAATGTCTCTAACCCATATAAAAATGATGCTTAACCTCACTCATCTTGAGGAAAATACTAACTAAAATTCCACTGAGATAAAATTTTTCACCTATCAGTTTAACAAAAATCTAAAAGTTTGATAATGCTCTATTTGGCTGCAGTGCAATGGGGACTTTCATCCATTGATGGTAGGAGTGCAAACTGGTGCAATCGCTACCGACGGCAATTTGTCAGTATCTATACAATGTAAATGCATAGATCCTTTATCCAACAATCCCGTTTTCAAAAATTTATCCTAGAGATCCACTTGTAAATGTATGATATGAGGTATATAAATGCTTGCTCATTATAGCCTGGTCTGTAATATCAAGATAACAGAAATAATCTAAATGTCTATCAATAGGAGGCTTGTTAAATAAAATATGATACATACAGGGCACCTGGGTGGCTCAGTTGTTAAGTGTCTGCCTTCGGCTCAGGTCATGATCCCAGGGTCCTGGGATCGAGCCCCATGTCTGGGTCCCTGCTCAGCGGGAAGCCTGCTTCTTCCTCTCCCGCTCGCCCTGCTTGTGTTCCCTCTCTCGCTGTCTCTCTCTCTCTTTCTGTCAAAAAATAAATAAAATCTTTAAAAAAAAATATGATACATACAATGGAACACTGTAACACTGTGAAAAATAATGAGGAAGTTCTTTGTAGATTGTTATGAGAATATCTCAAAGACACACTGTTAAGTAGAAAAAAAATAAAGCAAAGCATAGAACAGCGTGGTCTGGCAAGATGTATGCTAAAAATTGTGCCAAAAAGGGTATATATATATATATATATATATATATATATATATATATATATATATTTGTATTGGCTGTTACAGGCATAAAAACTCTCTGGAGCAATAAGAAATTATTAATCATGAAACCTGTTGGGGAAGGGTGAGAACCAGGTGGACAGGATTGGGACGGAGTCTTTTCACCATATACTTTAGGCTATGCTTTTTGATCTTTAAACCACCTGAAGGTATTACCCATTCAAAAACTAAGTAATTCATGTTATTTATTAACATGTTAATTTAGTTTACGTTAGTTAGTAGACATTAATTAAACATGCCTATGCAACAGAAAAACTGGGAAACATATTTGCAGTATATATGACAGAAAATGCTAAAACCCATACTGTATAGTTTTTTCGTTTGTTTGTTTTAAGTGAACATCTCAGGGGCACCTGGGTGGCTCAGTCGGTTAAGCATCTGCCTTCGGCTCAGGGTATGATTCAGGCTCCTGGGACTGAGCTCCTCCTGGGACTGAGCTCCGCTTGGGGCTCCCTGGTCAGTGGGGAGTCTCCTTCTCCCTCTGCCCCTCTCCCTGCTCCTGCTCTCTCTCTCTCAAATACATAAAATTTTTAAAAATAAAAATAAAGTAAAAGTGAACATGTCAATAGAAAAATGGGCAAAGGATATAAACAGGGGATTTAAAATCAATCCCAATAGAAATATTTTCCCATGTTTAATCTTAGCAAATAATGTGAATGAAAAAAAAGTAGCATTTTAAAATCTTCCACCTTGGGCAAAGATCTTTTTTAACTAACAATACCCTCCCCGAAAATAAATAAAGTAAAAATACCCAGGATTAGTGTGGGGCCGAGACACAAACCCCCATTCTCGGTAGGATGTCGATCAGTACAATTTCTTCAGAGGGCAATTCAGCAATATACATCAAAACCCTCAAAATTATTCTTAACCTCTGGCAAAGTAATTCCACATCTAAGAAAGCCTTCCATGATAATCACCCCAGTCAGAACAAAGGCAAAGTGCCCAGTGTGGTGTGGCATTTAGTGCAGCCGGGTAAGAGGGGTGGCAAGGGTGCCCTGGGTGGGGAAAGGGGTCCCTCCGCAGGTCCCTCCGCAGGTGACGCTCAGCAGGCAGTGCTCTGTCTTGCTCCTGGCTGACCCTCTGGAAACCTGAAAGCTGACACTAAGGAGACATGCTTTGCTGCCACCTAGTGCTCCCCAGGTGATTGCACCCAGCTGGCGAGGAAAACTTGCACCCATCAAGTAACTTAGCACCAAGGGGCCCTCTCCTCTATTTTTACTTAACATACACTAAAGTGAAGCATTTAATATGTTCCAGGCATTGTATTCAGCACTCCCTCTTAATCCTCTTAGCAGCGCTATCAAATACCTCACTTCACAGATGAGGGAACTAAGTTCCAGAGAGGTTAGGTAACTTGCCCAAGGTCACACAGCTACCCAAGGGGCTAAGACCAGGATTAGAGCAAGGTGGCATGTTGGCACCTGGGTCTGTGCTCTGAACCACCTCCTTTGCGAGGGGCAAAGGTCTGTGTGATAATAATAGTACTCAAAGAGAACCTCACAGCCCGTACAGCAACTGCTACCCCTTCCCCTAGCACATCTGGCCCTAATAAGTTCACGCAGGGACTGAGTCCGCCTCTGCCAGATAGGCAGTCTAACCTGAGTCAGGGACAAGCTATGGGCCAGGCGAAATCCAGGGGATTTAAAAAAAATCATTTGTAAAATATTTCATATATACAACAAATATTTAAGGAATAACATAACAAATATTCAGGACCCACCGGCAGCTTTAAAAAAATAGCGTCTCCAGTAGTAATGCATCAGTGATGTGTTTCAACCCTTAGTTCACTGGCTTGTTTTCTGCCACCGTATTTTTTTTTTTTTTTAAAGATTTTATTTATTTATTTGACAGAGAGAGATATAGCGAGAGCAGGAACACAAGCAGGGGGAGTGGGAGAGGGAGAAGCAGGCCTCCTGCCGAGCAGGGAGCCCGATGTGGGACTCGATCCCAGGACCCTGGGATCATGACCTGAGCCGAAGGCAGACGCCTAACGACTGAGCCACCCAGGTGCCCTTCTGCCACCGTATTAACACACAAGGGGCACTAACTGGGCTATCAATGCAATGCGGCTTTTATAGCAATCCTTCTCTTTCCTAAAAAACAGTCCTCACCCATTTACAGCTAATTGCATCCTGCTGGAGACATCTGCAGTTTGGGTAACAAAGCAGTTGCTTTGTGGTAGCGCTGAGAAAGCGTCTTGAGTATATGTTACGATTTAAGAAGGTAGCGGCTTCCAAACAAAGCTGTGAAGCCCAGGGCTCTGAGGAGTTACTGAAAGAACAGGAAGCCCAAACGCGCAGGCAGCATTATTTGCAGACGAGAGTTATAAACCTGGCCTCCACTGACTCCTTAGCAAATCCATGAAGTCCTGAAGTCACACGCAAAGTATCGTGTGAGCGCCTTTTTTCCTTTCGGAAAAGGAAACGGAAAAGGAAAAGGATCCATTCCCCACCTTTCATCAGATTCTCAAAGAGGTCGGAGACCCTCCAAAAAGGTTATGAATCATTTCTACAGATCAGGGGCCGGCAAATGGCCCACAGGCCAAATTCTTCCTGATACTTGCTTTCATACAACCCTCAAGCCAAGAACGGGTTGTTGGGGTTTTTTTGTTTTTGTTTTTTTGGTTTTGGTTTTGGCTTTTGAGAATAGTTTTTCTATTTTCAAATGGTTGGAAAAAATCCAAACAATAATATTTCATGACATATAAAATTAAGTGACATTCAGATTTGTGCCCATAAAAAAAGTCTTACTGGAATGCAACCGCACTCACTCATTTACATCGTGTCATGGCTGCCTCTGTTCAACAAGAGCAGACCTGAATAGCCGCAACAGAGACACAAAGCTGGAAAATGTACTATCTGGACCTTTTCTGAGAAAAGTTTGCTGATCCAGCAGGAGATGGGACTAGATAATACCTCTTATAAATATACGTGCCTCTACTTTTCACTTGTGTGTATAGATGCTGTCATGATTAAGCACAAATTCATCTAAGTATATTATTAACGTAGTGGACATTAGTCATTGGAACCCTCTTACGAATCAGGGGAGTTCCCACCACGTGAGTCTTGCTGAGAGAGAGGTAGTGTCCCATACAGAAGGCCAGCCTCTCCTTTCTCCCGCCTCCCTGGCACTCAGGGCATAGACGCGGCCCTTGGGATTAGAGACCCCATCTAGGGCTCTGAAGCTGGAGTGAGTCACACAAAACAGCAGGGAGAGGAGAGATCATTCTGGCCGTAGCAGACACAGCAGTCACATCTAACTTCCAAGGGCAGCAGGACCAGCAGGGTGGGAGTGCTTGCAGCAACGACCCATTTCTAGCTGGTCTCCTCACTCGACAGTCCCTAACGAATGGTTTTGTCTTTGCTTCTAGCTGTCTAGCCTCTGTGCCTCCCTGGCCAAGCCAAGCTCAGGCACTAGAAGAGATGGCCAGCATCATTCATGGCCTGCAGCAGAGGGGCTGAAGGCAGAAGTTGGTTAAGTACGTGCTCCACGGGGACAGAGAGGGGCCAATCCGTCTTTGCATCCTCGGCACCTGATAGTGCTGGCTACTCAAGAGAGTACTCACTAAAATATCTGTTGATAGGGGCGCCTGGGTGGCTCAGTTGGTTAAGCGACTGCCTTCGGCTCAGGTCATGATCTTGGAGTCCCTGGATCGAGTCCCGCATCAGGCTCCCTGCTTGTCAGGGAGTCTGCTTCTCCCTCTGACCGTCCCCCCTCTCATGTGCTTTCTCTCTCTCTCATTCTCTCTCTCTCAAATAAATAAATAAATAAAATCTTAAAAAAATAAAATAAAATATCTGTTGATGAGAGCATACACTAGGGATCTCAGACTTCATTAGATTCCAGCCACCTGAAACTGGCGATGAGCATTTATGTATCAAGGTCTCTTAAGAAGGGCCTATAAACTCCCTGCTGAGTGGGGAGCCTGCTTCTCCCTCTCCCTCTACCTGCCGCTCCCCCTGCTTGTACTCTCTCTCTTTAATTAAAAAAAAAAAAAAAAAAGAAGGGCCTATAAAGACAGCCCTCCTCCTTAAACCCTAGCTATGGCTTCCTGGGTTTCCCAGACCATCAAGGCTCTAGTGATGAGAAACAGTCAGAACTTGAGGACTGATGTGAATTTGACCCTGGGCTATTAGTCTCAGAGCCCCTCTGATGATACCTGCCCTATCTTTTAGAAGCAGATAGCCAGTCAAAAAGCACATGTGCGCTGGCTGGGAGAACATGAAACAGGGTACACACTAGATACACTTCTGGCCCTGGCTCTCCATTGCAGACTGCCATGAAGCAAGCAACTGGATGTTGGTGCTAAGGACCAACTCTGGTGGATTTGTAATTTGAAGGAAGTGATTACAGTGATGACTAAAAATCAGCAATACTTCATTACTTGCGGATCTACTTACATTTGCTGGGTGACTGATTTCTAATGACCTGGAAAAAAGAGAGGAACCAATGAGAACTTTTGTAGCAAAAGATCAGGAATCAGTAGTGACATTTCCACAAAGCTAGTGCTCCAATGCCACCACGTCTGATTTTCCGGACAGCACCTTTCTTCGAAGAGGGAGAATGTGGGACAAAAGCTGGGCTGAAGACAGTGCAGACTTAGCAGAAGCCAAGACGATTTCCACAGGACTTCTAGAACCAGTATGTTATAGAACTCATTCTATTTTTGTCCCTCACTATCCTTTGACACTTTGTTGAGAAGGTATGATCTTCCTCTGCCCAACAGTGAAGATTTGGGCAGACAGACGATTTCTGTCAAACAAAGTCTTCCCGTCACTTTTAATCATAAAATCTCACTGCATGAAAGAATCTAGTCATATCTCATAGTCAAAACTACAAACTTGGCATTAACTCTTTGGCTAATTTGGGTCCTGCTTCAGGCTTAGAACCTACAGCAGAGCAATGGGATGCAGTCCCTTCCTCTTCTCCAGCCCCCCTGCTGGCTAGTTAGTCTACCACTGCTTTGGAGGCTGACGAGGGAGAAATACTCGAGATAGGATGGTTCTTACTTAGCTGGTTGGCTTTGTGCTTTCTGGGCCTCCCTGGTGATTAGGGCTGGCTCTCTCTTGGGTTGGTACTCTCATGAGCTTACCCGAGGTTCCTGCTGTACACCTTGACCCTGACAGATGCATCCCCCGCCCTTGCTGTCCTCTCTCTTCAGTTCTGGGGCACCAGGCAGGACATGTTCAGACCCTTTCTGTGGAGGTCTCCTTGGCTCTGCTGATGGCCTATTGGACAATGTCAAATACGACCACAGCACAGTCCATGAGAAATAGTCATGCATACCTTGCCCTGAGGACTCTGCCATCAGAGCCATTGGCCTTGCCTCTCTCTTGCCCTCCAGACCTCCTAGGCAGGAATCAGTCTGCCTTTGGCCCAGCCTTCGGTCCTCATCCATCTTCTTCCTCAGACCTGAGTCAAGCACCGGTTTACTGGATCCCCCAACTGCAGGGAACACATTTCCAAACTCTCCGAGTTGTCCCCTTGGAATTCCCCTCAGCAGATAATGGTAGAAGGGGTCCCCTTCCTACCCTTCCACCAAAATGGGGGCTGGAACTCAACACAGCAACAGCTTTATTCAAAAAAAATCTCTTCATTAATCTTCTTATAAAATCCTCTGTTCTTTCGAAACATATATTCTTGAAGTGGATAAAAGGGTTCAAGAGCCATGGAACAAGTTCTCCTATTTTTCCCTTTGTATCCTCTATTAAATTTCAGGCAGAAGAGCTCCATTCCAATAACCTATTATATTAGTTACTTATTGCTATATAAAAAATTACCCCAAAACTTAGTGGTATAAACAATAAAACATTTATTATTGCTCACAGCTTCTCTGGGTCAGGAATGTGGACAGCTTAGCTAGACAGTTCTGGCTCAGGGTCTCGTGAAGTTCCAGTCAAGATATCAGCTTGACTGAGGCTGGAGGATCACTTCTAACATGGTTCACTCACATGGTTTGCAAATTGGTGCTGACTGTTGGTGCAAGGCCTCAATTCCTCTCCTTGTGGAATTCTCCACAGGGTTGCTCGTGTGTTCTCATGATATGGTAGCTGGATTCCCACGGAGTGAGAAATTCAAGGAATCAAGATGAATGCAACAACACCTGTTATGATCTAGCCTCAGAAGTCACACACTGTCACCTCTGATTCTTGATTAGCCACACCTACCAGCTTTGATTCAATATAGAAGGAAATATATAGAGGAATGAAGACCAGGAATCAAGGATCACTGGGGAACATCTGGGAGGCCACCTTCCACACCCTGTTACACTTCAAATGATCATTATCCCCTAAAATAAACTGAAGAAAGTTCAAGTAAAGAAGAAACCATAAATTTAGATTGGTTTAATCAAAACTTCTTTGGGGACTTCTTGATCTTCAAAATTACGTATGTTATCTGGCCCACTCCACATTTGATCCTCATCTACAAATGGGTCCAAGACTATCCTTGAAGGCAGGGCCTACTCCTGATTTTAAGGGTTCTTTCTGGTTCTCAGATTTCTGATTCTACATAATAATCAGAAAATAAAGCTTTGTAAATATCTTTTAGAGTTGGCATTTACACTAAGATTTATAATTCAACGAAAACATTCTAAGGTACATCATTACAAGAATCATCTCTGTTTTATTTATTCTACAGAGTAATGATTTAAATTGAATACACTTGGGCACAGTAAATATTTGACATGAAAAGTAGTTATCATCAGAAGAGGCATCAGAAAAATAGCAACTCATCTGACACATAATCACTAGAAAATATTTTTCTGTCCAATCACTTAAGTGTTACAAATCCTGAGAATGTTATACACTGAACAAACTAGGTACTACTTATAATTAAATCTTGCTTGCAAATCATCTGTTAAAAAAAACGCCTTGAGGTACAAATCACCTATGTATTAAACATGTCTTTTACATTTTACAAAGAATTTAAACAAAAATATCAAACAATTAAAGTTAAGTGGCTCTTAAAACAGCTATTAGTCAGGCTCAAGGACACACTGTTCCACAATTTCCCGTAAGTTGGGGTTTTCCATCGCAGCTGCCACTCGCTCTTTGTCATTTATCTGCTTGTTGACTGCAAAACACAGACAAAAGTTAGCCGAGGAACTTTGTCAACATATAGTGACAGACAAAAATTTTATTAGCCCATTAAAACAGAATTTAACTCCTTGATAACTTAAAGCTGGCTCACTTTTTGTAAGTTCTACAAGGGAGACTTACAGAGAAAAATACCCCTTAAATTCCCACTACTCTACCACAACTATTTTCATGTCTTTCTTTCTAGTCTTCGTCCATATACATTATTTCCATATAAAGAGTAAATACAATTTTGAAAATTACTATTTTCTCCCCTTAAGCCTATTTTTTAAACTACAGGGTTATTTAAAATAGCAAAAATTATAAGCCTTCTAAATTAATTATGAACACTATGCGACGTGGAGCACCTTTATACATACAGCCTTCTTTTTGGAGATTCTTGAAAGTGGCATTATTAGACCAAGGGGTATGAGTATTTTTATGGTTTGATTCTTATCACTGAATTATTTCCCAACATTTTTCACCAATTGTATTGTCAGCAACAATACATGAGCTATCAGTTTTCAAAAAATATCTGGTATTATTAATAAAAACAAGTAAACATACACACACATAAAACAGCAGGTGAAAAACGGCTCCTTACTATTGCTGTAATTTGCAATTCCTTGATAAATAGGGAGAGGACATTTCTCCATGTTTATCTATTAGTTCTGTGAATTTTCTGTCCGTCTCTGTTAATCTACTAGGTGTTTTATTTTTTAATGAGCTTGCATGGATCTTCATATAATAAAGGTATTGGCCCATATCTTCTGTCTATAATTTGCTAAAAGCACGCTCAAAGTAAGAGTTTAAAAGAGAAATGTCCATATTCTTTTCTAGACCTTCAATTTCAATTTCAAGTACATAGCTCTCTATCCTGCACCAAAGAAAAAAAATCGAGCCCTCTTTAGAGTTTGTAAGTCAAGGTTCCTAGAGCTGGATATTCTTTAGAGATGTGCAGCTACTAGGCTAAATCAGCCAATATTCACAGGGCCTGCCTCTAGTTCACCTAGAGTCCTACTGAAAAATTACCTTCTTGAAAAGCCTACGTTCCCCACCTCAAAGAAGAGCTAATAACTAATTCTTCACTTTTTTGCAAATGACCCGCAGATACTTGGATAGCAGAATAACAGTATCCAAGATGAAGTACTATCTGAAGTTGCTTTTTAATGGGTCAAGATTGACTTACTGTCTTCCTCTGTTGAGTGGGTTCCTTCAGAAATGTAGATTTCCAACTAGGAAGAAAAAAATATTAAAACCAAAACATTTAGAACACTCTAAGATAACAAGTGAAGTGAAATGCACAGTGGACTCAAGTGTCTAGGAATGAAAGCCCAAATAGTATTCTTTTTTTTTTTTTTAAAGATTTTATTTATTTGAGAGAGAGAATGAGATAGAGAGAGCATGAGAGGGGGGAGGGTCAGAGGGAGAAGCAGACTCCCCGCTGAGCAGGAAGCCCGATGTGGGACTCGATCCCAGGACTCCAGGATCATGACCTGAGCCGAAGGCAGTTGCTTAACCAACTGAGCCACCCAGGCGCCCCCCAAATAGTATTCTTAACATCAATGACTTAGGGACAAATCCCTCCGAAACAGGGACTGAAATTAGTTGATTTTTTTTAAAGATTTTATTCATTTATTCATGAGAGAGACAGAGGCAAAGGGAGAAGCAGACTCCCTGCTTGGAACTGTGTCAACATATAGTGACAGACAAAAATTTTATTAGCCCATTAAAACAATGGGGGACTCGATTCGAGGACCCTGGAATCATGACCTGAGCTGAAGGCAGACGCTTAACTGACTGAGCCACCCAGGGGCCCTGAAATTAGGATTTTTTTTATTGTTATGTTAATCCCCATACATTACATCATTAGTTTTAGATATAGCGTTCCATGATTCATTGTTTGTGCATAACACCCAGTGCTCCATGCAGAACGTGCCCTCCTCAATATCCATCACCAGGCTAACCCATCCTCCCACCCCCCTCCCCTCTAGAACCCTCAGTTTGTTTTTCAGAGTCCATTGTCTCTCATGGTTCGTCTCCCCCTCCGATTTCCCCCCCTTCATTCTTCCCCTCCTGCTACATTCTTCTTCTTTTCTTTTTTTTCTTTCTTAACATATATGAAATTAGGATTTTTTAATTTTGGTCACCTGCGGAAGGCCTGCAGGGGGTATTCCCATTAATTACTTTTTTTAATGAATACACACAAATAAAACTTTACACAAATGAGATCTCATACATACTTTACTCATGGATCTCTCTACCCTACACTCTACCTCTTCCTCCCAAATCAGTACCTAAAATATCTAAACTTCCTCTCTGCCCTAAGCCCCAAGAAAGCCATACTAATAATCTAGTGTAGTTTCTTCCATATTTTTCTCCATACCTACATAATGGAATACAGATTTTATACACACACACACACACACCCCAAAGTTGGAAGTTTCTTTTCTTTGCTTATTTTACAAAAATGGGATCACAATATAGTTTTCAGTATCCTCCTTTTCTCATTTATTATTATCTTGCTAAATTTACTCTCAAGTATAATATTGGTTGAGCTAAACCTCCTGGTCCTGCTGCATTTCCTCAGATTAGTTAACCTCCAAGAACTAGACCTTCTGAGACAAACCCACAAAATCCTGTGACAAATAACGCATGCTATATGATAAAGACATGTCTACTCTCCAGAGAACACTGGAGTGTACGAACTAATTCTTACAGTTATTTTACTACTAAGATAAATGTTTTTCAAGAGTGAAAAAAATCATACCTTATTATGGCTAAAAGAGACCCTAGAGATCATCTAGAACAGTCTTTTTTAAAAAACAAAACACCTCGGGGCACTTGGGTGGCTCAGTCAGTTAAGCACCCGACTCTTGATTTTGGCTCAGGTCACAATCTCAGGGTTGTGAGATTGAGCTCAGTGCTGGACTCTGCGCTGTTATGGAGTCTGCTTAAGATTCTTTCTCTCCCTCTGCCCCCCACCCCAAAACACCATATGAATTCCTCTAGCGGCTAGTGGCATAATACTAACTCTTATTCCAGACAACAAAGCAACAGGTATAAAATCACTCTATATTCATTTACTTCGGTTTAAAATTATGCATGACTCAACTCTGAAAAATGGTAAATAAAGGGGAAAAGTCAAGCATTTACCCTGCTATTCCTGCATGAACTATACTTCAAGGAAACCACACAGTGGGCTTGGTACCTTGCGGGCACAGAGGACTCTAAATTTGAGAGGTTACTGTGGCCCTTTCTAAGTGGTTCTTCCTTGGTTTTAAATTTTTACACATGAAAATATGTTCAACATTATTAGCCACCAGGGAAATGGCAATCAAAACCATGAGTTATCACTTCAAACCCACTAGGATGGGTATAATGAAAAAGACAGATAATATTAATACAGAAGTATAAGAACCCTCATACACTGCTGGTGGGAATGTAAAATGGTGAAGCAGCTATGGAAAACAGTCTAGTAGTGCCTCAAAAAGTTAAATATACTTAGCAAAAGATCCAGCAAGTCCCCTTCTAGGTGGAGGGAAGATGAAAATATGCCCAAACGAAAACTTGTACATGAATGTTCACAGCAGCATTATTCATAATAGACAAGAAGTGGAAACAACCCAAATGTCCATCCATTAATCAACAGATAAATAAACTATGGTACATCCATACAATGGAATCATATAAGGCAGTAAAAAGGAAGGAAATCCCGACACATGCTACAACATGGATGAATTCTGAAAATAATATTTTAAGTGAAAGAGGCCAGTCCAAAAGACTACAAACTATATGATTCCATTTAAATTAAACATTCAGAATAAGCAAATCTATAGAGACCAAAAAGAGATCAGTGGTAGCCTGGGGATGGGGGAAGGTCTGGATAAATGGGTATGGGGTTTCTTACTGAGGTGATGAAAATGTTTTAAAACTGGGGCGCCTGGGTGGCTCAGTAGGTTAAGCGGCTGCCTTCGGCTCAGGTCATGATCTCAGGGTCCTGGAATCGAGCCCCAAGTCGGACCTCCTCAGCGAGGAGTCTCCTTTTCCCTCTCCCTCTGCCCCACCCCCTACTAGTGATTGCTTGCACTCTCTCTCAAATAAATAAAATCTTAAAAAAAAAACACACACAAAAAATTGATAGTAGTGATGGTTGCACAACTCAGTGAATACAGGAAAACCATTAAACTGTACATTTTAAACAGATGAATTGTGTGAAATGTGAACTAAATCTCAATAAAGCTGTTATAAAACAATAAAATCTTCCTTACCTTATGTTTAAACGGTAAACACCGCTGAAGTTTTACTCTTAAGCACAGCCCTGTAGAGGAAAAAAAAGAAAAGGCCCCAATTATCTCTTCTCTTATTAATTCTTGACAATGTATACAACTGTGTGTAGGTGTCTCCATACAATACAGTAGCTGGAAACAGCTTTGGCTCAATCCAGCGTAGGTCTCCTTGGAGCCAGGCACCATGCTAGCAACTTTAATATATATAGTCTTACATATTCCTCATGATAATCCAGTGAGCCACATATTACCAAACCCATTCTACAAATTATGAAACTAAGGTCACAATGTAACTTGCCCAAGGTCACTGAGTTAGTAAAGTGGCAATTGGGAATAAAACCCAAGACCACTGCAAAGCCTAGGTCCTTTCTACTACAACAATTTACCTTCAAGCAAAGGTCAATTCACTCATTTAACTTTACTGAACACTCACAACAGGCCAGATCATGCAAAAATTTAAGACCAAATAAGAGCCACTTAAAAAGGACCACAAGAAACTTCTCAAATTTGGAATCCTCTATATCTACAATGTACAAATAGAGTTATTTCCCTAAAACAAGATCCTCTGAAGTTCAGTTTATCACCTCAACCTCAAGTCATAGTTCAATATCTCCTCCCCGCCCCCCCCCGCCTCCAGTTGAGACTTGTAACAGAAATTAACACTGGGCTTGGAACAAACCCTCTGTGTGCCCATGTTCCTCTTCTCCCCCACCTCAAAACAAGGAAGGAATTTTTAACTAAATCTACACCCCTAGACACAAAAGATAAGTCAAACTGTTCCTATGCACAAAGTATTTCAGAGTACTTAGAGTCTAGAACACAGTAATTTCATAATAAATATTAGAGAACTCTAAAGACAACATATAGTTTCTTTAAGAGGGTCTCCCTTTAGAAGATCTGCCTTAAAGCATATCTGGAGGGTTCTTCTCTTCCCTCTGCCCCCCACACTGTCTCTTTAATTTGTTACCTGTGTATCATCTGAGCCTCCTCATGTGTTCTACTCACTGTTGGTAGGTGTTTTACCCACATAGTATAAATAACAACTGTTTCACAATTCACAAAGCACTTTCTTGAACATCAATATCCTTAAGAGAGGCAGTACGGCATTACTGAGAGAGATACTTTGGGTTCAAAAGAAGCTCCACTGTATACAAGCTATGGGGCCCTAGGCAAGTTACTTAACCTCTCCTGAGCTTCAGTATCCTTATCTGTAAGATAGGTATTATAATAGTACCCCTATATACAGGGTTGTTATGAGTAGTAAATAAATTGTTATGCAATGTGCCTAAAATAGGACTTGGTACATAAAAAGTATCTAATAAATATTAGCTATTACTATTGTATCATTTTCATTTTACAACCAGGAACCATGATAAGTGATTTGTCTGACAAGCAGAGAGCTGGGAGCTAAATATAGACCTTCTGACTCCAAATCCTATGCCCTTCATATTGGACCACACCTGCCTTCAGCTATTCTTGTCCGGACTAAGTCAACACAAATGGCTATCAGCTGGTTTTCTCTGCCTTACCCACTCATCCCCTTTGAGTCTTCCTTGTCTTTGCAATTATTTACCAGGATAACTCTGAGTAGGTGACGACCTAAGCAATCAGGCTGGAACGCATACCCAGGTGCCTTCCCCTGCTTCACACTACCTGCTCATAGGAAAACCCTCCCAGACGCCAGGAAGAAGGCTCCCTTTAATGTGTTTTCCAATCGTGTTGATTGAACATGGTTACTACACTAGTATACTAACTTCTAAAAAGCCAAGGGTCTTAACTGGAACTCATATTAAAAGGGTCCCAAAAATCCTGACAACACTTTGTTCAAGGAGTGGACAGATCTGAAGTAGCTACCATAATCGGATCTGGGTGCCTTTAGAGTTACTTTTATTTCCTGGGCTTTCTCAATCTTTGTCCACACAAACGTGGTTTTTTGATAATTACAATCATAATCAAATGCTGCTTAGCATTCCAGTTTCTTCATACATTTCTCAGATACTTTGATTCCTTGATTATCATTTTCTATAGAAACAAGAAATTCCATTATATTGGTGCCATTTCCTTATTAATAGATACTATAGTTTCTTCCAGGCTTTATTATTATAAATTTACTATAAACGTTTTGTACATGTTACTGTTTTCTTCAATGGAATTATTTCCTTAATTCCTGGGTCAAAGAGTAGAAACTTTTTAATAAGGACTTACTTATATGTACCCAGAAGCTTAAAAATACTTATACCATATGACCCAATAATTCCAATTAAAGGAATTTATCCTGAGGCAATAACTAGAGATATATGAAAATATTTATGTATAAAGTTGTTCATCATATTATTTAATAAATTGTGAAAGCCTAGAAATGGTATAAATGGTTATAAAAATTATGATATACTGATGTGATTAGCACAAACCTCTATGACTATATAATTAAAAACTAGTATTTAATGAAGAATAAAAAATATTCCTTATCTATTTCACGCGTTCTATTATCTAACCTTTATAACTGTTGATACTCTTATTATCTCTACTTTACAGATAAGGAAACTGAGGCTCAGAAAGGTTAAGTAATTTGCCTAAGGCCACAAAGTGGCAGACCTGACAGAGCTGGAATTTTAGCCTAGAGCACACATTCTTTTATGACAGCTGATTTTTATTTTTTTCTTTATGCTTCTGTGGAGTTTCCAAATTATTGCCAAGAAACATACTTTTGTAATGTAAAAAAACACAAAATAAATGTTGCTTTTTAATAATTTTTTTTTTTTTAAGATTTTATTTATTTATTTGACAGAGACAGAGATAGCAAGAGCAGGAACGCAAGCAGGGGGAGTGGGAGAGGGAGAAGCAGGCTTCCCGCTGAGCGGGGAGCCCGATGGGGGCTCGATCCCAGAATCCTGGGATCATGACCTGAGCTGAAGGCAGACGCTTAAAGACTGAGCCACCCAGGCGCCCCTAAATGTTACTTTTTTTTTTTCCCTAAATGTCACTTTTTAAAAATCAACTTGCTAAAGGCTCTTAGAGTAATAGACCCTCTATTTAAGAACTCTTATGTATCAAAATATTTTAAGATACTTCCCTTCACCTCAAGAGAGTAGCAGTACTTCTGGTATCTGTTGATTCAGAAACTGTCCCCAATGACAAAAAAATAAGCATGCATTCAAAAATGGTTTTTCTAGGATGGAATATCAATAACCACAATATCATCGGGGTGCCTGGGTGGCTCAGTCGGTTAAGTGGCCAACTCCTGATTTTGGCTCAGGTTATGATCTCAAGGTCCTGGGATCCTGCCCTGTGGCAGGCTCTGTGCTCAGCAGGGAGTCTGCTTGAGGATTCTCTCTCCCTCTGTTTCTCCCTTGGCTTATGTTCTCTCTCTCAAATAAATAAATAAATCTTAAAAATAAATAAATAAATAACCACAATATTATCTATGGATTCATGGACCCTTTAGTCCCTCAAGATGTGGCCCATATGCTGGAAATCACTAACAGGGATCCCAGATCAACAAGTGAGAAGAGAAAAACAGAAATCACAAAAATGGAAGCAATAATAAAATATTTACCTTTTCAATCGTTTTTATAAACTTATCTATTTTTAAACAGATGATATATTCCCATACTTCAAAAACTTAAAAATATAAAAAGGTATACAGTAAAGTCTTCCTCCCACCCTGTCCCCAACCTGCCCAGTTCCTACCACCAGTACCCATCCCCATCACAGCTGGCCATTTCTAATATATTCTTTGTGCATATACAATCAAATACAAATTTCTATTTTTGCCCTTTTATACACAAATGTAGCAATATTATACTTGTTTTTATTTCTTAACAGTATGTCACAAAGATCTTTCCATACCGGTACGTGGAGAGCTTTTTCATTCTTTTTCATAGCTGTATAGCATTCCATTGTTAATATGATTATTTCACCAATTCCCTACTGATGAACATTTGGTTTGAAATAAACTTCCTTTATCTTCTTTATTTTTATTTATTTATTTTTTTAGATCGGGGGGAGAGGGGCAGAGGGAGAGGGAGAAAGAGAATCTTTAGGAGGCTCCACACCCAGCGTGGAGCCCAAGCAGGGCTCAATCCCACAACCTTGAGATCACGACCTGAGCAGAAATTAAGAGTCGACGCTTAACCGACTGAGCCACCCAGGCGCCCCTCCTTTATCTTCAAAGACATCTCTTTATATCTTACAGCTAACTACTCCAAAATATTGGGAATGCAGCCTCTCGAATAGAAAACTACCTCAGAAATACGCTCCCAAATAAAAAACTTAAAAAAAAAACAAAACAAACAGAACTCTCCCACTAGGACTTATGGCCCATACTGCACTGAAGCCAACAGAGCAGCGAGAGGAAAAGAAGGTGATGGCAGCAGGGCTAGTCTGACAGCACCCACTCCAATCCCCAGAACTGAGGAGAGGACTGGCCCACACCCACTCTCTTAATTGTAGGCGTGTACGGGGAAGAAAAGCAGCATGGGGTAACTAAAGGAGATCTCACATTTGGAGTCAGGGGACCTGGGTTTGAGCCTCAGCTTCATCGTTTCCTGGCTATGTGATTCTGAGCAAGTCACTTAAACTCTCTGAGTCTTGGGTTCCTCATCTGGAAAATTCTCTCATAGGCTGTGAGGGCTACAGAAGACATACATTTGAAAAGACTCCGTGAACTATAAAGTGTGATACATGATGCTAATTGTTATTTTGGGTCAGTATCAGTAAAATAATTTAGAATTAAAAACATATTTATATATAAAACCTTACCAATAAGGGTTGCCAAAGAGCAGTGAGGTACTGTTGGCGTGAACCTGATAATAACCAAATAGTCTTCTTCGTTTATCTCCTGAACCTCCACACTACTTTCTGTTACCACTTCCAGTTCTTCTAAAGTATTGGGCTTCTCTGGGTCCCGGATAGTTCGAATCAAATCTAAAGAATCATCAGAGACAAGGTATTATGTTAAAACATGAATATTCTCAATAAGGATGACTTTGCCAGTCCTCATCCAAACACGGACTGCTTTTTTTTTTTGAACCAAATATTATAGTAACTGCCCAGATTTCTCACAGAAATTTCCACAACCAGTTTCCTTTTGAGAAAACTGTTTTCTTGGATTCTTATTAGATCATAACCAGTTTCTTGGATCCAACATTACAGAGAGAACATAAGAATGACAAGAGTGTCATAGAAGCTAAAGGGGAAGAAATAACTTACAGCTTGGGAGACTGTGGTATCAGGATTTATGAAAGTCGAATCTGAAACAAGCCTTTAAAAATTTCAGTATTTGACATTTAAGGTGAAGGAAAGAAAAGGAAAAGAAGTTTAGGGGCTCCTGGCTGGCTGAGTCAGCAATGCATGCAGTTCTTGATCTTGGGGTCATGAGTTTGATCCCCACATTGGGTGTAGAGATTACTTAAAAAAAAATTTTTTTTTTAATTAAAAAAATGTTGAGTCTGCCTGGAACCCAGCATAAGTGAGGATATAAGAGTTTGGGCCAGGGGCGCCTGGGTGGCTCAGTTGTTAAGCGTCTGCCTTCAGCTCAGGTCATGGTCCCAGAGTCCTAGGATCGAGCCCCGCATCGGGCTCCCTGCTCAGCGGGAAGCCTGCTTCTCCCTCTCCCACTCCCCCTGCTTGTGTTCCTGCTCTCTCTGTCTCTGTCAAACAAATAAATAAATAAATCTTTAAAAAAAAAAAAAAAAGTTTGGACCAGACCATCAAGGATCTTTTACAGTCAGCCACAGGCAATAGGGAATCCTCAAGAGGTTCTGAATGAGGGAGGAACAGGGACAGCATAACACTGTCAGCTGGGAACTCATCCACTGGCTGGTAGACTCAGAGCTAAGGGCAAAGCCAGGAATACCAGCTGAAAATGCTGGGCCCAAAACAGGCACATGACAATATAATGGAGAGGAGGGGACAGATGGAGAAGTAATTTCAGTGGCAGAATCAAGAGAATTTGACAATTGTTTAGATGTAGAAGACAAGGAAAGGGAAAAAGGAAGATGACTCAGATTTTAAGTCTGTCTGGGAGAACACTGATAGAATGAAAAAACAAAACAAAACTGGAGAACACAGGAAGAAAGCTGGGTGGGGGCTGGGGCAACTGGGTTCAATTTTATACACAATGATTTTGAGGTGCTTAAGGGGCAACCCGATGGGACAGTCCAGCAAATACTGAACTGTGACATAAGGTTTAAGAGAGCACCAAGGCTAAACACATGAAAAGATGCTCAACATCACTCATCATCAGGGAAATGCAAATCAAAACTACAATGAGAGATCGCCTCACACCTGTCAGAATGGCTAAAATAAAAAACACAAGAAATAAGTGTTGGCAAGGATGTGGAGGAAAAGGAACCCTGTGCACTGTTGGCGGGAATGCAAACTGGTACAGCCACTGTGGAAAACAGTATGGAGGTTCCTCAAAAAGTTAAAAACAGAACTAGCCTACAATCCAGTAATTGCCCTACTGGGTATTTACCTAAAAAATACAAAAACACTAATTCAAAGGGATACATGCATGACTATGTTTGTAGCAGCATTATTTACAATAACCAAGATATGGAAGCAGCCCAAGTACCTATCGATTGATGAATTTATGAATATATCTGATATATATGTGATGGAATATTATTCAACCATAAAAAAGAATGAAGTCTTACTATTTGCAAGGACATGAATGGAGCTAGAGAGTATAATGCTAAGCAAAACACGTCAGTCAAAGACAAATACCACATGATTTCACTCATATGTGAAATTTAAGAAATGAAACAAATGAACAAAGGGAAAAAAGAGACAGACAAACCAAGAAACCGACTTCCAACTGTAGAGAACAAACTGATGATTATCAGAGGGGAGGTGGGTGGAGGAACAGGTGAAAGAGATGAAGGGTTTTAAGAGTACACTTATCATGATGAGCACTGAGTAACATACAGAATTGTGAATCATTATATTGTACACCTGAAGCCAATATAATGCTGTATGTTAACTATACTGGAATTAAAATAAAAAATTAACTAAAAAGAGAGAAAGAGAGCAACAAAGCTAGAGTGGTTCTTGAACCCATAGGATTCGCAAAGAATGAGCAGAACAGTTTTCAACCTTGGGTGAACAATGGAATCATCAGCACTGCTTTAAAAACAAAACAAAAATTGATGTCTAAGCCCTACTCCCAAAAATCCTGATTTAATTGATCTGTAGTATGGGCTGGACTTAAAAAATTCCTCAGGTTGTTCTTATGGGCAGCTCAGTTTGAAAACCACTAATGTAAAGGGAGAGACCCAAGAATAGACCTGTGGGAAGCACCTAATTTAGGGATCAGAAGAAGAAAGAAAAGCAAGAAGCAGAGATGGAAGCGGGGGGAGATTAACAACATTAAATGCAGCAGAAAAATTCAAAATGATGATAGCTGAAACAGGTCTTTGGATTTGTAACCCAGAAGATCACCTATAAGAAAGCAGTTTCAGTAGAGAGATGAGGACAGAAGCCAGCTTGCAAAAGGGGAAACGAGAAGGAACCGAAAATGTAGTCCTAGAGCTTTGGCAGGGAAGGGAAGGGCAAAGAACAGATAGTGGGTTTAGACAAAGCTCGAACAATGACAAGGGTAAGGGAAACTTAAGTATGTTTTATAGCCCAAGGGGAAGGATCAAATAGAGGAAGTGAGACTGAAAGTATAGGGGGGAGGATGGCGGACTGGCAAAATAAGCAGAAGGGAATGAGACCAAGGATGTGGGAGCCTGGGCTGGCCTTGGAGAGGACAAGATTTCCTTCTTACTCTGAGGTTGTAGAAAAATATGGAAAAGGAGAATGATAGACAAATAGTGAGGTAGAAAGGAGAGCAGAGGGAATCCACATAGGATGGACTTTGATGTTCTCCAGCCTGAGGTTTTGTTCTATTATTAATAGCACCCCTGTAATCAGAAATGCTACTGGGAAAAACAAATCAATCAAACTCCACCTTCTCCCCAACCACTCCTGGGCTTATCACTTGATTAGCCACAGAATCTGAAAATGGAGGCAGGAAAGAAAAGACAAAGCTTCTTCTTCACAAGGCTCTGTCACCATGGGGCTCAGGGAAACACAGCTTTTTTAAAGATTTTATTTATTTATTTGACAGAGAGAGACACAGCGAGAGAGGGAACACAAGCAGGGGGAGTGGGAGAGGGAGAAGCAGGCCTCCCGCCGAGCAGGGAACCCGATGCGGGGCTCGATCCCAGGACCCTGAGATCATGACCTGAGCCGAAGGCAGTCGCTTAACCAACTGAGACACCCAGGCGCCCAACACGGCTTTTTTAAAAGAAATTTGCTCCCCCTCATCCTTGGCATTTTCCCTGTAAGGCTCATTTATACAAGCTGCATTATATTCTTTAATATGCTACCTAACCCTGAAATTAAGTCTCACCCCTTATTAAACTTCTCTGGTTTTCTACTGATTTGAGAGATTTGGATTTATTTATTTAGAAAGAAAGCAATGTTGCTCTTCTCACATTACTCCCCTGATGAAAATTCTTCTATGGCTCTGCACTGATATTCTTTTTCTTAAACGATTTTATTTATTTGAGAAAGAGTGAGTGAAAGAGAGAGAGAGAGGATGAGTGGGGGGAGGAGTAGAGGGAGAGGGAGAAGCAGGCTCCCCACTGAGCAAGGAGCCCGATGTGGGGCTCAATCCCAGGACCCTGGGATCATGACCTGAGCCAAAGGCAGACGCTTAAACGACTGAGCCACCCAGGTGCCCCTGCATTGATATTCTTTATACATTTAAATCTTCAGTATCCAGTTCTGACCTGGTATCTAAAATAATTTTTGACCACACTTCCACCCTTTACCACAAACTCTATCCTGAAGCCCCACCTATCTGCCATTCTCTAACATGTTCCTTTGTCACCTCCATACTTTTGCTCCCTTTTCTCTTAGTATGCCTTCTACCCTCCATATATCCAGAGCATACTTATACTTCAAGGCCTAACTCAAGTGACTCCTCCTTAAGTTTTTCCAGATCCCCCATTCAGAGATTACTATCTCTCCTTCCTCTGAATTTCTCTATCTCTTATTCAGGTCGATGGCTTTCTACTGCATAAAATAAAAAATAGTCTATTTTTGCATATATAGGTCTCCCTCGATATAAACTTTAGGACAAGAATCATCTCTCTTCCAAAGCTGTATCCCCAAGTGCCCTTCTGTCCTGAGATGCTGTAGACAGAAGTCTGATCGTACAGGAATGTGTCCGTTTTGTGGAGATCATTCTACTCATAATCATCTAGCTGGGGTTAAGTCCTGCCTCTAGTAAGAGAGGGGTAAATCAGATTGGCTCCAAAAATCTTTTCCAACCCTGGCCTCCTTCTCCTGGTCCCTAATCCTTGCACACATTTTATTTGTATTCTTTGGTTAGATCTTTCACCCGCAGTCAGCAGGAACAGCTGAACAGTAGTTAGAGCCAGTCTTTTTAGTTTTCAAAAGCAATACTACATAAGTCCCAAAACAGGGAGTCATAAGGCAATTGTGAAATGGTATAAAGTGCACGAAGTTTGGAATCAGAAGACATGGGCTTGGTTTTTACCGTTTCTGTACTGGCAGTGTGACCTCCGGGTAGCTGTTTAACCATTCTAAACCTTTGTTTTCTCATTTGTACAATGAAGCGGGTCCCAGGAATTTAAACAATGTATGTGATTGTGTGTGTGTGTATTCGTTTTTGCACTGCTGGCTTGGCTGTGATAAGAAACTAAAAGTTCGAGGCCCGGGTACGGGGAGCCGGGTTTGTCCTCTCTCGGGGACCTCTGCCTTTTTTTTTTTTTTTTTTTGCACAAGAGAGCGACTGTGCCCTTAGGCCAGTCCCCAACTCGTTAGTCACCCAGGGGCTAGGAGACGCAAGGAAGGAGACAAGTAGTGCAATCAATCCAGCTTTGCTTCCTAACCAAGCACCCTAAATGCCTGCTCTGCCCAGAAATCTTGAAAAGGACACTAGGGCGTGGGGCAGACAAGGGAAATGAAGCGTTTAAAAACCTCCAGGCTCGGCTTGCCCCAGGTTTAGGAAGAGCCCGGGTCCTAGAAAGATCCACATTCCGGCGTGACTCAGGACCCCGGAGAAAACGCTTCCCAAGCTTCGGACGAGACCCAGCAAAAACCGGAGTCTCCACCCCCAGCCCTCAGGTGAGATCCCCGTTACCCCCACCTCCACGTACAACGCCAAACGCTGTCCTGGGTAAAATTAGTTACCATAAACCTCTAGCGCTTTTTCTTCCATGATCCGGGGCTGCCGGGCAGCTCCCCGCTCAAAGAGGCCGGAGAGCCACAGGACTCTGCTCAGCGTCCAGGAGAGCAGCCCGGACACCCGCTCCATCCTCACGCTCCGCCATCCCTGGCAACTGTCCCATCCGAGCCACCGTCTCTCAGCAGCGGGCCTCGCGATTTATCAACTTCCTGGTCTTCAAATGGGCCAAGACAAGCCTAAAGGTCCAGGAGAGCAGAAAATAGGCGGGGCCTGACAGAGTAGCGCGGAGGACCTAGGGAAGGGCCCCGCGAAGACCACAAGCCCCAGCATGCTTTGCTCGGTTTCGGCGGGACAAGAGAAAAAAAAAAAAAAAAAAATTCCTCCCAGCACGTGAGGTGCATTGCGTGCTGGGACCAAGGGGCAAAGAGATGTATTCTGGGATTTGTAGTCTATATTGGGTAAGAAGGGGTAGGTAACGGTCTGTTACCCGCCACTGTTTGCCTCATTCAGCGCCCTCGATAAGCTGAAAATGAATCCTGAAGAGGTAGGGGAAAGGAGATCTTTGCTGGAGGAGCGTGTGCAAGGACAATCTACTGTTATTTCTCTGAGGGAGCCGCTTCCAGCCAGTTTTCTTACTTCCTAGTCACGCCGGAAGTGAGTTTCCGTTGCCGTGAAACGGAATGTCTTGGAAGTCCACTGAAGTTGGCTAGGAGTCGAGGGGAAAGAGAGGGCTTTTGATTTTCTCACCTCAGAGGGCTCAGGCCAGCACAGTTCCCCACTACTAGCTGCATATTTCTGTCGGTCGCCTTCAGAGACAACTTAGAACGAAAGGCCTTTCCTCGTGCCCAGGATATCCAGTAGTGACATACTGGAAATCGTAATCCTAAAAAGAATGTCTTAAGTCCTCTGGTGTTCGTGGCTGTGATGAATGCCAGGAACAAGGTTGATGATGTTAGTTTTATCCATCCATCCCTCCAAGTTTCAAACATTTATTGGCCACTTACTTTGCCAGACTTGGTGTATAGCACCGAGAATACGAAGATCGGAGGCCGCCCCTGCCCTCAAACAGCTCATAGACCTGTGAGGGAACCAATCCCTGATGTTGAGGAATTTGCAATTAGAAACAAACCTTTTATCAGACTTGATTCCAAATGTCATCTCTTCTCTATTGAAAAGAAAGGGTCATTTTGCTGAATTACCCTATGCTAACATATCCCGTTTATCTTTAAACTTTTGTTTATTGTCTGGCTGATTTAGACTTTAGGCTCACCAGACAAGTGAATAGTTTAGGTCCCAGGAAAATTGTGTTCAGAATTTATGAATTTCCCTGCCATCTGTTCCACTCCACTCCACAGCAATGAAGAGGATAACCCCAACTTCCTTGTAACTTTGGTTACAAGGCCTCACCCCCTTGAGGCCTCCCTACCTTTCCAAGCATAACTGATACCCTCTTTCATTGTGCTCCCAGAACACATCACAGCACTGAACACGTTGAATTTGTTCATTCGCATGCCTGTCTCCCTCAAGTGCCTAGTGGGTCAGGAGCTTATTTCTGTATTCAAACGCATGGTAGGGTGCCAGGCACACAGTAGATGTTCTATATATTTCTTGAATGAATTAACTAAATGTCGTCCAAAGAATAAATGGTGAAACTTTGCTGCCGCCTGTTGAGAGACCTCAAAAATATTTACTGAATCTCAATGAGAGCACTGGCATAGGTAGGTAGCATGTAGAGGAGTTTTCAAACTCCTTTATTCGAACATCTTCTTAAGAAGGCTGTTGGCTAAAGCTATCCAGAACAGAAAGGGCCCTAGGAATCTGAGCAGCCCCTACCTAGCTCTTCCTTTTCCGCCCCACTCCCCCCTTGGTTAAGAACTCAGCGTCGCGAAGCCGGGTTTGTATTTGTTGGGTAGGAGCTTTGGGCCGGAGCGTTGGGCCGCCCTGCCCCGCCCCCAGCGGCCAGGCCCCGCCCCCGAACCCCCGCCCTGTGCGTCCCGCGGGGTTGGTCACGACGATCCCACTCCTCGTTCCTCTGGAACGTTTTGCTCGCGGCGCTATCTCTCTATAAAGTTGTTGTTGCGGCTTCCGCCGCGGGTGGAGGAAGATGGCGTCGGGTGGTGGCGGCTGTAGCGCTGCGGAAAGACTCCCTCCGCCTTTCCCCGGCCTGGAGCGGGAGTCCGAGGGGGCGGCCGGGGGGTCAGAACCCGAGGCTGGGGACAGCGACACCGAGGGGGAGGATATTTTCACCGGCGCCACGGCGGCCGTGAGTTCGCACCCTTCGGGGCGGCCGGCGGGCGGGCGGGCGCCCGAGAAGGGAAGAGAGGCCAAGCGAGGGTCGAGGAAGCTGGGCAGAATGGGCCCGGCGGGGCCCGGCGAGACCCTGCGTTGGTGACGGTAGTCGCGGCTTGGGAGCCCTTAATGAGTACCAAGATGTTAGGGGCCCGACTCCCAGGTCCCGGGGGCAGACGGTGAGGAGCGAGGGGTGTGGTGGCTTCTCCACCCAGGTCCCTGACAGCGAAGAGATGCCCAGGCCGGCATTTGGCCCTGCCGTGTGGTGACCCCAAGGACCCACGGGATTGTTTTGTGGTTGTTTCCTGGCGGCCTGATTTAATAGGTCAAGATAAGGAAATGGGATGCAGACTTTTTTCTTTCCTTAACCTTACTGCTCCTAGCATCAGTAGTGTTATCTGGAGTGGCTCAGGACCTTGACCCGCCCACAAATCCTTCATTAGCTCAAAACTTACCGTTAATTACCAAAGGCTCATTGTGGATCTAGTTTATAAGGGTTACGTTGACGTCTCTGATCTCTAAGGAAAATCCTGCCAGAAGTCGGTTGAAAAGAAGGCCCTGCCAGATAAATCACTACATAGATGACAAGTTTTGTCCTTTTTAAAGAGCTGTATTAAAATGCCTAAGTACCTCTGTGGGATTAAATCTCTAAATGTGAGGAGGAAACGGTGTTTCCCTTAATAGTATCCAGGTTTCTAATAAGAGGTGTTGGGGGAGAAACTGATCTTTATATGTGGAATGTGAACATCAGTAATCAGTTCTGGAACCAGTGGAGATGTTTTGGGTTGTTTTATAAGAATACTGACTCACACGACTTGGTACAGTTCGTTCCAGGTTGAAGACTTCAGTGCTAGGTCTGTGAATTTATGTACTATTCTATCTCGGATAATACTTCTCTTTGTAGTACCTATTTCAGTATATAAGTGACTAAATAAGACAGCTTGAAATTCTTTATGTAGCATGTGTCTGAAAAAGGTTGAGGCTTGTTTCATTTATGTCAGAAAGAGGCTAAGTTTCTAGGAAATATCTTTGGTGACATCTTTAGAATTTTCCCTGTACTGTATTCGGGAATGGAATTCATAATCCCAGCCCAAAAAGTACTTGTTGATGCTAATATAATGGCTTAAAACTGTCTAATGAAGTCTCTGTTATTCTAAGAAATAACTCTTGCTGCTAATTTAGTCTTTCTGTATCTCACTTAAAACAAATTTTTGGTCTTTTCCTTTGGTAATTCTCCCATAAGTCATGGAGAAGAGCTACTGTTAATAACTACTGGGATGAAAAAAAAATAACTACTGGGATGGTAGATATTCAGACCAAATATCTGAAAATAGACACTCTGACATTGAAGGTGATTGGTGACGTAGGCAAATGATGATTTATTTTCAAAAAGGGACCTGAAAGGGTGAGGAGTTTTCTAGAGTTTTCTAAAAGAAGTTGAAGAGGCTGTGACTTGATTGATCTCAGTTTACTTTATGGAGGCATCAGTACTTCTCTCTTATAAGACTGTGTGGAAGTACTTTGCCTAATTTCCAACCAAAGAGAGGAGGAAGGAGTCAGAATGAACGTGTTCTACCACAGAAAGCGTAATTATTTTTAGTTAGATTTTGATCCAGGAAAATTGAGTTGCTGGGGAAACTAAAATGCCACCTGTAAGCCATTTTTTGAGCTGCCTGTTCTGATGTTAATCTTCAGGAAGCCAAGACTCCAATATTTCTCACTAGTTAAACTGTGAATTTCTTGTTTAAAAGCCACTGAATACAAATTATATTCCAATAAATGTTTTAGTTGTGAGCCTGTGTAAGAAGACAGGGGATTGCAGTGCTTCTGTGTCTTAAGGAGTAACATTGAAGAATAAAATAAGAACAAGGGCCTTGAAGGCTGATTTAAATCCATCCAGGTTCTGTTACTTGGGCAAGGTACTTAATTACTCTGTATGGTTTCCTCACCTGTAAAATGTGAATAATAGCATTTACGCCCACCATTATTATGCGGATTAAATTCAAATATCTGTGAAACACTTGAGCATTGTAAACTGTAATTACGCTAAGAATCAAAGAACCCACAGAATCTAGTAATGGATTAGAAAAGTTATATTTATCAACCCCAAAAATGGTTAATATAGTTTATCAAAAACTAGTAATAAGATTGATTTGATTAACTAAAAATCATGAAAGTAGGCACTTAATGACTTCAGTGGCATCTTATTAAGTTTACCTTCATATTGTGTTTTGATGGGTGTTAGAGGCAGAGGGAGGGGTATTAAAAAATTGGGAAGCTGAGGCATGTAAAATTTAAAATAATTTATGGTATGCATGTAATTTCCTGGACATTGATGTAACAGCTGCTGTTGTTAATCATCCCATCTGCTCTCTTTTAGGGCCCAAGAGGCTTTGTTAATACAGTAATAAAAGTATTTATAATCAAAGGGGCGCCCATGATATGCATTTCAGAATCTACAAACCAGTTACACGAAAGGGATAGACTGGAGTTAAAAGGATTATTAAAACAAATCTGAATATTAAAAGGATTATTAAAACAAATCTGAAAGCATTGCCTTAAGATTGAAAACCAGCTGGGAAATATCTTAAGATATTTTTAGAATATATATAAATTATACATATATATATAAATATATAAATTATGTTAAAAATTTTAAACTAAATGGCATACATATTTTTGTGCCTCATTTAACTTAAGTGGTCTTACTTGCATGCTTACACTGAATGATAGAGTTGAAGCAAGTTCTTTATTTGCCCTCCCAGGAATTCTTATATGCCCATCTCTTTTTAGCAGTATGCCTAGATATGCCCTCTAAATGAAAGAGAACTGCAGAGGCCTTTCTCATGCTAAGAGGAAGGAGGAAAAGTGATAACCTCACTTCAGATTTTGGCCAAATCTGGTAACTACTTCTTCCGATGAGCTATCAGACCAATTAGAATTTTTTCCCACTACTCTTAATCTTTAATTGAAACCATAGTAATTACAGAAATCGCTAGAAAAAATAAAATAGGGGGGCGCCTGGGTGGCTCAGTTGGTTAAGTGTCCAACTCTTGATCTCAGGGTTGTGAGTTCAAGCCCCTCATTGGGCTCCACGCCCAGCATGAAGACCACTTAAATTTAAAAAATTAAATAGAAGTAAAAAATAGAATAAAGAGGGCTCCTGGGTGGCTGTTGGTTAAGCGACTGCCTTTGGCATCAGGTCATGATCCTGGAGTCCTGGGATCGAGTCCCACATCGGGCTCCCTGCTTAGCAGGGAGTCTGCTTCTCCCTCTGACCCTCCTCCCTCTCATGCTCTCTGTCTCTCATTCTCTCTCTTGCAAATAAAATCTTAAAAAAACAACAAAAAACAAAACAAAAAAAACAGAATAAAGAAGAAACAGCAGGGAACTTGAAAAGTCATATGTTGGGTGCCTGGGTGGCTCAGTGGGTTAAGTGGCTGCCTTCGGCTCAAGTCATGATCCCAGGGTCCTGAGATCATGCCCCACGTCGGGCTCCCTGCTCAGCGGAGAGCCTACCTCTCCCTCTCCCTCTGCCTGCTGCTCTGCCTACTTGTGCTCTCTATCTCTCTGTCAAATAAAGAAAGAAAGAAAGAAAGAAAAGTCAGATGTTGAATAGTCATTGATTAATAAAGACTTATTTACATATTCTCACTGGTGTTTAAGACAAAAGAATAATATAACTTTTATTGGTATTCAGAAGTCATGGATAGCAAGTGGCTTCTGATTGACAGTGTTTTATAAACTACGGGAATTATATAAATGTAAGTTATGTATTGACAGGAAAGGACATGTTATTTTTAGAATCCAGCCTACATCTGTGATCAATATAACATGTATCCTGAGGGAGAATAAATCAGGTTTTCTTTGTTGTGGTATAAAACAAAACAAAATTTACCATTGTAAACTTTCTTAATTTTACTGTTCAATAATGTTAAGTATACTCACATTTTTATGCAACAGATGTCCAGAACTTTTTCGTCTTGGAATTCTGAAACTCAGTACCCATTAAATAACAGCTTCCCTTTTCCCCTCCCCCAAGCCCCTGGTAACCGCCATTCTACTTTCTGTTTCTGTGAATTTGACTAGTTTAGAAGACTTCATTAAGTGAGATCATGCAGAATTTGTCCTTTTGTATCTGGCTTATTTCACTAGCATAATGTCCTCAGAGTTCATCCGTGTTCTAGTATTCATCAGAATTTCCTTCCTTTTTAAAGCTGCATAATATTCCATTGTGTGTATATACCACATTTTGTTTACTCATTCCTCAGTGGACATTTGGGTTGCTTCTACCTCTTGGCTCTTGTGAATAGTGCTGCCATGAACTCGGGTGTGTAAATATTTTTTCAAAACCCTTCTTTCAGTTCTTTTAGTTACATACCCAGAGGTGGGATTGCTGGATCATATCATAGTTCTATTTTTAATTTTTTGAGGAATTTCCCTACTTTTCATTTGCACTGTGTTACAATCCCAAGACCAGTTTATTTCCTTTTGTGTGCTTATAGGATAACTTATTTAGATCTGGACAGAATTTGGTAATTTTATTAAAAGCCCTAAAGAGATTAACAGTTTAGCTGGCTAATATTTTAATTCTGTTGTGCAAAATGCATGGTGGCTGTTCCCAAGGATATAACATGTCCTCAGTAAGTTTTTTGATAATATACCTTCTCTATTTTTTTTAAATCATTCATTTGACAGAGAGCACGAGTGGTGGGGGGAGGGGCAGAGGGAGAAGCAGACTCCCCGCTGTGCAGGGAGCCCGATGCAGGCACATTAGGTGGCCAAATCTGGTCTTAAAAGATTAGTAGTTGGGCACCTGGGTGGCTCAGTTGGTTAAGTGTCTGCCTTTGGCTCAGGTCATGATCTCAGGGCCCTGGAATCAAGCCCTGCATTGAGTGGGGCTCCTTGCTTAGTGGGGAGTCTGCTTCTCTTTTCTCCTTCTTCCCCTGCCCCTTCCTACCCACCCACCCCCACCCCGCTCTTGCATGCAGGCATGCTCAGGCTGCCTCCCTCTCTAATAAATAAAATCTCAAAAAAGATAGTCGTTGAAATTCCTCATTTTTCACACAGGTCTGATACATATGTTCTTGAAAAAGTCAGCAACTGTTGTTATATCCAAAGATTCATTTTAATGCTCAGCTCAAATTGTAAACCAGTTTCACTTCTAGTAAGTTTAGGTTTTCTTTTCTTGAAGTACATAGAATCATTAATTTCTTGATCATAGAATTGTACTAGCAGTTAATCTAGCTTTCAGGGTTATGCAGGGAAAAGCTAACAGAATTAGTCACAAAGCACTTTTGAGGTAGAGGGATGAGAAAAGACTTAAAGATGACTAATAACTCAAAAATTTAGGGGCGCCTGGGTGGCTCAGTTGTTAAACGTCTGCCTTCGGCTCAGGTCATGATCCCAGCGTCCTGGGATCGAGCCCCTCATCGGGCTCCCTGCTCCGCGGGAAGCCTGCTTCTCCCTCTCCCACTCCCCCTGCTTGTGTTCCTTCTCTCGCTGTGTCTCTCTGTCAAATAAATATAAAATCTTTAAAAAAAAAAAAAAACTCAAAAATTTATTTAAAATTAGAGTTTGGGGCTTATAGAAGAAGCAATAAAGGTTGCAGTCAGATTTCTGGTTTCTGTAGGGAGTTGCTGCTCTTTGCTTTTTCAGGTGTTAGGGTAGTTCTGATGACTTAGCCATTTGTGATTTGTTTGGTTGGGAGGAGAGAGAGGAAAAAGAACACTCCAATTTCTCTTGGTCCTCAAAACTTCTCAACCCTCTTGAGTAACTGTTGGCATAAATAAATCAGGAGTAGTTCATAGTTAGTAGAGCAAGTAACCATAAGTATCTCATCTCCAGGAAAAGCCTGTTGCTCAACTTTTTCTGGCTTATTCTCTTGCTTAGTCAAGTGGACAGCTGGGGCTTCATTCTGCTTTCAGAGCAGATTTGAACTGGGTTTGCTTTTTCAAAATGGAAGTTAATGCACTCATTAGAACTCTGATCCTTCTGCAGTTTTCTGGGCCCTTCTAAGTTATATTAGTTTGAAACCCAAAAAGTTTAGTAGGGAAATTACATCATAGAATTCAGTAGATTGTAGGTAAATTTTGGTAGACCATGGTATGCCCTTTCACTTTGAAGTCTCTCATTTTCCCCACCCTTCCAGCTTCCCCTTTTCTATTTTCATTAGTCTTAGAGGGACTAGCCTAGAGGTTCTTGACCTTTTTGTGTCACGGACCCATTAGCAGTCCAGTGAAGCCTATGGATCCATTCTCAGAATGTTTTTACGTGTATAAAATACATAAGATTACAAGGAAACCAATTACACAGAAATGCAGTTAGCAAAACATTAAAACAATTTTTATGTTTGTAATATGTGCTTTTTAATGCTTTACCTGGTAAGATCTAGGGATAGTTATAACTACCATAATTTTTTTAAAAAATAGAGATGACTATAAATGATATTTTGAGAACTGTAACAATTGTTATGTCAAGTAAAAATATCTAATTTCTGTTATAGTGTCAAATACTGCTATTAGTATTGTGGTTTGTTGGCTATCTTTGTAATTGAAAAAAATGCTGAATTTCAGTTAGAAATTAGTGAAAATGAAATTGTAACTTTATTGCCATCTAAGTTCCTAGACACCTCCTGAATTCCATGTCTCATGGACCCCAGGATAGTAACCCCTACTTGAACTCCTTTAGCTGTGAAGGGGGGTAAAATTGTGAAGTCCTTTGGGTTAACCGAATATTTAACCAGTTCGTAGAGTAAGATGCACCCTATTCCCAAATCTAATGGACACTAAATTCCATTCTGCCAAGCGCAGAAGCTTTTAGTGCATCTGTGCCATTTTTGAAACTGGCCGTGGCATGGGAAAGAAGTCACTGCCTGTGGTAAGTAAAATAATTGCCCCCTCCCTAAGATATCCACCTCCTAATCCCAGAAGCTGTGAATGTATTAGGTTACAAAGCAAAGGAGGATTAAGGTTGAAGATGGAATTAAGGTTGCTAATCAGTTGACCTTAAGGTAGAGAAATTAGCCTGGGTTATCTGAGTGAGCCCAGTGTAATCACAAGGATCCTTTAAAAATGGAAGAGTGTCAGAGAGTGACTGTGGAAATGAGTACCCACAGAAGAAAGGCACAGAGAGATGCAACATTGTTGGTTTTGAAAATGGAGGAAGTAGGCCGTGAGCCAAGAAATGTGGATCACTTTTAAAAGCTAGAAGATCAAAGCAACAGATTCTCCCATAGAACCTCCACAAAGGAACATAGCCATGGTGACACATTGATTTTAGCCCAGTGAGACTTGTATTAACTTCTACAGAACTTTTAGATAATACATTTGCATTGTTTAAGCTGTTAAATTTGTGATCATTTTGTGTTGCGGTGGCGATAGAAAGTGAATACACCACCCCACTTAGCTTATTTTTCCGTAGAAGTAAATGTGGCAAATAGAACAGTATTTCATGCCAAGGTCTTCCAGGGTGATTTTTAAAGACTTTGTGACTGCCCTGTTATCTAGGTATAACTTCTGGGCATGACTTTTTCCTAATTGTCCTTGCCTTATTACATTAGTATGATAACACAATTCTGTAGCTCTGTCTTGCCTTACTAAATTATATTAATTTTTCGCCAGAAGGTGAGTACCCTAGTTCTCCAGAAGCACAGTGTTACCTTAGCTTTTAATTTGGATTCACTCTCTAAATGCAGTTGAGAATTTTAACAGTACTACCCTTTTGAGGTCCCTTGAATAATGCAAGGATTCTGCATAGAGCAAAGAGCAGTTGAGCAACATAAGGAAGAGAATCACAACTCAATAACTAAAGGGAAGTTACGCAGAATCACAGTCGTACTTTTCAGGACTAAATGGGTATGTTCAGCTATGAGGGATAGCAACTGTCCTTCCCTGAGCTAAGAACATTGCGTTAGTGGCCTGGCCTCATGGTTTGGGGCTGGTAATTGGTGGGGAATACCTGTTTGCTCTTAACACAAGTGCTCTCTTGCTGTAGCTCTTTCTAGTGCCTCTCTGAGAGTTAGATTAGGCTGTCTGTGTGCCTTGTAATTATAAACAGAAATACTTGAACTTTTAAACAGGCTTATCAGTGGAACCACCTGCTAGAATTAACAGCCAAAAGGAGTCAGCAAGGGTTGGATATCCTAGCCTAGGACTCTGTCACTAAAGAAAGTATGCCTCCTTTATTTCAGAAAAGGGGGCAGGAGAAGGTGGCGGGATAGGGGGAAGTAGGCAGGGCTATAATTAGCTTTACTAACTATATCACAAACTTACTGTTTTCATCATAGAAAATAGTTTTATCTGTTGCCTAGAAATTTAGCTCCCTTTAAATAGATGGATAGTTTTGTGATGTACTGGCGATTCAGAGATTTTTTAAAATATGAATTATAAGCAAAGGTTATTTTTAGTATTGATTTTGCAGCTCAGTATAATCAGTGTGCCTCTTCCTTTCCCCCAGAATGAGTCCTTCCTGAAATTTAACTGTTGACTTAAAATTAGCTTTTAATTTTTTACTTTTTTAAGTAGGCGCCACACCTAGCATGGCGACAACCCTGAGATCAAGACCTGAAGTGAGATCAAGAGTCACGCTTAACCAACTGAGCTGCCCAGGTGCCCCCAAATTAGCTTTTTAATATAAATTAATAATACTGATTAATTTTTTTAATCTTGGGCAAAACATACAAAATGTGTTATAAAGCCCAGATAAGTATTTATTTTGATGATAAGCTATTGTTATAGACTCTAGTCTCATGGAAGACTTGTTTTCTATTAACAGTTTTGTGTGAATATAGGATACTTTGTCCATTTCTTATATGTAAAAATAGTTATCAGGGGTGCCTAGGTGGCTCAGTCGGTTGGGCATCTGCCTTCGGCTCAGGTCATGGTCCCAGGGTCCTGGGATCAAGCCCTGTGTCAGGCTCCCTGCTCAGCGGTGAGTCTGCTTCTCCCTCTCCCTCTGTGATCTCTCTCGCTCTCACTCGCTCTCAAATAAATAAAAATCTTTAAAAAAAATAGTTCTCAGCTTTTACCGAATCTGATTTTAAGTAAAACTTGAGAATGTTATGCCTCAAAGACCAATTGTGTGCTGGGTACTTCCCAGCCTAAAGATATAAGCTTAGCTTGTCCAACGCTAATCCAAATTATTCATCTGAAAATAAATTTGGTAAGGCCCCAAATAAAACAGATGTGAAAAGAGATAAAGTTGGGGAGGGGTACTGTACGATATGCCTGAGAGAGCATTATGTAAGAAACTTAGATAAACTTAGGTATACTTACGCAAGGAAAGTGTACATCTAAGTGCTGACCTAGCTTAGAAAAATGAGCAAAGGACATCAAGACAAGTCACAGGGGTTCAAATGGCCAGTAAACATGTGGAAACAAGACTTTTTACCAGTCAACCTGGCAAAGATTTTTTAAAAGAAAGAATTTGGTGTACCTGCCTGGC
Source organism: Phoca vitulina (assembly GCF_004348235.1). Taxonomy (NCBI): domain Eukaryota; kingdom Metazoa; phylum Chordata; class Mammalia; order Carnivora; family Phocidae; genus Phoca; species Phoca vitulina. Next base: position 30,018,714 of record NW_022589723.1, read on the forward strand.
TCAGTCAGTAAAGCACGTGACTCTTGATCACAGGATTGTAAATTCAAGCCCCATGTTGGGTGTAGAGATGACTTAAAAATCTTGAAGAAGAAAAGAGAATGCTTAATGTTACTGTGGGTGCAGCACTCTTACATATTGGGGGTGGGGGGTGTAAATTGGCGGTCTTTCTGGAAGTCAGCTTAGCGGAGGCTTTAAAATTTTATGTCCAATAATTCTACTTCAGAATCTATCCCAAGGAAATACTCAGATGTGGACTTATATATAGGGATGAACATCATAGCATCATTTGTGATGATAAAAACCTGGAAACTGTAAATATCCATCTTTAGGGAGATGACTGTGTTGTGGTGTACCCATACAATAGTTAAATCACTAAAAGTGCGATTTTTGTCCAACTCTTGATGACATGAAAAAAAGGCTTAGATGGTGGGGGTGGTGGGGAACAGAATACAACGCTTTATACACATAGAAGATTAATTTTGTAAAAGAACTACAGAGGAAAGAACAGAGGAAGAATAAATACAGTAATCAGTCTAACTATCTTCAGCTTTCTATGAACTCAGCCGTGAATACTTTGATCTGGGGGTTGGAATCCCAGAGTACATCTGAGGAGCAGTTTTCTGTTCTCACAGGTAGTTGTTACCTAGCATACTAGGTATGGGAGCACACATCTTTGTTTTCATCACAGTTCTAGTCAAGCAACTTTTGCTTTTGTTTAGGATTATTTATTTATTTGAGAGAGAGAGGGAGTTCACGCACACAGAGGGAGAGGGAGAAGCAGACTCCCCACTGAGCAGGGAGCCCGATGTGGGGCTCAATCCCAGGACCCTGGGATCACGATCTGAACCGAAGGCAGACGCTTAACAGACTGAACCACCCAGGCGCCCCTCTAGTCAAGCAACTTACGGTTTGGGCTTGAAGGGGATCTGGTAGAAGAAGAGATAGGTAGCCATGCTTTAGTAGTCTTTGGAGTATCCCATCCATCTGGGTCTGTCTCCTGATTATTATAAGGAAAGGCAGGCTGCTGTTATCTTAGTCTTCAAACTTCCAAGTTTAGATGATGAAACAGAAATGGATAGTTGGCTTTATTCATCTCCATATCACAAGAATGGGTCCTTCTAGGTATTTTTTTTTTAAATGGCTAAATTCTAACCTGTGCCTTTCCTGTTGCTTTAGTCTCCCTGGTGAGCTACTAGTAAATTACAGTTGATTATATATATATATCATTAATGTGTTTTGGGTTTTAATCTCTCCTGGATCTCCATTTGGAGATAACTGGTATCAGTGAGAATTGAATTAAATCAGATGGCTTTTTGTGAGATCCCCATACTGTCGAAGAGCACAAGAGAATGTATAGAAAAGAAATGTGTGTGTTGGCAATATATGAGGCAAAAGGGAGCTGTGGGTTTTGGTTTTGCCCTGTTATTTGTTGTCTTTATCTCTGTAGTAATTTTGTTGTTGTTGAAGATTGTGGAAGCACCTAGAAAACAGGATCACTGTCTCTGAGTTGGTATAACATTTAAGCATATATATTTAAGTATTAAAATATTTAAGTATTAATTAAGCTTTATTAGCATAGAAAAGTTCCAGTAGGAGCATTGTTTGTTAATATAAATTCTACGTATTGGTAGCAGTTTCTTTCCCTAAGGGTGGCCCCAGTATTGGGATGGAACTGTTTGCATGGCAAATTCAGAATACCCAATAGATCTGTCATTTTACTTTGTTCATTTGGGTCAGAAAAGGCCTGTTTCTGAGAACAAACTCCCTCAGATTTGTTAAGGAAATGTTTCATAAAAGATTCCTTAAGTCAGGTCATTTAACTGATTTGGCCTTGGGGTTTGACTTCAAAACCCTGCAATACCACACCATGGCTTTTGAAGCCAGATTCCCAGCATTTTGTTCATGTTCTACACAATTCAGCTTTGTTCACTCGGGTACCGGTCTGGGGCCCCACCCGACACTTGTTTGCGGGTGATCACTGAGCTTTTGATAAAGGCCATAACTGACTGTATTTTTACCATGTGCCCACTAGGCTAAGCATGACTGGTTTTTATTCTGCTAGTCTGGCATGGGTGTGGTTGAAAATTTGTCTGTGTAAGTTCGGAATAAAAAGATAACTTATATTTATGAACAGCATTAGATGTAAAGTCTTATACCTTCCTTTGCCTGTCAGGGGGCCAGTAATATCTACACAACTGCTTTTCTGTGAACAGTTTAGCCAAGGCCACACAGTAAGCCAGGATCAGAGCTTGAATTCTGCACTCCAGTGTGGTGTCCTGGTCATTAGAATGTGCCCCATCAGCATGTGAAAGAATAAAGGTCATCAAGTAAGAAGGAGAAATGCATTTGGACAGGTTCTTTTGAAAATTATCTGTGTGTACACATACCCATGTCAGTATCATGTGCTTTGGGGTAGGGCATTTCAGCAAGGTTATGGTGTTAGAAATTAACTCTGAAATGTATGAGTTTATTTTAGCTCTGTGATTACTTGGGCAGCACTTACATCACTAATGATGATTTGCTGCTTATTGAACTGGCTGAATCATGAGCCTGTCTTCTGCTAAACACCTGTGAGTGCAACTGAGGGATGCATTAGAAGTCACTTTCTAGGGGCACCTGGGTGGCTCAGTCGTTAAGCGTCTGCCTTCAGCTCGGGTCATGATCCCAGGGTCCTGGGCTCGAGCCCCGCATCGGACTCCCTGCTCAGCGGGAAGCCTGCTCTCCCTCTCCCACTCCCCGTGCTTGTGTTCCCTCTCTTGCTGTGTCTCTCTGTCAAATAAATAAAATATTAAAAAAAAAAAAAGTCACTTTCTAGGTTTGTTTTTAACGGTACTGTCTTATTCAGAGTATCTCTTCGTTTTCAGAGTAAGCCCCAGTCTCCAAAGGGAATTGCTTCCCTTCTCATCAACAATGGCTCCAAAGAAAATGGCATCCATGAGGAACAAGACCAAGAGCCCCAGGATCTCTTTGCAGGCAAGTATGGACTCAAAACCTGTACTAGGAGTCTTCTGAGTCGCTGAATTAAACAAGCAAGATCTATATTGGAAACATAACTCTGTAAGGATACCATTGTGGAGGATTACAAATCAAGTAGAATGTAGCCCCTGCCATCAAGATTCTGCCAGGGTTAGGGAGTAAGACCTAAACATACAGATAGAATTAGACAGGCTACTAAATAATGTAAATGTGGCAAAAAAAAATGCTAGAAATAGTAAGTCTCAGATCTTCGTTTGAGATCAGACTAAAGTAGTGTCTTTAGATTTATGACCAAGACTCATAGTAAGAATTACATTTTGTCCCAATCCAAAATATATGCATACTTATATAAAACTGAAACAAAAATGTTAAGTGACTTGCCCTTACTACTTTCAATACAATCTGAAATATCCTATTGTTTCTCCCTTTTTTTTAATGCTATTTACAACCAATTAAATTGATTTCACAGTTTACCAATGAGCCACGTCCTGCAGTTTGATTAAGACTAGGACAGAGCGGGGTTTCTTAACCTTGGCACTATTAACATTTTGGGCCCAATAATTTTTTGTTGAGAGGGCTTCCCTATTCTCAACAGGGGGTGATTTTGCCACCCAGAAGACACTTGGCAACAGTGAGAGACATTTTTGGTTGTCACACCTGGATGTGCTATTGGTATCTGGTGGATAAAGGCTATAAATGCTGCTAACCACCCTACAATACACAAGACAGCCTCTCACAAAAAAGAATTATCCAGCTCAAAATGTTAGTGCCCATATGAGAAACTGTTCTAGAGTGCCCTTGGAAGGCTTCCTGGAAGAAGAAGGGTTTATGTAGAAGAAAAGGAGAAAAGGTACAGATGGTTGGGCAGGGAATTCAAGGTACATTTGAGGGCCAGTCAGTAAACTTGGTGGGCCAGAGCAGGGAGTTCTTAGAGAAGCCATGGAAGATAAGACTTGAAATGTAGTTTAGGAGGATTTTAGACATCAATAATAATTACAGTTTGAATTTTCATCCTACTGTCAGTTAAGAGCCATTGGCAGTTTTGAATAAAGGAAGTGATACGGGTAATGTTTTAAGAAGACTAATCTAATGGAATTATATAAAATGGATAGCAGTAGAGAAAAACTGGATACTTCAGAACGCAATCACAAATTTGTTCAAGAATGAAATGGCAAAGACCAAAAATAAGAGGATATAAATGGGAAGGGAAAGGTGAAAACTTTTCAAAAGAAAAATCAACGTGGCGCCTGGATGGCTCAATCCATTAAGTGGCTTTTTTTTTTTGCCTTCAGCTCAGGTCATGACCCCAGGATCCCAGGATCAGGCTCCCTGCTCAGCGGGGAGCCTGCTTCTCCCTCTCACTCTGCCCCTTCCCAGCCCCCTACTTGTGCTCTCAAGCTCTTGCGCGCTCACTCGCTCGCTCTCAAATAAATAAAATCTTTTAAAAAAAAATTACCTCCCTCTACCTGCTTGCCCACACGTGTGTGCACTCTTTCTCTCTCTCAAAATAATAAATAAATCTTAGGAATGCCTGTGATGAGACGTTTAGTTTAGGACTTGAGTAGCTTCTCAGGTGTTTTAGGTATCGATTGTGGAAATTTAAATGTTTGGGTTTTATTTTCCACATGATTAGTTCAGTGATGGAGCCCAAAGACTTCTCTATTACTCTTATCAAAAGTGTGAGGGAAAAAAGCCACTTTTTAATGTAGTTTTTGCATCTTTGTCACATGAATGTCAGGAGAAAATGCCCAGTTCTTCAAAAGGCTTTTAGTAGCACTTAGTAAGTCAAAGGTTTTAAATGAGAAGTATCTCCTGTTTCATTTCCAAACCCATTTATTAACTTAATTATTTACGTAGGGCCTGCATGATCTGAATATCTTCAACATACTTCAGCTGGTTGGTTGCTCCAAAGAATCCTATCATCCTGAGATGTTTATTATGTGTACTATTTTTGTTTTATACTCCCACACCACGGTCAGATTATCTTACCACCTCTCTTCTTTTCCTGATAGGGACCAGGTTCTAACAGTGTGGCAACCATGTTTGTAGACATGATTCACATTTAATGATTAGCACATTGATCTAGAACTTAGTCATGCCTTATAGACCCCCATCTCTGGTTTCATTTTAGCTCCAAATGAAATCTAGAAAAGAAAAATAGTCACGTCTAGGTGGCTCAGTTGGTTAAGCATCTGACTTTGGTTCAGGTCATGATCTCGTGGTCCTGGGATTGAGCACCATGTCAGGCTCCCTGCTCAGCAGGGAGTCTATTTGTCCTTCTCTGTCTTCCTCTGCCCCTGCCCCACCCCCTGCTCATGCTGTCCGTCTCTCTCAAATAAATAAATAAAGTCTTTAAAAAAAATAAAAAATAGCTTTCTCTGAACTCCCTAAGACTAAAATTGAATACCTACTGATCAGGCCAAACTCAAATAGATATTTATGTTTTTGTTTATTGAAGAAGAAAACAAAATCTTTGCTGTTTAAGTTTTGAACTTCTTTTTTTTTTTAAGATTTTTATTTATTTATTTGACGAGAGAGACACAGCGAGAGAGGGAACACAAGCAGGGGGAGTGGGAGAGGGAGAAGCAGGCCTCCCGCAGAGCAGTGAACCCAATGTGGGGCTCGATTCCAGGACCCTGGGATCATGACCTGAGTCAAAGGCAGACGCTTAATGACTGAGCCACCCAGGCGCCCCTATAATCTTTTTTGATACAAAGAAATTAATAATTTTTATAATAACAAAAACATAAATATCTCAACTGAGATTTTCCCAGATAGACAAAGGTGGCTTTTAAGCATGATTTTCTTAAAACTATTTTTATTAGAAAGATTTTCAGATATTACAACATCTTTTTATCCCCTTTGGACAGCATGTATCAGATACAATCTTTGGGGCGCCTGGGTGGCTCAGATGGTTAAGCATCTGCCTTCGGCTCAGGTCATGATCCCAGGGTCCTGGAATCGAGTCCTGCATCGGACTCCTTGCTCAGTGGGGAGCCTGCTTCTCCCTCTCCCTCTGCTCCTCCCTGTGCTTGTGCTTTTCTCTCTCTCTCTCTGTCAAATAAATAAATAAAATCTTAAAAAAAAAATCTTTGCAAGCTGATCTAAAACTATAATTGTAAACAGTTATTAAACCATGCTAAAACAACATTGCCATCCTCAGGCGTGGCTAATAGTGCCTTTTCCCAAGTATTACTGTGTTTGTATGTTGGGTCTATTTTTTCTAGCTTACCAGTTTTCCTGACTTCCTTTGATGTCATTTTTTGCTGTCAATACAGCTGCCTTTAGCTGAACTTATTCTTCTTTTCCAAACAATTGTAATAGGAATAAATAGTTTATATAAGATTTTAAAGGAATAGTCCCAAGAGTAAAATAAATTGGTACACTGACTTTGTAGTCTTTTTGCTTAATATGTGGTTCTTGCCTAAATTTTAGGTAGGAGAGGATAGCCAAGTAGTTGTATTTGGAAATGGGAGAGATTGTTCCGTCAAGCCTGTGCTAGAAGAACGCTTCCCGGGGCGCCTGGATGGCTCAGTCGGATAAGCATCTGCCTTTAGCTCAGGTCATCATCCCGGAGTCCTGGGATCAAGCCCTGAGCAGGGAGCCCGCTTCTCCATCTGCCTGCTGCTCCCCCTGCTTGTGCTCTCTCTTGCTCTCTCTCTGTCAAATAATAAATAAAATCTTAAAAAAAAAAAATGTATCCATGTAAAAATTTCTTTCTCTTACTCTGTTCACTTGGGTCAGATTTCTCAACACTTGCTCTCAGTTTGAAAACATGTTAAGTATAGAGAGTGGTTGCTATTGTTTTTATCTCTTAAGCCTATAGAACTGAAACTTAGCCATCAAAGACCGATTATTGATCTTCATTATAGAATATCAACTTTTTTTTTAGATGCCACAGTGGAGCTCTCCCTGGACAGCACACAAAATAATCAGAAGAAGGTGCTGGCCAAAACGCTCATTTCTCTTCCTCCACAGGAAGCTATAAATTCTTCTAAGTCCCAGCCAAGCTATGAAGAGGTGAGAATTTATGCCTTTCGTCTTGTTTCTTTTGGATTTTTAGGACTTTGCTGCCAGTCTAAAGTTCAGTTGAGTATGAACCTTGAGAAAATATTTATGACTCTTGAAGAAGACCTTTATGGTTAATGAACAGCCAGAATCCAATACCTCTTTCTTGGGCAGAGTATCTGTCACCCAAAGGATAGCACAGAGGCTTTCAATGGACACTAATGATACTTAGTGTCTGCAGCTCCCATATTCAAGAGTATAGTCTTTCCTCATTCCCTCCTTAGACCAACAGAGGCAAGTCTTGCAAAATCTAGTAATTATGCATTATGATCAAAATAAGGTTTTAAGCAAATAGATGTAACAAAGACCTTTGAGCAGGCTTAAAATTGTGAAAGTTGATTCATTGGGATTGTTGGGAAGGGACAGAGCTGAACACTGATGTATAGAAGGATATAGCTTGATGTTGTTATATTGATACAAAGTAAGTGCAGGGTAAAATTAATAGCCTTTTTTGTGTATTAACTCTCATGGTTTTTCTTCTCTTTAAAAGCTAGAGGAAGAAGAACAGGAAGACCAGTTTGATTTGACAGTCGGTATAACTGATCCTGAAAAGATAGGTGAGTGTACTTGGGACTCCTTCTAATGTTAGGATGTGGCCAAGGAAAGCATAGCTAGCTAATTTCTACACAGTTATCTTCAGAGCTGAATTAGCCAACATGAAGTGCTTCGTCATTATCTTTCCTGTAAGATTATACCCCTTGTTATGCTTCTAAGGCCAGAAATAGCAGTTACCTAGTACTTTATTAGGCTTTTCTTTGTTTTTGGGGAAAAAAAAAACCAGAGACATTAAATACTATTAGAATCCTTTTTAAAAGATTTTATTTTATTTTTATTTATTATTATTATTATTTTATTTATTTTTTTTTAGAGCAAACACGAGCTGGGAGGTGGGGGGCAGAGGGAAAAGGAGAGAGAGTATCTTAAGCAGACTCCACGCCCAGTGCAGAGCCCGACATGGGGCTCAATCTCACCACCCTGAGAGCATGACCTGAGCCGAAGTCAAGAGTCCGTCTCTTAACCAACTGAGCCACCCAGGGGCCCCAAAGATTTTATTTTGAAGTAATCTCTATACCCAATGTGGGGCTTGAACCTACAACTCTGAGATAAAGAGTTACATATTCCACTGACTGAACCAGCCAGGCGCCCCAGAATCCTTTTTTAAAAACCCAAACATTGCTTTCTCCCATAGAGTTGATAAGATCATTTTACTCTTTTTTTGAAATCATAAATTCCATTTAAGCATCCTAAAACACATGTTCTAAAATTTGAGAGTACTGAATTTGTTTTTCCCCCAATAAGTTTGGAATTCTTGTTATGTATCATTTATCACTTGATAGCCTAAAGAAGTATGTAAGTCTGCATCTCTCTTTGATAGGTAAAGACTAAAGGACCCAGGTTGAATTTTGGTCATATTTGGGGGAAGTCAGATTTTCAGAAAGCACAATGCTTAACTTTGGCCAGAACTTGGATTTTCTGGATAGCCTTTCCATGTTCTAAGCTTGTAAAAGCTATTAGTGAGCAGAGAGTAATAGGCCTCGACTTTCCTTGTTCTATATATAGTCCCTGAAAGAAGAGGCTTTACAGAGCTTTTCCTCCTGAACAGGGATGGTGTTTATATGGTTAAGAATAAATGTAATTTCCAACCCTTTTTCTGTTCTGAACTAGGAAGAGGAATTTATAAAGTGTAACTAGACTTTGTGCCAAAATGGTTTGTCATTGAACTGTTGAGGTTGACTTTTCCTAGACTGTTGCACTGGTAGGATGTTTATGAGCATCTTTTTTTTTTTTTAATATTATTTGAGAGAGAGGCAGCATGAGAGAGAGCACAAGAAGGGGGGGAGGGGCAAAGGGAGAGGAAGAAGCAGACTCCTTGCTGAGCAGGGAGCTGATGCGGGACTCGATCCCAGGAGCCCTGGGACCATGACCCGAGCTGAAGGCAGACACTTAACCCACTGAGCCACCCAGGTGCCCTGTTTATGAGCATCTTACACAGTTTCTTCATCCAATAGTAGAGGAAACAGAGGACCAATAGGTAAAATGCAGCTTTCCTGTCGGGTCACAGTATGGCCCATGGTAGAGCCTGGACCAGTACTTTGGATTACATGTGTGGAATTATTTTTTGCCTCTCTAATATTTTAAATATTCTATAAGCACATTGATTTTTAAGCTAATTATTACCTACTTTAAATCCTTGGTAGAATAAGAAAAATTATAAGTAAGTAATAGTAATTGTTTTAATATTTAAAAATCATGATGTTTAAAAAAAAATTAAAGTCATAATGCTTAATAAACCAGGAGAGGGAGGGAATATATTAGTGTCCTAGGGCTTCTATAGTAAAATACTACAAACAGGATGGGTTAAAACAACAGGAATATATTTGCTCAGAAGTCTGAAATCATGGTGTCAGCAAGGCCGTTCTCCCTCTGAAGGTACTAGGGAAGATTGTTCTTTGCCTCTCCCCTAGCTTCTGGGAGCCTCAGGCATTCCTTGGCCTATAGATGTATCATTCCAATCTGTGCCTTCATTGTCACATGGCATTCTCTCTGGGTGTCTTCACATTGTCTTCCCTCTATATGTGTCTCTCTCTGTCCACATTTCTCCTTATAGGGATACCAGTCACATTGAATTAGGGGCCACTCCCTCCAACCTCATTTTCACTTTACTTCTATAAAGACCCTGTTTCCAAATAAGGTCACATTCTGAGATACTGGGACATTAGGACTTTCAACATATCTTTTTAGGGGGACAGAATTCAACCCATAACAGTAATTTAAATATCCCATGGATCAGATTTATTTAACTACAAATCACTTAGGTGATTAGCTTTCATTCCCTGGCACCATAGTCTAGATTCTTAGTCATGTTGATGCCAGGAAACCAGCTACTTAAAGCATATTCATATTCAAGACCTGATCTTGGGGCACCTGGCTGGTTTAGTTGGTGGTGCCGGCAACTCTTAATCTCAGGGTCGTGAGTTTGAGCCCCACGTTGGGTACGGAGATTACTTAAAAAAAAACCAAAAAAACAGGGGCGCCTGGGTGGCTCAGATGGTTAAGCGTCTGCCTTCGGCTCAGGTCATGATCCCAGGGTCCTGGGATCGAGCCCCGCATCGGGCTCCTGGCTCAGTGGGGAGCCTGCTTCTCCCTCTCCCTCTGCCTCTCTCCCTGCTCATGCTCTCTCTCTCTGTGTATCTCTGTGTCTCAAATGAATAAATAAAATCTTTAAAAAAAAAAAACCAAAAAAACAAACAAAAAAAAAACCTGATCTTTGTAACAACACCTTCTGTTTGTGTGGGCTATTTATTCATCATGTGCTTCTCATTCCTACACACAATCTAAATAAGAATCCAGGGCACCTGGCTGACTCAGTTGGTAGAGCATACAACTCTTGATCTTGGGGTCATGAGTTAGAACCCCACACTGGGTATAGAGATTACTTAAAAATAAAACCTTAAAAACATTAATTAATTAATTGGGGTGCCTGGGTGATGCAGTTGGTTAAGTGGCCAACTCTTGGTTTCAGCTCAGGTGGTGATCTCAGGGTTGTGAGATCGAGCCCGGCTTCCATCGGCACAGAGTCTGCTTCATTCTCTCTCCCTCTGCCCCTCCCACTCAGGCGCACTTGTTCTCTCTCTCTCTAAAATAAGTAAAGAAATCTTTTTTAAAAATTAATTAGAATCCCACTTCTACCAGGATGTGCTTTTTAGAGCTTTGGTAATGTGTATATGCCATCTTCAACTTTCTGAAATTATTTAGGAAATACTGCTGTATTACTAGCCCATTTCCATATTTTATGAACTCTGTATGTACATGCAGGTATGTTTTTTCTCATTGCTTCAGTGTAAAAGCAGCTGATACGCTGGCAAACTGTCTGAAGATCGTGCTATGCTCTTACGTTTTATGTATGTTTGCACTTAGGCTTTCCTTAATTGTAGGCACTAAATTATGGGATTGACCTTTTGGAAATTTGACTATGACCTGTGAATGAAATTTTGAATACTTCTTCTATAAAGTAAATTTAGATTTTTTTTTTTTTCCTTTTACAGTGGTAAACATTCTTAGTAGTGTTAGGCAATGTAGCATAAGTGGTTTAGAAGAGAACTAACAGTGGTAATTGATATACAGTAATTTCTAAGTTTAGCTTATGATTTCTGTTTCATATACACCCTTTTGGTAGGATTAGAGAGGTAGAGAAGACAAGCCCTTTATTATAATCTCCAGCTTGTCTGTGTACTTTATAAAAGCAGGCATTCCTAGCCATGTCATTGAAACCAAGTTGCAGTATGGGACCCTGCTGATCTGGTACTCTACCTTCTTCCCCTGGGCCCTCTCCCAGGACCAGTTCAGAAACTTAAGCAGCTAGTAATTATTGACCTAGGTTTTCCTGTTTGGTGTGGTTCCGGAAGGAATCGAGGGGTTGGGAAGAAGGGGACAAAACCAACCCAAAACATCAGATTCTAGCACTGGTGCTTTGTCTGAGTCCATTGTATGTCTTTTCCCTGCTCAGGGAGTCAATGGTGCCTTTATGTCCCTAAGTGGTCTAGGTCAGGACACTACCGCAGAGAAAAACAATTGCTTGAATCCCAAATTATTTAACAGTCAAAGGCTTTTTCAGAAAAATAATTTCTCCAGGAAAGAGATTTGTGTGACATCAGGCAGCCAGAGCGTCTTCCTGCCAGGCCCTTTGCTCTGGGTGAACATGCTAGATGAGAGAGGTCAGTGTCCCCCAGCACCAATGGAGGGGTCCGTGACAGTATTTCTGAAAGAGCAAACCGAGCCCAGAGCTAGCTTAGGGTAGAACTGCTTGTTTCCTTTTACATCAGTTGCTTCCTTCTCCTCCTCCTGCTTTATACAGCAAGAGAATTGTTTAGTTTTAGACAGATGTGTATAAGCAGCCCAAATATTGGCATGGTAACAACCGATGGATTGTCAGTATCCAGTGCTGCTTTGTGGAGGGTATAAATGGAGCCTGGCCTCGGAACAGGGGGCTGACTCTCTTGTCTGTCTCAACCTGGGGCCCTGCCAGCATCTGTGGGGACATGATATGTGACACAGAGACCCTAAGGCAAAGTAGGAGATTGTAGGATAGTATATAAAGCTTGGAGATGAAACAAGTATCCCTTCTTATCCAGGGCTCCTGTGGCTTACGATTCCTGGTTAAATGTAAGCAAGATCAGCATTGCTTTGGTTTGCAGAATAATCCTCTTGTGCTTTCTTGTTCTCCCACAGGGGATGGTATGAATGCCTATGTAGCCTACAAAGTTACAACACAGGTGAGTCCAAGTGACCTACTGGTGACCAGCTTAATAGACTTGGGTGTTTATATCAAGAAGGTCATCATTCAGATTATTTCTGGGTATTTCTTTAGTTTCTTTGCCAACATCCTCCTTCAAGTTTACTCAAGATGGAGCAAGCCTGCATTCCTTTGGTAATCTCATCTGAGCCTTTCCACTTTTCTTCCAGAGAGCTAACACTTCAGTGTGAAACTTTGTAAGTTTTATTAAGACATGTGGTATATCTGCTATATTCCCATCCCTCTTAGGACCTTTGTGGCTTAGAACTAGTTTGGTGGATTGTCCCAAACTATATCACCTGTTTAAAAATCCTCAGTTCTTACGAGGTTTCCTGTGTGGAGTTTCTTTTAATACTTTCCCTACCCTTTTACCCCTCGGGTCTGGTCTTCCTTTTTTATATAACATTAATGCATACAAAACTTACACAATGTTGTATGCAGGTTATGAAGCATAAAAAATGAAGGCCTGAACCTGCCACCAGTCTTAAGATGAGTACCATTGAATCCACCTGCGTGTTTCTCCCTGTCATATCCCCTGCCTCACACCTTCAGGGCAACCACTCTTCTGAGTCTCTCATTTCCTTTATACAGAGTCTTCACATATGTATCTCTAAACAATATACTGTTTTGCTTTGTTCTTAAGTTTCATAAAAATGGCATCATGCTGAAAATAGTGCTTTCTTTACTAGCATTGTTTCTCAGACCCATCCATGTTGTGTGTAGCTATAGTTAGTCCGTTGTGTGATTATAGCATAATATATTTATCCATTTTCCTATTGTGAATATTCGGCATGTTTCCAGTTTTTGTAATTATAAACCATGACCTTTCTTGCACATGTCTCCTAGTAAACACATAGAAGAGTTTCTCTAGGGTGTATAACCAGTAGTTAGTTCCCCTGGGTTATAGATAGAGCGAATGTTGAGGAAAGGGAATACAAACTTCCGTTTTTGTTTTTGGAATACAAACTTTTTTAAAAGTCTTTGTAACAGTTTATACTCCCATTGGCATGTGTAAAAGTTTTCCTTGATATACTTCTTCGCCAACAATTGGCAAGGACAGCCTCCTTAAATTTTGCCTACCTGGTGAGTATTAAATGATCTGTCATTATGATGTAGGCCTAGTCTTTTTTACTAGAAGTCTCCTTTATATTGTCTCACTACTACTAGGTGGCCTGCCACCTGTGAGATCTAGATTCAGTGACACTTAAGAGGTTAAAATGTCTACAGTGTGGACATTTCACCTGATCCTCCCCCTTTAGTCTGTCTTTAGTTTTGCTGCTTTAATTCCAGCAGCAAATACCCTTAATAAAGCAGTGCAAGATGAATGGGTTATAGGTGACCACAGATTTCCACTTTAGACTTCAACATCTGTTTCCTTTTAGAGAAAGGGTTCTTAACCTGGAAGTGGAACTGGATTTGAATTTAATTAGTTGCCTTTATAGTCCTGTACATTTTATGTTATGCATTTAAAATCATTATTCTGCGAAGGGCTCTGTAGACTCCCAGACAGCCAGAGGGGACTGAAGTTCAAAAAGTTTAAGAATCTCAGCCTTGGAGAAAGTTATTTGCCAGGTGGCAGAAGGACAGGGATCTGGGAAGTAGATTCCGTTCACATCAGCCAGATGACTTTAAAGATACTCATCTTCTATTTGAAATGAAATTGCCTTGTGTTTTTTCTGTCCCCAAGACGAGCTTACCAATGTTCAGGAGTAAACAGTTTGCAGTGAAAAGAAGATTTAGTGATTTTCTGGGTCTTTATGAGAAGCTTTCAGAGAAACATTCTCAGAATGGCTTTATTGTCCCTCCTCCACCTGAGAAAAGCCTAATAGGTAAGTTGTGTGGTCTCTATTCTACTTGGATTTTTTTCCTTTGCATTCTTTCTGCAATATACTTTCTAATTAGTATATGAGACTGCTGTTAACAGTGTGGAATCTTATGGTTAGGGAAGAGATATTTCCAACGTTTTCCTATAAATTAGAAATAGCATGTTTTGACATGTACTCTTTCCTCAGGTGCAGTAGGAAGCTCTGCTTTGAACTTTCACAGCTCTGTGTGTGTGTGTGTGTGTGTGTGTGTGTGTGTGTGTGTGTGTGTGTTGTGTTCATGTTTGTATTGATATCAGGAGTCTTAAATGATTCCTATTTCCTCCAGGCTGAAATGTAATAAGTTGGTGGGGGATTGGGGTGGGGGGCTGAGGAACCTTCTCATTGCCTAATTAGTTGATGTTTATAAGTCTATACTCAGAGTCCTATGGCCCCCTTTTAGAAAACGTATAATGTTCTGCAACTCCCAGAGTTTAGAACCTTCAGCACTTTGAGACTAGTTCAAAATATGACTGTCATGTAAAGAACCTTTTGTTCATGCCTCCTCATGACATAGAAGTGTAGAAGTGGCCTTTGGTTGTTTTTTGTAATGCTGTTCTCCTTGCCTTTCTTCTTGTGGGTTTTTTGTTTTTGTTTTTTTAATTCATGATGATTTAGTTAGTTTTACTATTCAAATTCCATTCCAGGAATGACAAAAGTAAAAGTTGGGAAGGAAGATTCTTCTTCTGCAGAATTTCTTGAAAAACGGAGGGCCGCTCTAGAAAGGTAAGGGCCATTGAATGACATAAGAACAGGTGAGAAGCTGAAACTGAGACTTAATCATGAAACATTCACTGAACTTAGTAGAGATGAGACTTGACTGAATTAAAGATTCACACCTCTATAAGCTCTTTAACCTTTCCTAAGTCTCTGACCTTCCCACCTTAGGAACAGACCATCTTTTCTTTCCTCATCCTGAGTGAGCAGACAAGGATATTCCCTTGGACAGTCAAATATGAATGGCTCCGAGGTCTCTTTCAGAGCAGTTATTTTTCTTCCCTTTTTAGAAAAGTGAAGAACATGAATTTGAATGTGCTTTTAAGCAGAGTCACACTTAAGTGCCTTATCTGAGGACATCTTAAAAGTAATGGAAGACATTGTACCCTTGCCTACACTGTATGACAGCCAACACCTTGTGAGGCCAGGTTGACTAGCCAGATAACTGCTTATACCTTGTAGGTACCTTCAGAGGATTGTGAATCATCCTACCATGTTACAGGACCCTGATGTCAGGGAGTTCTTGGAAAAAGAAGAGGTTAGTATTATACAGACTGAATTTCATAATTTCTCTCTGCCTCTAGTGAAATGAAACTAGTTCATTCAACAAACATTTGAGCGCTTTACATGCATTTAGCTTAGTACGAGACTGTATCCTAATTTGTAAGCCCTCAAGAATGACAGGTATTTTTCAGCCTTTGAAATAAAAGAATTTCTGCCTGTAGTCGAAAGCAACTGGTTTTAGAGGTCAAACTGCAGCCTGGTTTTGTCTTACTGGAACAACACAACGATCTGTTTGGCAAGTCCTTTTCATGTCTTTCATAAGTTACTACTTGGCTCAAATTGAATGCTTATTTTATGCCAGGAGCTGAGGGGCGTTGGTTCAAAACCAGTTACCACAGACCACTGAACTGCCACGAGCAAAAGTGTTGATTCAAGTAGACAGTCTTTTTTTACAGGCTATGCATAGGCTATTCATGATTGTGAAAAATTGGAGATGGCCCAGTTACTAACAATTGAAGAAGTAAGTGAAATATACCAATACGACAAGTACTTTATTCTTATTATGAACAGAAAGTATACAGAAGTATTTATATATATTCATTGGAAATATACATTAAAAGAATTACATGGGGTGCCTGGCTGGCTTAGTTGGTAGAGCATGTGACTCTTGATCTCAGGATCATGAATTTGAGCCCCACGTTGGGTGTAGAGCTTACTTTAAAAAAAAAGAAAATTTATAAAAAGTGAAACTTGAAACCGCATGTATATAGAGCTATGGGAGCATGTTAGTCATTAAGAATCAAAAGAAACACTGGAATAAAACAATGTTGTATCTCATACCAAAAAAACTAGAAGGAAGTAAGTGACAGGGTAGGACTATCATTTTGTATTTGGTTTTTCATTTTGTTTTTACTTTTAAATTTTTATTTACATATAGTATGCATTACTCTCATGAAGAAAATGGTACTAAGTATATGGGGTTTTTTCCCCCCAAAATGAAATTTTTTAATTACAGTTTCTTTACCTTATGCAGAAATCTTTTCATTCCTGTGGGAATCCTATATCCATTTTTCTTTTTTAGTCCCTCATCCCCACTTCATACCCCTAAAACAGGGTTTGTCTACAACAGCACTTTTGACAATTTAGGCTGGACCATTCTTTGTTCTAGAGAGCTGCCCTGTGCATTGTAGGTTTAGCAGCATCCCTGGCTTCTATCCACTAGATGCCAGTAGCACCCCTCCCCAGTTTGAACAACCAAAATTATCTCCAGCCATGGCCAGATGTCCCGTAGGGGGCAAAATGGCCCCAAGTTGAAAACTACTGCCCTAACAGTCCTGAGCACCAAAATCTAATTTTTCAGCATGGTATACTGTAATTACTGTAGATTCTTTACCATCCCTTCCATACCTTAGCAAAGTAGTGGTAAGACTGAACCAACCAAAAGTAACCTCAATCTGAACAAATAATGCTCCTGTCCTTAGACCTTTGTTCACTGAGGAAAATCCAAATGGAATCACAGCACAGCTTCAAAGCTTCTCAAGACCTTACATCCAGCTGTGTGCAGAGTATGCTAATCCAAAGGATCTTTTAACAAAAGCATGTTTGATATTTAAGGAGTTCATGCTGGGATGGCAGACAGACTCAACAGGAGGTCACCTGGCCACATAACAATCCTATTCTCATTTCTTTCTGCACACTATATCAAAAGCTGAAAATTTTGCTAGTTCTTTTTAACATAGTACTTTGATTTTTTTTCCTTTCTCTACGTGCTAGTTACAGATGTGTCTAACTGCCTTTGAAAACAACAATCTACAGTTCAAATGATTTTTTTGGCAAGTTTTGGGCACACCATCTGATGGATACTAATTCTTCTGAACCTAAAATAGGGGCAGCAGATAACATGCCATCCCGCCTTCTTGGTCTTGTAGCTGCCACGCGCTGTGGGTACCCAGACATTGAGTGGCGCTGGTCTCCTCAAGATGTTCAACAAAGCCACAGATGCCGTCAGTAAAATGACCATCAAGATGAATGAATCAGACATTGTGAGTAGCCCTGTGCCTCTCAGCTTCCCCTGCTCCCTCAGTCTTATGGGTCAGAAGCCCTGAGGAGTCCTGAATTTCTCAGAGACTTTCCTTTTAAGATAATTCAGTCCCTTTGTTAAAAAACTGCTAAGGAAATGCTGTGCTGGACACCTATATGAGTCCCCTCCATTAAAGATCTGGGCTTGTGTGTTTCAGTGGTTTGAGGAGAAGCTCCAGGAGGTAGAGTGTGAAGAGCAGCGCTTACGGAAACTGCATGCTGTTGTAGAAACTCTAGTCAACCATAGGAAAGGTAACAACCTTGGAAATGCACTTGGAGCTGGGGGAAATTGATGTCTCCAGTGAGCTGGAGATGGGAGGGCATCCTGTTCCCAAGCCTATCAGCCATTCAAATTGAAATTCTCAGCCCACCTCGTCCTTGATGTTCTCATCAAAAAGGCATGCCCTGCACCTCCTGCCTCAGCCACTGTGAACATTGTACTCTACCTGGGAAGGGTGCAGGGAAACCATACCACGTACAGCCTCACCTAGAACTTGGACTTAAGTTGGTATGATTTGAATTGGTGGCTTATATCCAAAGTGATGTCACATACTTCAGCTACATGATCAAATGGGCAATATGTAAATTCATGGAAACCATGTATGTCTCCTAACCTTTGCCTAAGCGCTACTAAAATTGGCCAAGTTTGAATGTTTTCCTTCTCTGCCTTAAACATGGTATAATCAGAAATCAAAACAGGCAGAAAACCGTTAGAATTGAAGGCAGTGTAAGGGTTGGCAAAATAGGGTCTAGCCCATGGGCCACATCTGGCCCTCAGTCTATTGCTACGAGCTAGGAATGGTTTTTACATTTTTAAAGTGAAGAGTGAAAAAAGAGATAAAGTGAGACCATATGTGGTCCATAAAGGTTCAGTCATCTGGCCCTTCACAGAAAACGTTTGTCCTGCTCTAGAACATATAAGACTATCCATTGTGCACATACATTCACTCTCTCTCATGCGAACAGACTGCTAACAATGAGCTTTAACATAAAAATTAGAATCATTCCTTTGGCCTATTTGTATCAACTGGCCCCTAGTTCTCCAGGAATATTGGAGCTGCTTCTTCCAGGTAGGCCTCAACCTAGTGAAACTTAGGCCAGCAGGTGCCTCTTCCTGCTCATGTGACCGCACTGCACTCCCCTCACTCTCTAAGTACAGACGGCCGTGGTGTAAGGGGCTGGGTTGCAGAGCCCCCCGTCGTTAGATATGCAGAGGGCAGCTTTGCTAAGGCATGCCATGCAGTACCAGCTGACTTGTCCCTTTTCCTTGTGAGATCAGAGGCCTCTGCTGTCTTCTTCCAGAGCTAGCACTGAACACAGCCCAGTTTGCAAAGAGTCTAGCCATGCTTGGGAGCTCTGAGGACAACACAGCATTGTCACGGGCACTCTCCCAGCTGGCTGAGGTGGAAGAAAAAATTGAGCAGCTCCACCAGGAACAGGCCAACAATGACTTCTTCCTCCTTGCTGAGCTCCTGAGTGACTACATTCGTCTCCTGGCCATAGTCCGAGTAAGCTTCTGTTTCCTTTCCTCATTCTCCCTCTTCCCCTTGATTTAATTTGTCTTTCTTTTGCTTTTCCCCTTCCCAAGAAACTTCCATCCATTATAGCTGAAAATAGGTGTAGCTTTTTTCTACTAGAGAGAAGGTATCTTGTGAACCAAAAAATCCATTTAACTGTTAGCTAGTTATCACGGAGTCATTTTGAGGCCTACAGCCAGTTTTTAAAATGCATTTAGAGAAAAGACTACTCTTGAATTTCCAAGTAGGCCCCTCCTTATTGTTGAAGCTGGACAGTGCTCCTTTCTTCAAACGAGGCGAATTACAGACCTGCTGTCTTGGCCCCCTGGAGCAGTGACTTCCTCAGTCCTTTGGTCTTTGCCTCCTTAACAGTGAGCGGCGGCTGTGCCCTGGTAAGAGCTCTTGCTGGCTTCCACTTGTCCCTCTAATGTGGGCAGGCAGGTAACTACACGGAACCGGCTTGGCGTTGCATGGAGGAGTGTGGCCAGGGGGCTGAGAGAGCTTGTCACCAGAGTCCTTTGCTGTGCTGACCACACTGGTAACAACACTGCGGCCTGCCTCTCAGGTCAGGCACCTCACCTGTTCTCCTGGTAACCAGGGCAGTCTGGTTGCCCATGACCTTTTAGAGCGGCCAAGGAGGCTTCACTGGGCAGTGGTATTAGCTCTTGCACGGCCTCCCTGTGATAGAGGAAAGAGCCAAGAGGGATCCTGGCACCTACCTTATAAGGCCTCAGTCTGCCACTGAACCAGCTTGGGACCAGGATGAGCCTCCTGAGTTGGAGCAGAGCCAACCTCACTCCCCATCTCCAGCATCTCCCCCACCAGGGAGCTCCTGTGTTGTCGAGACCCGAGCTGCTCCCAGGGCTCTCATTTCCTCTATGGTAGAGTTGCTCAATATAGCCTGTGAGGTTGCTCATTGTCCTCTCCCTCAGCTGTTTGGTTTGCTGCTAACTACAGACAGATAAGAGGCTGGAAAAATAACCTGCTTTGGAATTCGTAGAACTGGTCAGACTACAAAGACTGGAGCGCCACATCAGGGAAGGGCCCTCTCTGGGGAAGTTTTCAGAGGGGGGCATTGTTTGGAGTCTCAGGAGAGCGCAACTCTTGGATGTGACCTCCCTTCCAGGCTGGGTGAGCCCCTGTGGACAGCGGTGAGAGCGGTCCAGCCTAGAGCTCCGTGCAAGGGCTGGGGCAGCATGCCTGTGCGCGGAACTACGAGCTGGGCTTCTCTCAGAGACCCTTCACCTGCCCTCATAATCATGAGCTGGTGGAAGGATTGAGGAGATGAGCAAATACTTCTTTTCTGCTATTCCCTGAATCTGGAGCTGCACCGCTCTTAACCCAGAGGGTTAGGCTTGAGTCTTACGTGGATACGAAGTTACCCTTTACCTGTCCTTTGACATTGAGCTGCTAGGAAATTGCAAGTGAGTACAAGTGACAGTCAGTGCTGGGAAAGGTGAATGTGGTGGCATTTCAATCCCTAAGGTTTAAACTTTAGCAAAGGCTTGCACTAAGGAGACCTAGAAAACATCCAGGGAACTTCTGCAGCAAAGGAGAGCAAATGGAACAGGGCTGGGAGGCTGGCCCCACCTACAGATCTCTCATCCAGGCCACCTCTTGAAGCCTACTGAGCCAGTGGGGGTGGTGGATGGTGTGGCTAGGCCAACAACTCTCCTCTGGAAATGTGATCAAGGGACTAGAATCAGGGCAAACCAGCAAGTGGACCTTGGGGAGCTTCTTTTTTTTGTTTTTTTTTTTTAAGATTTTATTTATTTATATGACAGAGATACAGTGAGAGAGGGAACACAAGCAGGGGGAGTGGGAGAGGGAGAAGCAGGCTTCCCGCTGAGCAGGGAGCCCAACGCAGGGCTCGATCCCAGGACCCTGGGATCATGACCCAAGCCGAAGGCAGATGCTTAACGACTGAGCCACCCAGGCGCCCCCTTGGGGAGCTTCTTGTGAGCCTTGCTAGCCTCCCACAGTTGAATGTACAGATGAGATGGAAGCCGTGTGTCCGTGGTAGCTTCTAGTATTTATTTAGAGATCTGTTAAGCTAACCCTGTATACTATTTGATGTTAATTTAAAGGTTGCTTCTTTAGATTGGCCTGCCCTGGTATAATCTTCCAGGCTAAGCTAGGTCTCCAGTTCTGTTATTTTGTTATAGGTCCCCTGTTTGTTTTCTCTGTACTCTGCATACCTATAATTATTTATTGGTAATTTTTAATATAATGTCAGCCTTTTCTATTAGATTATAAGCTCCAGTAAAAGCAGAACCACATGTTTCATTCCCCACTGTCTTCTTAGTTCCTGGCACATGGCAGGAGCTCAGGAAAAGTGTGGAGACCCATGGACTAACCTGAGGGAGGCAGTTCGGGAGCCATAGTCCTGGGCATTGGCATCAGGCCACCTACCATGCTCCCAGCCACCCAGCCTTGGGAATAGCATGAAGCAGCATGGCACTGGCCTCCGGGAGGCTTGGAGAGGAGTCTTACCCGAGCTTGTGCATTTTGATGTTAAGCTTCCAGCTGGGCACTAACATGTGGCTGCAGAATCTGCCCTTCTCTAGCACAGCTGCTGGGAGAGAGTCCCCCTCCCCCCACCCCACCCCCGGCAGAGCCAGTGGAGCTCCTGAAGGGCTGGTTGTGCTCTTCCCCAACCCCCCACCCCCACAGGCTGCCTTCGACCAGCGCATGAAGACCTGGCAGCGCTGGCAGGATGCTCAAGCTACGCTGCAGAAGAAGCGGGAGGCTGAGGCTCGGCTGCTTTGGGCCAACAAGCCTGACAAACTGCAGCAGGCCAAGGACGAGATCTTAGAGGTAAGGCCTCCCATGGCAGACCAGTGGGGGTATTCGGCTGGCTCCTGAATGAGCCCAGGTCCCATCCCCCCCCCCCCCCCCCCGGTGCTTGAAACCCCACAGCAGGCAAGAGAGCTATTTTTTTTTTTTTTTTTTTAAAGATTTTATTTATTTATTTGAGAGAGAGAGAGCATGAGGGGGGAGGGTCAGAGGGAGAAGCAGACTTCCCGCCGAGCAGGGAGCCTGATGTGGGACTCGATCCCAGGACTCCAGGATCATGACCTGAGCTGAAGGCAGTCGCTTAACCAACTGAGCCACCCAGGCGCCCCAAGAGAGCTATTTTGAGTCTAAAGGACGCTGGCTGCTGGGGAAGCCTCTGAGGAGTCCAGGCTTGCTCTTTTCCCATTCCCCCCCAGACTTGTCAAATCAGAATCTCTGCAGGAAGAGTCCTGGGTGGGTCTTCAAAAAACTCCAAGGTGATTCAGATATGCCCCTCTGGTGAGAACTAAATTCAGTTCTCTGGAACGCCCAGCTCTGCTGGTGGGTGCCTAAACCAGAGGCTATGGAGTGCCAGAACTTTCTTAGAGATCAGGCCTGGCCTGGGGTACACAGTACCTCTTTTCCAGCCAGATGGCCTTACACACCCAATCCCATATGGTTTCTAGTCTTACCCAGAGAGACAGACAAACATAATGACCAATTCAGGTCTCATATGTAGAATTGCTGTTCAGAGGTAAAGACTCTGTAATGGTGTCATGATATTAAGTGATCCTTTCTTTCCCCTTTCTTCCCAGTGGGAGTCTCGGGTGACTCAGTATGAAAGGGACTTTGAAAGGATTTCAACTGTGGTCCGAAAAGAAGTGATACGGTTTGAGGTGAGATGGAACATCCTACTCCTCACAAGTGTACAGTGCCTGGTTTAGTGGTAGTGTTGGTTTTGTTCACGTCTACTGAGTAGGGAGACAGATGGAAGTGCTGGTGACTTGGTGGTAGTTGTGAACAGGTGTGGCCTGTGTGTGTGTGTGTGTGTTCACATTTGTGTTCTGAGGCAAAGTAGGTGTCCTATGTTGCTGGACTAGGCAGTTAGACACAAAACAAGGCTTGCGGCTGTCCTATGTCCTCTGGTCCCCTTTCCTTTCTCCTCTCTTCCTTCATCCCCCAACCCCTGCCCACCATGAAGAAAGCTTTGCAAGGCCTTGGCAGAAGCTGTTTGACTGGAAATTATAGCTATTCCAGCTGCTGGCTATAGTTTCTGGGGTTGTGTTTGGCCTTGATCAGTAATAAACACCACCCCATCAAGAGGGGTAGGAGCAGCTGTCTGGATGATCACTCTAGAATCCTGTCTCCTATAGAAAGAGAAATCCAAGGACTTCAAAAACCATGTGATCAAGTACCTTGAGACACTCCTATATTCACAGCAGCAGGTATGTAAGTTATTCATCCTCCTCTGTGCCCGCTCCAGAGGCCAGCTGCCTACTTTGGGCTTTGGTAACAGGATGAGATGGGCTGGCCCTGTTGCTCTAACATGGAGCATCTAATAGGGTCTTTGGCTAAGCAGGATTGCCCAAATCCTACAAGAAGTTAGTTTTTAAGGACAAACCCCAAATCTCCCTACAATCCCGTGTTACCACCTAACCCTCTTAAGGCTGAGGCCCCAGTCAGTGTGGTGAACAGTGGGGCCCCACTATGAGGAGCTAACTGAGCTGGGCAAAGCTGTGGCCCCCACAGGGGTACTTCCTCCAGGGCAGAAGCAGGACTGTCTTTAGCAATTTCCCTTGCACTTGATACTTCCTCTCAGTCTAGAGACCGGTAAGGGCAGGGTGGCTTGCTGGCCAATCTGTCCCAAGGTCTACTCAGCCTAGCCATTTCCTCAGCTTGGCCTCAGCTCTAGCCTCCCTTTAGGTGGCTAAGGCATCTGGGGGACTGTGCTAAGGCACAGTGCTTGCTCCCCTCCTAGGCTCAGGCTCTGCCACTCGGTGGGGCACTTGCTTACTGTCCCCACTTCTTTGCAGCTGGCAAAGTACTGGGAAGCCTTCCTTCCTGAGGCAAAGGCCATCTCCTAATGGACCAAGGACGCCAGAACCCACCTGCCTGACGCTGCCTTTTTATACACTGTCCTCCACCTCTGCTGGACTCCAGTGATGCATCCTGCCTAGCCTGGACTTTACCCCTTCCTCCCCGCCCCCACGACCAACCTGTCCCCATTCTAACCGTTACTTCATTTAGCTTCCATATATATTTTCTTACCTGAGAGAATAGTTTCTTGCTTTAAGCAAAAGACCTACACTAGGTGGTGGAGTTAGGGAATAGGGGTGGAGTATTGATATAAATATATAAATACAAATGTATATTTTTCAGGATGTGGTTAGGAACTGGGAATAACGTTTTCTGTTACTCCTGATGGTGCCATGAAAAGATTATGTAATAAAATATTTTAAAATCAGGTCATATGACTCAGAATGGTGGTGCTTTTTGCTTTAGGACGGGGAGCAGTTGGGAAGCGGGTCCGGAATCCGAACCAAGAAGTTGCCCAGGTGTAGAGTAAGTTTCTCTCCACAGGAGTTTACAAGCTTTTGCTGCTGCGTCCCTATGGAACTAGGATTTCTTTTTTTTTCCTGTCTACCTCAGCTACCTGCTCTGAGGGTCTCTTAATCTGTTTAATTCTTATTCCTGCTTTTTTAGGGAAGGAGTTGTAAAGACATCTCTTATAGTAAGAGAGGCAAAATGGATTCTCCTGCAAAGGAGGCAGACTCTCTTTTATTCCTACTATTTCCCTTAGCTGCCCAGGGCTCTCTGAGTCTTGCCCTCTGATAGCAGTCTTGTATTCTGAACTTCTTTTTTGCCACATCCTCAGAAGACTGATTCATGTGAAAAGTGTAAAGGGGTGATAAGCACTTAACGCTGTCTCCACTGACGACAGAGCCAGGCACTCTGCCTCCAGATAAGGTCATCCAAGAGTTCCTAAATTTTTTGAGGTTCCAAGAAGCTTTACTGTCTGTGCCCAGGAGGTAGCATGCCAACAAGAGGCCGAGTGTTGTCCACACAGGCCAAGGGCATTCAAAGGGGTCTCTGTCCCGGCCTGGCCAGGGAGGCTCGAGTCTCCAATGCGCTGCTACTGGGCTTCCCCTCAGCTGTGTCCACAGCTGCTTAAACTGGCTGCTCCAAGGGGACTTGGAGCTGCTCTGCAGGGTCGGCTTGGCAGACTGCCTGCCACGGAACCTCGCCACTCCCAGGCCCCCTGCCCCAGCCTCAGCCCCAGAGATGCCCCTTTCTGAGGGTATTCCACACCTGCTCTGTTAGTTCTCTTTGGTGGGTGGTCAAGGTTTGGGGAGGGGCAGCCTGAAGCAAGAGAATGCAGTCAAGGACACTGCTTTCCGGTACACCAGGCTGGTGGGGGCAGGGATGTTGCGGGGCGGGGAGTGCAGTGCTGGCAAGTATCTTTTTCAGCAGGTTGATTTTTTTGGAAAAAGTCACTCAATCTCTTCCTATCTCCCAGTATCCTCATTACCACCCTTGATTCTATCCTTCCAGTCTTTCTTATGTGTTTGCTTTTGCCTAGTTGTAATAATATACACAAAATATTTTGTATCTTGCTTTTATCACTCAGCACTGTATATTTTATAAGCATTTCTTCTATGTTGTTATATATCTTCACAAGCTTTATTTCTAAGGCTATGTAATTTTGAGGCTTCCACAGAGTGATTGTACCATAATTCTGACTCGTCCCTTGTTGTTGGATTCTTGGTGGTTTGGTAAATTTTAAATTTTAATAGAATTTCAGTCTTACAGAAAAGTTCCAGGATATCACAAAGAACTCCCATATATCCTTTACCCAAATTTACCGAGTCTTTACATTTTACCTTATTTGCTTTGACTTTTATTTATATTTATGTATTGTATTTTCTGAAGCATTTGAGAGTAAGTTGCAGACATTGTGCCCCTTTACCCCAAAATGTTTAGTATTTCCTTAAGAACAAGGATGCTGTCTCATAACTTAAAACCGTAAGTATGGTTATCCAAATCAAGAAGTTGGACACTGAAATAATGTTATATAGCCCATGGTCCATATTTAAATTTTGTCAGTTGTCCCAGTAATGTTCTTTATAGCCATTCCCTTTTTCCTGGTGCAAGATCATGTGTTACATTTAGTTGTAACACATGATTACACGTGTCTCTCTCTATCCAGAAGAACTTCACAGCCTTTGGTTCATTGCTTTTCATTACCTTGGCATTTTAAGAATACAGGGCCTCATGGTTCCGTATGACTAGATTAGGGTTTTGCAATGAGGCAGGAACATCACAGAAGTGATGTATCCTCAGTGAATTTTAAGTTGGCATATGATGTCAGTTGGTCCTGTTAAGCTGAAGTTAACTCTGATCACTTGGTTACTCTTTTCCCTTTTGTAATTAACAAGGAATTTGTGAGGAGATACTTTGAGATCATGTAAATATTTTGTTTCTCGTCCATTATGCTTTTCTAACTCTGTAATCTGCATTTACTGGTTGGCACTCTACTAAAGAAAAGCATCCTTTCTCCCTACTTAATAATCTACATGTTTATCAGGGTGAATGAATGGTTTCCTATTTACTGAGTTGCAAGCCATTGCTTTGGTTTACTTTGATTCTCAAATCATCCCAGATTTCTGGGAGGGTCCTGTGTCTTTTTAACCTGTCCCCTTCATTTTTGAACACTTTTGTTGCTTTCTGGCATAATAAAGTGTTTCAGGCTTCTCTTGTATCTTCCTTGCCCCAGCCCTAGAATCAGTCTTTTCTCCAGGAGTCTTGATTTCTTTTGGTGGAGGATTATATTTAGAAACCGAGGTCTGGGTGCCGAGAGTGCTCATTGCTTCTAGGCCCTTGGTGGCCAGGCAAGAAAATAAGGACAAAGATCTATAGCAATAGTGAGAGAGAGAGATGGCATAAAGAATCAGATACTAGAAATCATTAACTCACACGGATACTTCCAGTCTAGCCCCATTGGGTTTATCCTAGTCTCCCTTTTCCATATGGAGACTTTATTCTCCAAAGAAACTTAATTTTAAAACTTTCTCCTTGCTTTGTTATGTTCCATCCAATGATCATCCTGATGCAAGTTTATTTTTATTATTTCCTGGGATAGAATCTCTGGTTTCAGAACTTTCTCCTCAGCCTCCGGCATCTGAGGCTGACAGGGTCCGTGCATTTCTGTACAGAGCTTGCAGACATGGAAATTGAGAAGGCCAACAGGAGGTTAAGAGTACTGAGCCCAAAGGCCTGCACAGTCGTACAAAAGGAGTCATTCTACCTGGGGACTCAGGAAGAAGAAATCTGTAGAGAAGAGGATGCTTGAACTGTGTCTTAAAGGTGAAGAGGTGTTCGCCCCTTCTGCTGGGGCCATTCTGCCTCCCTGCCTCCTGACAGTGGGAGGTAGGCACATCTGGGAAATGCAAGTGGCTCAGTGTGGCCAGAGTCGAGTCAGTGGGCAGCCTGCAGAGAGTGACGAGCAGGAAGCAGATCACACCGATACAACTTGGGAGGTGCTTGGAATGTTACCTGAAGTGTGTGGAGCTACTGGAGGGACTTAAGCAGGAAATAACATAGTCACATCAGAAGGTGTGAGACTGGAAGCAAGGAGAGCAGCCAGGCTCATCCCAGCCAGCCGATTGCTGAGGAGGGCAGAAAGAATGGTTTTGGAGCTCCAGGGAGAGGCTCGGGAGGCGGACGTGGGCCCACCAGTATCTGGGCACTGCTTTGATGAGAGGCCTGAGGGAGGGCCGAAGCTAGCCTCACCTGCAGGTTTCTGGCTGGGATTCCGCAGTAGGCCGTGAAGCCCTTCATGACACAGGTAACATAGGAGGCCAAGTAGGTTTGGAACAGATGGGAGCGGAACAGTGAGGACAGTAGGTGCCGACCATGGCCTGTAGTATAAGAGGCCCGTGCTGAGAGGTGGGAGAGAGAGTGAAAGGAGCCTTTATTTAAAGGTGGGTCAGACAGCATGTTAATAAAATTCAGAGGAGAGAAAGGGAATCACCATCAGAGCCTGTCTGGGAGCAAATGCACAGAGCAAGCCGCCTCACTGCCAGGCCGGGAGGCGAGGAGGTGTGGGGAAGAAAGATACGGTGGGGCAGAGAGTAAAGGTCTCCTGCTTGATAATTACAGTGTTCTCAAATAGGGATATCTGGTTTTCCTATTTTGAGTCAGATGGTTTAGAGAAGTGTGGAGAGAAGTTTACTCTTCCCCCGTTTCTCCTTGTGTTATTTCCCCTAAGAATCTCTGGGCTCCAGAGCCTTGAGGATGAGGACTTTGAGCTGGAGGGACCCCAACATTCAATATGAATAGTCAGTGACAATAAATGAGAAGTAGGAAGGATAGAAAGTGTCACACATAAATATTTGTAACTTTGAACTCTTTCCAGAAGACTTGCATTCTGGAGCACCTGGCTGGCTCAATTGGTGGAGCATGTGACTCTTAATCTCGGAGTTGTTAGTTCAAGCCCCATGTTGGGCATGGAGCCTACTTAAAATTTTAAAAAAGAAAATTTAAAAAGACTTGCATCCTGAATGCACCTGTAGCTGGGAACCCTAAAGAAAATAAAGAATGCCTTTGCAGCTCAAAGTTTAAAAACGGGAAGATGATGAAATCTGCTACGGGTGGGACTGGGAACTGGTTGAGGAGAGAGATGGCGATAGAATGAGTGCCCGTTGCTGAGCATGCTTGGGGCCCACATGGGAGTGGAAACCATGGATTGTGAGGGGCATCAGGCCGAAGGTCGTGGGATTTCCCCACAGCAGCCTAAGGAAACAGGAGGGAAGGGGAAGATGATCCCTTCTGCAGCAAAGAAGAGCAGACCTTTGCTGCAATTGGCACACGCTTAAACTGAAGGCTTTATCTTTGGAGACACTGGCTAAGATTTTCTGCTCTGCGCTTGGGGAGAGTAGGGCCTTAGCTGAGCGTTAGAAATGGGTAAGAGCCACTCATGCCTGTCTTCTAGCTGTGGGGATGGTGTGTACGTCATCTGCCAATGTCTTATGACACCAGGTGTGTGGTTGATGATGGCATTTTCTGCCAAATAGTCAACTCTGTGAAGTGGTACGTCTTTGTAACTCCATGGTTCCTAGCAAAGATTTGGGCTCAAAATAGGTGCCAAATAGATAAATGTTGAATGATCTCCAACTGCAGATTCTACCTGGCATTCACAGCCTTCTGTGAGAGGCCGCAGCTCACCATTCCGGTTTATCTCCCGGTGCCTCACAACAATGCCAACACCTCACAGCAACTGCCTCCAAACAGGCTCTTTCCTTTCTCACTTCCGTGCGGCCTAAGGAGCCTTTTATTAATGGTGGGCTTTCTACCTGATGCACCCTGTCTCGGCTCCCATCCCTCTCTGCAGTCTCAGAATTACACCTGTCTGAATGGGAGTGTAAGTAGGTAGAGACGGAGGGCACTGGCGAATGTGAGAACATTCACTGGGGATTCCCGTAGACATGTCTAGACACCAAGTCCATGAAGATGACTCTGAAGGTGCCCATCTTAGCATCGTTTACAGTTGTAAAAATTGAAATCAATCTAAATGTACAGCAGGAAGGGATTAAATGAATTATGGTACATACATTTGGATATTATACAGTCACTGGAGATGATACATAGCTATATTCATTGACAAGGAAAACATTTTTAAGTGAAAAAAGGTTATAGAATTACATGTATAGTATGGTCTACGTTTATACAAAATTATATATGGGAAGGATGTTGATTGAACTGTTATCTATGGTTGCCAAAGGGATGGAATTTTGCTTTATTTAAAATTTTTATACCATTTTATGTTGCTTGGAATTTGTGTATTATTTTTATAATCATAAAAATTAATAAAGTGTTTTCATTATGGGAAAACAACCCAGTGCATCCTTTGAGGCCTACTTTATATGTACATTCTCCAGGAAGCTTTCCTTGATGCACTTTCCATTCTACACCCAGACTGGAATGGTAGCCCTACCTCCTTTGTAACTCTTTGTCATCCTCTTAAACCTCTGGTCTTTCTCACTCTTGTGGGCACTGTTATCTCTGAGATGATCTCATTAGCCTCTGGAGCTCGGAACTCCTTAAGATCATGGACTGTGTTGTTCCTACCCATCTCCACGTTCACCCACAAAGGCAGCCTAAGGGGGCAATGACTGCCATTCAGCTCTGGCAGTTACTGTTTTACGAGCCTGTGGGCCCAGATCTTGGGGTTTTTGAAGAGATCCAGAAATCAGGCCTGATTTGGGGTTGGCAGGAATGGTGCTTCGGGGGGGGTGCCTGCAGGCTGGGAGGTGATCGCCACCTGCCCCACACTTGCCCCAGACAGGACTCCTCCCCTTTGCCCTTGTCTGTTGTGGGAATGCCCCTCTGGCTGTGATGACCAGACTTCGGGAGCAGAAAACACCCCTCACCCCCAAGGCTGCTCCAAGGGAGCCAGCTGCTCAGCCTCCATCGGATGCACTTGGGGTCCAAGAAAAGCACAGAAAACCACTGTCCAATCTGAGTTAGGACCTTTCCCTCTAGGGATGTAACCACTGTTTCTGAATGGCTGCCCTTCCTAGCTTCGGAGCGCTCAGCTTCCTCTTCCATGTTGAGTGGCCGCGGTGATGAGCACAGGCGCCCAACCAGCAGGCCTCTGGGCAGCCTCACCAGAAATAATGACAAGGCACCTGGGAGGCGGGAACCTGTGTAGGGGCAGGGTAATCCCTTCCCACTGTGGAGCCTCACAATAAGAGCTGTCATGTGTTAAAGGCCTACTCTGGGCCTTTGGGCTTTCAAACATCTCGCATCTAGCATCAGGAACTTCCAGATGGGCATCACTATCTGCATTAAAAGACTGAGGCTCTGAGACCTGAAGCAGCCTGTTCAGTCTCACGTCCCCCTGTCCCCAAGCTCAGAGGGAAGACCTGAACCCAATCTGCTTGACTCAGCTTGTCTGCCACACCATGTCCCACACATTCTCGACAGGGATGGACAAGAGGAACCTAGATAATAATCGACTAAGTTCTTAAAGACCCGACTGAAGCCACACAGTAGACCTGTTAAGGACATGTTACCCACCTGACTTTTGTAGGCATGGGAACTTCTCTGACCTCTGTGAGGTACTCTCTCCCCAGACATGCACAGTGTGTGGCCCAGCTGGGGGCAGGAGCAGAAGCTGGAGGACAGGGAAGCAGCTTGGGTGAGTACCTGGGGACCATCAGTGGCAGAGACAAAACCTTGCTGAGAAACCACAGACAGCACCCAGAGCTAGAGTGGGTGGTGAGAGCACCTCAGTCCCAGACCTCAGGGCCTTCCAGCCTTTGGCCTGGCTTTCCTCTTGGCCTCAGTGCTTGGACCTGCAACTCTTCACAATAAACCCCTGTGACTCGAGGGTTCCTAAGCCCATCTTCGTTCCCGGAACCTCAGCACTGGGCACACCAGAGGGGCCGATTGGTTGGTCCTGTGACATAATCGTTCTAAGTAAGGGGTGTTGGGAGTTGTAGCACCTTGAGAACAATCTCCCTGGGAAGCTGTGTGCCTCAGAGGCCTCTGCCAACCCCCCCCCCACCCAGTCCGGGGTCATGTCTGAAGCAACTGAGCTGTCCTTGTCATGTGGGCAGGGGGGGAAGGGATTCCTAGTAGTGACACTGCTGGCTGGAGCCCCAGGGCTAGAGCCTGTGTGTCCCCTGAGAAGCACCCACCCTGAGTCAAACTGCTTT
Source organism: Phoca vitulina (assembly GCF_004348235.1). Classification (NCBI taxonomy): domain Eukaryota; kingdom Metazoa; phylum Chordata; class Mammalia; order Carnivora; family Phocidae; genus Phoca; species Phoca vitulina. The sequence goes on from NW_022589723.1 coordinate 30,050,224, forward strand.
CGGGGCTGTGGCAGGACACGCTCATCAAAGGTGCTCTCCTAACACAACCGTCTCCAGGGCTCACTTCCCCTCCCATGCACCTCCATTTCCTCCTGTGTAAGATGAAGAGTTTAGACTCCTCAATAATTTAAGATGTTTTAGCAGCACTGCTGTTTTTGTAGACATCTACACCAAAGTCCAGTATTCAAAACATAAAGGTATGGTGTTTTATTTTATTAAAGATGTACCCATTAGGGGGAGCCTGGGTGGCTAAGGCGGTTAAGCATCTGCCTTCAGGGCGCCTGGGTGGCTCAGTCGTTAGGCGTCTGCCTTTGGCTCAGGTTGTGATCCCAGGATCCTGGGATCGAGTCCCACATCGGGCTCCCTGCTCTGTGGGAAGCCTCCTTCTCCCTGTCCCACTCCCCCTGCCTGTGTTCCTGCTCTCGCTATGTCTCTCTGTCAAAAAAATAAATAAAATCTTTAAAAAAAAAACAAAAAAAACATCTGCCTTCGGCTGGGGTCATGATCCCAGGGTCCTGGGAATAAAATCTTAAAAAAAAAAAAAAAAAAGATGTGCCCATTAGAAAGGCAATTAGTAATAACTCAGAGGCTGGTAGGATGAACAGAATAGTTGCTGATTTACACCAAACTCTGCTCCCAATTTATTCTACCGTTTTTTGGTTGCACAGTATCGACAAAACCAGGACATTTTTTTTAAGAGATTATTTATCTGACAGAGCACAAGCAGGGGGAGCAGCAGAGGGAGAAGCAGACTCCCCACTGAGCAGGGAGCCCCATGTGGGACTCGATACCAGGACCCCAGGATCATGACCTGAGCCAAAGGGAGACGTTTAACCGACTGAGCCACCCAGGCGCCCCAAAATCAGGAAAATTCTGATCACCGAGTTAGTAGTTAAAATAGTTCATTTTTAACCTAACCTTGCAATCTCAGGATACTGAAAGAGGAAGAGTAAAGCTTATTTGTGTTGTTTCAAAGTTGAATCAACAATATATTAGGATGAACCTATGTAATTGCCCATAGCCTACCACTGTGACAAAAACAGCAAATTCGTATAATTCAGTAAATAATAAGAGCTAACATTAATTTATTGTGTGCCAGGCCCCTGCTAAACCTTTTGGAAGCATGATGTCTTTCCATCCACACACAACGCTCTGCTGTGCAGATAAGGACCCCGAGGGCAAGGAGCTGTCTGAGCTTGTCCAGGTGACCAGAGCCTCGGGGGTGAGGCCATCAGGCGGCCAGGTCGCGGGTGGCGGGGCTGGGCCCCCTCGGGCTAGTCCGCCTCCTCCGGCTGCAGGCCCGGCGGGAAGAATGCAGCCTCTGTGCCCGGCGGCGCCCACCAGCCCAGGAGCTGCTTGTTTTCTTGAAGAGGTTAAGCCACCTCCCGAGCAGCGTCGGCGGCTCCGCGGAAGCCCGGCCACTGAAAGGGGCTTTGTGTGCCGGCTGCGGAGGGCCCGGGAGAGCCAGGGCCCAGCCAGGGGGCAGCCGCGGTCCAGCCCACCTGCGCCGCCCCAGACCGGGCCGGGGAGGGGACACTTGTGCCCCCAGCCCTCGCTGCCTTCTGCTTGGCGGTGACCCTCATCCCCAGGAGGCGAGAGACTGGTGCCTGCAGTGTGGCCCCCAACCAGGAGCGGCCGCAGCGCCCCGGAAGGTGTGAAAACCGCCCACGCGCTCAGAAAACTGGGCTCAGAGCCGATTTGCGATTCAACAAGCCTTGTAGGTGATGATGATGATGGTGATGCCTGTGGAGGCCTGGGAACCACTGCTCTATAGTCTGATCTGGAAATACTCTGGCCAAAAAAACCAGTGCTTTTAAGCCCCTTTCTCGCAGAAACTTGGAAATGAAATTCATTCATTAGAGAGTGATGGAGAAAAGGCAAAGGCTTGTACAGGAAAACTCATTCTAAAAACAGCAGTCGCTTTGAAGGTCTACACACCCGTCCTAGAGTGTGTGGAACTTAGCTCCGTGTTCATCCACTACAGAAAATAAGCTTTTCCCTTGACCGTAATACGGGCTTTGGAGTCTACAGGAGGTCATGTATGCCTCTTTACAGGAAAATATTCTCCAGAACTTACCTCCCAGAGACATCCTAAAATGTCTCCAGGCCAAGGATCTTGTCTTTCTTCATTTGGATCTTCACTTGTGTACCGTGGAACACTGTGGAATTAGGAGCTGCGGGTTCACTACCAGATGTTTTACAAGTCAGGTGCATCTAATCCATTGATTTGAGGCTTCTCAGGAACACCTGAAAATTTAGCAAATAAATAAGGTGGACAACACTCCACACAGAAAGAGGGAGAGAGAGGTGTCTGACTCTGAAGGTAACTCCCCCTCTCCCCCCACAGGCCTTCCTCTAACTCCTCCCTCCTGCCTCTCTCCCAGGGCTTCCCTCTGCTCCCCAGCCTTTTCCCAACATCCTCTCCCCCATTCAGTCTTAGAGGCTTTCAACCAACAAATGTTTTTTGAGTGTCTCCTGCATTCTTGGCATCATGGCAGCAACCCCTGACAAGACCAGGTCCCTGGCCTGATGGCAATGAGAGTCTGGGGCAAAGTCAGGAAAACTAGGGAGGCACACAATAAACAAACATTAACTATGTAATGGAAGACAGGGTGATAGGATAGGGTAAGTGGTCAGGAAGGAAGGTCTCTTTGAGGAGGTTTAAGGCCGAGAATTGGAATTTTTGCGCTAAGCCCACTAGGTAAGGAGTCAGAGAAGAGTGTTCCAGGGAGAGAAAAGAGCAAGCGCAAAGGCCCTGAGGCAGGAAAGAGCTTGTTGGGTTTGAAGAACTAGAAGGTCACTGTGGCTGGAGCCTGGTACATGAAGGGGAAGGAGAGGAAATGAGATGAGTGATGGAGGCAGGGCTGGGTCACTTAGAGCTCGGTAGATTGTGGTAGGGAGGGTGGGTTTTGTTCTCAGTATAACGGGAAGCTTTCTGAAGGCTTGAAGCAATGCCTTGATGGTGGTTTGCGCTGCTAGTTAGAGAATGGACCTTGTATGAGAGAGGGAGGCAAGGAAAAACAGGGAGATCCATTAGGAGATGTAGCAGTTTTCTGGGTGGTAGGAACAGAGACAGGGGGCCATCATTAGGACAGGTGATCAAGAAGTTTAGAGGCCTAAGGGTCCTGGGAGAGGACTCTCTGGCCAATAGACAAGGAGAACAGGGTCTCTGAGTGATGGGGCTCTAAAGTGCAAGGGAAGAAATGAAACCCCAGCACTTCTGTTCATAGTGGGTCGTTTCCCTTGCGGGAAGTTTCAGCTTCCTGATTCTGGGGCTCTTTGTGAGATGGAATTTGGGGGAAGAAAGTGTGGGACATAGTATTGGTGAGACCTGCTTGCCCCCTTTGGGGTCATCCTCTCAGCTTCTCTCTGGGAGTGGAGCTGGGGGTGGGAGTGGGGAGAGTTTCTGCTCCAGCTCAGAAGCACCTCTGCACTAGCAGGGGAGGAAGTGAGTCAGTGGTCCCCCAATCACCAGCCCCTACCCCTAAGACAGGTGCTCTGCTTCCTCCTTCCCACCACAAGGCCTCTAGCCTCCCCGCCCTCCACCACCTGCCCAGACCTTTGTTGGGAGAAGTCAGAGGTGTCCTGAATGGGACTCTGCTGAATGGGACAGCTCCCTTATGGCTGAAGTGTAGGGGGCTCAGTGGGAGAGCAGAGGCCCTTTTTAGCCCAAGGGGTGCAAGAGTTCTGGATTAAATCCTACCCCGTAGCCAGGAAGGCCTTGCCCGAAGTGGTGGGCAAGAACGGCCTAGTGCCTTCTCCCACAGTCCCTCTTCCCCATCCCTTGCCCTGTACACGGACACCACCCACCTCTGCCTCCAGGACAAGCCCACAGGCTGCCATCTTCTCAGCCCCTGCTCTGCTGGGGGCTTAACAGGGATCGTCTCAATTTTTATACACTCTCCTGAGGGAGGCCTATTAGCCCAATTTTGCAGATGAGAACAGGTCTACACAGTTCAGGAAAGCCAAGCTATCTGCCCTCCAACGCAAAGCCCAGGTCCTTAACCTGCTTCTTCCTGGCAAACTGGACCTGAAGCAGGTTGGGGCTGAAAGATAAATGCATGGATGAATAAATAAATGAGTGAAGGGGCTTGTGGATGCTGGAAGAGGTGGACATCAAAGCCAGATTGCCCCAGTCCTCCCCAGGGGCGGCTGCACAACCTGGGTCCAGGTGAAAGATGGAGGGAAGTGGATGGGGGGCAGTCTGGTCCCAGGGATGGGTGTGAGGAACGCAAAGAACATCCCCCAAGGTAGGCGCCGAGGTCTGGGCCCTGCCTCCCTCCATGTCCAGCGCCCACAGACCCTAGTCCTTACTAGGCGCTCAATAAAGAGTAGGTGAAATTTTGGCTCATCTGCATTCCTGGCAATTAGCGGGTACTCAGTAAATGTTGACAAACGGATGACTGTCCGCAGAAGGGTCCCCACCTGCGGCCCACTAGGCGCAGGGGGCGGTGCTCGGCTCCCGCCTCCCCGCGCTGCCTAATCTGCCCCTCGCAGGACCGCGCGGCGCGGGGGAACGCCCGGGGCGGGGCCAATTAGGGGCGGGGCCTGCGGGCCCGAAGGGGGCGGGCCCCCGCCGGGGTCGGTGGTCTGAGCTGGGAGAGGTCTTGCTCGGAGCGTCGCGCTCGGAGGGGCTGGAGCGGGTGTGCGGATGCTGGAAGTTCACATCCCGTCGGTGGGACCCGAGGATCCCAGGCAGAGCCCAGAGAAAGGCCACATGGTGAGCGGGGACACTGGCTGGGAAGGCGCACGGGACCCGCCGGATTTCCCCGCGCCAAGCGCAGTGGGGATCCCGCGCCCGGGCTGCAGCATCGGAGCGCGGCGGGTCAGGCCGTCCGGAGACCGCCTGCCGAGGGTCTCGGGCCGCTTGGATTTGCCAGCTCCGTGGACGACGGTCCGGGTTCACGAGGGACTGCACGGAGCTGAGGGGCGGGCCCGGCCTCCCCATCTCCCCAAATGTGTGGGGAGCGTGGGAGGGTCCCCGGAGACTGGCGGGGCTCCCAGGCCGCTTTGTGCCTTTGAGCGCGGGAGGGCGGGCGCGTTGCGGGCGCGGGTCCTGCTGAGCCCGCCCGCGGGGCCTCACGCGCACCTGGCCGCCCGCCCGCGCCCGCCAGGTGTTCCGAGTGGAAGTGCTGTGCCGCGGGCGCAGGCACACCGTGCAGAGGCGCTACAGCGAGTTCCACGCGCTGCACAAGCGGGTGAGGCTGCGCCGCCGACCGACCGACCGACCCCGGCCCGGCTCCTGCCCAGCTCCTGGGAGACGGGCGAACTGCGGGCCCAGCCTCTGCCACCATTGCCGCCCCAGTCCCTGGAGGGCTCCGGTCCTGGGCACAGACCTCCCTGCGGGCTTCGGGGTGGGTGCAGAGGGGGTAGGGCCCAGCCTGTACTGTCGATGCCATCGCGTGGCCGGCCAGCCCTCGGGCGTTTGGGGGGGGGTTGCTGGGGTCTCTCTCGCCCCCGTCCCAACCATCCACTCGCTAGCGTCTGCCCCAGGGTAGAGCCTGAAGTCTGGAGGTGGGGGCGGGGAGGACTGGGAGAGACTGTTGGGCGCAGTGAGCTTGAGGACTCAATCGGAATACTGTGATGGCACCGCGGTAACCTCCTGGCAGATCAAGAAACTGTACAAAGTGCCCGACTTCCCCTCAAAACGCCTGCCTAACTGGAGGACTAGAGGATTGGAGCAGCGGCGGCAGGGCTTGGAGGCCTATATCCAGGTGTGCACGGGGCTCACTCTGTTGCCCCCTAGGCTGCTTGACCAGAGGTGTGGCCCAGACAGCTGGGAAGGGGCGGGGGTAGGGAGTGAAGGGGACCCACATCTTGAGCGTGCTATTTACTACCCCAAGCCTCAAATTCTGAACAGTCATGGGTCCAGACAGCCCTCTGTATTGATAGAATGGGATGAAGTAACACGAGGCAGGTGGTTTCAGTTCAGAAAGCTAGTTCTCTTTCCCCCAGGGTGAGGGTCTGTGCTACCCTCAATGCTGAGGATTTGGGTGGGGACCCTTCCCCCCCTCTTCCCCACACAGTGATGCCAGATTCCAGGCCAGGTTGGCTTCCTGGGCTTACAACCCATGAGTCACCCAGGGCCCAGTGCTCAGAAGGGCTCCAAGCTTGGCTTAATGCTCTGCTCGCTCTTGAAATTCTTAGTCATTTTGGAAGGCCCCCGCCTCCCCATTTTGCACTGGGCTCTGTAAGACAGCTGGGTCTGATTACAGGTTCCCTCTGATCTCTCCAGGGTGTCCTGTACCTGAACCAGGATGTGCCCAAGGAGTTACTGGAATTCCTGAATCTTCGGCACTTCCCCACAGACCCTAAGGCCAGCAGCTGGGGGTGAGCTCCTCTGGGGGCCATGGCTGGGCAAGAGAGAGGGGCCCCAGTGCTTGGGGGGACAGGGTCTCTCTGCAGCAAGCGGGTGAGGAAAGGTTTGAGAAGCCAAGCCCTTTTCCTTCTTACATCGGCCAGGCACCAGCCTGCTGCTTCTTTGAGACGCGACCTCCCTCATTAGCTTTCTTGACCAGGGGCAGAGGGGCTATTTTCTGGACAGTCTCGGTTACCGCAGCCGCCTCCGGAACTGAGCTTGTTACAAATAGAAGCAGTGGTCCCCTGGGAGGTGAAGAGCTGGGCTTGCGTGTCTCCACCTCTTCCTCACGCGCGCGCGCCCGCCCCCACCTCCCCCCACCAACCGCAGCTCACAGCGCGTCTCCTTTTCAGCGCCCTGGGGGAGTTCCTGCCCAATGACAGCAGGCAAGTCAAAGCCCCAGCCACCCCGCTCCTGCTGCCCCCTGGTGGCCGCGTGCCAGGAGGCGGCCTGCGGTTGTCTGGCCTACCCCCCCCTCCCCCCCAATCCCAATCCCGGTTTCTGTTGGTGCCTCCTGAGCCCACTTCCCATTCACCTTTTCCTTTTTGGGTGCTTCGTGATCTCAATCCCTGGTCTCTACCCTGCCTCTCCCTCACTGTTCGGGACTCTTCCCTCCTAGCTCCCAGCTGCACCACCGGCCTGTCTTCGGCTTCCACAGGGATCCCTACATTCGCAGCCCATCCCCAGGTGAGGGCCTAGGTACCAGGGTGGGAGCCGGGGGTGAACCTGCCATTTTCAGCTCAGGACCTCCAGGCAGCATCTCGCGCCTCCTGCCTTCCTTTGGGGCCACAGCTGCCCTGCGGCCCCTGTAGCCTTTGTGTTCTTCTGAAATCACCTCGGCTCTCCTGGTCTCAGTTCCTCCCCAGCCCGGCTTACCAAGCTAATGTGAACGGAATGTGAGCGGGGCATGCCAAGGCCTCATTGGGGGGTGGCCAGCTGTTACCTTTGACCTCTATTCCTGAGGAGGGGGCAGAGCCTATGGGCTCAGGAGCTCAAGGAACTAGAGGCCTGAGGCTAGGCCCACCCCCCATCTTTTCTTCCCCCCGTTTTCTTTCTGTCCCACAGAGCCTCTGCCCAACGTGGTGGTGAATGGCGTGCTCCAGGGCCTCTATGGCTGCAGCAACGGGCCAGCTGAAGCTCAGCCGGAGGCATCTTGTCACCCTGCTCCTTTGCCACCGATGCCCTGACCAGCCCAGAGGCCTATGGGCCACCTGCCAGGACAGGCATGTGCCTCAGTGTGTGTACCCCCTTCTCAGAGGAGGCTGGGTCCCCCTTGGCCCAGACCCAGGACTAACCTACCCGAGGTGCCAGGGCAGGGACAACAGGGGATAAGGAATAAAGGGAGAAGTCCATTTAGAGGTAGGCTTTGACAAGGGAGAGATGTATTTCTTCCCCTCCACCCGCAGGGGGGCGGGGGACAAGCAAAGGCTGAGGCACCCTAGTGGCAAAGGTTAGAAGGAAAAGCTCCTGCTTGCTACCTGTGGGTAGTTATCAGGGCAATAGGGTTCCGACCAGAGCCCCAGAAGGGGGGAAGGCACCCCCGGCCACAGGAGTCCCAGACATGCTGGGACCGGGACTTGAGCAGGTGTTGCAGGCCCAAGAACCCAGCCCACACACTGGTTATAAAAAACCCACCTTTTTTTTTAATAGGTCAGCATTGGTAGGACTTTGTTACAAAACCAGGCTGGTAGGTAGGCCTGGGGAATGTGTGTGTGGGGGGGTCCGCTCCGTCAGGCGCCAGCACTGGGGCCAGTGCAGCACGGAGCCCTGCGGCGGGTGGTCTTCACCCGCGGGAAGGCACCAGGGCCGCACAGATGGTGGCGCAAAGAGGTCCCTGGGGCCCTACTCCTTGGCGATGGCAAAGGGCTTCTCCACCTCGATCTTGCCACAGTCTGCGATCGTCACATCCTTCAGGGGCTTGTCCCGACTGTCAGTCTTGGTGCTCTCCACCTTCCGTACTACCTCCTGGGAAGGCAGGCAGAAGCAGTAGAGCGGCGTGAGTGCGGAGGTCCACCCCTCAAGGGAGAAGCCCCGGAATATGGCCGGGGAAGGCTGAGACCCCCATGGGACGAGCAGCATGCAAACCTTGAGGCACCAAAATCCTAACGGGACCCTAGACAGGGAGAGCCCAGCTTTGACGAGAGGACGCGGTAGTTTTGATCCTCTGTAGTGGGACCGGGCTGAGCTAAGGGTGAGGGGGAGGAGGGTGGCTGGGGAGTGGGTACCAAGTGGCTTCTCAGGGACACAGTGTTTGGCTGGGTCCTGCACAACTGAGGGGGGCGGAGCCTAGCAGCGAGTGAGTGAAACGGAGGCTCCTGCCCCAGGGCAGGCTGAGGAACTGAGAACCTGGGGGCAGAGACACGTAGGGTAGTTCCCGATGCCCTCCGGGTTTGTGCACATGAACACTGGGAAGCTGTGCGTTCCCTGTTGGGAAAGGGATAAACTAGGTGGCACCCCTACCCTGGGGTGTCCGTTTCCTGGTGAAGGTTGCTCAGGTTTAGCCCCTGCCCCTCAAACTCACCATGCCTTCCAGAACTTTGCCAAACACCACGTGCTTGCCATCCAGCCAGGCTGTCTTAACGGTCGTGATAAAGAACTGGGAGCCATTGGTGTCCTTGCCTGCGTTGGCCATGCTCACCCAGCCAGGCCCGTAGTGTTTCAGCTTGAAGTTCTCATCGGGGAAGCGTTCACCATAGATGCTCTTTCCTGGGAAGGAAGAGTAGGTCAGGGAGCTGAGTTGGCCCAAACCAAGCCGATCTTTGGGGTGAGGATTCCAGGGACTCAACCTGTCTTTGGTGTCAGGCCAGGCTCCAGTGGATTATAAGGACTAAAAGCTGTCTCCTTCCTACCCTCTGGTCTTGGAGCCAAACCATGCTGACAGACCAAGTGGGGCATGAGGCCAGGCTGATTTAGTGAACAGCTCACCCGATCAATTATTTTGAGGAATACAGTTTAGTGGCTTTTAAATAAGGCAAATATCAACAGCTACCCTTGGCGATGGCCTGGGAGGTCTGCCACCGGAACTCTGAGGTACTCTGGTAGAGAGAGGTGCTATGCAGGGGGCAGGGGAGGTAAGAACTCTCCAGAAAAGGAGGACAGCTGTGGTTGACCAGCTTTTCTTCCTAACAGCACAGAAGATAGATGAGTGGGGAGGGGCTGCCCCTTGGGTTCTGGATAATCAAGAGCCTCTTATCAATGAACACAAAATAAAAGCTGGATGTTGATGTGTGGGGTATGTCTATCCACGAGGGGTCTGAGGCCAGGGTACACGACAAAGGGAGTTGGGCAGACCCCGACACCATTTCAGAGATCCTCACCTAAGTTCCCAGAGCTGCTTCTGCCCCCTTCTTTCTCCCTGTCTCCTCTCAGGAGAGTCACACTGTGTGCTAGTGACCACAGGCCCTGGAGAAACCCAGTAACAAAGAAGCTTCATTTTGTTTTACCCAACACCTTTCAAACTCACTTGCATACACAACCTGTACCTATTTGCATCCCGTGGTTCCACAGAGGGACCCAGCTGTGGAAGTTGTCCTGGACCGCTGCTCGTCAGGGAGGCATTTCTGACTCCGTAGCAGGTGGGGAAGGCTAAACCCGACAATCACTAGACGCTGGGGGGGGGGGCTGTGTGTGTGCCATCTCATGCCCGGGCCAGGGAGCAACCCAACCCTCTGCAGCAACTCCGGGCTCAGAGTCTCTCCTCGGTGAGAGTCCTCTTTGTAAATCTCCAGTGACAGCAGGATTTCAGTTACTGTTACTCTCCAGAAAACCCCACATCTCCATCCTTGGCTCTGATCACTTTCCCAACGCATAAGGAATCCCCAACTCAAACGGATAACTTCATTTTAAACTCAACCGATTTCGTCATCTTTCCCTCCAGACTTCAATTCTTCTTTTGACAACTTTTCCTTTGCAACCTTCCATGTGGCTCCCAGCCGCATTAGCGATCCTCCTCTCCACTCCTGCCACGCGCACTGCAGTAACGACTCATGCTCAGAGAGCGAACGGTGTATGCCAGAGAACCGACACGAACATTTTACACCCCGAAAAACTGCCACATTATTTTCCCTCAAACTCCTCTGCGCCTGGGTCTTCCTCCCATTCAAGCCCTCCGTGGGTCCGCCCTCCACGCAGGACAAACCCAGGTTCCCAGGTCCGGCCACGGCCCAGCACTCTGGGCCCCGGTTTGGTGTGTGCTCTCCTTCCATCTCTGGACCCCACCTTCAGCCAAGCTCCTGCCCCAGAACAGAGGTGGGTTCACCTTAGCCCTGCCTCTCTGCCCAGGTTCTCCCCGGCCAGGACCCTGCCCAAATCTTCCCTCACATTCCCAAGGCGGCCACTTCTCAATCAGCCTGGCCTGAAGCGACTCCTCCGCTTGTTGGCACCTCGACAGTGACTGACTTGCCACATGCTGGGCACCTACCATGCAGCACCCCAACTCTTTCCACTCTGACTTTACACCCGAAGGAACCCGAAGCTCAGAGGACTCACCTGCCTGAGGTCACAGAGCACGAAGATGGCAGATCTCACCCAACTGTGTCCGACCCCGTGCACACAGCGCTTTGTATCATGTCTGCTCTTTCTCAGGCACCGCGGCCGATGGCCATCACTCACATTCTGTCCTGTTCTATGGCTGCCACGTCGTGTTCCCCTGCTTCCTCCCGCCTAGATGCTAAACAACCTGACAGAGCCTGACCTAGAGTCACTGACCCACGTGTTTAGTTTTGCTCCCCCTCCCCCCAGGGGGTACCCCGAGAGAAAAGCCACCAAGGCTGTAGGCCCTGGCCGGCAGGCCTGCTGGCGGGGTGAGAGCCACACAATCCCCCCACCGTTCTCCTCTCCTTTGTCCTGGGGTCCCTGTACAAAGGAGGCTGGGTCGCCGTGCGGGTGCCAGTCCTGCCTCCAAGCTGGGCGAGCAGGGGGCCTCGTCTGCCCAGCACGGCCCAGCCTTCCCAGGTTAGAGGCTGCACCAACAGACCCTGCTGCCCAGAGGTCCTGAGGTTACCTCCAGTGCCATCTCCCCGGGTAAAGTCTCCACCCTGGATCATGAAGTCCTTGATCACACGATGGAATTTGCTGTCTTTGTAGCCAAATCCTTTCTAGAAAAGGGAAGAAGGTGAGAGGCAGCATGAGACACCAGGCAGATATTAAGCAGGCCCTGCAGGAACCCAGCCCACAGCTCCTGCTCCCAGAAGAGACACCACTGCTGATCAGATTCATCATTTGACCTGCTGAGTGAGCAGTTACCAGCAGGCCAGGCGCGGAGCACCACAGACCCAGGAAGGGCTAAGATGGCACGCTCCTCTGCTTTTATACAATTCTGCTTCACATGATGTCTCCACCTTTCCCTGCTCTTTTTCTAATCCTAAGAACAGATGCAAGAAAACAGACCAAAAAACAACAGTTACCTGCTGGGTCACCGCAAAGTTGGAATACAGACTTTTTCTTTGATAATTTTTTATTCTAATTCCAGTAAACATACAGTGTTATATTAGTTTCAGGTGCACGATACAGTGACTCAACAATTCTATACATCACTCAGTGCTCATCATAAGTGTACTCTTAATCCCCGTCACCTGTTTCACCCATCCCCCCACAGCTCCCCTCTGGCAACCACCAGTTTCTTCTTTTTTTTTTTAAGATTTTATTTATTTATTTGAGAGAGAGAGAGAATGAGAGACAGAGAGCATGAGGAGGAGGAGGGTCAGAGGGAGAAGCAGACCCCCCGCCAAGCAGGGAGCCCGATGCGGGACTCGATCCCGGGACTCCAGGATCATGACCTGAGCCGAAGGCAGTGGCTTAACCAACTGAGCCACCCAGGCGCCCAACCACCAGTTTCTTCTTAAGAGTTAAGAGGAATACAAACTTTTAAACGGGGCACTCCTGTTTCTTTAAGACCTGGGAAGCTCTGGGCCCCTTACCCTTAAGAGAAAGTTCTGGTGCACAAGCCACAAACTAGTTTCCATGGATATGTTTTCCTTGATTACCGCAATGTCTTAAAAATGAAAATTTTTCTTAAAAAAAAATTTTAAAAATCCGTATTTCTGGATTTAGTTTAAAACCTCCAGAAGCTATGATGATACCAGGTTCCCAGAGCTGCAGGAGAGCGGTGAGCTGCTGGTACTTGGTGAGGGCTACTGCTAGACGGGCCCCGCTCTGCACATCCGTTCGCTGTCAGCTCTACTTGCCAGCTTCACTTGAGTTCCACTACCTCTGCTCCAGCCACTTACCTCTCCCGTGGCTAAGGCCACAAAATTATCCACTGTTTTTGGAACAGTTTTTCCAAAGAGACCGATGACCACCCGGCCTATATCTTCATCTCCAATTCGCAGGTCAAAGTACACCTGAGGAAGAAGACCATTTCAAACTCAGCCTTTTTGAAGGGGTCTTGCCAGGGAAGCGAGGGCCCAAGAAGTTACCACGAAGGTGGAAGAGAAAGAACCATATTTTGAGAGCAGTGGTTCTGAACCTGATTTCGGTGGTGACAAAAACCCTATGAGAATCTAATGAAGGCTCCAGACCCTGTTCCCAGGAAATGTTTGTTTGCACTCCCTTTATAGGGTAGCAAACAACCTTTAGTCTACATAAATAATGAGTGCAGATTCTAGAAATGAACATCCAAAAACCATAAGGAGGGGAATCTAACTTAGCATCATGCAAGTTTCAACTAGATTGCTATGCTTTGTAATTGCAAGTGGGTAACATCTGGCCCAAGTAAAGAAAAGGATTCACAGTTTGCCAGACGTGATGTTTCACCATTTCCCCAGCGCTGGACGGTATTCGCAGAAAGACTGCTCTGAGGCTGACAGTGCCAGCCCCGGCTGCACATGCCGGGCGCCCGCTCCTGGGTTAAGGCTGGGGCTGGGGTGTCGGGGAGGAGTCGGGCATTCTCTGGTGTGAATGAGCAAGACCGCCCGGACGCCACGAGGCCACAGCCGGGAACCTAGGGAGGGGCTGAGCCAAAGCCGAGGACGCCCAGGCCTGAGCTCCGGGAGCTTAAATGCCCCGGACACCGGTGACCTGCGGCGCCGAGGCCGGAACGCGGGCGACGCGGGGGGAGTGGGGGCCGGGGGGGGTGGGCTTCGCCAAGCAGGTCGGGAGAGGGGAGGACGGACCTTGACGGTGACTTTGGGCCCCTTCTTCTTCTCGTCGGCCGTCGAGGGACCTGGCAACAGCAGGAAGAAGACGGAGCCCACTATGAGGGCGGCGGCGAAGAGCACCTTCATGTTCCGCTCGGAGAGGCGCAGCATCCACCGAGCGAAGAGAGCGCGGCCCCGGTAGCCGAGGGCCGGAAGAGGGTGGGGACGCGTCGGCGTGGGCACCGGCGCCACCACCGAGAGCGGCTGGGGGGAAACCGGGGCTCCTGCCCGCCTCCTGGCAGGAGGTGGTCCTTATTTCCCCCCTCTGGGTCGGCGCCGGGTAGTAGGACCTCGCGGGGGGCGTGGCCCGGCCCGCCGTCAGGACTGGCCAAGACGCGGGCTCGTGGGTGGCTGCCACGTTACTGTGGCCTCATTGGCTCCCCAGCTCGCCAACGCCCACCAACAGGAAAAGGATCACGGAAGGCGGCACCGCCCCAGGAGCACGCGGATTGGGTCTCCGAGGAGACTACAAACCCCAGCATGCAGAGCGGCCTCTCTCGTGGCCCGTCTTGCCTTTGGGGAGGGGAGGTCCTTCGGAGGTTAGTTTATGTTAGGAAGACCGTGGATGGGGGAGAAGGCCCTTGTCAGTTTACGAATTGGGCCAGTCAAGCATTAGCCACCACTAGCTTGGGTTTAAGTATGGTAGCTTCCGAAAACTCGGAGCATGCTTCTGCTAACCCAGAGTATGACCTTATACTGCACCTTCTACTTGTCCTGCAAAACTTGCTTCAAAACCTTTCGACTTAGTCCCTGTCACTTTAGTCCCTGTTTTTCTCTGGTCTTACTGTGCTTACTGCTGTATGTATGAGTCAATGCACACTTTATTATTGTATTCTCTGGTTCTTAACTTCCTTCCTTTACCTATTTTTCCAAGTAAACAGTTTTTTTGGTTTTTTTCTTTTTTGGTTTTTTTTTTAAGTAGGTTCCACTCCCAGCATAGAGCCCAATACCAGCTTGGACTGATGACCCTGAGATCAAGACCTGAGCTGAGATCAAGAGTCCGACACTCACCCGACTGAGCCAACCAGGCGCCGCCAACTAACCACCTTTTTGTGAGCAACGCACTGTATTGCATGTGTTGCACTTATTTTGTATACATCTCCCCCAACCCTGCTGTAGGGCTAAGTGTCCAACAAATATTGGTTGCAATAGCATCATATTAACACTGAGGTGGGAAATTATATATATATGAAACGGCCTGAGGTTCAGTCTCTCTTTTCTAGAAACCTTCAGGAAGGTCAGGGATAGTCGTCAGATGCTCTCACACTTGTTCCAGTCTACAACATACATACTTCATCACTGGGAGTCTTACCCAGAAAAATAAAAATTACATCTTTCTAAAATTTAAACCTATGACATTAAATGTCTTTAAAACCAATTTTCAAAGATTATTAAATTCCTTGGTCTTCACAGCCCCAATTGTAGGTAGGAATGGCTGTTTCAATTAGTTGAACCCTGCAATTTGGTCTCTTTATGAGGTCGGGACCTAAGTTGGAGGTTATGCATGGCCACTGGCATTAACTTGTCCTTGCTTACACTGAGGTCAATGCAGCCAGGCTGCAAAGCTTCCACAGGTGTCTCAGAGAAACACAAACGACATTTGCTGTTTCTAATCCTCACACCTCAATCCAGACCACCTTGATCTGGTAAAGGTTCTTCTAGGTAAAACTGTTGCACTGACAAAGTTGATCTTCCAATACCCCCACCCCCCATTTTTTCAGTCAGGCCTCTTTCCCCATTGACTGGTCTGATGCTGTCCATGACCACTGAGAAAAATGTTCATCAAACTGTTTTCAAAGGAGCCTTCTCCACATGAGGAGCTAATGCTAAAATGGATAAAAGCAGCCTCCTCTGTAGCCCCCCACCCCCCGCCACTTTTGGAAGGAAAAAAAAGAAAGCTTGATGGATAAAATGTTCTAAATGTGAAGTTTTTCCTCTCATGATGATCTTAAAACATGTCTTCTGCTTACTTATCTACCAGTGAAAAAAACAAATCAAGTAGTAATTGAGTAGTAACAAAAAATTGGAACCAGCCAATCATGCCGATTGACAGTTGTTTTATGGATATATATATATATATATATACACACACACACACACACACATATACACACACACACTTGTGATTTTATAATTGCACATCATAGTTTTATCCTCTATCTGTATAGACGTTCATTTGGTAGAGCAGAATTACAAAGCTATTCCAAAGCTGTTCCACAGAGTAGATCTTAACTTCCCGATGTTCTACCACCTAAGAACCACAGGGATACAGGAACCAGTATGTGAGTCATCAATGTCCAAGTTCTGCCAGGAATATTTAAAGTGACTGACAGGAGACAGCAATGTTCAACCCAAAGGAATGAAGCAAGAATGCCAAAGTATCAGGCATTATATTCATTCGTTGGAGCCCTGAGTCATATCAAAGTTAATCCTAGCCAGATTCTTAGTTACAAACGAACCAGGGGAAATTAAAACCAGACAAACCAACCAACTAACCAAAGAAAATTAGTCAAGAAAGGTAAGACATTTTATTTTACATACAAAAAAGGGTGCAAACAGTCCTTTCTTCCCCAGATTGGGGAAGAGGTATACTTAAAGATCACATTTGTGTTTTCCATGGTGCCCTAGGAAATGGGCTACTCTGAGATAACATATCAAGACCCATTTTCCATTTTTTCCAAAAAAGGCTACTTCCTCTGCAGAGGAGTTTCTCCTAATGGTGTACAAATCTCTCTCCCGGAGGAACCATTTCAAATACACTTGAAATTGACATTCATGTTTAAAAATACTACAAGTTTCATTTTTCACAGCTGAGCTTTGCGACCAGTGCCAGGGTTTATGAAACAACATCACATAAAAAAAAAAAAAGGCATTTAACAATAATCAGACACATTCACACAGCAATTAAAACTGATTTCCACAGCTGATTTATACATCATCTAGTCTTAAAAAAATTGCAATCAACATCCCAACATCTTTTTAAAAGTACAACGGGCAAAGATTAAAGAAACAAACAAAAAAATATAATAAATTAGAGCATGTAATATATCCAATGGGAATTGATGAATCAACATTATTTTCCATTGGGGTGGTTATATTTTTGGTTTCATCTCTGTCTTTTCTGCTGTTTACTCTTCTGCTCGATAAATGGGGCTCATTCCCAGAGCCAGCTTGCTGTGACACTAATTTGAGAAGCTCACTTGTTACTTGTTTACTTCTGAGAATATTCAGTAACACGTGGTCCCAGCAGCCTGGGCTGTGAGTCTTTATGGAAGTGAAATGCACAGATGAGAACGCGCCCGAGCGCGCGCACACACACGCACACACACACAGGCATACAAGTGCAACCACACACACCCATCTGTAAATATATTTCCTCCCAAAGAAATGGCTCATCTCTCCTGAGACATTCCTAAGAGATTGACAAGCCTCTTAAAAAAAAGCTTTCGGTGCAAGGGCTGGCCTGGGATTTGGTCTGGAGCTCATGAAGAGGAACACTGAAAATGTCTCACCTGCCCTGAAAGAGGGGGTTTGCAGGGAAGAGGCAGTCGGGACAGCCGTCCTCTCGTGTGTGTTATTGGGATGAGTGCACGGCACCCCCACTTATTACCATGGATAACCCTCTGCTCTGAGACTCTGAAGGTGGTGATGGCACTGGAAATATGATTGTGAGGAGAAAGAGGAAAGTAACAAAAGAAATTCTGTCCACAGAACTGAGGTTTCTTTAGAACATCAAGTTTGGTAACGAAACTAAAAACATACAGAGTACACGTTCACTTTTTCCTTTGTAAGCTGATCTACAAATACTGGAGTGGACGTCCTGGTTGCTTTTTGAGGAAATCTGTCAAATACTACTGTCTATATCCAGGGAACCTACTTACTATTTTGAATACAATGGAGAAACCTATTCTTTTGCACTCAATCACCTGCAAAAGGAGTTATGAGAAACATGTTTTTAAGACTGCTTAATTGATCGAAGACTTCCAAGATTCTTTATTTGTGGCTAAAAACTGCTCAAAGCTCTGCAAACCCTCACAAGGGCCGTGGTTTCCTCTTTTTCTTATTCAGAAACAAAGCCACCCCTCCCCCCCCCTCCCCCAAACAAGACAACAAAACCATAGGAATCTCATTTCGATTCCTGCTGACCCATCATAGGGAAGACTGGGAGTCCCTGGCCATCAATCTCTAGACAGGGCTTTCCCGGAAGCCTGGAGTTGGCAAAAGCGAGAACCCCAGAGACAAGTGCCTGTTGCTCAGATGGCCAATCCAGACGGGGTGCCTCGTCACGCTGGCTCCCTAACGGTTGCTGGGACTCATCTGCGCACCCCGGGGCAATGGCGGGGATGGCGGCAGTGGACTGGCAAAGGCAATGTTGGCCGGATGGCGCTGCAAGCTCCCAATCTGAGGGACTCCAGCCCTAATGCGGCTGACACTGGAGACGACATTGTCAGGGCAACTCACTGGGGATGCAGAACTGGTTTAAATATGAAAATGGAAGAGGTGACTGGGACACACAGGAGGCAGGTGGAATCGGAAGAGATGCATCAGAAGAGTAAGTTCCTTTGTGATGCTTTCTGGGCTGCCATGGAAGTACTAGTTTTTGAGAAACGCAGGCCATGCTTGCTCACTGAGAGGGGGAATAAGTTCTATCTTTTGCATACAAAAAAGTTAAGGCTATGGTCTTTAGTAACCACTCCGACAGACATTACCAACACTGTATTTCTGACCTTAAAGATGGTTACTCACATTGAGAATCAACACTGAATATGCACCATCAGTGCACACTTCCAGTGAACTAAGTTGGGATATCGAGGCGATGGACCCTCTTCGGCTGCCGGCAGGGCCGTTTCTTTGTACCTGCAGTTCATGGACATAAACAGGCAAATCAACACCACTATGAAAACCCCAGGATCCTGCCGTCTCCTGTTGTCCCCGCATTCCAGAGTGAACTGGAGCTTTAACTGGAGGGCAGCCTAGTCCCTTGACTTGTACCTCCTTAGACCCTGTTTACTCCTAGACAGACCCAGTGCAGCAGAATGTTCATGAAGGCGGTCACAAGAGCACAGCGGCTGCTGGAACACTGCCCTCCCTTGCAGAGGAGTCCAGAGTGAGATCCCTGGGAAACGGCAGGGTGTGTGTGGCAAGTGATCAACCCTTACAAGGCCTGACTGCGCAGACGCACGTCATCCTCTGGTATACGAGAAGGACCGTTTATGCCTCAATCTGCTCAGGATGCAATGCCAGAGGGGCGCAGGGCTCAGGAGAACTCCTGGCGGCATATATTAAGGGTTTTTTTAAATGAACAGATGCTGTTAGTACTTACTGCTAACTCATAAGCAATTGCATCAATCCCAAAGAAAAAGATCCCTAGGCACCATGTTGTGAAATGGAGAAAGATCAAAAAACTGCAGTGAGTGGACTGGGGTGGCTGGTGGGTGGAGGGAGTGCCCAGCCTCGGGGGGCTGGCTGAGGCACAGCGCTAAGCACCTAGAGCAGGCGGCCTGAGGGGGGGCCCTGATGTGCTGGTGGGGATGGTACTGATGGCCAAATTATTCCTTAGGTAGTCTTTTTATTTACTTTTTAATTTTCAGGAAGATCACAATAGAATCTCTCAGGGGTCTGGGACCATCTTGGAGTGCTAATGGCCTTGGAAGAATCACCATGACCTTTCGTTATGAAAATCAAATACCTAGTAAAGAGATTTGTGGGGGGCAGAGAAAGAACAGTGCATTAGGAAGGACCCCCCATAACTGCTTAGGTTTAAACCCCTCAAGAGCTAGCCTTTAAAAACATTTAAGACCAAAAAAAGTCACAAACCCAGCTGCAGGGGGGCCTGCCCTGAGCC
Organism: Phoca vitulina; assembly: GCF_004348235.1. Classification (NCBI taxonomy): domain Eukaryota; kingdom Metazoa; phylum Chordata; class Mammalia; order Carnivora; family Phocidae; genus Phoca; species Phoca vitulina. The sequence continues at coordinate 30,069,563 of NW_022589723.1, forward strand.
AAGCTGGTCACTGCCTTTGCTTTTTTGTGGAAGCAGAGGTGGGGAGGCACTTAGTGGGTATGGAGTGCCAGGATGCTAGAGGCTTTGTCACCATTTCCCCTTGCCCTCCTTTGAGAGACAAGGCTTTTTCTAGACAAGGTATAAGGAAGTTAAAGTTTCTATACAAGGAAGTTTGAGTTGCCCAAGTGCCAACTGAGAAATAAGTTTCCATGATGGTGCCTTAACCACTAGGTAAGATCAAGGAAGCAATATTCAAAATCCTTGTGGAAAAGGGATGTGACACTGTGTCTCCCAGCCACTCTGTTTTGTATACAGGAAAATTTCTTTTAAAGAAATGAAATATTACAATCTACACATGAGCTAAGCAGGCCTGAAGCCAGTAAAGTGATACTTCCTAACCAAGGCCCAATGGAACAGTTGAAGCCCAGTAACTCTGATCCATGCAACTGCTGCTATTTCTGCTCCATGTGAGATACATCAAGGGACTTGTCAAGACATGCCAACTACCAGAAAGTATCCCCACATCCTCCAGTCCAAAAGATGGCCCACTACCTCAAGCCAGAGGCAAATGATTTTGTTCCCAAAACCACCAGACTCAGTCACCAGCCACTGGTCCTCCATGGTTAGCTCTCTCTACTCCCAGACACAAGGCCTTGTTCCCTGACGTGATTCTTTCTCCTCTATCACATCTGGAATGAGGTCACTGTTTGCATAAGCCACCGAGCTCAAATGAAAATTGAGCACAGTAAGATAACTCCATACATTGATGACTTTCCAAGCAGTGAATGAAGAACCAAGACCCTTCATGGTAGTAGGTTAGGTGACTATCCCACATGGGAAGGCAAATAGTGGACTGCGGAAAACATGCTTTCAATACGCGGCCATCTTATTTGGAAGGAGTCTACATCCAATTGAGAAAATAATTTCAGACCTTTCATTTCAATATCCTTTCCCCTGGAATTTTCCAGCACCAACCAATCTTATCCTCCTGTTCACGACAGCTCCACGTGCTCAGTCCGGAGCCTGCTGCTGTGGACCTACTGGGAGAAGATCTGCAGGTGCTTGGTTTCTGGTAAGGCAGGCCAGACCAAATGCCATCACTCAGCTACCGGGGCAGACAGTACACACTGGTTTTATTTACTGGCCCTATGATGCCAAATCCTGAGGTTCTTCTGGCAGTTGGAAGGCAGGCTCACTTTCCTCCTCTTCTTGTCCACTAGTGGCAATATGGCGGTGGCTCTTTCATCATGAATTTTGTCCCCCAAGTCACTAAGGAAGTCACATGGCTATCTAGTTGGAAGTCCCTGGCAGTGGAGGAAACTGATTATTTCCAATTTTTTTGTCAAACATTTTCTTCTCCTGGTCACAGTCTGGCTTGGCTGGCTTATCCCATGTGCTGGAGAGCAAGGCAGTCCAAACTGTAGGCTGATGAGGTCAAGAGGCTCTGGGAGGGACATTCTTCAGCAGCTGAGAAGATGAAGGAAAATTCAAGTATGTTTCCTTGCCAACCTGAGTGTTTACTCAGAATGACACAGAGTTTGGCTTCTTCTCTTCTGGGTGCTGCACACCCAACTTTTTCCACTGAGAATGTCCTCTGGACCCATGTTCTCTCTGAATGGCTTGGGTGGCCCCATCCCCCTCAAAACAGAAAAAAGTAAAACTCCCGATATAACCAGACACAATATGCATCTGCCGTGTTTTTTGTTAAAAAAACAAAACAAAACAAAAAACAACTAAAAGTGCAATAAAGTCAGTTTTTTTTCCTTTGATCAGAACAATTTGCATTGTCCTACTACCGTCTGGAGAACAGAGTTTGCTTGTCAAGAGAGCGAAGAATGCCAACACTCGGGGACAGTAGACTGCAGATTTCTCACAGCTTGCGTCCGACAGTGTAACTTCACAGGAAGAAGGGAGGGAGGGAGGAACCTGCACCCCGTGGCCAGCTGGGGACGGAGGCTGCACAGGCACAGAGGAGGAGGGAGCCTTACTGCCAGGCACGCCTGGTAGTTGGAGAAGGTTCTTCTCCCGCCCAGGCCTGCCATCTTCCCCCTGCCTTCTTGGCCACACCCCCAGCCTCTGGAGTTCCTTCAGCAGACAAAGCCTTTAACGCACTAGCTTTTATGCTGGAGAGCGTTGAGGGTGGGGCAAGAACCAGGAGTAAACTACCGCGAGGGAAGAGCATAGTAGTCCTTGAGTTTTTGTGAATGACACCTTCACTGTAAACAATAGGAAGGAGAGTCAACCAGGCAGCTCCAGGGGCAAGCAGTGGCCGGGCTGCCGCTCTGGGACCTGCTCAGAGCTCTAGGCAGGCGGCGGTGGCCACTGACCCCCCGGGCCCTGGCTGCCCACACTGGCTCCTTCTGGGGGCCTCTGTTTTCTTCTTTTTGGTTTGGATCTCCACGCTCCCCCACAGAGGAGTCCCTTCCAATGAAAAATGGCAGGAGCTGCAGGTGCAATCGAGGGCCTGAGGACTCCTGGGAGGCACTGGTCACTTGTGGCGCTGGGCAGTCTTCTTCCTTTTCCTCTTGAAGAAACAACAGCACCTGGAGCACAAGGAACATGGCAAGTCAGTGCGGGAGGCCTGCACCTTCGGACAGCTGCTGCCTGCTTCTGCTGACTGCGGGGGCTAGGGGCGGGGGGTGGACTTTCCCCCTGGCACCCACCCACAGGGCCACCCCCAGCTTCAGCGCACACACTGGAAGCAGTCGGCAGTGTCTGCCAGGAAAGCCAAAGGCAATACTGCTTCATTTCAATCTGCAGCTACCAAACCTCATCATCAAAAGGCTGCAGGCTAGGCAGGGCCGAAACAGGCATCTTTGGAAGGAGGAGGAAGAAGGCTTGTTTCCCAGTCTCCCACTCAGCCCACATAGCTCATCTCTAGCTAGAACCAAGGCTGGGGGGTCCTCAAAGCTGCCTAAGACTAGCCTGCATTGCCGGCCCCTTGAGACAGAGAGCAAAATGACTGAATGTTGCTTCAGTAGCCGGCGGGTATGGAGCTAAACCGAGGCAAACAAATCCCCCACAAAATATGATTGGAATTCTAGCAGAAGCTCATGATGCCGCCAATGAAGGATTAAGGATTCTTTCCATCCCGCATCCCCAGCCCCAGCCCCACCCAGCTACCCCGAGCAGGCAGGTGGAACCCCGAATCTTGTAAGAACTGTGAGCCCAGATCCCCTGACTGAAATCGGCACAGCCCACTTTTGGTTTGGAGGGGACCGGTGCCAAAGCCCAGGAGCTGACCATCAGCAAGCGCATGGCTGCAGGGTCCTCAGCTTAGCTACTGAGACTGCCGCTGCTGGGCCAGACAGGGCTAGAGGACTGGCCCTTGTGTAGGGTGGCGGTCAGGGCCTACTCCCCTCACCCGCCCTCCACGTGCTGCTCCCTGGGCAACAGCCCTGAGCCCAAGCATCCCCTCCTTACTCCTGTCTCTGGAATGGGGAGCAGCTCTCGCTGAGGCAGTGACTAAGTAAAGAAGGGCTGATGAGGGCCGTGGCATGGCTGGTGCAAGAGAGAGGTCCTTCCCAGGAAGCTGGCAAGTGGGAAATGAGGATGTGAGCGCCACAAGGTGTGGAGGAGTCAAAGATGCTAGATGGTGGAGGGGAGTCAAGCTGCAAACTTGACCCTTGAAAGGAAAGCTTTTCAGAGAAAACTGTCTCTGCTTCTCTTGCTTAAATCCCTTTGGGCTTAATGCCAGGGCTATTCATATGAAAATAAAATGAAAATAAAAAACTCCTGCTTACTTCCCATGCCTCCACTGTAGCTAAGATTCTCTCCTTTTTTCAGTCTGACCCCTTGGTATTTCGACACCCAATGGACAGGTTATTAAAAATTTGGAGGTCTCTTAGAATGTAGAAACAGACATTTATACAGGTAATGATAACCTTTAACTATATCAAGATGTATCAAACATGAAAATTTTGGAAACAGGACCTTCTTAAGGGGGTCTTAAAAAAGATTTTTCTGATGATATCAATGACTTTTGTGAAATACTACTTTTTTTTAAGTTTATTTATTTATGTAATCTCTACCCCCAACACAGGGCTCAAACTCATGACCCCATGATCAAGAACCACATTCTGACTGAGCCAGCCAGGTGCCCCATGAAATACTATTAATGGGTGTGAATACAGTCACTAAACAAAGTGGCATGTGTATTTGGAGACTGAATAAATTCTTTTAAATAAAAATGACCAATGCTTTTGATTGTTTAAGATCGTCTTCTCCCTGGAGAAGACTTCAAGGAAAAGAAAATGGTCTTTTTCTATTATATATGTTTTAGAAAATGGACATTTCCAAGTTGAAAGTTCTGAAATTAATATTAAACAAGACAAATTAAATCTCATGGGAGCACCAGTATTTCAATGGAGTTACCTGCTCCCTGTTAACCATGATTTTCAGAGACATCACTAACATTTAAGTCAATTTCTATTCTTCTTCTTTATTTTTTTGGAGGATACTAAAATGAGAATTTTGTGTTTTTAATAAGAGCAATCACAATGAAGTCTGAAATACTATTTTGGTCCATTTCAAATTATACTATTTTACCTCCTTCAAGGCAAGTCCTAAGAATTAACGTCTGCTTGCAAGCACATCATAACCTGATGTGCCATGCCGAATTCGCCTGACTGGAGGGGAGTGGGAGCTGCGGTTCCGAGGCCTGGAGTTTTTGCTAGTTACAGTACGGAACACTTCAGCAGGAGCGGAAGCTTCTCATACTTCCAGCCATGAGGAAACAGGCCCCACACCCCAGACCAAGCCCACTGACTAACTCCATACAGATGTCTTACTCTCCGAAGAGAAGGAAGGTGAGTGATGATGAACCCTTCTTGTGTCGTAGGTTTTCTTCCAGTCAATTCTTTGATTGGATGACTAGAAGTTCTTAACATGCTGGAGTCAGAATCAATCCAGTCTCCCTACTCACAAGCCACCACGTGCTCTTTGCCCAGACCTGTAAGCTCCCTACCACGTGCTCTTCGCCCAGAGCTGTGAGCCATTACCTTGCCCATGCTGCTCTCTTGCTACGTCCTGGCCCTCTCCCCTTCAGCTATCCCTTTGCTATGCTTCTCTTCCTGAGTGTACTTTTACATTCTTCCCTTGCTCTGATACCTGGCTCAAGCCCCACCGTATCTGTGAAGCCTTTCTTGACCATTCCTGTCCACAGTGACCTCTTGGGGGGTAATAACAAGTGTCCTGGAGAACTACTTGTCCTTTCAAGTATATATGTCTTGGCTCTACAACAGCTAGATGGCACCTAAGCTTTTTGGAGTACATAAGCTAGATGGTACCTAAAATCTAGGGGAACCTCCTAGAGTTCTAAGCAGAGTTGGATGAGCACACAGCAGGCCCTGTATTTGCAGTCAGAATTATGCAACTGACATCTCACAGGAAAATATAGACTATGACAATGTCAGATTTACACAGACATGTTTACTAGATAAACAGGCCAAATGTACTCCTCAGTACCATAAGGCTACACATTCTATTTCCATAAAACCCATTTGTTATCTTCCACATAGCCCTGTCCCTGGGGAAACCCTGTAGGCAACTTGGCTTAGACCGCTGGGGTTCAGAAACTGGTGTCCAACCCAGTCCCTGAAGACAAACAGAAACAAGGTGATCATAGAGTCCGGCAGGCTGTTATCACCATGTAGAACATGACCCCATGCATGCAGACGATGTGGGGGAGTTCTCATGCCAGACTGCGACAGACCAACTAGCTCAGAAGCACCTGGAAGGTCACAGGCAGCAGCTGAGAAGCAAGCTGGCGAGGGGGCTCTTTCTTGTAGCAACAATGTGCCTCACTGAACGTGGATTCTCTAGGGCTTCCCCTCCCATGCAGCTCCTGTTGTTCCTAAGAATGCACTCAAGGAACCTTTACCAGGAGCAGAAAAGACAGGCTCCAATAACTCATTAGCTGAGTCAGCCCCTGACCCACTGAATGTACTCTGACAGGAAAAAAAAAAAAAAGACAATAAACAAAAAACAAACAAAAAAACCCCCCCAAACAACAACAACAAAATGTCCATTTCTCCCCCCAAGAAGGAGCTCTTTTTGAGAGACTCATTCTATAGATGAAAGAACCAGCTGAATCAAAAAGAAAAGTCACGGATTTTTCCCAAAGCTGCCAATCTGCAGGTGAGAGACCAAGCCACAGAATGTGAGCTTATCTGGCAACAACTACCCTTGGCATTGTGAATGATAATCTAAACAACTGATAGAGTAACCTTGTCCTCCTGCTCTTGTCCCTCTCTGTCTGATCATCTCTGGCCTATTAATTTGGGAGACAATTCACTCAGCTAAACATAGAAAGGGAATTTTGGATACTGTGGGGTATTGTTTCAACAGGAGGAGACAGCGATGAGATGGGTTTGAAAGGAAAGAAGGAACAGATTAATTCCTGGGTGTAGGCCTGCCCCATCCCCACCTTGTGGATCTAGTTCCCCAGTCTGGGTGGTTATGACACAAGGCAGCGTATGGAAGCCATTGAGTGTTCCTAAGGCATGTTGTTTGGTTGTGCCAATCCCAGCCTAGTCTGGTCCGCTCCCCTAGCATGTGGACTGGAGAGAGGGACTCACCACAGGTTGAGCATTTTCAGGCAGCTACAGAGTGTGTAAAGAGAAAAACACAGAAAGGAAGAGAGAAAGAGAGAGAGATTAGTCCACAGAGGTGAGGCGGAAGCGACTCCCTGTGAGCCATGCAAACATGCAGTATGTGTCTGCGTTTCGTTTCTTCCTCTGTCAAGGTAGGGTGAGTATGCCCAGGCCACTTGGCCCCCACACTAAGGTGGAGGGGGCAGGCGCCTGACAGAAGCATCCAGGAGGGAGCGGGATATCTCAGTGAGGGGAAAGGTAAAACAGAAAGAGTTGGTGGGAGCCCCAGAGTGGGTTTTCCTGGGCAACTTCCAGGAAGGTAGCAGGAGAAAGAGGAAACGATCCTGCCTGTAAGAATTCAATCAAGCACCAAGTGAGCCATTTTGGTTCCCACACGAAGTCTTACTGTACGATGCGAAGCTGACCTCCTAACCATTCTGAGAGAAAGAGAAGTCGCTAGCCTTTCTACAAAGCTGACATGCCTGACCAAAGCAGCTGGTAGTTACTGCTTCCTCTAGAGGGGGGAGAAGGCTTCAGCAACACTTTATTTTAGTAGGAGCTGAAGCAGAGCAAGAAGGGTCACTGCTCTGGACTAAGGTAAAACTGCCCGGAGAAGGGCCTACATCCCATTCTTGTTAATTCCCAGGAGAAATTGCTAAGTTATAGCTAAAGTCAGTGGATAACCAAAAACTCCTATTTTTACTATATTTTTACTATAACAAAAATCAACCAAAAAGCTGCCTTGCCTCACCACCCCCTTCCAATCATATTTAAACAAGGACATGTGTCCCAAGCAGAAGAAAAGGGCAGTTAGATGTTCGTTTCGTATACAGAACAAAAACCAAGACCCTGTTATCTCTCTCCTCCTTTACACAAAACAAGCTGGGTGAGGAGCCTAAACTTTTTCAAAAGCTTGGAAGTGAAGGTTTCATGTATCTCCCCAGTCCCTGGTTGAATCTTAACATAGGCAACAGCCCTCTTTTTCCCACAAGCAGGCTGCATGGACAAAGGGCATCACAGCTGCGTGCAATGAGGGGTTGTTTGGGACGTCTCATGCTTCTCTAGCTGTGACTTCTCCCCATGAAAATGGTAGAGCAGGTGGATTCATGGCTACCCCTCCCTCCCTCCAAAACACAGAGATGGCCAAGAAGAAATACACATGGCTGTGCTGACAGTTCCCTGGGCAAGATGGATTGGTAGCTCATGAAATCACTAGGGGAATCAGCACACAAAATGCCCTGAGCTTTGAGCTTTTGGATGACATTTGGGCAAATACAACTGCTCCCCTCTGGTTTCCACACATTTCAGAAGGCCCAAACCTGGAACTAGTGGCAAAGAGGCCCAGTATCCTTTTCACTAAATGGGGAGACTTTAAATGCTCTTCACGTCCTAGAGTTTAGAATATACCAGAACAGAATTCACCACATTGCAATCTCTTTGTGTGAACAGCCCCATATTTTACACACAGGACACAGACACCACACTCACATACACAATCAGTGTACACATTTACCAAAACGAAGTGAGAGAATGGGTTCAAAAGATAAACCTGTATAGGACATACTATAAGATGAAAGCCCATTCAATCTTGGTATTCAAAGTACACTATGAAATCCAGAACTAAATGCCTAGCCTTCAAAGTAATAGCCACAACATGAACTGGGAGCGAGGTGGGGTGGGAATGGGTACAATCATCTTTCAAGCCCAGACAATGTTTAAACCAGAACATGCTTAGTGCCCTGAGCCCTGATTCCCAACGTTGGCCACACATTCGAATTATCTGAACTCTAAAATTTCCTGATGCTCAGGCCATAACCCCAGATAAAATCAGAATCTCTGGGGCCAGGATTCAGATATATATATCTTCTAACATGCCCCAGGTGATTCCAAAGTGCAGCCAAGGTTGAGAACCCAGAGGATAAGGAGTACTATACTCTTTATTTGGGAGAATGAAGTTTTGTCACGGAAGCTGAAAAACTGTGAGTACCATTAAAAGCTCCAAAGTCTCTGAGAATAGAGAGCATGTTTCCTTACTAAAAATGGTCTCTTCCCAGCATTAAAAACTCCCCCTGCCTTCCTTACTTATCAGGGCCTTATAGAAACCAGGAGAGGAACATCTGAAGCTGCCTACAGTCAGCAGGAACTTGACAAGAGAGAGTCCAAGTCATCCTTGAGTTGCTTTTTATCTCCTGGGTAGGAATCCCCAAATCCTGGCTTTCTAAGGAAAGGACCTCTTGGAAGCAAAGTGAGCTTATCATACAGATGGGCAGGAGACAAGCATGCAAAGTGTAGCTGGAAGAAAGAATGCAGGTCTTGACTGGCCTCCCACCACCTCACACCCAGAGGTGTAAGCACATTCTGGCGGGTACTGAGGCCATGTGGGGGCCCAAGAGAGCACCTGGGACACAGTGTCACTCTTCGTACGTTGTCTGCTTCTGAGAACAAGATACTGGGATAGCCTGAATATTCTCAAAGGGTTTATAAGAAAGGTCATCCATATCAGGCTTGGCAGCAGTTACTGGTTTGTAAAGGACTTCTCTCTCCCTACCTCATGTCTTCTTGGAGTTTAAGTCTGGATTGGAATTTGGGATGGGGAAAAAGGGAAACAAGTGATCGAAATGCTGCTGTTGCAGCAGAACTGGTAGCCCTTCCCCCTTCTACCCCATATGCTGAGAGTTTAACCACACGCCATGCAGAGAGCACCCAAGGGCTGGTGGTACGGATAGGGCAACACATTCACAGGCAAGAGAAGCAGAAAAGGGAATGGACTCACCCCTCCCCGATACGGTGATTTCCTCTCCTCCCAAAACTCTTTCTCACAGGTGTAGAAACTATCTTGCCTGACTTATCAGAGTCTCTCTGAGTCCAGAATCATTTAAGTGAGAACACAATGGCCCTAAAACCCTTGGCTCCAGGACTATACATGCAGAGTTCTTAAGCCAAGAACCAGAAATCAAATGCTGTTCAGTATGGCCCATGATAAGCAGATTTTTCTTTGTATCCCACAGGGAGCAAGAAGCTTCAGGGTACCCAAGAGGCTCATGACTACTATCCGTTTTACCTCTTATACCATGATTCTTTCAGTTCACTAGGGCTTTTGCCCCATGTGGACTAGAAAAATGTGATGGTCTTCCCAGAAATCACAGCTAAAGAAGGGCAGAAGCAGCCTTAAGGTACCATGCAAAAAATAAAATGGTCAAAGGAAGAAAGCTGAGGACACAAGCATGAGGAATCCAGTCTGAGATGAGCAGCACATAGAAAGGAAAAGACAGAGAAGATTTTTCAACCCAGGACTCAAAAACCCCCTCGAAAGATGAACGTACTTAGCTTCCTCGACTACCTCCACCTCGGCGTGAGCTGTGATTGGTGCATTGGAGTGGGCTCCCGTGGGGTCATCGACATTCAGCTCTCCATTGGTTGAGCTAACCACCTGGAACAGAAAGACGGAGTGTGACAGATGCCATGGCAATAGGAGCCTCCTGCCAGCACCAGAGAGGGTCCCTAGGGGAGATCTAGTCTCTGACTTAGGTACTAACCAGGCAATGTCTGGAATGCTTGTCTTCCTGAGCTGAGGGGCCAAATGTCCTCATTTGGTAAGGTTCCCAGGACCATATCATGTGAGAACACAAAATGCAATGATGTAATCATATAATAGTAACTTCCATACTGAATCCCTACTCTGTGTCAGCACTCTGCTACACTGCATGTGTGTGAATTTAATCTTCACAAAAAGCCTGTGAAAGAGGTCATGGTACTCTCTTTCATTCCACTTCTCTCAGTTTCTTATGCTAGAATTATAAATAGACTCAGTGATGATATTGAAAAAAAATTCTAAAAAGGAAATCAATAGTGGGCATCAGAAACTATAAGCAATCACACTTTCCTTCAGAAATTTCTTCATGGCTTTGACCATTGGTTTGAAGTTACTCAAACAACAAGACTGCCGCATCCTCTCTGGTGAGAGGGCAGACGGTAAGGAAACGCTTTCCCTTGGAAGACCAGTCTTATTTCAACAACCTTTATTTCAGGTTCATTGTCATCCCATTTCTCACTGATGGTCCCCGAATTGTAACTGAAGGCTCTCACTCCTGTCATCTGGTTAATGTGGACCCGATCAGGCTTCTCTTGCTTGTGCAGCTGCTTCTGTCACCTGGTTTCATTTCCAGCACATGATTCCTGCTTATGTGGGTGCTGGGAAGTGGGAAAAGGGACCCCGCTGGATAAACCACTCTGCTGTTAAAGACCTTGGCTGAAACATGGGAGAGAACCACAAAATAGGATAAACGATATCATATGCCCTTGGGTAAGTAACTTCATCTACTTGAGACAGTTTCTTACAGGTTGATGTGAGGATTACACAAGCCAATGTACGAGGTGGTGTCTGGTATGACACCTGGCACACAATACGGTAGCAGCACATACACAGTAACTAAGATACGGGCTCCAAGGTTAGTCAGCCCTGGGGGTGAACCCTAGCTCCATCACCTACTTGCTGTGGGTCTTTGGGCAAGATCCTCAATCTTTCTGTGCCTAAGTTTCCTAAGTAAAATGGGGAAACAATGCTGCTTACACCTCATAGGGTTCCTGTGCAGACAATCCACACAAAGTGTTTAGCCCAGTGCCATGGTATATGGAAATGGCTCAGTAAGTATTCATACTGCTGTTATTCTCCCTCCATAAATATTTATTCTTATCTCCCTCTAGAGCTGCTCCTCACCAGCAGCTTATTGGAAAAAATTTCAAGCATAATCATAAAAAGGCAGGAGGAAATGTTCAGAGTAAGGGCTCTTTGGGGGTATTTATTCAAAGAATAAAGGGCACACAAGGTAAACACTGTTAGTAGCAGTCTCTACTGACCATTATTTCTAAACCAGAAATATTTATTATTCTTATTGATAATACATGCTTAAAAAAATTGAAACAATGCTGTATGGTTAGTCAAAGAAACCTACAACATTAAATTTGGACTTACCCAAGGGATCTGCTAGTGATCAAATTTAGCACCTCTCATTAATGGAACCACTCAACCTTATTTATCTCCTGACAGGACATAATAAATATTATATAACACTACCTATGTAATATTCTTGCAAAAAAAAAAAGTTTTATCTGAATATAAGTATGATGGAAAATTAAAAAAAAAAACAAAACAGACAAACCCAAAATGTGGGACTTTCTATAGGACAGCAAGCCTGGACTCTTCAAAAAAAACTTCTCTGAAAAACTTTTTTCCCCCCTTTTAACACAGGGGTAAGTGTTATAGACTAAAAGAGATTAAGCGATTAAGAGATTGAAAGAAACTAAAGGGGCCTAAGAACTAAATGCAAATGTAAACCTCGATTAGGTCCTGGACCCTATAAAATTAATCTGGGGGACAACTGGAAATGTGGTAAGGACTGCAGATGAGATATTATGGAATTATTATTCAATTTCTTAGATCGACGATGGTATTGATTACATGAGAGAATGTTTTGTTCTTAGGACACACTGACTAAAGTATTGTGAGATAACATGCAATGATGTTTACAATTTACTTTCAAATACTTTAGCACACACTCCCCCCTCACCCCCCATGCCATCACCATAGAATGAAAGACATGTGGCAAAATCTTAATAATCATTCATCTACGTTAAGGATACGCACGGGTTCATTTGACTACCACCACCACCACAACCACTAACTTCTCCATAAATTTGAAAATTTCAAAATAAGAAGGGCAATAAACAGCAAAAACAAAATGTGAGGAGTGAAGGTTTACAGAGTAGAGAAGCACAGTCCCTCATGTTAATGCTGTCCTGTTAACTTCCTCAGCTTACATTTATTTCCTGGGGCACATTCTGGCTGCATGCTGGTGATCATGCTGGTAAATTCATTCTGCCAGCACAAGGGCTAGAGGAGAAATCATTGTTTCTTAATGAACAATTCAGGAATGGACAAGATGTTAAAGAAAATGTCTTGGCCTCTACTGAGACAGACAAAGCGGGAGTCAGCAAGCGTCACCACTGCCACCTGCTTGATGACTTTGGGTCATGGCGCCTGTCCACAGTGTTTCACATGTTGTAGGCTCTCTAATTTCTCTTTGCTACGAATTGCCACTTGGCCCATAAGCAGTGTCCTTGGGCAATCTAAGGAAGAAGAGGTTATTTCCATTTTACAGACTGGACATCTTGTCTGTATCAGTGAGTACCTGGTCTCAAATGAATCAGGCACAAATGGGAACCTAATCACCAGGTGTCTAACTTGTAACCTAACTATACCTAAAAATACCCTACTAATCTAGGTCTTTAGAGCATCCACTTTGGAGGCTGGAGGGACAGTCTGTCAAACCACTGAACTGCTGCCTAGACGTGTAGTGGAGTAAACGCTCCTGTAGGTGACCAGAGAGCTGGACTCCAGGCCTCACTCCACACCAACGTCCTCTGTGAGCCCTGGTTTCTAGTTCTGTAAGACCAGGCCCACAACCCTGGTCCTGTCTACCTCATAAATACTATGGCAGTTAAATACAAGGATGTTGAAGAAAATTGTAAAAAAAAAAAACAACAAAACACCATCCATAAAAAACAACAGAAAAACAAACCAAAACACCCTTATGAATGTAATGAATTATTAGTATTTTAAGCAGTGTCATTTTTATACCCTTTGTACTGAATTTTTAGTGTAATTTCATTAAAAAATAAGCTTATTTGTGTACCTGGAATGCTGAAAGTTATTTTGTTGTAATCACTATTAAAGTTAATCTGACATTCCTCTGGCTGTATCACATAAGACCAAAGTAATTAATATCTTAAAGGACTGGGGCGCCTGGGTGGCCTTCGGCTCAGGTCATGATCTCGGGGTCCTGGGATCGAGCCCCACATTGGGCTCCCTGCTCCGCGGGAGGCCTGCTTCTCCCTCTCCCACTCCCCTTGCTTGTGTTCCCTCTCTTGCTGTCTCTGTCAAATAAATAAATAAAATATTTAAAAAATATACACATCTTAAAAGGACTAAACTGAAAGAGATTAAGGTGAAGTGCTATTTTGAACTTTAGTCCTTAATATTGGTAACATCTCTTTTAATAAGTAATTTAATATTTTAAGTAAAAAATCTGAGTTACTAAACCTCGTTTTTCAAAACATGACCATGAAGAAAAACGAGAGTTATGTACCAAAGGAAGCAATACTTCAGCTGATAATCAACATTTCAATCCTACTTCTCACAACTAACATATGTGGTAGTTCCATACTTTAGCTTTCCTATCTATAAAATGGGAATACTACTGACCTCAACAAGAACTGTAATTAAAAATTATAAAGATTTGGGGCGCCTGGGTGGCTCAGTTGGTTAAGCGACTGCCTTCGGCTCAGGTCATGATCCGGGAGTCCCTGGATCGAGTCCCACATCGGGCTCCCTGCTCGGCAGGGAGTCTGCTTCTCCCTCTGACCCTAACCCTTCTCATGTGCTCTCTCTCATTCTCTCTCTCTCAAATAAATAAATAAAATCTTTAAAAAAAAAATTATAAAGATTTGAGCAAAGTAAATATTAGTTAAAAGTTAAATGTCATTCTTAAGTCTCATGCCTTTGCTTGGTCCTGGAGCTTTCTAGATACTTCCTATATATTTTAATTTAAACAACTTTGGAGTCATCTTTTTGAAAGAGAAAAATATACTACCTTCTTGAATTTAGATCTTCCATATGTGGAAGATCTATGGAAACAGTGGCAGGATGGGAACCATGGGGGCAGGGGGTCTGCCTATTAAACAGGTTAAAATGGGAGTGTCCATGTGCCTTACCAGAGCAAACTCTTCTCATCTTGGTGCTCTGCATTCCCTTCCAGGGTTGTGGTGTCTGCAGGTAAGTATGGTTTGATCACATTACCTTTGGGAAGTGAGACAACTTGAAAATATGTGGGCATCTGTTGTGTTAGAAAAGTACGGCTGATTTGGTTTGCAAAAAGCATAGCCTTTATGAGTATACACACACTGGGGGTACAATGAAAGAGGCAGATGTACTGAGGAGCACCAGAGCTTAATGTAATATTAGGGAAATGGTACACGTGCCTGTCCCCTATCCACTGTCAAGGAAGCTGGCAGAACTAAGTTTATAGGGAGTAGAGGGAGATTGCATTTTCCAGAAGTGCTGCCAGAGACTCTAATCAATTCTAATTTTATTTTATTTTATTTTTTATTTTTTTAAAGATTTTATTTATTTGATAGAGAGCGACACAGTGAGAGAAGGAACACAAGCAGGGGGAGTGAGAGAGGGAGAAGCAGGCTTCCCGCCGAGCAGGGAGCCCGATGCGGGGCTCGATCCCAGGACTCCGGGATCATGACCCGAGCTGAAGGCAGACACTTAACGACTGAGCCACCCAGGCGCCCCTAATCAATTCTAATTTTAAAGACAACCCCTCACAATGGACGACAGGAAGCACTGTCCAAATGAGCACCTCTGTGTTCTAGGAACACAAATCTATTAAACTGTCCAGATATGCCTGATTATGAGGTATTTTCCTTTTAAAATTATTTAATCTTTGCATTTTCCCCTAATTAAAAAGTAAGCATGTTTATTGGAAAAAAACAAAAACAAAAAAAATCCTAGAATATTAAAAAAGACTACCTAAAAAGTGCAAGTTTCCAGTGACATCATCACATGGATGTGGCTAGTGGGAAATTCAGTATATCTTCCTTGAGAACAAGGTTATGCAAAGTATTTACATAAAAAGACAAGTAGTAAATATTTTAGGCTTTGTGGACTATACAGTCTGTGTGGAAACTACTCAGCTCTGCCACTGGAGCATGAAAGCAGACATATACAATATATAAACAAATGAGTGTGCTTATGTTCTAATAAAACTTTATTTATAAAAACAGGCAGAAGGTGGGATTTGTCCCACTGGTTGTGTTTGCCCTCCCCTACTCTACATTGTTTCTTTTTTTTTCTTCTGCATATACTAACATATGTGTATGTTATCCCTCTTATATATATTTTTTGCATATATGTGTGAAAATAAAAATGGGGCCAAATTTCATATATTGTTTTACAACTTGCTTTTTCCACAACACATCTTAGACATTTCCCATAAGGCCCAGAGATCTCTAGCCATTGTATGGAAGTATTATGTTTGTTTCATTAATGCCGAATTTTATTTTATTTTTTTAGTTAATGGTCAACTGATAAAAAGTTAGTTGCATCAGATTTTCTGGTATTAGAAACAAGTGGCAACAAACATTCTAGAACTGCAGCATCCATAACAGTAGCTACAAGCCACATGTGGCTGCTGAACACTAAAAATGTAGCTAGTCCAAACTGAGATGTTCTTTAAGAGTAAAATACAGGGCGCCTGGTTGGCTCAGCCGGTTAAGTGGCTTCCTTCGGCTCAGGTCATGATCCCAGGGTCCTGGGATAGAGTCCCACATCGAGCTCCCTGCTCAGTGGGGAGCCTGCCTCTCCCTCTCCCTCTGCCTGCCTCTCTGCCTACTTGTTCTCTCTCTGTCAAATAAATAAATAAAATCTTTAAAAAAAAAAGAGTAAAATACACACTAGATTTCAAATACTCCATTAAAAAAATAAAATATCTTGGGCGCCTGGGTGGCTCAGTTGGTTAAGCGACTGCCTTCGGCTCAGGTCATGATCCTGGAGTCCCGGGATCGAGTCCCGCATCGGGCTCCCTGCTCAGCGGGGAGTCTGCTTCTCCCTCTGACCCTCCTCCCTCTCATGCTCTCTGTCTCTCATTCTCTCTCTCTCAAATAAATAAATAAAATCTTTAAAAAAATAAAAAAAAATAAAAAAAATAAAAAATAAAAAAATAAAATATCTCATAATTTTTTTTCAAGATTTTATTTTTGAGTAGTCTCTACACCCAACGTGGGGCTCGAACTTACAACCCCGAGATCAAGAGTCGCACACTCCACCAAATGAGCCAGCCAGGCACCCCTCTCATAACTATTCTTAATACTGACTACATGTTGGGGCGCCTGGGTGGCTCAGTTGGTTAAGCGACTGCCTTCGGCTCAGGTCCTGATCCTGGAGTCCCGGGATCGAGTCCCGCATCGGGCTCCCTGCTCGGCGGGGAGTCTGCTTCTCCCTCTGACCCTCCTCCCTCTCATGCTCTCTGTCTCTCATTCTCTCTCTCGCAAATAAGTAAAACCTTAAAAAACAAACAAACAAACAAAAAAAAAAAATACTGACTACATGTTGAAGTATTTTAAATTGTATTAAATATATTATTAAAGTTAGTTTCACCTGTTTATTTTTACCTTTTTTTGAGAAGTCAACACCTGCGGAATTTTATTTATATAAAAGAATAAAAATATCTATTTTAAAAGGATTGATTTAAACTTAGGTTTTTCAGCTTTTCCTGTTCCTTGAACATGAAACTGCCTCCAACACAGAAAGATTTAAGATAGGTAATTATTAAATAAGCCCTCTTTACCTTCCCCCTGCAAAAACACAGAGCTAAGTTCCCCATTTTCTTTATGGTAAACCAGATTATTTTCAGTGAAGAATACTGGCACTGCATGAAGCTCAAGATGATCAGATATGTTGGCAGGAAGGTATGAGCTGTACAACGGCATTACAAAAGTCCCCAAAGGGGCGCCTGGGTGGCTCAGTCGTTAAGCGTCTGCCTTCGGCTCAGGTCATGATCCCAGGGTCCTGGGATCAAGCCCCGCATCGGGCTCCCTGCTCGGAGGGAAGCCTGCTTCTCCCTCTCCCACTCCCCCTGCTTGTGTTCCCTCTCTCGCTGTGTCTCTCTCTGTCAGATAAATAAATAAAATCTTTAAAAAAAACAAAAAAACAAAAAAAACAAAAGTCCCCAAAGAAGATAGTAAAAACAATAGAAAAATAATAAAACACAAACAAATTAGGAAAATGCCGAATATTTATAGCCTCCCTCTGAAACGTGACCTATGTTCTACCTTCAGCATAAAACAAAACCAGAGAACATTTCTCATTGGGTATCAGAGATGAAGCTGGTGCCAGCCAGTTTGGGGGGACACATTCATTCCAAGAAGGGAGAAATGCACAGTTAGCAACTTGCTGGAGTTATAACCATGTCTTGGTCTTCTTGCAGTTCTGTTACTAAAAATGACACACAGTAAATGATCCAATGTGGTCTTACAGAAATGACTTGTCACCACGTTTCAGAACAAACTATTCAGAGTCACAGGCACTGGGTCTGGGAAAGCAGAGGTGGATGACCGTGCACTCAGGTGAGCGATATGTATCTTTGTGAGGTTGGAGGAGGGAAACAGGGCTCTACAGCCTGGAAGCTTCTGCACTAATGAGTCTTCTAATAGTCAGCTTGTGGTTTTTAGTTTAACTTCAGATCAATCTTGTGTCGGTTTTTATTCTTTCGTTTTTTATGGCTGCTATGATGACCCCCTAAGGAAGTAGAAGCAGCAGCCTTCTGAGGCTTCACTCCCTGCACAGATCCGTCCAGGTCCTCAGGGTCCTCCTGGCTGGGCTCATTCTCCTGATTGTGGAAGTCTGGAGAAGTATCACTTTCCGTCGCACTTCCTGGCTCCCTCTTTTCAATGAGCTGATCCCGAACTCCTGCCAATGCACTTACTGCAGCTGCTGAAGTAACCGAGGATTTACTGAAGAGCCGCTCAGCTTCCTTAAACTTCCGGTTCCTTCGATTGTTTTTGCTATTGGAGTTTTTCTGGTTGGTCAGATACCGATCCCAGCCACGAATAATATTGCCATACATCTAAGTGTCTTCCGGGTAGCTTCCTTCAAAAGCATAGATCTGTCTCTCCAAGTTTGCCAGTGTTTCCACCAGCTCGTGCTTCCGCTTCACGAGCTCCGCCAGCTCCCGACGGGTGTCCGGGATCTGCTGCGGCGCCGCTTTGTTGTGCATCGCCATGTTGGGCTGAGGCTTATTTTTACCTTTTTATTGTGATTAAATTTAAAATCACAAATATGACTCATTTCCTTTGACAGCATTGTTCTAGAACGTGTATCTTCAGTATCTGTGCATTTCTGAGGAATATTTATCTGAAACTGGATTCACTGAATTCAATATTTTAAGATTTTAAAAGATAGTGCCAAATAATCCCCTAAAATAGTTGTAACTCAGATTTCAACAAGAGTAGATAGATAGGCTATTAAACTTACAAATTTCTGTGAATGTGATAGATGAAAACTAACATGTATGTATATGTATATAAATTATTTCTACAAGGATTGGGGGAGCCTGAGTGGCTCAGTCGGTTAAGCCTCTGCCTTTGGCTCAGGTCATGATCTCGGGGTCCTGGGATCGAGCCTCTTGTCGGGCTCCCTGCTCAGCGGGGAGTCTGCCTCTCCCTCTGCCCGGACCACCCCCCCCACTAGTGTGCACAATCTTTCTCTCTCAAATAAATGAATAAAGTCTTTAAAAAAATTATTTCTACAAGGATCATTAGGAAAAATAGCAGTCTCGTTCCCCCACTCCACTATTTCCTCTCCTTCATAACGGATTCCTTTGTTTTTTACCTCCATTATCTCTAAATAACATGCATCTTGATTCTTCATTTTTAGGCATTATATTCACCTTTTCCATCCTTCTAGTCTTCCATTATAGTTTATACTGTAATTCTGACAAGATAATTCTTAGTTTTACATTAACTATTTACAGTGCCATGGAGTATATACTATGGTCCTTTCCTTCCCTGTATAATTTCTTATTCTCCTTAGAGTTAATTATCTTTTTGTTTCCTACTATTTCATTTTTTAAACCTTACCTTTTAAAATGTTTAATTGAAGTACAGTTGACATATATTAGTTTCAGGTGTACAACATGATTTAACAATGATAAACATTATAAAATGCTCACGAGTGTAGTTACCGTCTGTCACCAAAGTTATTACATTAAAAAAATTTTTTTAAAGTAATCTCTATGTCCAACGTGGCCCTGATATCAAGAGCGGCATGCTCTACCCACTGAACCAGCCAAGTGCCCCCGAAGTTATTACATCATTGACTATATTCCCTGTGCTGTACTTTTCATCCCTGTGACTTGTTTCTTTTTTTTTTTTGAGAGAGAGAGAAAGTGAGTGGGGGCTGGGGGGCAGAGGGAGAGGGAGAGAGAGCATCTTAAGCAGACTCCACGTCCAGCACAGAGCTCGATGCGGGGCTTGATTCCATGACCCTGAGATCATGACCTGAGCCTAAATCAAGAGTCAGACACTTAACCAACTGAGCCACCCAGGTGCCCCAACTTATTTATTTTCCGACGGGAAGTTTGTCCTTAATTCTCTTCACCTCTTTTGCCTCCCCTCTGGCAACTACCAATTTGTTCTCCTATTTATAAGTCAGTTTCTTGTTTGTTTGTTTTTTTGATTCCATAGATAAGTGGAATCATATGGTATTTTTCTTTCTCAATGTGACTTATTGCACTTAGCACAAAAGTCTCTCGTCTACCCATGTTGTCAAAAATGGCAACACTTCATTTTTATGGCCAAGTAATATTGCATGTGCGCGTGCACACATACACCACATCTTCTTATCCTTTCATCTATCAATGGACACTTAGGTTGCTTCCCTATCTTGGCTACTGTAAGTAATGCTTCAATAAACAGAGGGGTGCATATATCTTTTTGAATTAGTGTTTTCATTTTCTTTGGATAATATCCAGAAGTGGGTTTACTGGGTCACATGGTAGTTCTATTTTTTATTTTTTGAAAAATGTTTTCTGGGGCACCTGGGTGGCTCAGTCGTTAAGCGTCTGTCTTTGGCTCGGGTCATGATCCCAAGGTCCTGGGATCGAGCCCCACATCAGGCTCCCTGCTCAGCAGGAAGCCTGCTTCTCCCTCTCCCACTCCTCCTGCTTGTGTTCCCTCTCTCGCTGTGTCTCTCTCTGTCAAATAAATAAATAAAATCTTAAAAAAAAAGAAAGAAAGAAAGAAAAATGTTTTCTATCATTTTAACCTCTCTCTTTGTTCTACTTTCTGGGAGACTTTCCAAACTCTTGAGTTTTAATTTTTCTTATGTTTTTAATTTCCAAGAGCTCTCTCTCTCTTTTTTTTCTTGGTTTGCTCTTAAAATGTTCGTTTTTAAAATAGCATCCTGGGGCGCCTGGCTCAAGTTATGATCCCAGGGTCATAAGATCAAGCCCTGTGTCAGGCTCTGCACTGGGCATGGAGCTTGCTTAAGAGTCTCTCTCTCAGGGCACCTGGGTGGCTCAGTCAGTTCAGCATCTGACTCTTGGTTTCGGCTCAGGTCATGGTATCAGGGTCGTGAGATCGAGCCCACCATTGGGCTCCGTCCTCAGCAGGGAGTCTGCTTGAGATTCTCTCTCTCCCTCCTCCACTTCCCCACCCTCCCCATTCTCTCTCTATAAAAAAGTAAAACTGAAAAAAAAATAAAAGTGGGAGACTGCAAGGAGTAGAGGGGTGGGACTTTTAAGTATGGATCACACATTCATTTACTGACCCTTTTCTTCAATATAGCTTCCCACCCCCAAATGTGACTCACATCCCCCAATTTATAGACCCTTTATTTTGCCCTTACCAAAGAATAAATCTTTGGTTTTTGCAGGGGAGGGGGAGAGCATCTAGGGATCTCTGGCTTCTTAGAAAACAGACTTTTAACCACTCTTTATTTTAGCACACGGCCTCCACACTTCCCCTTATCGAAGGCCAACTTCTGAGTCTTTAGGGGATTACCCAGTGAAAATAGGCTCTATTGGCTCAAGATTCAGTTTTCTTGTGACTCCTAAGTCATTGAATAGTTGCCCAGCATCTAACATTTTGTTGCTATGCCTCTTCTGTTTTCTCCATCCTTGTATGGATTCATGCCTTTCAAAAAAATCCCTTTATCATTCTTTTAGTGCTGTTTCAGGAGGAGGTGAAAGCAGATCTGTGTGTTCAATCCATCATTTTTACCTAGATGTTTCTGTGAAGTTTTTTTTTTTTTTAACAGAACCACAGCTGTCTCCTGACTTCCTGTGAATAACACAATCTTCAGTGAATCACTCCATGTAAAAAACATATTCTAGACAATCAAGCCTAACAACATGCATTTCTACATGCAAAAGGTTTGTCTATCCCTTTATATGATTTGGTGGCTCTGGGTTTACTTGTGTGCCCCAACTGGTGGTGTCACTTAACAGTCTGAGAGACATATTTGGATTAAGATTATTAAAACAGGGGCGCCTAGGTGGCTCAGTCGTTAAGCATCTGCCTTCGGCTCAGGTCATGATCCCAGGGTCCTGGGATCGAGCCCCGCACTGCGCTCCCTGCTCAGCAGGAAGTCTGCTTCTCCCTCTCCCACTCCCCCTGCTTGTGTTCCCTCTCTCGCTGTCTCTGTCAAATAAATAAATTAAAAATCTTAAAAAAAAAAAAAGATTAAAACAGTGCCATGTAAGAAAAGTAAAGAGACACAGATGTTCTTAAGTACTAGAGACAAGAGAGCTTCAAAACAGTCCAAATGACATCAGAAATAATTTTCTAAGACCACATGTATTCCAGAAGGAAAAAAGAAACAGCCCAACTTCCTGGGTACTCACTCAGAAACGGCTGACTTGGACCAATTAACACTCTCACCTTATGTGCTAAGGCACATACCACCATGGAATGAGCTACATATGCAGTCCTTTATCCAAAAACTACTTATTTTACACATTTCAAGTCTTTAAAATTCACATACTTGACACTAACATACTTCTACCTTGACATTATTTTTATGATTTATCATGAGTAGATCAAGGTAATAGGATTAGTTTAACCAGAAATCAGTATCAGAAATCATACAGATGTTTCTTAGTCAATGACAACAACCAACAATCATATCAACAAGTGATTTCTACAAGTCCACTTAGGCAGAAAATCAGCGCACAGATATTCAGTTAACTACAGAAGCAGCTCAACTTTGCAGGAAGTTTCCTTTCTAAAGGAACCAAAGTTTCAGAAGCAAGTCAACATTCCACCAGCCAAGCTGAGAAGGCCAGGAAAGGGCAATAAAGGCAGTAAGTACCTGCACTGATCCCCCATGGCGGTCTGCAGCCAAGTGAGACGTCAGGTACGAGGTATTGGTCTGCCGGCTGGGCTGGATTTCCCACTCTCCTCGGCGATCTGACGATGCAGTCTGCTCAGGCATTAGGAAGCATGAGAGCAAGATATGGAAGGAAAGGTGAAGCAACAGCAAGCAATAACAAAATCAAGTACATTAGTGTCCCTGAGGGTTTTGTTTTCATTTTGGATTTTAAACTAACAACCGCTGCAAAGCACTGAGAAAAAGTTAGCGTGGCTACATTCATTTCAGCCTAATGAGCCAATACATGACAGTCTACAGCACACCATCCTCACCCAGACACAGAAAAACAATAATCACCAAAAGGGCTGGGGGCAGGGGGGAAGATCACCAAAAGCTGGAATCAATTTTAGCTTCCATATTAGTAAAATTCAGTAGCCACTAAGCAGACCAAATTCAGAATGTTAATATTGTTGGACAAAGGAACAATCATACTTACAAATCATTTCACTGATTAAAGATCTACCTAAATAGACAGTAGTCAATACAGAAAATTCCTAGCATTAGGAATCAAGATAATATGGCTCTTCCTTAAATAGGGAGCCCACCACTCTCAACATAAACCTCTACAAGACTTTCAACTAAGATAAAATGAGCAGTGGTGTTGGCTAGAATATACTTTCTTATCTAAGAGAATGAAAAAAGTATATCTTCAAAACAGGTTCACGGGTCAAGAAATATGAAAAGTTGGGGGGGGGGCGTGGTAAGGCTACAATGTTTTCCTGATTCCTCTAACTAATGGCCTCTAGTCTGGAATTAGAAATAGTTTTAGATATGACTACTATGAATTGCTTTCTTCTAGAAAGCAAAAGGCAGATCTTTCCCCAGCAAAAGGAGGGCTTCCAATCCAAAACCTTTTTGGGTTCTGCTTTCAGTTCTGCTGTCATTCAGGCTCTCTTCATTCCTTCTTTACCTGTTTTTTAGATCTCATACTATTCTGATCTTGCTCATTTGTGATTTTTGTTCTGAAGAATCTGTTTAGGTGCCTCTTCCCCTGTACCAGATGGCTGAGGAGGTGTTAACATCATGATGCTCAGCTGTAACAGTCCTAAGGCTCTACAAAATGAAAAATGAGGAGTTGGAGAGGCAGCAATGAGGGATTAGTAAATCAAATTTTAATTGCTGTTGATATAAACAACAGCAGGGGTTGGGATGTGATATTGCTGCTCTGCATGAAAACCAGCAAGGATGCAATAAATCTTAGAGATGTTCACAGCTATCAATGTTGTATTTTATAAAAAAGAAAAGGAAAAGGAAAGAAGTAGTGGTCTGAGGCTCATATTCACTCTCCCTCTTCTGTATCTCATGGACAAGAGCTGTTTAAAGCTCATCTGTAAGTCACCAAAAAGGCTTTTTCCATTAACACAAAACAAAACAAAACCTGAGCCTCATATATCAGCTACAGCTTCACCTTTATTAATGGAATATGAAGCCACATGGGTAATAGCAGTGTAAAGGATCCTGGCCATGTTTTCTGATATTCTTCAGGGAATGAGCATATTCTGTAAGGAGGCAGCTGTATTAACTTACTTGCTATATTCTCTAACAAAAGAGGGGTTTGGTTCTATACCGTTAGTCACATTTGAGAATCAAAGCTACCCAAAAAACCCACCCCTCTGACTATTTCTGCCAACAGAAGTTCAGATGTTTCATTTTCCAAAATAAGGCTGTGGTTATAATGTAATCATAACTTTTATAAATTTTTGACAGTATCCATAATCTCAGAGCACTTAATCTCCTATCTTTTTACTACTAGAGATTTGATAATAAATCTGGTTTATTGTTTATTTTTCTAAGTAATCTCTACACCCAACATGGGGCTCGAACTCACAACCCCAAGATCAAGAGTTGCATGTTCTACTGACTGAGCTAGCCAGGCGCCATGAGAATAAATCTGTTCTAATATTATAAGTAATACCCATAACTATTATCCGTTAGTGATTGCTTCTTCCGTTCCTCTAGGACTTTACTTTTTGTAATATTTAAGTAGGATATTTAAGCTCCTAAACAACTATGAAGAACTGTTAGTTTTCAAAAAATTTAAATGTTTAAACAATATCCAGACATTTTAAGCCATTTGGGGTTGTTTTGAGTTCTAGGATACATGTTCAGTGTGATTACTTCTTGCATGAATGCTGTTTTGCACTTGTTTTTAAGGCAGATAAAGCTGAAAATGGAAAGAAATGTACATAAAACACTCATATGCTTTTAAGCTTAACAAAATCTGGACAGCTGATCAACTATTATTTCCATTTTTACTGAAATACATATCAGAAGTCTGGTTTGACGCCACTGTCTGATTCACAGGACTGTGTACCTATTTATATTCGTTCCAGTTAAATACGTAATTAGTTGGAGGAATTAACATTTTTGTGTAGATTTCAAAAATAGCAAGACATTTTCCAAAGGCCTAAAAGTCACACTCCATTTCCATTATCAAAGCAGTGTGTTATTTATCTTTTAAAAAGAGAAAAACAGTGTTAACAATTCCAGACTGCTTCATAAATGCTTCCACAGTGGTGACTGAAGAACACACCACACCGTATTATTGCCCTCCAATGCCTTCTATATCCACTGAAAGCAACAAAACCAAGAGACAGATGTGAACCTGGGGTTGGTGGTTTATCACACTGGGAATTACTCTTCGTCATAATACTAAACTCTTAGGCTATTCTCTCCTAGAATTTAAGAGGGAGGACTGGTATATAGAAGTTGATATGGTAGAGAGGGTCACTTGCCAGTTTTAGAAAGCAAGTGAGTGCCCAGGAACTAGATGAAACCGAGGAATGTCACAACTACAGTATGCTGCTAGTGTACCTGAAAGGTATTCTAGGCAATGCTGTGTACACAGAGTTATGATTGGGCATAATCAGCACAGGATATAGTCATACTAAGCAAAGAAGTAGAGGAGACTGGCACGTAAACTCTTCACTCTCAAAGACCACTCATGCACACATGTCTATCTAACAGGCAATCAGGAGCTTCCAAGGACAGAAGAGTTACTCAGCAAGGTCAATCTCTCTGCATTACTTGAAAGGTAAAGGTCCACATGGAGTGTGAAAATCCCCAAAGGCAGGAGCAGGAATCTCAAGCAGTGGGAATTCCTTGGGGGAATGCTTTAAAATCTTCTGCTGTGATTGCATTACCTGTGTGGAAACGCTTGGTTTACTATCCAGTAGGTGAATGTGGAAATAAGAAAGCAGCTATCCAGCATAGCATAAATCAAAGACAAAGCCAACAAAAGTTACTTAAGGGGAAACTTAGAGGAGCCTGGTGTAAAAAGTCAAAACTACCACCTGTGCTTAGGGCAGAGGAAATGAATGTCTCCCAGCAGTCACCTGCCAGGGTTAGTGGACAGACAGTGGGGAGAAGGACACTAACAAGAGGGCAGGAAAATACAGTCTAGAAACACCTCAGGTGCCACCCCCATCTATGGCTTGGACATTAGTTCCAATTCTTATTGGAGATAAAGCTCCTGTTCTCAAGCAAAAGGCAGGCAAACATTTTTCTCCTCCTGTAGCAAATAAATCACTGAATCCTGTTCTTTATATGTTATATAGTTACTTCAAAAAATTAACTGATGACATTTATAAGGAACTTTCTCCATTTCACTCTATGCCTCCCAAAGTCATTTACACGGTGCCACCTACACAGAACATTTTGGCGCCCATGTCAGTCCTCTAGGCCTCATTATATAATGATAGTCTTCAACTATAATTAACAAGAATAGAGACCGAATAGTACCAAAAAGTTAGTAAGGAATACACTAGGTCATGTTCTGTCTTACCACACTTCCAAGATTAAAAAAAAATTTTTTTTAAGGTAGCAGGGGTAAGATGGAGGAAGAAAGAATGGGGCAGGAAGCATCTCAAGAATTTTTTTTTGGAGTTTATTAGACCTTAGATACGAAATTTTTAAAAGCTGGCAAGGTTGCTGAAGTGTATACTTTAACAAAATTAAAAACTTCCTTCTGTTAAGCTCACGAAATAGAACCAATTTCCTATGCCAGACAGGGATTATTCCATGCAACCTGTCATGTGTGCAAACAACGCCTTCCTGTAGTCAACAAACTTGATATCAAATATCAGGGATGTTTGAGATTCGCTGATAACAACCTAGAAGGGATTATTCCCAAGTTCAATACTACACAGGCCCACAGAGCTAGTAATATCAATTCTGTGAAGCACTGAGAAAAATCACAGCAACCATTCTAGAGGCCTGAAACTCTCTACTCAGACCCTGCCCTATTCTTATTTGAAAGGGTATAAGACACCCCCCCACCCCCCAGAAAAGGATGACTTATTAGGTAGGATTTCTCCAGAATCTCCTTCCTACAAAGGAAGTGCCTCAGAACACAGGATGTCTGCTGAAATACAAATATTGAAGACTGTACAAAGAAAACTTTTAATACAGAATAGAGAATTAGAGCAGAGGTGAGTGGCAGCAACTAAATGACAGAAGGGGAAAAGGTAAGAAAAGGACTGTATTTCAGTTTTACACTTCCTTGTTTCAATGTCCCTCTTGGGGTAAAAGTCCCAGAAATGAGGAGGGACAGCCCCATTCTGCAGACAGCTCTATCCTGGAGGGTGACAGGGAGAGTATGGAATCTCTACACCTGAATTCCTGCTAGATGGCAGGTAGCAAGTTAGGAAATTACATACAGGTCAGAGGGAGGCAAATTCTCTCTGAGCACACTCATCTGCCCCTTCAACTAGCAAACTGTGAACCTTGCTGAAAACGAAGCAGTACTCTGTCAAAAGAAGGGAATGGAGAATTAACCAGCTTTTGTTTTTTTCTAAAACTACTGGACTTTCAAAAGAATAGATGAAGATATTCATTTTAGGAAGATCTCTGACCATTTTAGCAATCTGGCTTAATCTGCCCTTTGGAAAAGCTATGCTTATAACAAGCTTCTTTCAGTAAGCATGGCAGCACTAACCCACACATACTTTTCTAAAGCTATACATTCCCTAAATCTAATCTCTTGGAGTCTAGATACAAACAAATCTGAATCACTCTTTTTTTTTTTTTAAGATTTTATTTTTAAGTAATCTCTAAATCCAACATAGGACTCGAACTCACACCCCTAAGATCAAGAGTTGCGTGCTCTACTGACTGAGCCAGCCAGGTGTCCCTGAACCACTCTTTTACTGGGGGCACATCTTCAGAACTCAACATGATTTGACCCTTTTAAGTTTTATTGTTCATTTCTTGTGTCTTTATAAGTTATTGAATTAGCTTAAATATGGTTCTTCTAGAAGGATGAGGGATCAACTTTTTTGACATTTGATTCATATTTTCCTGCCTAGTCAAACTTGAGAATTTATAAGTAAACAGTTCACCTCGTAGAAAATGACGAAAAAAAAAGTTCTTTCCCTTAAACACACAAAAATGAGTAAGTACTATTCAATATTATCATAGTAGGATGCCATGTCTGGTAGAGTTTAGTAGTTCTAGATGGCCAGTGTGACTCTTTCCAACCTCAAAACAGATCTGTTCTCCCTAACCTTCTAGGTCAAGTACCCCTTCCTTCATATGCCGATAGAAAATCTACATAACTATCAAAATTGCTGAACCACAGGAGCATGTGTATAGCATTTACCTGAGTAAGGACTGTCACAGGCTTAGATTTAGAAAGAACAGGAAGCATACTGCTGCGTGCACATCCTAGTCAGTGCAATATTCTATATTTAGCATGTTGAGCAAACACACTGAATAAAACCTTCAACAGTCAATATACTGCACTCCAATATTAGATCTCTGGATAATGGCAAGACTTACTTCCTGATCGCACTTGATCAGAGAATGCAAAGGGAAGCTTTGCCAGGTAGAAAGAGGCAGAACT
The DNA here is from genome assembly GCF_004348235.1 of Phoca vitulina. NCBI lineage: Eukaryota > Metazoa > Chordata > Mammalia > Carnivora > Phocidae > Phoca > Phoca vitulina. The sequence goes on from NW_022589723.1 coordinate 30,097,989, forward strand.
ATTTTTCATCCCCTTCCTCTTGGATGGTAATGCAGAATTCTTTAGAGAGGAACCACAGCCATGGCAAGATGTACCATTTTTGGATCTGGGAAACGACAAATACCAAGGGGAAAATGACAGAAAAGACAAACCCATTGGGAACTTTTGAAAAGATCTAGCTTTATCAGTATTTATTCTATTCAAACTCATGATTTAATTATAGCTCTCTAGCTGGGTGATAATTGTGTTAAAAAAATTGTTCTTAAGCATCTAATACTAACATAGGTGTAAAAGATCTGATATAGGTGAATTTAAATGCAGTTCTTTGGGAACCATATTTGGGATCTATTACTGCATCGAGGAACCAAACAGTACTCAATTCGATATAATACCTACAATTTAGAATAGCTAAGCAAATTTTCCCTGAAAATTCTCATTGTAATGGAGGAGAACTAACACAATTGCCTGAGCTTCCTCTGCAGCAAGAGCCTTCTGTGTTTTTTTGAACACCCTTCCCCTTCAATAGACAAGGTAGCCCTACTCTGGCTGCCAGAGGAGGCAGAATGGCTTTTTGTGGAAATAGAAAACAAGTAGGAAGAAAAGCTTACAATTTATTTTTCATGGAGGGTTAAATAAAAATCTCTATTTTAAATGAACACCTGACTTCATCTACGCTCCTCATTTGACAGATTCATTCATTCAAACAATTATTTATCAAGTGTCTATTATTCCAGACATTGTTTTAGCTGTTAGGGAGATAGCAGTGAACAAAACACTAAAAATCTCTACCCTTACATGCTTACATCTGAAAAAGCTGAGGCTCCCCAAAAGGTTAAATGTCCTATGGCCAAAGCCTTGGGTTAAGCTAAAACCAAGTTCTGAGCTCCTCTTCTTTCTCCGCCTACTCTGAGTATGGGACTGAACAGAGCCTGTTAATCCCCAGGATCACTCCTCCCCCACAACCGAAGAGCAGATTTACCCAGAATAAGGAGGCTCTGATGGCACTATCATCAATGTCATCTCCATGCTCTGACTTCCAAATATGTCACTAGTGTTTTGTTTGTTTTTGAGAGCCCTCCTCTGCCTGCTAGCCATCTTTAGCTAGAATACACTCCAAGATATTTGAAACTCAAGATGCCTTAATTCAAACTCCAAGTAAGTTTCTCCCCCAACTTTCCCAATTCTAGTAATCGTACCACCTGCCTCCAAATTATTGGGGCTTCAAAATCTCAGCAACAGCTCTGACTCATCCTTCTCCTTCAACCTTGACATGCACGTGGGCTGCCAAGTCTGGTAGATCATACCCTTATACCATTTCTCAGTTCTATTTCATTTTCACGACTACCGCCCATCTATAGGCCCCCTTTATAAACCTCTGAAGGGGATGCATTGTGTTTTTATTGTCTCCATGCTGGCTGCCAGGCTATTATCACCTTCTATGCCAAAAGATCTCTAAAGCAAAGTTTTGACCTTTAGTACCTATTCCCTACTGAAATTAAATATCAACTCTCCACCCCAGCATTCCAGGAACTTCCATCAAATGGCTCCAAGATATTTTCCTAGCCTTGTCTCCTTTATTCGCACCATATATTTTAGCAAAATGAACAGGTAACTTGTTGCTCATATTCCTTTCGGCTTGGTATACCTCTTTCATTCCCACGTTACTCTTCCAAGAGTACTTCAAATGCTGCTTCTTTCATGAATCTCTGTCATGCTCAGACTAGATGAAATGTCTCCTTCCAATCTCTGATGATGGTAATTTGAAACTTGGGATGCTTCTCTGTTCTGCCTTGGGTTATAGTTATCTGGCTATCTGGCGTATCTGCTTGTCAGTTCTTTGAGGACAAGGATTCCCACTTATCTTGGTAGCCCTAGGACATACTTTCACAGAACAGGTGCTCAGCTAGACTTATTTAGTCAAAGTTGTTGAGAAAAATTTAGCTGCCCCTAAAGTGAGGTTAATACTTGTCAATATCTCTCAAAGAGACTTTACTTTCTTCTTTTGCTGATTTCAAAATTGAAAAGAATCAGTCTGAAAAAGAACATAATACTGCTTTCAATTCCTAGAGTCATGTAAGGAACCTATCTGACTGCAATTTTTCTTTTTTAAAAGATTTTTATTTTTTATTTGAAAGAGAGATAGTGAGAGAGAGTACAAGCAGGGAGGAGAGGGAGAAGCAGGCTCCCCACTGAGCAGGGAGCCTGAAGTGGGACTTGATCCCAGGACCCTGGGATCATGACCTGAGCTGAAGGCAGACGCTTAACCGACTGAGCCACCCAGGCGCCGGACTGCAATTTTTCTTAAAAAATAAAAAACAAACCCCCCAAAACATAAGAACACAACCCTAAAGATGGAACAAAAGCAATGAGACCACAGACTAAGACACAATGTAAACGTAGAAGAGACACCACAAATACATTTGCCCACAGGGCACAGTGCAGAAAGAATTCTGCCCAGCAAGGATTCAGAATCCTGCTGGGAGGGAGGTATAAAATTTGCATTAATGTGGGGACTTTCAATCCCTTAGCAGCCATGGGATACTAAAAACCCTAAACGGAAAAAAGTCAGAATTTCAAGATTCAATTCTTCAAAAAGAAGCTTTTTATTGCTTTGCTTATGAGATTTCCTAATTACACACGCTGGCTTAGTGACCCTTCACTTTTTAAAAGTACACTGAAAATTACTGTACTTTTACTCCGATACCAAGTCTGACCGTATTTTTCACCTTGGCAGTTTAGGTTTTCAACATCTCTTTTTCCATACTTTTAAAATACATTCAAAACAGGAGCGTTGATTAAGAATTCACTGAAGCAGAAAAGACAAGGGAAACTAAAGGAAATACCTATTTTAGTTTGAAATATTCTGAAAACACGAGTGGGCAGATAGGCTGATTATGCTGACTTCACTGACTACTTAAAATATTTTTTTCTTTCTTTCCATACCTTTTCTATTTAAATGCATTTTTCATTATAAGGTAATATAACTTCATCAGAGAATAGTTTGGAAAAATATTAACCATAATATTATCAGTTTCAATGCTACTTCTGTTAATATGTTGGCATTATCTACTCTCACTGATTTTTTCATTTTCCCTTCCCCTCAGGGGAAATCATGATGTATTTCTAATTTTGTACTCTGATTTCTTCACTCTACAAACCATAAACATTTTCAGATTGCTACAAGTTTTCCTAAATATTATTTTAAGTGGCTACATAATATTCCACTGAATAAATGCACTGCAGCTCACTTTATTATAACCCAGTTTATCTAATAAAAGATTTGAGCTGGATCCATAACCAGTCCCTTATAATGAGATAGGTGGATCATTTCTCAAATTTTGTTTCAAATCGCATTGCAACAATTTTATGCACATAACTTAATCTATATCTTGGGTTGTTCTATTATGATTGATTCCAAGAAGTAAGATTTTCTTATCAGAGAGAACAGTAACTTCATCCAATTACCTTCTAGAAAATTTGTAACAATTTGCAAAGTCCAGAGCAATGTAGGAGAGTGTCAGTTTAACTGTGCACTCAGCTACATTTTTAACAAGGGAGGTCCAGGGAGAACAACTGCAGAAGTCAATGATATTCTGTTATCAAATCAGAAGTCAGTTATAATTCTCAGCCAACTACTTTGATAAAAGCATATAACTATGGACCCAATTAGTGTACACAATTTGCTAAACCCCATCTTTTTGCCTATCTACTCTGTCTTTTAGCTACTAATACATAGATTTCCTCCCTTTATACATTTTTTTCTTACCAAGCCAGATATTTTGCTGAGAGTATGTACTTATGGTGAGTCTATCCATTATTTCTATGTGTACTTCACTGTACATATATGTGTATGTACTTCCATATGCTATTTTTCACCTATATGGTTTCATATGTACATCTGAGATGATAAGTGTTTTTGCATTTTATTATGAAAATATCTGTGAATATTAAATAGTGAGGTCAGGGGTGAGGAGAACAAGCTAATTTGATAGGTGATAATGATTGTGTGTATGTGTGTGTGCGTTTCTGTTTAATATCCTTTGCTTATTGATCTACTGGGGTCCTCAGGTTTTCTCTTAGCAATGTACAGCTGACCCTTGAACAACATTGGGGTTAGGAGCATTGGCCACCGTGAAGTTGAAAATCCCCATATAACTTTTGACTCCCCACATAACTTAACTACTGATAGCCTACTGTTGACCAGAAGCCTCACCAATAACATAAACAGTCGATAAACATATATTTTGTATATGTACTATATACTGTACTTACAATAAAGCTAGAGAAAAGAAAACGTTACTAGGAAAATCGTAAGAGAAAATACATTTACACTATATTTAATGAAAAAAATCCACATATAAGTAGACCCACACAGTTCAAACCTGTGTTGTTCAAGGGTCAATTGTATATGATATAAAGATGAAAGTCATCATATTTATTTCCCAATCAGTGACCCCTTCCTTTAAATGTTGTCAAATTTGCTGATTTTTGTGTGTTTGCCTCTTCTGCCTTTAGGCTGAGAGGAGCCTCTCATACAGACCACTAGTTTCTCAAACTATCAACACTGAAGGACGGATGGCATGGCCTTCTCTGGAGTGGCCTAGAGCAAAGCTAAGTCTTCATTATAGGTCCATCTCAGATCTTGGCCAGCTCTAGAATTAACCTGGGGACCAGGGCAGAGCGGGAAGAGAGGTGCCAGTTTTTGCCTAGGTCAGCTGGGAAGCCCAAATTACCCACTCTTCTTAATCAGCAAAAAACCCCTCAGCACTGGCAAGAGCACCAGACTAGACTGCAGATGAGACCCAAAATGGGCTACCCTGTTCATCCTGTAAGTTCAGAAGGTCTTTCAGGCCTGTGGCAGACTCCCCTTTCAGCAGACTTGGACAAGCCCAAATTCTCTAGACTGGATACTTCATATAAATCGCCAGGCCACATCTCAGCACCATTCCATAGCCCCGAGGAATGCTGGAATGCCACAACACACCACTGAGAAATGGCAAGTCCTTTGTCTTTAATTTCAGTATTATATACACTGAAGCAGAGACACTGAAGAACTTCGGTTTTAGTATTAGCCACGAAGAGGGAGAATGTCTGCAACAAGGAAGACCCAGCACGTACCTGATTTCGCAGAGGCTGCTGTTGTGATGGCCGGTCCCTGTGTGTGTGGCTTTCTCGAGTAATTGCAGATGCACCAGAATCTACGTGAACTGACCCTACTGGAGTAGGCTGGAAAGATAGAACAAAAGGTCAAATGGAAAACGCGTCCAACTTAATGCCTCCACAAAGAAGAGCATCATTCTAATTCTAATAAAACAGTATTGATTATTATTTTCAGCCACCAAGGGCAGTTTCTAGTCTTCTTGTATTCTCAGTTTGTTTATCTGCAGAAGGGAGGCTGCCTCATCCTCAATAGCTCATTGGAAAGTAGCTTACCGTGGAAAATAAGAAAAACATCCTACAGTGATGTGTTAGCATACTCTCAGGCCCTGTGGACCCCTGGCCAGGAGAGCCAATTCAAGAGTTTCCTAAGGTTCTGGATTCCACTCCTCCGGAAGTCAAGTACCTTCACAGCTTATGTAGCACCAGCTTCTGGATCATTCAAATGAAAGTTCTTCTTAAGAACTGGCTTAAGTTCTGGTATCTTAAGACATATGGGCCATAATCTTAAAAACATATAAAGGAGTTGCTCTTACTTTCCAACTCTAGTTATTGCTACCTATGGCATCACCCTGAAAAGGTTGGCAAATATAAAGTCTACAGTCAAAGGAATGTTTTTCCCACAGACTTAAGCAGAAAATCTAGCCAAGTCAAGTAGTGAGGTAGCGCTGGTCTGAGGTGAGGAGGTAAAACAGGATACTTACAATAGGCCTCCCGACCCAATCGTAGGCGTAGTCAAAGGTGTAGCCTTTCCTTTCAAAGAGGTCTGTGAAGAGGGTCCGTAAATACTCATAGTCAGGTTTTTCAAAGAAGTCTAATCGCCTGACATATCGCAGGTAGGTTGCCATCTCTTCTGTAGAAAAGAGGTGAAAGGCCATGCTCATGAGCTGAATGCTTCCCATGGTGAGAAGCTCTGGGCCAAGCCACGAATATCTGGTGTTTTCTTTATGACCCAAATGAAAGTGATAAAACCTGTCTTGGTCTAAATGACAATAAAAGGAAATGTGAATTTTCTGGAGAGCACCCTTATCTAGAGATACCAAGTCATGGTCGCCACCTACTTCAAAGCTTCAGTCACACTGAGTGGATTGTCCTTTTAGCATCCTACCTGGAAAGTTTTCACAGAGAGCTTCAATGGGAGTATTCCTTTTGGTGTCACCAATTTTTTGATATCTCTCTTTTAATGTATCAGCCTGTAGAGTAGAGAGAGAAAGTTATTTGGAAAGAGGTGCCAAGTAAGGGCAGTCCAATATATTTGGGGAGGCGATGGGTTGTTTCACTCAAACTGGCAGGTTTTGCTAGGCTCAGTCTTCTTTCTAATAAATAAGATATGTAGTAGAGATGATGTATTTAACATCTGCTCTGTTCTGGAAGGCTTTCCTTGTAAGTATATTTAGTAGTCTCAGATAAACACCATCAAATGTAATGAGACGAGTGGCTAGGAGAAGAAAGTAAAAATACCATATAGCAGTACTTTCAAAATTGCAGAAGCTTAGTAATCTCCCATGGCCATGGGGGTTCAAAAGTGATTCAGATCGGTTCTAGGATAAGATAAAAAATACTGCTAATCCAAGTGGGGGCAGACAGATAGACGGCTCCACAGAATATTTACTGTGAAGCTGAATAGAAAAAGAGAACAAGTAGTAGGAAAAAATGCCTTTCCACAATGTGCTTCCAGAAAGAAAAGTGTTACCTATGATAGAGGCATGGATAACAGATAGGTCTGATGGATGTCAGAGGCTCAAAGCAGCCAAGTCTGGTTTGCTCAGGATTATAGACAGAAGGCACCCGGAGCTTGGACCAACAACTTGGTCTCAAGGGATTCTCACGAGGCTCTCCCTACCCTGCTGCACCCAGCTTTAAGCAACAGTGTTCTAACGTAAGTTGGAGGGCGCCTGGGTGGCTCAGTTGTTAAGCGTCTGCCTTCGGCTCAGGTCATGATCCCACATTGGGCTCCCTGCTCAGCGGGAAGCCTGCTTCTCCCTCTCCCACTCCCTCTGCTTGTGTTCCCTCTCTTGCTGTGTCTCTCTCTGTCAAATAAATAAATAAAATCTTTAAAAATAAATAAATAAATAAAGTAAGTTGGAGAAATTTTAGATCTACGACTGCCACTAAAATGATTCGTGGACCGTGAGAAAGTTTCAAACAATAATACACAAATGCACTGCTTGGCTATGTGATGAGCAAACAGAATGTGAAACTCTATCTGACAGCTACCAATACCAATGAGAAGATATATATGACTAGGAGAAGACTAGGAGGTGTTAGGAGAGGAATTTAAGGGCAAAGAAATAAAATCTTCCCAAAGGGAAGGGGCAGAAGCTTTACTTTTCAGGACAACAGCCTAGAAAGCGTAGCAAATGAATCCTTCTGTCCTTCTGGAGGAAGAGTGGGAGGGGGTTCGGGGGCATAGAAGTACCCAAAGCTACTGATTAAGTTTCTTTCTATACTAACATGTTGAAATAAATTAAAACTCAAAAATATGTCTCACATTTAACTATCTAATGGGACTTAACATGTGTTAGAAATTCACCATTTCCTACTCCAACCAGCCAAAGACACGAAGTAATTACAGTGGTTATAATTATTATCAATAGTTACCTTGAACACAAATGCACTACACCGATACCTACCTAAGGAAGGCTATTTAAACTACATGCTTCATAAGGAACGGCTATCATCTGCAAAGGCATTTATTGAATAAAACACGTGAATAGTAACATTAAACCTGGATTTTTGTTTTAGTTCAGGTGGGTCCTTAGCCTATAGAGGAAAAACCAATATTTTCCAGTTCTCCTTAGGGGCACACCCAGCCCTGCTGGCCTTGCTGGTAAAATGTGTAGCAGCTGCTGTCATCAATTTGTTCCAGAAATTCCCTAGCACGCTGGGAACACTCTTCCTGCTACATAATGGTAGTGGAGGAGGAAAGTGACACAGAGAAAAGCAGCACTGCCAAGGCTGGGAGGGAACAAGGGAAGAGATTATGGAAAACCCCAAAACAAGGAAGAAGGATTCAGAAGGGGAAGAAGACAAATGTAGGCAAAACAGAGCTCCCAAAGCCCAGGGGAGCATTTACAATATAGACTGATGTAGCCAGTCCCTGCTTCTCATCTTGTCGCCAGCACATCTTCTTACAGACATGGAGTCAGCAACCCCTCCATTAACAACTGAGTATTGAAACAAAGCCCTCCACCGAGCACTTTCAAGGATACCTTGAGTCCTTGCCAGGGTAGGCTGCCTCGAAGGAAATACATGAACATATGGCCTAGGGCTTCCAAATCATCCCGTCGGCTTTGCTCTAAAAGGGAAGACAGATCACACATTATGTTTGCAGTTATTAAAGCAGAAAGGGGTTCAAAACCAAGTAATCCCTTCAGAAACCCTTCTGTCTCTGGAAAGGCTCTGCTTACTCATTCTCTGTATATCTAAACCAGGGATAGTATTTTAGATCAAAACCAAAAAACATTGTGTACTTCTTTGCTGTCACTGGCAAGTAAATAGCAAGGGAAAAGAGCAAATCCTAAACTAAAACCAAATCCAAATCACTAAATGGTGAGTAACCACCCCTCAGTCATTGTTGTCACCTTCCTGAAAGTAAGAGAACTTAAACGAAATGTTATTTCCGGTATATGGGCTACAGTTACCCTTTGGGTGACCATCACAGAAAGTGAGAAGCAGGTTAAGCAGCTGAAACGTTTAAATACTCCATTCTGGCTAGGCCTGCAAAGACACAAGCTGCAGAATGCCTAGCATACATGTCAAGTGCTTTTAATTCATCATAAAAATTAACAATCCATTTGTTCCATGTTCCATAGCCACCTTAAAAAAAATTTAAAATGTATTACTTAAGGTGCCCTTTACGGGGCACATAAAACAGGATCCCCACATTCTGGGAGCTTATCGTGTAAAAAAAGTTGCTAGGTTTTTCTTTCCTTTTAATTGGAAAAGACTAAGATGGTAAAAAACAAAGAATACTTAACAAAAAACTGTCATTTCATCTCAGAAAACATCCGTATGTATTCTTGGGTTGTCAGACTGAATAGAAGTAGTACATGCCTCTATTCCTTATTTGCCGATTATGGCTCATCTCAGACATCTTATGTGTTTATTTCTCAGAATCAAGTTTAGGGCTTTATCAAGAGAAATTAGAGAGACAAGACTAAGGGGCTACTCTAAACTCAATCATGCTTTCTTTGTGCAGAAAGGAAAATCTAAAAGGCAGGGAGGCAGGGAAAGCTACTCAGCTCAAAATACAAAAGTACAACATGTTTAAGGGCTGCCTCCAATTATGGGAAATGTGCATGAAAAAAAGTGAATACAACTCTACAGGGCAGATGAGGAAAGAAAAGGCAACTTTCTAAACTGCGGTTTGAAAACGGTTTTTGGCAAGGTGGTCGCTAATGGGAAAGGGAGGCACCCTGACAAGAGAGATAAATAACATAAAATTGAGTGGATGCACTCAATCTTTAAAAGAATGAAATAAAACAGCAAGACCAACAGAAGCTTTTGTCTAACGCTTGCCTGAGGTTTACAACAAATTTTATATGTAATTGAGAACAAAAAGCCATTAGATGTAACAGAACCTAAAGACACACAATAAAAAAGAAAGTACAAGCAGGGTGAGTTGAGGCCTCCCACAAAGCAGGGCAGATAGAGGAACCACACCCTGCAGTTTCTCACACTGTATCACACCTACTCATTGCCTTTCCATTTTTATATCCGCTTCCTCTAAACAAGAGGCCCTTTGGTAATAAAAATTCACTGGACAAATGGTTGCACTTTTGTTAGTTGAGCACTAGAGGGCGAAACTCTCCACATTTTCAATATTGATCAGAACCTCAGAAAAAAGCCCAACTTCCTCTCCACAGGGAAGCCCATTATAAAAGGTTTTTTTTTTTTTTTAATCAAAACAAACAAACAGAAAACACATGTAAACCCACTGGAATAACTAATAAAGTGCTTTTCCAAATACTGTGAGCACCATGAAAAATAGCTGTGGAATATGGAATAATAGGAAGAACAACGGCTCCTGAGTCCGGTTATCTAGCTCCTGGCCCATTCTTTACATTAATTTGATCCATGTGAAATCAAGCATGGCCAAGTCACCTATTTTGGGCTGCACGGAGTCCCCTCATCTGAAAATAAAGTGGTTGACTTAGATAATCTGAAAAGTCATTTTCCAGTTCTAAAATTCCAAAGTCATTAATTTGAGCCATTAGTAATTAATCTGTGATAATTTAAGCCTTTCCAAAAAAAAAAAAAAAGTGAAAACCAGAGTCATGCTTTATTTCCATACTTCTTTGAAAACTCCACATTCATTGAATTCAGCGTTTCCACAGGCCCTCATGTTTTTTCATGAAGGATATTCTCCTTTTCAAAGAAGAAAGGTTTTAATATGAGCGGGGCCAGCAGGACACAGAATTCTTCCACACCATTAAGGCCTACTCTCAATCATTCAGAAAGATGCTTGGTTTTACATGTGTCACATCCCTGATTCTAGGTCAAATTTATTTTGCTGGAGGAAAGTGACTAGGTGACCTAGTGTTCTCACCCTAACTTCAACCATTAAAGAATACAAAATCAAAATGGGCTACCTTAATCAGCGGGAAGGTGGCTAATCTGATGTGGTAATGTCAGGTTTAGGAGGCTTCTTCCCTTGTTCTCCCTCACAAAATAGACAATGCTCTCCAAGTCATTTGAAGATACCCTTCTCTTTTTCTTCATTACAACATATAGAATGCTACACATTTAAAAACCAGTATGATCTGAGTTCCTATGGAAACCTCTCTGCTTTGAGACCCTGACCAGAGTTTAAAGCGCATGTGACAACCATCTATATGTATTCTCTGTAATATGGAGAGGACAAAATACGTGGACAGGTTCAATGTGACCTGGAAAACACTGGAACTCAGGAAATTCACATTTGGAGATAAACACAAAGTTCCAGCAGGAATGGCTACACCAAGAGATGAAAGAACCCAGTCTGATGACCATACATGCTTAAAACATACTTTGTCAAATAAATAACTACCATTTAGAGGCTTTGCTACCATGAGGCACTATGCTAAACGCTTTATATACTTTATCTCTCAGAATCCTACAGTATAAGGCACTATTACCATATCCATTTCATAGATGAAATAACTGAGGCCGAGGGAAGGTTACTGGACCCAAATCACATAGCTTTAAGTGCAGGAGCCAGGATTTGCATCCCTTCTTCTTAACCATTACCTTGTACCTTATACAAACATAACACAGACACCTATCCCTTGTCTCTTCTTGCCTTTCCTGACAAGAATAATAAAATCAGAACACAAATTGCTGTGTCTAGGAAGCAGGCATTAGAACAACTTCTAGAATCTGTCAGTTAAACCAAACAATCAGGGGGTGCCTGGGTGGCTCAGCTGGTTAAGCGACTGCCTTCGGCTCAGGTCATGATCCTGGAGTCCCGGGATCGAGTCCCGCATCGGGCTCCCTGCTCGGCAGGGAGTCTGCTTCTCCCTCTCCCACCCCCCCTCTTGTGCTCTCTCTCTCTCTCACTCTCTCTCTCATAAATAAATAAAATCTTTAAAACAAACAAACAAACAAAAACCAAACAATCATGACTTTACTATTTACGACACAGTCTGTCTCTTAGTGAAAAGGAAGGAAGAGGGAATACTGAACACTATGCAAGAGACCTATGTTACATATATTACTCATTCAACCCACAAACACATCCTTGTGAAATATTACTCTCATTTTACAGATAAGTTTCAGGAAGATTAGGTAACTTCTCCAAAATGACGCAGATAATAAGTGGCAGATGACCTTCTGGTCTAATCTTAAAATATTACATTTAGTTAAGTGAGGATTTCCATATGGTTACTAAAAAAATCTTGACAGCATTCATGATTTCAATTCAAGTTGTATCACTTTGTAATCTGATTTTTACTCCTCACTAACACTAGAATCCTCATCTGAATACCTATGCAGTTTACTCAACAAGCAACTTTGTAGCCATTTAGTCTTTAAAACACTTATTAATGTACATTAATGTACAAAAATTCATTAATATTTAAACACCCACTATAATTAACTAGGTCTAGGAGTATGGAACCTGGTAATATTCTGTTTACATGTCTACTCTCAGGAGTGGTGATTTTCAAACATTTTTTTCAATCACTTTGAAACCTTTTCTTCAAACAGAATCTTCCATGGAAGCCCAATATATAAAATAGATAAAAAGGGAAGCTTTTTTTTTTTTTTTTAACAATTCTTTTTTTTTTTTTTAAAGATTTATTTATTTATTTATTTGAGAGAGAGAGAATGAGAGAGCAAGCACATGAGAGGGGGGAGGGTCAGAGGGAGAAGCAGACTCCCCGCCGAGCAGGGAGCCCGATGCGGGACTCGATCCAGGGACTCCAGGATCATGACCTGAGCCGAAGGCAGTCGCCCAACCAACTGAGCCACCCAGGCGCCCAAAAGGGAAGCTTTTCTGGAGAAGCTAGTGAGGGGCCCAGGGCCTTATCTATTTGGCTTTCCCACTGTTCCTTAGGCTTCTCTTTAAATATTCTCCCCTGGATTAGTTCCTCTTACAAGTAAGGTCTTCTGCCTTGATTAGAGCTTTTAGTAATATTTGTGCAAATTGTCTATCCTAAATAAAATGCAAGACTCATATATTTTTATTGAGTAAGAAAAGACATAGGCTCTTCCTCAAAGCATTATTCATGGAATTATGCACAGTGAACAGAAGCCAAGTCCATGTTTCAGCAACACACCCTTCCCCAATACAGATACCAACCAGCATGATGTCCTTTCAGGACCATCATATAAGGAGTCATTCCTACGTAAACACCAAATTCATCATTAGACTTACTAAAATGCTATCATCTTAATACAAAAATTCAAGTGCCCACACTGCTGAGAAACTAAGCATCTGGAAACAGTATAAAGAATTAAAAATGTTTAAGTTGTCAACAGGATACTTAGGAAAGTAACTTAGCACCTTAGTTTTTCAAGTATAAAAATCACTTGCCTTGTGAAGCAATAAGAATCACAAGTTGTAATGCACAATGGGGACAAAAGTATTATTGGAATAAAAAGTTATTTTAAGGACCCGCCCCTTTCATGGAGCAGAAAATAAACACACCTTTGCCAAGATGCGTGTTGATAGACATATATCTTGCAGTTCCAGTTAAACTTTTGTGCTCCCTATAAGGTATGTGTTTTTTGGTTTCAGGGTCAATGTATTCCTTGGCCAGTCCAAAGTCTATAATGTGTATAACATGCTCTTTCTTATTGCCTTGTCTGCCAATCAGGAAGTTCTCTGGCTTCACATCTCGGTAAATGAGATTTTTTGAGTGCACATATTCCATTCGAGAAAGCTAAAAGAGAAAAAAACATCAATGAAAATATTCTAAAGAAGTTTATTGGGGGGAAAAAACATCAAAACATTTTCTTTTATCAGTCCAAGGTTTTAACTACTGAAATGAAAATAAAACTCATTTCTTCTTTACCATCCAGTCACTTCACTCTTACAAACCAGAAAATATACTCCAATACAAATATATACATAACAAATATCAAGATAAATGAAAGTGGGACAGCACTGTTCAGTTAAAATGATAATATATAGTTTTACCTCATAATGTTACAATTTATAAATGATGAATAGAATTAGGTGTTTTTAGGCTACTTCAGAAAGCACACATTTGAGAGGCAAGAAGATCCCCAGCCAGGATTCTCACAATAGGTCTGTGGCCTCTGAAGACAGGAGCCCCTGCCACATTCACCTCCTGCCCACACCTTCCTATCCTCAATCCAACAGGACTCCCCAACCTAGTTTCTTCTGTTGCAAAAATATGGGAAGTGAGATCCAGAGAAGTTAGTACTGGACTGATTTCACAGAGCTAACTAGCAACAGAGAGAGAAGTGCAGTTTTTATGTGAAAGTAAATATAGCCCAAAGTAATAATCCTAAGATTACTTCAGGGGCACCTGGGTGGTTCAGCTGATTAAGCAGCCAACTCTTGATTTCCACTCGGGTCATGATCTCAGGGTCCTGGGATCGAGCCCCATGTTGAGCTCTGCGCTCAGCAGGGAGTCTGCTTGAGGATTCTCTCTCCCTCTGCCACCCGCCCAACGTGCATGCACACTCGATCTCTCTAAAATAAATAAATCTTTAAAAAATTATTTCAAATTTCATTAAGTTTTATTTCCATCTATGTTTCTACTTAGCATAGAAAGGGAAGCTCAGGCATTTGAATTTTGGACTTAAAAGTCAAGGTCAATTTTGGACTCAAAAGTCAAAATCTTTTTAAAGATTTTATATATTTATTTGACAGAGAGCAACAGCAGGAACACAAGCAGGGGGAGTGGGAGAGGGAGAACCAGGCTTCCCGCCGAGCAGGGAGCCCGATGCGGCGCTTGATCCCAGGACTCTGGGATCATGACCCAAGCCAAAGGCAGACGCTTAATGACTGAGCCACCTAGGTGCCCCTCAAGGTCAATTTTTTTTAACATTTCCAAGCTTTTACTGTAAAGTGGGTGAGACCATTACCATTTCAGACCAATAAAGATGCATTTGCATCCTTCCTCTGAGGGGTTGACAAACTCCTCAAAGGAACTGCCTTAACTGCTCTTGAACTGGCACTGGTATATAATTTGGTTGGAGTTGAGAGAGCTATCCCTTCAGCTCTGCCAGTCTCTGTGAGAAGTGGAGGCCAGAGAACTAAGGCAGGTTCTTGGTCACACAACTTTGGAATCTGATTGTTAGGGCAGTGGGTTACATCACCAATCCTTTCTTGGATGCAAGGGTGAGGGGAGAGGACAGAACCTTAAAGCCATGTGTTTAAAACCTATAAATAAAACATCAAGGAAATTACTTGCATTTGTACAACTTCACCTAATCATCCTCTTTCTCCTCAATCTAAATTATATGCTTCTACTTCAGTTAAGGGCAGGGTGTTGCTCCAAGGTGCAAATTCTTAAAATAGAGCAAACAGAAGATGCAGTGTGACTTCTCTAGGTTAACCCTTTTTGCCCGGCCTGCTTCCTAGAATGCCATCAAGCCTCTGAGTGTGCATTCACGAGGTGTCACTACAGCTGGGAAAGCACTAAAAGGGTCACAAGGATGTAGCTGGGGGACCCACCTATCTTTCTGCAGAATAGCAATGCCAACTTACCAACTGGATGGCTATCATTAACACCGTCTTCAAAGTAAAAGTTCGGTCACAGAGGTCAAACAAATCCTCCAAGCTAGGGCCAAGGAGCTCCAGCACCATGGCATTGTATTTCCCACATGGTCCAAAGTAATACACCTGTGGAAGACCTTCACCTGCAAGCAGAGGGGAAAAGGGTACAGAGTGGGGGCCACAAAACCCAAAACGTGAGATAGCTCCATCAGCACTGAGTAGATACACAGAAAGCAAAATTTGTGAGATTTCCATTTTCTTTCACAGTCCCTCTGGAGAACCTAAACTGAGCACAGCAGCTTCAAAGGGAACTAATAATGGGCAGGAAAGGCGAGCCACTGTACAATGGCCTCAAATAAGCAGCTATTTTATACCAGAGAGACAAAGGTATTTCCACTGCTGTATAAGACAGAGAATGGTCCCTGATCCATTACTGGATCAGAGCATAAACTATTCTCCCCCAAGGAGGCCTGAAAGTGCACTGTCATAAAAGGTTCAAAAGACAGCTCACTGCGCTCAAAGCCAGCCCACCTGGCCCTGGTGCATTAGCCGGTTTCATCTGCGCTCCCTATGCTTACTGCCAACGCCACATGGGCTGTTTGCAGCTGTTGCCCCAAGGAGAACTCAGACTGAAGGGCTGAGGTCACAGAGGGTGCAGCCTGACGCTCTTCTCACAGGGAGTCTCTGTACTGTCCTGTTTTCTATCACTGGGGCAAAGTCAACACACAGGGTTCGGTTACTGTAATTCTCAAAGGAAAAGGAAGAAAGGAAAAAAAAAAAAAAAAAAAAAAGCTGGGCTTTCCCCAGATTTGAAATTCATAGCTCTAAGATGCCAAAATTTAGACTTTCTCACCTAAGTGGCAACTTGTGAATGAATTTCCTCTTTAAAGTGTATTGTAAATATGAGGCATTCAGTAAATAAGTGTTAAATGGCACCATGTGAACAGTGGATACAAAGAAGACTACGTTTTAAAAATCTGGTCTCATAGAGCAGAAGCACTTCCATCTTACACATTTATATACACCATGGTCTGCAGTTGCTTCTGCCTACAAGTTTTTTAGATGACAAAATTCTCTCCCTCTCCCCGTTCTCTTTATATGTACAGGCAGGATACAAGCAGAGGTAATTCTCTCTGCTATAATCTGAATGCTTATGTCTCCTCAACCCCCAATCCTCAAATTCATATGTTGAAAACCTAATGCACAATGTGACGGTTTTAAGAGGTGGGGCCTTTGGGAAGTGATTAGATCATGAGGGCAGAACCCTCGTGACTAAGATCAATGAAATGCCCTTATAAAAAAAAGACCCTAGAGTGCTCCCTAGCCCCTTCCACTGTGTGAGGACACAGCAAAAAGTCAGAAGAGGGTCTCTGCCAGAACCTGACCATGACGGCACCCTGATCTTGGACTTCCAGTCTCTGGAACTGTGAGAAAGACATTTCTGACTTCATAAAGCCACCCAGTCTGTGGTATTTTGTTACAGCAGCCCAAAAGGACTTAGACAGTATCTACTACTTAAACCTCTAGCCCAGTATGCCCATCTTCGTCCCCAGGATAAATCTTGTCTATCTGGAGTTGGGGTGCTTCGTTGTTATGACATGTATTTCATGCCTCTTCCATGCGCTGCCGCAGTCTCTCTTGTTCCATCTAGGTACGAAGCAACTTGAGTGTTTTGATATGTTCATCCCTAGCTCGTATCATCGAATGTAGTATACTCTGCTCCTGCCAGCTCCATTAATATCCACTCAACTGTCCTTGTAGCTGTTTGATTCTCCCTTTCTCTAAAGGGGAACAAGATTTAATTTGAAGTGCCTTTTTTTCCCCTGTTGTTCTGAACTCATTTTTCAGTTTATTTAAAATACACAAAACCTAACAGCTGTTCCCAATAAGTCCTGCTGAAAAATCCAAAGCAGAACACCACTGTAGAGAATCATTGCTTTTATTAATCAGACATATGGTAGACGGTAGTTTGGGGATTTTTCAAATTTATATCCTATATAATAGTTTTCAATGTCACTAAAATTTGATTTTCCTAATATAAATATTATATTCTTCAAAACAGCTTGTGGCAGATCTGTTAGTTGCCTGCCCAGTGTCCATTCTCTCCTTCTTACTTAATAACAAAACTTCTAATTACTGTGATTAGCAATCTGCCCAGTTCTAACTTTACAGCCTCTCTCGATAACAGGAATGACTAGTCAGACAGAAGCAGAAATTGCTAGATGAGGTGGTTCTAGAAAAGCTCTTTCATGGGAGCTGACTCAAGTTGGAAGTAGTCCCCCGTCTGACAATGGCTCAAGCTCCAGAAGCCATCTAGTACCACGAGACAACTTGAGGGTATCAGTGCCAAGAATGAATGGAACAAAAAAGAAGAAAACCTGAGTCCCTGATGGCTGTGAAGTAACCAACGTTGGACTTCCCTTCCCTCTGGACTTTTTAATCCAAAAGAAAAATCAATCTCTACCTTGACTTAACTGTTATTTGGACCTTTTTTCATAAGCCAAATCTTACCCTAATTAAGAAACATATTATTCTTTTAGTTGGTTAAATTGCAAATCTGGGCACAATATCCTCCTTCTGAAGTACAAGCTAAAAGTCAGGCCTGCTTAGAAATATAATACTGACATAATTTCCTAGACTTGCTGCCAATACTTAAGGATCAGTTTAAATGAGACAAATAATCATCTTGTTCTTGACCATCTTTATTAGCAAATCTAGGCATCTCTTGTCAGATATTTCCATGTTTACAAAGAAGTCACAAAAGCATTCTGAATGATGTCTGTAATTTCTACGTACGAGTTCTATCACTCATAACTCCACCTTTGTACCTTCAAAGATGTGAGGTGTTCCTGCTGGCTGCATTACTGCTCCTTGTATTAAATATCCTGAGGCCTCACAAGCAGGCTTCATGCCCAAGGCAACTTCTAGATTACTGAGTAGCTTGAAGCTTTTCTCAAAGATGGACTAGGTCCAAGATGCTACTGTAGGAAGGGCTCAAGCCAGTCTTTGATCTAGTATTTGATTCTGCTACTAACCCTGAAAATTCCTTCATGTCTCTCTGCTTTTCATCTATAAAGAGGAGGGAAACGTTTACTGGTTTCCTTTTAAAACCAAAATTCTGACAATAGCTAGGATTACCTTCTAGGTTCCTCTTTGTAAAGCCATAGAACCCATATGAATGATGCATGCCTCCATGTTATACAGAATAGGTGTGGGTCAAATTAGAATGTAAGCTGGTAGTGGTAGTCAACCGGAAATGTGTCTATTAGAAACATCTCCAGGGATGCCTGGGTGGCTCAGCTGGTTAAGCGTCTGCTTTCAGCTCCGGTCCCACATCAGGCTCCCTGCTCAGCAGGGAATCTGCTTCTCCCTCACCCTCTGCCCCTCCCCCTGCTTGTGCTCACGTGCGCTCTCTGTGTCAATTAAATAAATAAATAAATAAATAAATAAATAAATAAATAAATAAATAAAATCTTTAAAAATAAAACATGAAAGACTTGTCTGTTTAGTTTCTTAGGTATTACAGAAAATGTGCCAAATATAAAAGTATCTTTGGGAGATGTAGCCATAATGTATTAGAACCATCTGTACAGAAAGATACCCACGCAAGTACCATTCTGTGCCTAGTTTTTCACATGACTGCCCATAAAGTGGCCAATGCTGGTGGTGAAAGACATAGATAGAAGCCCACTAAGAAAGTCTATCTCTTTGGTCAGAGATTAGCACACAGTAATGACTTATCCTGGGCTGCATTTAAATGAGAAATCCTGTATATTCTATTTCACTCTTCTCCTGGAGAGCTATCTTGAATTCACTGCTTAAGAAATTTTTAATCAATCAACATTATGCTGTGAAATCATTTAATAAGATGGGGGATGAGGTCAGAGCCTTAAATGCAATACAAGCTATACATGTGGTAAACGAGGTACTTCCTAGAAGTCAGTATGAGGTAATGGGAATGAAGTGGGAGAGGGAGGCAAGGCAGATACACACTGAATTCTTTGATCCATGGTATTTCAGAAACTAACGTAGTTTCATAATCTCTCATCTGCTCTGGAAATAAAGCACTAATAAGATCTTCCTCCTAAACTGGTCAACTGCATAAAAGCCCGGAAATTAAAGAAGTAAATCATGAATTTTCCTCTCCTGAAAAATTTCTAATAGATTTCATCACATGCTGTTTAGCCAAAGGTTAAATCTCTTATAAACCAAAACTGCAAGGTTATATGTACCCTGCACATGTTATCTTGTACATTTTTGCAGGGTACTTTGAAACAGTTTTCCCACCAATCAATAACATATTATTACAAATCCTGCTGGACATGTGGCTCACACACATATCAAGTTGCACAGAACAGGAAGTGAGGTGTACCACACGACAGCTAATTTTCAGTCTGTCATAAATTTAACTTGGGTTAAACACACCAAATCAAGGATAATGGCTTCTTTATCATCCAAGCTGTTAGCTAAAAAGATTCCATAAAGCATTATGAACAGTAACTACTCTAAGTAGAGATATTTTTAAAAGCACATCAGGCTGAGAACTGAAATAGAACCACCTCGAAGCTTCTGGCAATTTGATCACATTATTGTCTAATAATTAGCCTTTCATTCTTTTTGAAAAACTAACTTACTTAGCTGTGAAGCAAGTTCAAATAAGTCCCATACCTACATTAATATCTGGATGTAAAAAATAATGCATATATTAATATTTCCATAAAAAATAAGTATATGTTGCTGATGAATGTATCTAAAGTCAGGGCCAGAGAAAACCTTTAAGGACATAATGACCTTGGCAATTCCCTTCTTTTGTTTTGTTTATACAGTTTGATTTTTTTATTTTTACGGAAAATAGGACAGTTTTTCTTCAAAACTTAACTGTCCCATGGTAGTGCCTTCTAGCACAACTACTGAATGTTCTTTAGTGTTTGTGAGAGATCAGGGAATTACTGTTTACATGGGAAATTACCATCAGGATTAACAGTAATATTAAACAAGTCCACCTAACAAGAAAGCAGAAAGAATAGGGAAATAAATAGGATTATATCCCATAAAAACAAGGGGGAAAATAAAAGTATAGCCTTTAAAACTCAGAAAATAACTCTATAAAAACACATCACAGAGATATGAAACAACACACGTGTTTCCCTTTTCTCATTTCTCTGACTCTGAAAAATGCCTCTTCACAGTATGAACCAGTTCACATATGAATCTACTCAAAATGCTGGCTTTAAAAAACAACAACAACAACAACAACAAAAACACCAAAACAGCTAGACCCAGAATTAAGGAATCAGGATTACTCCGTCTTGTAATGAAAGATGTTTTACAATCATCTTGTTCACAGGCCACTTGGGAATGAATATTGCTAGACATATGCTGCTAACATTAGCTCAAACCTGTATGGTGGGGGAAGAGAAAGTGAGGAAAGGCAAGAGAAGACAAATAATCTCACACTTCTGAGCCACAAAAATTGAGCTTTTACAGTTTCTCTATTACACACACACACAATTACCAAGGCCTTGAGCCTCAAAGCACATTCAGTCTTATTTATCCAAAGGAGCCAGGAAAGAAAGCCTAAGGTAGGAGAACAGATTTCTTCTGTAATAGATAGCATCTAAGATAAAAATCATTTAAAAATGTGTTGTGTATTGGGGTTGGGTGGGGATGGGGGATCTTTTGTCTTTCCAAAAACACTAACTCTGGGGCGCCTGGGTGGCTTAGTCGGTTAAGCCGATGCCTTCAGCTCGGGTCATGATCCCAGGGTCCTGGGATGGAGCCCTGAGTCGGGCTCCCTGCTCAGCGGGAAGCCTGCTTCTCCCTCTCCCACTGCCTGCCACTCTGCCTACTTGCGCTCTCTCTCTGTCTTTCTGTCAAATAAATAAATAAAATCTTAAAAACAAAAAGACTAACTCAGTTCAGAACTGGTAAAAACTTATGGGATAAAAACCCAGTCTCTGAAAAATTTCCACTCTCTTTAGTATTGCATTCACAGTTCCTATGATTAAGTTATAGATGCAGAATATCTTTTGAGTTTCAAAAGCTAAAAAGAGATACCCAATTCTTCTTAACACACACCTGAGCAATAATAACTACAAAGTCAACAAAGTTCTAGCAAGCACTTAAAAGGAATGGAAGAAATAAATAAGGTCACTCAAAAAACAGTGAACTCCTTCTAGACAATCCTGCCCCACTCCCCTTATCCTTTCTGTCCGTGTGTCTGTCCTCCCTGCTAAGCGAAGACTGTCTGAATGCAGTGACTACTACGTGTTAATTATGTTTGTATGTCGGTGCCTGGCCCAAGCATATGGTAGATAAGGGCAGGAAATTTACTAAGTAAATAAATAAAAACAATTCAACGAAATGCCACTTCTATTTGGAATGCACAATACCTACCTCAAAATGCTAAAATGCACATATATAGAGCAAAACAACTTCATCAGATTTTAAATGTGCAGGACATGCTAACAGATTTGATACTCCTAAGTAGTTTTTGTTTTTCAGAGCAATGATATTTTTTAAAAAATGCTTTTTTGAGCAAGCCACCACTATGAAGATTCCAAGTAATTCAGAGTTGTAGTATTTCTACAATGGCTCTTTTATGTATATTCTTCCATGATGGCTGCACATGGTATCTGCATTTTACCTTGCTGTTCCCACATGTGGGTGAACTATGCAGAACTATTCATAAAGTACCAAAAGCTACACATAAACAATTGTCCATGTCTTCCCCTCTCTCAAAAAAGCACCTGCCCATCCAAAGAAATTAAATGACCAACAAAATGAGTCATCTGAGACGTCTAATGTGCAAAGGCAGTCTGATGACATCTTCCTACCCCTTTCTTCTCCCCCTCCATTCTTTTTTTTTTTTTTAAGATTTTATTTATTTATTTGACAGAGAGAGACACAGCGAGAGATGGAATACAAGCAGAGGGAGTGGGAGAGGGAGAAGCAGGCTTCCCGTGGAGCAGAGAGCCCGATGCGGGGCTCGATCCCAGAACCCTGGGATCATGACCTGAGCTGAAGGCAGACACTTAATGACTGAGCCACCCAGGCGCCCTCCCCCTCCATTCATTTATAGACAAGTTCTTTACTTTGGTCCAAGCTAACTTGGAATTACATGGTCTTTTCTTTACATAAGTACCCTTTTCCATTTCACTTGAACCTCACAGTTATCTTGTGAAGAAAACAGGAAAATACTAATAAACTCTACTTTACACATGAGACGGAGACCCTGAGAGATGTTGTGTGACCTGTCCTAGGTAACAGAGTGCCCAAGTAACACAACCAGATCTCTCTACTCCAGATTCACTGCTCTCCAGATTCATGTAGCTGCCAAAGTTATTTTCTATACTCCCTATCCTACCTCTTCCAAACCACATGACTTTTTGGTTAACATTTACTTTTTCTAGCAATTCTCTGTCACTCTTCTAGGATATAAATTCCCTGCCGTATTATACAAGCAGCTTAATCTGTCCTATCCATTCCCTGGGTTCCCATTATTTTTATATCAGATCCATGAATACCATCCTTTCAGCTTTCCTATCATATATCCATCTCTCTATAGTTCTAGAGCTTTGTCAATTCCAGTCCCTGGTCCAGAATAGGGGCCATTTGGAGCATTACTTTTTAAGTTATAAAAGTGATATATATTCATTCAAACAATCAAATATAACAGCAAACCAAAAGCAGTACAGAAACATATGAAGAAAAAGTATTCACGTCCATAACAGATTAGACACATTCACATAATTAAGAATACTTTCTGCAATTTCTTTTTTTTTTTTTAAGATTTTATTTATTTATTTATTTGACAGAGAGAGAGATAGAGAGAGCAGGAACACAAGCAGGGGGAGTGGGAGAGGGAGAAGCAGGCTTCCCGCTGAGCAGAGAGCCCGATGTGGGGCTCGATCCCAGGACCTTGGGATCATGACCTGAGCCAAAGGCAGACGCTTAACAACTGAGCCACTCAGGCGCGCCTACTTTCCTGCAATTTCATTTTTAATTTAATATTATATAGAGGACATTTTTTCTTGTCATCTCATGGATAGATCTCATTCATTTTAACAGATACATAGTATCCCACCCTATGATGTATCATATTTAAGTTTTTCTCTTTACTGATGGGCATTTAGGTTGTATCTATATTATCTGTTGTTAGAAATAGATATAGTGAACAGATACTGCTTTTGCCTAGCCTGCATCCTTTTCTTCCTTCCTCTGATAACAACACTTGACTCTTCCAGTGGGGAAGCACCATTTCCTTGATACTACTACATGTGGTTAAAGTGGGGTCAACTCATTTCCCACTGCCACCCCAAGGATATGACTCAAGCCAGGTAAATCAGAGTATTCTATACCCCTGCCCTGGGGAACTGGGTCATGGATGGGTGTTTGACTCATGTCTGTACCATGAGAGTCAACTCTAGGACTTTTGTGGAACTACAGAGGAGGAGGAACAATTCCTCCCCACCCCACCCCCAACCCCATTGCTAAACTGGAAGGAGCATAGCCTGGAGCTTCCAGAGGCTACCACATGAAAATAGGTAGACTACCTATCTGAGAATGAAACACAAGAGAAAGCAGAGCTGAGAGAAACAGAGACAGACAAATATGTCACATAACCTGAGGATCAAGGACAGTGTTGGTCCTGGATCTGGCCTGCCTGAGGTGAGAATATTGCTGGAATTACCAGTTCTGTGAGCCAAGAAGTTCTTCCCCTCTCCTTGCCACCCCCACTCCCCAAGTGAGCTAGAACTTTAACATCTGAAAATGAAAGAGTCTAGACAAATATGCATGTAATACGGCAAAAATCCTTGTGCCTACATTTTTGGGCATGAATGCAAATGTATCTTGAGGGTAAATGCCTTTAAGAGAAAATGCTGAGTCAAGAGGCATTCATATTTAACATTTCACTATATGTCGCCAAATTGCCAAGAAGTCTAAATCCTCATGGGTCCCCTGTGTGTCTCTAGTCTTAGGCCTGCTTTAAATACAAGTGGTATTACTTAAGTATCTAGGCCCATGGAGTATTTTTTTTTTTTAAAAAAGATTTTATTTATTTATTTGAGAGAGAGAGAGAGAGGGAGAGTGAGAGAGAGAGAGAGAGAGAGATCACGAGCAGGGGGAAGGGAAGAGGGAGAAGCAGACTCCCCGCTGAGCAGGGAGCCCGACGTAGGGCTCATTCCCAGGACTCTGGGATCATGACCTGAGCCGAAGGCAGATGCTTAACTGGCTGAGCCACCCAGGCACCCGGCCCATGGAGTATTTAAAACTGCTCTCAGAACCTGCCTTGATCTATTATTCCCAAAGCTCCAGCTTCTCTCTTATACTTAGCCACAGCGTGTCTGAAGGCATCTCTAGTTTTTTATCCAAGTAACCATTGATATTTCAAAGTCAGGAGACTCTTTCTTATCCCGTTATTTGTTCAATGCTACCATTAGAAAATTTCCCTCAAAGCATACCTCTATTATAAAAGTCTATTGGCCCTAACTGATTTACAGTTTATGAAGTGTTTTTATATAGGTTCTCCCACTTAATCCTAACAAGTACATATAGGTATTACTATTCTCATTTTATAGGTAAGGTAATTGATCTGAAGTGACTTGCTCAGGTCATATAATAAGTGGTACAGCCAAGACCTAAACCCCCAACTTCTGCCTCCAAGTCTCAGGCTCTCTCACTATATCACATGTACCCATCCGTGCTCTAAGTTCACTGACATCTAGAGTGGCATTAAGTTCTACTGGGACACATTGCCTTGATAGGAGATTAACTGATCTTGTAAAGATTCAGTAAAACATGGCCTGTATATGAATCTAATGGACAATCACAAGATACTGATGATGTTGATACATTATGAACTCAAGTAATAAAGAAAGAGTAATATTTCCCTTATGAAAGCACAGGTAAGATTACATCAAGAGTACAAAAGTGGTATTTTCCTAATACAAGTACCAAGGAGTCAATCTTCAAATGAAGCCTATTAATAAATTAAACACATCATTTAGGAATTCGGAAGGCAACTTGGCAAATGCTTAGAATAACACAGAAAGTATAAAAAGCAGATAAGCATTTGTTTTCATTAACTTTGGGCCCATTTAACAAATTGTTCCCAGAAGTTCTGATTAAAAAAATAAAACAAAACCCACTGAGGCACACAGTCTAATCACAGCACAGAAGCAGAGTGCCCCCTATTACTGAACTCTGTTAACATTGTAACACCCTTTCTTAAGCATCAAAATAGCCCTGGGAGAGTAAAGGACCAAGTGTTACCCTCATTTTCTGAACAGAAGCGCAGAGGCTAAGTGGTTTGCCACAGGATAACCAGGCTATGGAACAGATACCACAGCCTGCCCTTCTTTTCTCATTTGGGCCTTCACCCACATACCTCTCCAATCAGAACAGATGTGCCCTGATGTAACATTCAAGATGGCCTTATAATTCTGGTCACTGAGGAGGCATGTAGACTTGCAAGGAAGCAAAGCAAACTCATTTATCTTACTGACTTTCAGCAAATCTGAGGAATAAGTGCTACAATATTCCTGCTTCCAGCTTCAAATTCAATTAAGTTCAAAGAGTCTGGTGGTCAGTCTGTCCATTCATCAGACATCACGAGTGAGAAAAGAGTGCTATGGGAACAGTGAAGAAGGGGATGGGAAAGGCTTCACAGAGCTGGGGCCACAGGCCGGGTCTTGAAGAATGGTTAAGAGCTGATCAGGCTGGAGTGGACAGAATGAATCCTGCAGGCTGAGGGAGCAACAAGCATATAGGTAGCTAAAAGCACAGAGGCCAAAGCTCTCTGAAATTAGGAAAACTAGACTATTTTGCTCTCTCCTGGAGTTTCTTTTAATTTTGAACCACCAGTTGGTTTAACAAATGTCTCTAAAAATTATGGCAGAGGTCATTAATAAAGTTGAGAAGGGACAGATATCAGAGTAAATAAAAAGATCACACAGGAATAAAAATCTAAATAAACAAATAAATAAATGGGCACCTGGGTGGCTCAGTCAGTTAAACGTCTCCCTTTGGCTCAGGTCATGATCCCCGAGTCCCAAGAACCAGTCCTGTTTCAGGCTCCCCACTCAGTGGGGAGTCTGCTTCTCCCTCTGACCCTCCCCCCACTTGTGCTTTCTCTCACCTTCTCTCTCTCAAATAAATAAAATCTTAAAAAAAAAAACATTAAAAAAAGATCACAGGAATAAAGAAGAGGAAAAATAAGGATTTTATCTGAATGTTATATACCCATATTGCCTTAGTATATTTTTAATAATAGTTTCACAGGAAGTTTTTAAGTATATACTAGGAACACACCATTGCAGTATAGCAGCACGAACAGAAATGAAATGCGAGACATGAATGAGAACCATAAATTTAACTTTAAATTTTCTAGAAGCCATATTTTAAAATTAAAGGAAATAGGTGGAATTAAGTTTAATAATATATTTTATTTAATTCCTATATAAAATATCAACACTTCAACACATAAGCAATTTAAAAATTACTAAGATATTTTACATCCTTTGGGAGGGGGAGGAGGACTAAAGCTTTGAAATTCAGTGTGTATTTTATATTTCCAACATATTCAGATTAGCTATAGGAACTAATACAGATGCTCCATAGGCATATATGGCTAGTGGCTCAGCTCTGTAAGGAGTTTTATTTTTATTTATTTATTTTTTTTAAAGATTTTACTTATTTGACAGAGAGAGACACAGCGAGAGAGGGAACACAAGCAGGGGGAGTGGGAGAGGGAGAAGCAGGCTTCCCACTGAGCAGGGAGGCTGACGCAGGGCTCGATCCCAGGACCCCGGGATCACGACCCGAGCTGAAGGCAGACGCTCAACGACTAAGCCACCCAGGCGCCCCTGTAAGGAGTTTTAAAAGATATAAATGAGGCTGGCTTATGTACAGAAATGGTGCAGAAAAGAGGTTCTATACTCAGAAATCTGCATGACTCTGGCCAAGGAGCCTTCTCCAATTCTCCAACCCACAATTCGCTCCTTCCTCTCAACTCTCCAGAACTGCTGTTTCTGCTCATGGGTTGTCTCCCTTTTAGGAAACAGTTAAGGGCAGTGCCTACTCTTGTTCACCACTGTATCCCCAGGGCTTAACTTCAAACAGTACTTGCTCAATGAATACCTCTTTAATAAATGCATGAACAGACACAGAGCTGCCTCTGGGCCTTAGCTTATTTTGCACTTGGAAGGCTTTCCTTACTCTTCTATTTGAACATGTCCAAGTAAATCATACCTTTTTTTTTTTTTTTTGAAAGTTCAGCCCCTACCTACCACCCTCTCTATGAAGGCTTCCTTGTCTCCCATAATTAGTAACCATTTCTCTCTTCAGAATTTCCCTATTATTTTATATGTACCTTTAAAAAAACTAACATTCCACTGTTTTTGTTTGCATTATAGTTATTCACATACATTAGTGAGCTCCTTGAGAGTAGCACAATACCTCATAATGTACATACCGGGAGCTCAGTAAACATTAAATTTTATTTTCCTTTAGTCTCCTGAAGGGCAGAGACCATGTGATTCATAACCCTGTGGTCCTCAATTACTCAGCATAGTGTTATGGACACAGCTCATGCTCAGCTTTTATCTCCTTGCATTATGACTAAAGTAATTATTAGCACAAGACCACTACAGGCTGGTAAGGAAAGATGAATTAAAGCAATATGAAGTATAAAGAAAGAAGAAAATGTGGGGCGCCTGGGTGGGGCAGTCGGTTGGGTATCTGACTCTTGGTTTCGGCTGGGGTTGTGATCTTGGGGTATGGGATCAAGCCCCATCTCCGACTCTGCAGTCAGTGTGGAGTCTGCTTGGGACTCCCTCTGCCCCTTCCTCCCCCCCAACCCCCTCCTCCCGCTCTGTCTCCCTGAAATAAATAAATAAATCTTAAAAAAAAAAAAAAAGAGGAAAAAGTAGGGGAATATTAAAATTGTGTCAGACTGTTGAAAGCACAAGAGTATAGAGGTGTACAGAGCTGACAAATTCTTCTTTTAAGTGGGAGGAATATAAATTACTTGATTACGAGTTGTTCAAAGAAGATGACAATATAATTGGTCACAAATGTTAAAAATTGGGGTTTTTTGATGGCTTTTGTCTTAAGCATGCTTATTGTAAGTATTATCCTACAAATACTAAAGGGCTTAATTAGCAATTGGATTACTATTTTGAAAAGAGGTGCAAGGACTTACCTATCTTTATGTGGTCTGTTATTGGAACTTAAAGAAAATATTCTCTCTCACCAATGACACTGACAGACACTGGAAAGTAATTTATTCAGTTTTAACACAAAACAGTAGATAATGCTTCCACCTTCTCATAACTCAAAGGAATAATTCACTTCAGGGACTCATCTCTTTGATTCCATAGTACTCCACAGCTTTGAGGATGCTGCAAAATGTTATCTTCCTTCTTAATGATTAACCTTGACAAACTGAGGAGCGGAGAGGGTCTGAGGGCTGTGGTCAGTCTTATGATGGTCACTGAGTTTACTCTAGCCCTTGGTTTGGACTGAAACTTCTCCTGCCTTTGCCCTCCTTAAAAAAGCATTCTCTATGGGCAATCATTAAATCATTCTCAATGACTGAAGAATGGCCATGAGGACACCGAAGGAAGAGAAACATGCAGGTACATAGTTAGGTGTGAATAAAGACAGACACATAAAGTATGAACTAGATGAAAGGAGAAAATGGCATCAGAAACTTCAGGTTCTGGGTCATTTTATAAGCAAGCTCCTGCTGACAGGCTTTGGTGATTGACTTTTCCCCAACCTTCACCCATATAAGCACTATACCAGTTTTCTGCAACTAATCACAATTCTCCAGCCCATTCCACTTACATTTAAGTTACTTGGTCTATTTTTGGAACCCTGCCTTCTATTTTTCATGAAGTCCCTTAAAAGAAGACAAAATCCAAGTAACAAAGTCTGTTCAGACTGAGCAAATATCTCTAGCAGTTCTGCACTTTACAAAACAATGCACCGAAAGGTGTTAGTACTCTGTGTTACTGTGATGTGGTATGCAGGCCGATTTCTATAATAAACCCACAACACTCTGCTTGCAATTAAAGAAATTATTTGCACAACAAGTCTTCACCAGTAAAATGTTTAAAATAGATGTCCCCTGCCCCAGGAGGGAGAGGGACAAATTTTATGTATGTAATTAAAGGTAATTACTCAATATGCTTCATGTGACTTAGAGCTATTTGAGAGTGTTAAGGGGCAAAGAAGGGCCACATGGGGTTTGACTCTAAAAGATAAGCAAGTCTCTTACAGCATTACATACGAACTTTTCTGATTATTTTTCACTAAACCACAGAGCATACTGTTAGCCATAATATGAGAATTGTCCCAATGCTCCAAACTATGAAAAATACACACAAAGGACACACAACAATACAATTTATCCTAGTCCAGAAGTGTACCAAATGCTGGGCCTCAGAAATATCAGTTTCCTTTGTTCCCTTTGTTTGGCTAACTAGTGAGGCTAGTTAATAAAACTTTAGGTCATGATCCTTGGAAGAATGAACAGAAATTCATAGAACTGTCAGCAGTAAGTTAGCTCTATTAAAGACTAGCAATTATTAGTACTAAGTATGTGAATTACACCCTTCCAAGCCCAGTACACGAAAACAACCCTTTCTACTTTTTCTTCATAAAGTTAAGCATGAGCCACAGATTGGACTTATGCTGTAACATCAAGGAAAGTATTTAAATGTCCTTTTAAAATGTTTTCTAGGGGCACCTGGGTGGCTCAGTCGTTAAGCGTCTGCCTTCGGCTCGGGTCATGATCCCAGGGTCCTGGGATCGAGCCCCGCATCGGGCTCCTGCTTGGCGGGAAGCCTGCTTCTTCCTCTCCCACTCCCCTGCTTGTGTTCCCTCTCTCTCTGTCAAATAAGTAAATAAAATCTTAAAAAATAAATAAATAAATAAAATAAAATGTTTTCTAGACAATGAAGGTAGATTTGGAAACATACACCCATGCAAATACACACTTTAAAAGGAAAAGATGATGACCACACCACATGTTTCCTTGTCTAAAGCTCATTCCATACACTGTGAGACGGGGATGCTTCTCATATACCAATCTCAGGTTCCTGCTGCTGAGTCACCAACTCAAGGACACTTTTATATTTAGGTTCTGCTCCCTCAGAGGAACAACAGTGACACTGGGGTTGCTCCTTCTGCAAAGTAAACTCAGAGGCTCAGATATTTTCAAACACCCCCCTCACCTCTTTACCCAATGGACAGGACTTTTCCGTTTGTTTTTAATATGAGGCTCTGCTACTGCCCTAATGTTAACTTATTTCAAATAAGTAAAACACTCATGCTGAAAGGAGCCACTCACGTTGAAAGGAGCAGGTCCTTAAGTTGGGCAGATGTGGCTTTAAATTTAAATTCATCATTCCAGACCACCTCAAAGTATAAGAAGGTCTGCCTCTGTTAACAAAGGCCCAAAGCAGATTTCCCTCCTAGGATTACTCTTTTCCGATAAGAGTATGATAAGTACAATAAACACAGACACAATTAATTGTGAAAGAGGCAGTTCTCTTTCTGGGAATACGAACTGCCCTATGCCAGGACAACACACAGTTGCTGTCTTCAGACTCCCTACTTACAGAATCTCAAGATGTTGAAATGTCTTAAGGCAAAACGTTTGCTTCTTTAGCGAGTGTTAAATGAAGGGAAAGAAAAGTATGATCTCTAAACTCACCCTAATCACACTGTCAACTGTTTTTTCCCCAGTTCTGAAGCTACATTCTTAAAGAACCTTCTCTCTGTGGAATGGTGGAGTCTACATGATTCTGTGCCCCCCGAATAAGGCATCTAGGCCAGGACTGGAAAACTGTTCCAAGCTGAGTTAGCTGGTTCCTTACCGAGGAACTTGCAATCGGGACACAGGGCTACAGTCTATCTCTGCTGGGACTTAAATCAACAGGGGCTGCGTGAAAGGCCTCTTTTCTACCAAATGTAAGGAGGAGCAGAGAAAGCTGGTAATGTGGAAGAGCTGGTAAAATGAAGAGGGCTAGCAGACACTGAGGCAAGAGACTTTATGGCCCTAAGCAGGAGAGTCAAATAAAGTGTCAGAGTCCAGAAGAGTTGGACAGAAAGCCAGAGACAAAGAGTAGTTGTCCTGGTTTCTAGAGGCTTTCAAGTACTTTGTACCAATCCCTAGTGAAACCTGTATAATATTTCCTTCCTTAGTTCCAAGACCCACCCCTGTGATCTTCCAGTAAATCTTCCTTCCAGATCTAAGCTAACTGGAATAGACTCTGTTAATGGTAATCAAAATAGTATTGACCAACACACACACATAACTGCTCATTTTCCTCCTCTTTAACCATCATTTCCTAAACACTCACTACGTGCAAAACACTATACTAGATGCATTAGGGAGCGAAAAAATAAAAAGACACAGACTCTGCCCTTAGGGAACTTACAGGTAGAAAACAGAGAAGCAAACAGCTAGCACAGTTGCTAGGTCAAGCCTTTCATAAAAATTAGTAAAATGAAGAAAGAGTGGAATGTGGAATGGCATAAGAACCACATTTATTTACTCAAATTTAATGATACATATTTAGCCAAAGTTTAAATTAAAAACTACCATTAAATATTTTGCAGATGAAGCACTGTATATACTATATATCCATACTCTGCAATACATACTTACTGACCATGATCAGATACACAAATCCAACTGGACTATACACTCTACAGGCAATTTAAGGGATTTTTCAAGGCTAACTTTGATGGTGTATGATTTTCACCTGTGTGCTAACTTTAGCTCCTAACCTCACATGTGACTCCTCTGTTTTTAACAGTTGGTTTCCTTAGAAAAACTGTCACCCTTGAAGCGTTTTATTTATTTAAGATTTTATTTATTTATTTGACAGAGAGAACACAAGCAGGGGGAGTGGCAGGCAGAAGGAGAGGGAGAAGCAGGCTCCCCACTGAGCAAGGAGCCCAACGCGGAGCTCCATCCCAGGACCCTGAGATCATGATGCTTAACTGACTGAGTCACCCAGGTGGTCCTGAAATCCAAGCATTTTAAATAAGATACCTAGAAACTGGTAGTTAGATGTGATCTGTGACAGCTGATGGTCATCTAGTTATTTGACTATCTTCGCAGCTAAGTGAACTGAAATAAGAGGTAATTTAGGATTTTGAGCAAAGTCTACAGCCTCAAATTAGGTACTAAGTCCCCAAAGTAACAGTGTCACCATACAGGAACTAAGCAAACTAGCACACAGATTAGCCCCTGCCAACTTATTCTCTAACATGTTTTATCTCCCTAGAACTCTTTTCAGTATTTTCAGTATTACAATTATTTTTCTAAAATTTTTATTTATTTTTTTTAAGTAATCTCTACACCCAACATGGGGCTCAAACTCAAAACCCTGAGATCAAGAGTCTCATGCTCTACTGACTGAGCCCACCAGGTGCCCCAGAATTATTTTTCAATCATAATATTCAACTTGATATTTAATTCATTTCACCCCTTTAGTATCTCATCTCTTAAATCTATATTAAATAATAAAGCTAGTGAAATAAGTTAGTCAGAGAAAGACAAATACCACATGATTTCACTCCTATGTGGAATTTAAGAAACAAAAGAACAAAGCAGAAATAGAGACAAACCAAGAAACAGACTCTTAACTCTAGAGAACAAACAGAAGGTTACCAGAGGGAAGGTGGGTGGGGGATGGGTGAAATAGTTGATGGGAATTAAGATGATGAGCACTGAGTAATGCATAGAATTGTTCAGTCACCATATTGTACACCTAAAACTAATACAACACTGTTAACTATGCTACAATTAAAATTTAAAAAAATAAGGCTAAAAGAAACTCAGCAGTTTGAAATTTATTCCTTCCCACTTTATAAACACTTATCTTTAAATCAAAGAAGTTTTAATGAAAAATATATACATAAAAAAGACTAAGGAAATATATATAGTAATAGTAGCTGTGAATAGAGAGACTCAGCATGGCAGTGACCAAAACTTTTTTCTTTTATACATTTTTCTATTTAAAAAATTTTTTTTTAAGATTTAATTTATTTATTTGAGAGAGAGAGCACACACACACATGCAGGAAGGAACAGAGGGGGAGGGAGAAGGAGGGGAAAGAATCTCAAGCAGACTCTGTGTTGAGCACGGAGCCTGACTCGGGATTTGATCTCACAACCCTGAGATCATGACCTGAGCCAAAACCAAGAGTCGGATGCTTAATTGACTGAGCTACCCAGGCGCCCCTCTTTTAAATATTTTTCTAAACCTTCAGTGATATTAGCTTTCTCCAGAACTTACAAAATAATTTTTTAAGTGAAAAACTTTCTTTTCCTTTGGGCAAGCTGTGCATAGATAATTGCAAATTCATCCTCTAAAGTTACTTTCTTTTTTAGGTAGCAGAGTTAAGAGATCTAGGCTGTCTTTTCTGAACTGTACCTGTTGAAAGTGGAGCCAAGAAAAAGTTGACAAGATATGACCACTGGTTCAATGTGATTGTGTCCAAATAATTCTCTAGCTGCTGCTGGGCCGTTTATGTCTGCAGACTTGCAATGCTATAGCCACTATACTGATGAGAACTGCACATAATTCCTACTTTCCATGGGCTTCAATTCCAAAACTTTTACCATAGAGTTCTTGGATACTCTGTTTGTAGGTAGTAATGAATATAAATGTCTCTAACTATATACCAAATATTTGCAGAAATAATTTGGGGGACTTCATTCTAATATCTTCAGTTACTCATTCATATCTCTCCTCTGCTTCCTTAACACAGTTAATAATTACTGGCACAAGCAAATAAAGAAGAGGCTGAGTTTGAAGAGGACAGTACGCATGAAGGAAAGAAACTTCAACTTAAATTGGTGATTGCACTGCCAGTCGAATACTGTTCAAAGAGCTTATATACTGAGATTTCATCAATTTAACAGACATTCGTTGAGCCTCTCCTTTAGATCAAGTGATATGCAAGTGATACTATAATGAATAAAAAATGTTTCTTGCCCTTAAAAAGCTCACAACCCAGCAGCATATTACACTGTGAAAAATCCACAGAGTGAGAGAGATACAGCTCTAAGTGCCCTCATTACAGTGCCTCAGGGTGGCCTAGAATTCTTTGAGGTTATTTCTATATTCTGCAAACTGAATGGAGTGATAAAAAGGAGTAAGAAGTTCTGGTCACTGCCACGCTAGAACACGGATCAGCAAACTAAGCCCATAGGTTACATATAACCTGGCCTGGATACTTTTGAATGATTAGAGAACTAAGTATGGTTTCTACATTTTTAAATATTTGAAACATAAAAATTTAAAGACTGATATTTTCTGATACACAAAAACTACATAAAATTCTAATTTCAGGGGCACCTGAGTGGCTCAGTCAGTTAAGCATCTGACTTTGGCTCAGGTCGTGATTTCAGGGTCCTGGGAACGAGCCCTGCATCGGCCTCCCTGCTCAGGGGGGAGTCTGCTTCCCTCTCCCCCTCCCCCTGCTTGCACGCTCTCTCTCTCTCTCAAATACATAAATAAAATCTTTTAAAATTTTTTCTAATTTCAGTGTCCATGAACAGAGCTTTATTGGAATACAGCGGCATTCATTTACTTATTATTTATGGCTGATTCTGTGCTACGGGAAAAAGAGATGAATAGTTACAAGAGAGACTGATGGCCCGCGAAGCCTCAAGTATTTACCATCTGTTCCTTTATACTATCTGGCTTCATAAGAAATCGCATTTTCCAAACTGGAGGCAGGAGGGAGCCCAATTATATGTATCCTTCCTTTTCTACGGGCACTGATATTCACTAATGTCCTACAGACCCTATAATAAACCTGCCTTGTGATGTTTCCCTAGTTTAGAACTGGGAATACCACTTCCTTTGCAAATTCATAAATGTATCCAGTTATGATAAGGACCAAACATTAACTGAACCAGTTGGCCTGGTTCTTGCCTAAGAGTTTCAATTTGGTTTTACAGAACAAAAACAGGTATCGTAATGTGATCTTTTTTTTCCTGGGGTTCTCTTCCCAGGTATTACAAGACCCTTGTGGCCAAGTGTCCCCTCCAAACTGGTATGAAAGGCTGCAGAGTTGTGCAAGTAGAAGTGTTTGTTCTCACCAAGGAGGCTTAAGTGAAGGTAACTGCATTTCAGTATGACCATGTTCAGCTCCTCTGAAAGAAACAGACACTACCCTCAAGATCACAGATGTGATGGGTTCACCGTCGCTGGAATTCTGCTCTACTGAATCAGAAGGACTGGGAAATATGAAGTTGCTACTGCTTGAGAATCCATCAAAAATTCTTCAAAGATGAAACTGTTATCTCTTCATTCTGAGATTTTTAAAAGCTACGAGAAACGTTAATAGGATATTTCCATTTCAATAGGAAAGTCAGATCTTCAGTTTCAATGTAAAACAGTAACTGCCTTGTATTTATATAGCACATTTCCCTTAAGAATTCAAGGCCTTTACAGACATTACCTCATTCAACCCCAGCAGGTCTGCAAACTGTAAGAAACAGGTTTTCCTGTCATATGCCTAAGGAGACTGAGGCACAGCAGGGGCACATGGTTAGTGTGGAGTCAAAAAAACAGTGGGAAGGGGCACAGTCAGTCATGCGTCTGACTCTTGGTTTTGGCTCAGGTTGTGATCTCATGGGTCGTGGGATGGAGCCCACCATGAGGCTCCACGCTCAGCAAGGAGTCTGCTTGTATTTCTCTCTCCCTGTCCCTCTGCCCTCTCCCAGTGCGTAAGTGCTCGCTCTCTCTCTCTCTCTCAAATAAATATTTTTTAAAAACACACAAAAAAACAAAACAAAACAAAAAAATGGGAAAAACTGGGCTAAACTTTACTCGTTGTTGCAATTCTTAGCTGTCTCCACTTATTTGCATTGCCTATGGAGATGGTAGATGTCTAAAACTCTATGGTCCTCCAAATGTAATTTCGAAGCTGCCCATTTATACGCATTAAGATCAGTTTTCCCCGAATTTAGTGGTATGTGTCTCCTCCCTCTACAATACCTCTGGAAGAGAGACTTCTGCAAAACATACATGGCAAGAAAGGTCCAGATTTCACTTTCTCTTACCAAATCCACTATTTCGTCCTTTCTTCTCTTATGAAAACTTTCTACCCAACTAGAGACCAAAAAGTTTCTTCTAAATTCCCTAAGTGCTCCATTGAGGTATGTTACTTGTTCACAGCTACTCTTGTTACATGATTCACTTCTATTTTAAGTAAAATTCCCATCTTTGTAGTATCTCCTCAGCTGTTCTTATTTTTAATTTTCCTGTGTTTGCCCAGCTTGTTTATAATATACTCCTAAGGAAGTTCACAACATTATAGGAAGGTTTTGTTAATCTCACACTTTCTGATAATTTTCTTCAGATCTATGCTTTATTCTCTGTAGGAGAACTACATTCCTGTTAATTTAACAGTTGCCTACATTCAAAGCTTTTTCTAGTACCAACCAGCACCTCCTATCTTGTTTGATGACATATGAAGCCATTCCCTCCCAGAAATTTCAAAATTGCAAAGTCTGATCAGCTCTATGGACACTATTTTTATTCACAGCATAAAGGTTTCAGTGGGTAAAGTGGATTGCACAGGGTAGCTCTGAGCTTCTCAGTTGTATCCATGGCATGTGTATTCAACATAAATGATTAATTTACTTTGGAAAGAAATATCTCAAAACCTAGTTGCCCAAGGCCATAAAAGGTTTTGGAGGTAACAAAGGCAGCCTTCTAAAGCATAAAGTTTGAGGGTACCATGTGAAACAGGAAATCCTACTTTTTCACTGGGGGGAAGTTCTGGGCCTTTGCTTAATTAAACACTTCTAGGACTACCTTCTTTTTTTTTTTTTAAAGATTATTTATTTATTTGACAGAGAGACACAGCGAGAGAGGGAACACAAGCAGGGGGAGTGGGAAAGGGAGAAGCAGACTTCCTGCCCAGCAGGGAGCCCGATGCAGGGCCTGATCCCAGGACACCGGGATCATGATGTGAGCCGAAGGCAGATGCTTAATGACTGAGCCACCCAAGTGC
The DNA here is from genome assembly GCF_004348235.1 of Phoca vitulina. NCBI lineage: Eukaryota > Metazoa > Chordata > Mammalia > Carnivora > Phocidae > Phoca > Phoca vitulina. The sequence continues at coordinate 30,135,354 of NW_022589723.1, forward strand.
CCCACTAGGACTATCTTCTACCACTCTATCATAATTAGGTAAGGGGTAATGGGTGGAAGGCCCCAGGCATCTGCTGGGGAAATGTGTATGTATATATACAAGAAAAAAATCTGTATTAAACACATTCCTAGGGGCACCTGGGTGGCTCAGTTCGTTAAGTGTCTGCCTTCGGCTCAGGTCATGATCCCAGGGTCCTGGGATCGAGCCCCGAGTCGGGCTCCCTGCTCAGCAGGGAGCCTGCTTCTCCCTCTGCCTGTCGCTCTGCCTGCTTGTGCTCTCTCTCTCTGTCAAATAAATAAATAAAATCTTTTAAAAAATAAATAAAAATTAAAAAAAAAAAACAAAACCATTCCTAGCTCAGGTTTGCCTACTGTGTGACCCTAGGTAAGCAAGTTAATAAACTCCCTGTGCTCAAAAATGGGACAAATGAAATAACCATGTGAATTACCTACTGGATACTTAAGTTTACTTACTTTCTCTGCCTAAAAGATTTTGCCTGGGCTTTGTTACATTGTGAAATTTCAGTATCTTGCTGTCTTTTTAAATTTGAGGATTAGCATCTCCTTTACAAAACATCCAAAATAGAATGATCATTAGCAGATTAGAATAGCTGTTGAAAAGCCAGGCCATGGCAGCTCAGGCTTAGATCAACTATGACATGACATTTATTCCCAGAGTCCCTGAGAATTTTTCCCAGGCAAGTTGCTGGGTAGAAATGGAATTAAGCATTTAACCAGAGCAAGAGGAGTTCCTCCACTTCCTTTAAGATCTCTCAGTACAATTTAAGAAGGCTCCAGAAGCGAAAGATCATTGTAGTGTCTGTCTGTATTACACTGAGGCCTTTCCAAATACCAAGTGAAATGGTGAGAATTTACCATAACCTACTCTAGTACTTTCACTAAAAAGGCCAAAGTTATCATTCCAAACCACTGTTCCCAAGAAACTGTTAACTCAGAACAATTAAGAGAAGGCAACTTTATACTTCCTTCTGGCTAAGTCAGAGGCCTCCACCGTATCTTATCTACTTGCATTCTCATTTCTCTATCTAGAATCCTATTTTCTCGCCCTTTGCCTATTCCTCCCTCCCGCTATCCTCTTTCATTTGTTCCTGTGCTTGCTTATGCATTCCCTCCCCCTCCCTTTCTCTCCTGCTGCCATGCTTGGTTCTGGTTTATTCATCTTTTATTTATTTACCAAACATATACTAGGCCTTTACCATGTGGCCAGTCCATATGTAGCTATGAACCTTCAGGCTCATACTGTCCCGCCTCTTATGTTTAGGCCTCCTGTTTAGGCCTCTGGTTTTGCCCATCTCTGCCTCAAACCTATCATCCACCAAGTCCTATTCCTTTGTGTTAGGATACCCAGCAAAAGTGGGAGGTGTACTGGATAAAGGGTTAGTGGGCTGGGAAATTTTAAAATTGATGATGTATATACTCTCTGAAGTAAAAGGACCCTGAGAGTGCAGGGAAAGCTAAAAACAATCCCTTAAACAAGAAAATGAGTTTGGGACTTACCCATAGTGACTATAACACAATTAACACAACACTGATGACTAACAAAAAAATGAAAAAATAAGAAAGATGGTTACTTTCACCTACAGTCTTTAATTACTATGATTAAATACTGCTGTTCTCTCTTTCATGCTGGCCCATTGTACCAAACAAATACTAAAGCAAATAGGAGGGCAAGCAAGTTCCAGGGAATCCAGAGTAGATCTTTAAACCCTGACTCCTACTCTTATATATTCAGAACAATCTATAGAAACTACATATGAAAAGAAAAGCACAATTGTGCTCAATGCCAAAGGCCTTTGTACTTTGAAAAATCAGAACACAGTGATTTAAGAAGGAATGAAACAAAAATAAGACAAAACCGAACAAAGTATTTTCCAACAGTGAGGAAAAGAAGAATACTTTTTCATAGTCCTTATATATAGTTGCAGTTTCACATTTAAAAAATCTTGTTTTTCTTTGTAATAACTTTGGAAATTCTCCAATAATCTCAGATGCAATGGGTTCAACCACAATACGCAAATAAAAATCTAACCCACCCCCAGCCATCCAATTATGTGAAAACACTAGACAATTTTCCCATTTTGATTCACTTGGTCAATGCAAGTCCACTTTGCCAGGGTTAATTTATAATGTAATTAACTTAAAAAAATAATTTTATGTCTTCTGAAACTGAGGAAGATACCAAGTATAAAATACCTGCCCTGGGATGTTTTCTTGTACAGTGACATGTGGTTTTTAAAAATTTTGTATTCAGCCTTAGGGTTCAAATAGTTCTTTAAAAAGTCATGTATTCTAACTTTCTACCCCATGCACAAATCTCCCTCACAACATCCAGGATGCATAACCATTCAACTGCTGCCTGAAAACTGTCCTTCCCCTAAAAGACAGGAAATCCTACTGTATAAGACAGCTTATTCCAGTTCATAATTTGTTTTTCTTCCTACAAGAAGGTGTTTGGAAAGAAAGGAAATAAGATATTGCGGCACATTATTATCACTTGTTGAACTTATGCCTGAAACTGTTATTAACACATGGATCAAGATAAATGGGGACATAAACAGGTTGCATGGTAATGTAAGAGGAAGGAGGGAGACCATAAATCCACTGCTGTAGTCTTTTAAAAAACTACTTGTTCTAATAATAATAATAATAATACATGATAAGGGCAAAAAAAATGCAAAAATACTAAAGGATTAATGTAAAAACTTAAGAGTGCCACCACTTCCCATTTCTAATCATACTCTTCAAAGGTAACCATTATTAAATTTTTTGTATATCCTAGCAGATTCTTTCTATGCTCATGTAGACATACCTGTATTATATATGTATTTCTTTTTTTTTTTTTTTTTTTAGATTTTATTTATTATTTGACAGAGATAGAGAGCACAAGTAGGCAGAATGGCAGGCAGAGGGAGAGGGAGAAGCAGGCTCTCTGCTGAGCAGGGAGCCGGACGTGGGGCTCGATCCCAGGATCATGACTTGAGCCGAAGGCAGCCGCTTAACCGACTGAGCCACCCAGGCACCCCTATATGTATTTCTTATACTATACAAATATGACAATATACTGTTTTGTAAACCTTTTCACTTAAACATATTGGGGCATCTTTCCATATCAATACATAGGGCTCTATCTTCTTTTTGTTTTATATTTATCTATTAAAGATTTTATTTATTTATTTGAGAGAGAGAGAGAGAGAGTACAAGCTGGGAGAGAGGCAGAGGGAGAGGGGGAAGGAGACTCCCCGCTGAGCAGGGAGCTCGAGTCGACTCAGGGCTCAATCCCAGGACCCTGGGATCATGACCTGAGCCAAAGGCAGACGCTCAACCAACTGAACCAGCCAGGCACCCCTCTACCTTCTTTTTAATAGCTAATTCCACAGTATAAATATACCATCATTTATTTATTCAGATCTATATTGATGACATTTATTTTCATTCTGTTCTAATTGTTATACAAAGCTAGAATGTATCCTTCCTATAGTTTCAATAATTTTTGTTTTAAATCATTTGGAATAAACCTAACTACCACTTACCAGCTCTTTAAACACTTGAAAATCACCATCATATGGGGGCAAATGGGAGAACAAATACAAGTTTTGAGTTATAATATTGGGATATCAGAAATCAATAGGGGAAATGATTTCCTCAAATAAAAACAATCTAAATGTCTGACAACACATTAAAATAGATGCCTACATTATGGCCTATGAGGCTGATGGGCTATTACATAATGATCAGAAACATGAAGACTGCAGCATCATGACAAATATAACGCTAAGTGAGAGAAGACATAGTTACATGGAACCAAGAACTATGAAATATGTCTGCATATGAAAAGAAGAGATACTCAAATGAAATGTAGCTTAGTTAGGGTGCTAAGAGCATGGATCACCATTTCCTTTCAAAATATCCTTTAATATTTTATAATTTAGTTTCTATGGTGAATGAAAAAAGAAAAACTGAGAGCTATTACAAAGATGAGGATCGTGATTCTCAGTTTCAGGGCCCTCAGTGCCCTCTTTCTTCCCTGATTATTTTGGAGATATCAACTGTCACAGTAATAATCAGGTCTTGAAATTTCCTGATGGCAAAGCTACAATCAGCAAACAAAGCATGACATGTGACTGTCCACAAGAGAACAGAATGGAATGGAATGGAAGGTGTTAGAGATTAAACAAGAAAAAGAATGGACAATCAGGAAGAGTTCCAACTTAAACCATGTTCACAATCATCCAGTGCTACCATTCTATCTTCTCATGGATAGAGAACTGGTAAGAATTTCCAGATCATATGGTCAGGGCAATATGGGGGTCAAAAACCCAAGGTAAAGATTAAGACCTGGGTACTTAAGGAAGAAATGGTTATACTCTCAAGCCAACACAAAGTTCCTATTTCAGGAATTTAAAGTTTCACACTCTGGTCAGAATACCATTCTTTAAATTCATAAGCACTCATTCCTCCCAAAAAACTTCATCCATTTTTTTAAAAAGATTTATTTATTTATTTGAGAGAGAGAGTGTATGTGTGAGTGCCAGTTGGGTGGGGTGAGGAGCTGAGGGAGGAGAGACAAACCCAAGCAGACTTCGTGCTGAGCACAGAGCCAAACACAGGGCTTGATCCCACAACCCCAAGATCATGACCTGAGCTGAAATCAAGAGTGGGACGCTTAACCAACTGCGCCACCTAGGCGCCCCTCATCCATTTTATAAGCACTGATTAATTCCTTGAACAAATCTAAGTCACAATGGGCTTTTTTTTTTTTTTTTAGGTATTCTTTGTCATTGATGCCCAAATATTTTGCACATCACTGGCCTGTGATGAATAATGACAGACAAACACTAGTGAGTAAAAATGATTACATTATTTTGGTCACTGTGTGCCTTCGGCATGAAAGATAGTTTATTTACAATGCCACATCACCTTGGTTCTGAAGAGAGTGGCATATAAGCTCTGGCTGTTTAAATATTAACTACTGATGAGTCACATTTGCAGCTGGAACTCACTCTAGAAAAATAGGGAGAGAAATGTTCATGCTTGTAAGGACTGGGTGTTCATGCACATATTTATAGTAAGACATGGTGAAAACTTATCTACTTTCTTGTCAAATGATTTACTTTGAAAATAAATTTCCTTTTTTGGCCATCCCCAGGAAATATTTTTATTAATAACTTGGCAAAAATCTAAAAAGGCATGCTTATCAAATCTTCCCAACTTTTTTCTTTCACCAAAATACTTCCTAACTGCCTATCATGTGAATGAACTATGTTGGGCCTTGAGATAAACTTGAGACATAAGGAAACAGAAGATACAAGCCTTGTTCTCCAGAGCTTATGGTCTCATTGCAGGGCTGGGGGTTGGAATATGCAATCACAATTAAAGAATATTCAATACATGATCACCAGGAACAGAATCAGGATTGAAAAAAATCCCAATATGGCATTTAAGAGGTTTAGGTGTTCAAAATCAATTATATAACCACAAAGTGCAGAAAGTCTGGGTTGACAGCAACTTGTATAAAAAAAGATGTAAAGGTTTCAGCTGAGTAAAACTCCATAAAAGCATAAAAGTCAACTAGTGAAATGGCTGTTAAGATAGCTAATCTAAATTATTAACAATATTGTATCCAGACCAAGGAAGATAATAATGCCACTAACTCCACATCCAGAGTTAGTGGTGCTGTTTTATGAGGCTCATTTAAGAGGAACATAACAAAACGAGGAGAGAGAGGGAGGGAGGGAGAGGGAAGGAAAGAAAGAGAGTGAGACAGCATGTACTCATGCTTGACAGTGGTGATAGTGAAGTATCCATAAAACATATATACAGAAAGAGTGAAGGAACTGAAGACATTTGCCTTGAAAGAGGAGTTGGGGTGAGTGAAGGGGGTAGCATATAACAGCTGTGATGCCTCTGAGCTGGTAACAGAGAGCTTAACTGTGCTACATGGTAATAAAGGCAAATTTTGGCCCCATATGAAGAATTTCCAGTGCCCTGGGCTTTCCAACACTGAACTTCCTCGAAGAGGAGTAAACTCAATGGTTAGTAGTAGTCAAGCAGAGATGCATGATCATTTGTTAAGAAAACCCTAGGAGCAATTCTTACACTGGGTAGAAATTGTAACAGATTTCTGAAGCTCTTCCTATCTTAGAAAAGCTTGTTGCTACCTTGTTAGCTGCAGGCAAAAATATTACAAAGATGACACTCACCATAGCTACTTTTTAGAGCAGTTAACAATCTCAAAAAGCAGAAAAGGAGTCAGGAATCACCACTGAACTTCATGTAAGATCTAGAAGGCTTTGTGACTTTGAGATGATTGCCACAAGTACTGGGATGGAGACCAATGATGGCCAATAACTGGCCTGACCACTCAAACAGAGCTCTTGCTATCCCCACTAGTCTCAGAGGTTGCCTTTTCCTTCCTGCCTTAAGTGAAAGGCAATTTTTTTAAAGTCCCCTTTCCTTCAATCATCTCCCCATTTAATCCTTTTCACTGCATGAAGAATGTCAAAACTTCAAGAATCTGCAATATTCTCCTGTATTCCAGAAGAGCACAGATGCTATTCCTACATAACAGGTTCATGAAATTTTTGGCTACATATCAAAAAGGGAAGATTGGCCTGATCTGATGGGTCTACTGGGAAGGGCTTACAGAAGAAATCCTGCAGACTGGCCTGGTCACCTTACTCAGGCCCCCTCAAACTTCTAAGTTGGGCTGGATCTAGCATGTTTTACCTGAGCCTTAGATTTGTGAAACATGTATAAATATATTTATTATAAATGAGCTGTGATAATTGTCACCCTGAAATTTATAAAAACAGGAACAACATAACAGCCAACTTCAAAAGTTTAGTTCTGGGAAGACAAGACTCAAGTTACACAAATGTCCTGTGAACTCAGGTTCAATCTTAAATCCTATCTTAAATCCTATGCCAATTTTAAAACCTATGCCTGGAACATTCCATATTTAAGGATATAATCAATGAACACACATATGCTGAAAGGCTATTGTGAGCAAGAACCCATTTAGGTTCAATGAAAGACAGATGCCTATCTTGGCCTTGCTAGGTTATGACTATGGCTGATTACTGCCACAGTCGGGATATAAGACCACTTGAATAACACTGTGTGGCTCTTATAGAATTCTATATATTCTAGGAAGTGAAACTCAAATTCCTTCAATAGTACCTCCAATAGTGGTTCTTGAAATAAAAACATGTTTCAGTCATTCACATAAAACTGTCACACTGAAGAAAGCATAAAGCAGAGGAATGTTGACTAATGTCTAACAATGAAACTAGTGCTGAACAATTTTGTCTTTAGCAAGAGGTATCCTATAGGTACAACCTCCTTAGCGTTGGTAACATTTGCATAGTCAAGACATTTTTCTGGAAGCCGGTAAGATATTTCAGAAATTAGAGCTTTTAGGTAAAAAAAAAATAGGCATGTTTTAAAAAATTATAAATTTAATTAAAAAATCCTCAAAGGTCATAGGTTATTACAATAACATAAGATAGGTCTTCCAAATTAAGAGAATAATGGATAAAATGACAGTTTTATGGTATTTTGGAACGTGTATTTTAGTATGTCTTTAAAACGGATATAAAGTCTCAATATGATAAGATATTGCTTGCAAATTACCAAATCCTCCTCCTTTCTTTTGGTATAAAGAAATGAATGAAAAGAGAAGGAAACTACCAAAAAGCGATACCCCATACAATGTGTATTTCAGGTGGGTAAAAGCATTCAAAAGGCTGATTTGTGGGCATGGCACATCACATGGCACCTCACAGATCCCCAATCAACTGTCCCTCCAGGAACCAGAGAACAAGTAGCTTTAGTTGACCATGTTTATTTACCTATCCAGCAAGCAGGGGAGATATATGGTCTGGTAAAAAAACGGTCAACTAGACAAGAAAATTTGCATACTTTTGGGCTTTCAGCTAAGCTATATGCTAACTAAGCACATGGAGAAAACAGACTTGACTTACCTGCACTGCCGAGCTGTTTATAAAACCTGTACTCTAAATGAAGCTGTGGAGCACGTGATTTTATTGGTTCCTGAAACCCAAGAAGAGAAATTGTGATCAGATGTAGACAAATAAAATTTTTCCACTCCTAGGTTTTCAAAGTAAACCAGGGCTAAGACCACTTAATATTTTAGAGATGATATCCATATATGATAGCATTTTCTTACCACAATTTCTCTTTGAAAACACAGCTAGGGGAAGATGAAGCTGAAGTATATACAATCCCTTCCATGGATATTTAAGTACAAATACTCTGTATGAGCCATCATTCAAGGATAGCTCCCTCACCATGAAGTATTCTCCTGAAATGTATTCTCCTAGAAAACCAGATGTGAAACCTTTTAATGAAAGACCAGCATGTATTCCCTGCCTGTTTTATTATGAATTTTGGGTGATAAACAGTATTATTTTTAGAAAAATGATATATGCTCCGAAAAAAATTTCAAATATACAAAAATTAGGAAGAGACCAAAAATAATCTGGGATCCTATCATTTTAAAGAAAAGCACTATTAACATTTTGGTGACTGTCCTTCCAAATATTTATACATATATTTAGATACAATATAGACTTGAAAATATATTTAAAATAAATGAAATCATACCATATTTTTCTTCTGTGTCTTTAAATTCAACAACATAATGATGACATCTTCCCATGGCAGTAAATAGCTTTATATAATTTTTTTTTTTTTTTTAAGGAGGCTCCACGCCGAACATGGGGCCTGGACTCAAGACCTTGAGATCAAGAGTCATATGCTCTACCGACTGAGCCAGCCAGGTGTTCCATAAAGCTTTATATAAATTTTAATAGCTGTAGTATTCCCCTGTGTGTGTGTGTGTACACATATACCATAATTTTCGGACATTTTGGCTGTTTTCAGTTTTCATTATTATGAATAATCCTGGAGGAACATTATATGCATATTTATTTTTACACTTAAGAAAATTAAAGATTGTAAATGCAATTAAAATATGTATCTTAAAAAAATAAAATATGTACCTTTAATCAATATGATGTTCAAGTTTGCAAAAATAGTGTTTTTTAAAGACCATGGAGATAAAACAGCCAAACTACCACATTTTGCTCTACATCAAACTTTAAGAACTGGCTGGTTAATTATTCTGAACTGACAGTATACTGGGCAGCTAGTTAACAAGAAAATCAAACATTACCCTGGAAAGTAGATCTATGTACCCATTAGGATAGCTATTATCAAAACCATAGAAAATAAGTGTTCATGAGGATGTGTATTGCTGGTGGGGATGTGAAATGGTACAGCTATTATGGAAAACAGTTTGGAAGTTTCTAAAAAAATTAAACATAGAATTACCATGTGATCCAGCAATTCCACTTCTGGGTATATGCCTAAAAAACTGAAAGCAGGGACTCAAACTGATATTCGTATGCCCATGTTCATAGCAGCATTATTTACAATAATCAAATGGGGGAAGGGACCCAAGTATCTATCAACAAATGAACAAATAAAATGTGATTATATTTTGCTACACATACACACACACACACACACACACACACACACAAATGTTATTCAGCCATGAAAATGAAAGACATTTGGACACACACTACAATGTGGATGAACCTTGAAGACACTACGCTAAGCAAACTAAGCCAGACACAAAGGGTCAAATACTGCATGATTCACTGATATGAGGTACCTAGAGTAGTCCAATTTACGGAGACAGAAAGTTAAATGGTGGTTGCCAGCGGCTGTGAGGGAGGAGATGGAGAGTCAGTGTTTAATGGGAACAGAATTTCAGTTGAGGAAGATGAAAAAGTTCTGGAGAAGGATGGTGGCAATGGTTGCACAACAATGTGAATGTATTTAATGCCAAAGAGCAGCACACTTAAAAATGGGTTAAAATGGAAAATTCTAGATACAATTCTTTATCAGATATATGATTTTTAAATTTTCTCTCCCATTCCATGGGTTGTCTTTTCACTGTATTCAGAGTCCTTTGATATACAAAAGTTTTTAATTTTTATGAAGTCCAATTAATCTCTTTTCTTGCTTGCGCTTTTTGTGTCATATCTAAAAAATCACTGCCAAATCCAATGTCATGAAGCTTTTCCCCTAAGTTTTCTTCTAAGAGATTTATAGTTTTGGCTCTTACATTTAGGTCTTTGATCCATTTTGAGTTAATTTTTTATGTATGATGTAAAGTAAGGGTTCAACTTCAATGCACATGGATATCTGGTTTTCCTAACAACATTTCTGTAAAAAGCTGTCCTTTCTCCAGTGAATGGTTACTTGTCCTTTTATAAAGATAGGCTCAAAAGAAGGAGATTCCACGGTTTCCCTTGATAATCCGTGAACCCACTTGTTTTCTATATTTTTCTTAAGATATAGAATCCAGAAATCACAGAATTCAGAAGTTTCCTTGAAGTTATCCAGTCTATCCCTTTGCTGCTAGGAAGGTTTTATCTAAATCAATTCAGGCAGGCTGAACTAGTTCACATCCTTAATGAGCTCCATGAAAGAACTCATATCCTTCTTTGATTATAAAATCAGCAATCATCAGAGTTGAACTTCAAGCCTCTCAAGATTCTTGTAGTCAAAAGAAAAAGTACATAAGACTAATTATACTGTAAAGTCACTTCTTTATTAATTTATGTCTTCAAATAGAGAAGGATCACTCTTGAGAGTCTCCCATTTGGCTTTAGATCTTCCACTGTAGCACCATTAAAGCAGCCAATTATGGAATTTGTCCTTCAGAAAAATCCCTAATAATTCACAAGGATCCAAACAGAAACAGGACAACAAATTAATATGGAACCAGAGATTTATCTTTCTGGAGGTTTTTTTTCTGGAGAAAGTCTTTGGATTCTGACAAACCACAAGGAGCAATGAATGAAAAAGCCACAGATCCTTCTTCAAACATAATACTCTAAAACTTCACAGTGGACACCTTGATAGGAAATACTCAATCTGATGTTGGGTAACTAAGCTAGCAGATTAAGAAAAAAGCAAAAACTCTTGAGAGTTACAAGGCTGAAAGTGGGCACAGAGGTCACATATATTCAGACATGAGGAGATTTTTATCACAGATGAAAGGACTTACACCCTTTAGGCCAACCCCTTTAGCATATAGTTGAAGCCTGCTCAGACAATTAGAGCTTCAAGGCGCTCTTCTGGAAGCACTATAAATAAAGTACATTATAAACACTGAGTCTATGTCTTGTGGAAGACAGCAAGATTAGCAGCATGGAGAGATTTTTTTTTTTTTAACAATTGTTAGAAAACTTCTGTTAAAAAGAACCTGAGAAATCTTGGTGATGGGGTAAAGGAAGGGCTCATTAAACTATTTTATGTTGTATATGATTTTTTAAAAAGGTTCCTAGAAATCTAAGAAACAAAAGCCCACAATGAAGATCCAAACAAAGTAGAAGGAAAACAGTACCAGCAGGGCTTCCTTATATTTCTGTGCCAGATGCTGATCACATTTCCACAGAGGGCTGGCTATTTGCCAGAATCAGTTATTCTGGAACACACGTTTGTCTGAAATCCTAAACCAAAAGCAGACGGCTACCTTGTAGGACTATAATGCTTAAGGCAAATTTTGCTGTTACAATGAAAAGAGCTCAATTACTGCCCTCCTAACTCCCATGGAGAACACAGCCCAACAGCAAGAGAGGAGGCCCACAGACAAGCCTTTATTTAAGATTTCTTTGAAAGACAAATAAGCTCCTGAGATACTGGATGACATGAAGTCTATTTTTAGCTTTCACTCTTAGCCATACAAAGTAGAATAAAGTTTAATAAACTATAAGTGAAATGCAGTGATCCATCATGTGAACAATATGTTATTAGCTTATCTAACGAGGTTAACTAGTATGAACTTGGAAGAAGAAATCTAGATAGAAAAGATTGTCCCTAACAAAAAGCCTCAAGAGAAGTCTTGATAAACAAAAGTACAGTAACAAAGATACAGTATTGAGACAGTATTTTAAAGTGTTTCAGGAGCTACTTCTTCCTGTTACTAGTCCAACTTACTGAAGCAGTAAAACAGAAAAAGTAAAAAAGCAGATGAACTAGGGAACACTTTTACAGAACCAAATTCCTATAAATAAAAAATACGGTTAATCCTTTGATATTCAATCTGAGAAAATGTTTGGCCTGCATTGTTACATGCATTACCTGTCTTCCTGCTTCCATTTCTCCAACAAGAGTTCCAAGTCAACAAACAAAACACTTGGTTCCCTAGCAGCTACCTGCTCTAAGCCCTGCTTCCTATCCATGTCTTTGTAGAGAGACCAATCTGGTAACTGTCTGATAGTTGTCTTCACAAGACAACTCTGACTTTTCTATAAACTGACAAGTTCAATCCACACACAGAGCAGGTGTGGATGTGGTAAGTGCAATTCATTAAAAAAGAACAGCATTATCACAATTATCACAAAATACTTCCTTCAATCATTACCTCCTCTGTCTTCCAACTAATAAAGCCCCAAACTGCCTGCAAATCCTGGGAGACTTACTAGGAAGACAAACATTTACACAGTATCATAGAAACTAGTCATATGACATATTTCATATGACTAGAAATGATTTTGTATTGACCTTAAATATAACATACAAAATTTTCTTCTAAAATTACTCTTCCTCAAAAATAACATATTTTTTTTAACAGGATGCTATCTTTAATGACCACGTCAGTTATTCATAAGATTAGTACTGACAAAACCAAGCCAACTTCTTGTTTCAAATCTGACCACAAGAGTTTCACATTTGACAGCTTTTTAAGGCAATGATTTGATGATCAGATTTGGTTCTCTACTACTAAGTATATTAATAAATACCTTACATTTAAAAAATGGATTAGTTATAGTCAAGCAAAAGAAAATGATAAAATTTCCAATGGTTTTATCTTTTAAAACAGCACTGTGAAAGGCACAAACTTCGAAATTACAAGTCTTCTAGCAATTGTTTTTCTTCGTTATTTTTTAATAACTATTTTTTGATTCATTGTTGCTGAAACTATAGTTAGCATCATCTAACTATATAGCATTACACAGTGTACAGTGATTCATCACTGTAACACTACATATATGGTTGAAGGAAAGTGACTATGTGGGATCATATGCAAAGGGAAAAAAAATTAGTATTTTTGTGAATGCTTACAACTATTTCTTGTAAAAAGATATGTGAGGGATGAGAGCACCAAAACATAATTACCACAAATATAAATTCTACTCACCAGTTTGATAGCTACATATTCATTGGTGTAGAGATTTTTACCTAGGGGAAAAGCAGAATGTATATGTTTTAGTGACATTTATTTTGGGAAATGCAAAGCAAAATCTTAGCTTACAGGGTCATGAGAAAGGTCACATTCCCAACGCTATTCACATATATGAAACATGATTTATAAGTGAAAAGCTAAACAGAGATAATGAGACCCAGTAAGACAAGAATAGAAACCACTTGAGAATTTGGAAATTTAAGTTAGACGTGAGAACTTAAAAAAAGAAAACAAATCTCTTTTCTCTCTCACACGCATTTTGTTATTTATTATTTCCCAACTATTAAACTATGAAGCAAACCAAGAAATGCCAGAATGTCAAAGACACAAATTTTAACTCTTGGCACAACAAACACAAACCCTCAATTTTTTAAACTCACTAACAAATGGGGATTATATATTATTTGTCATGGTATTTAGTGTCAACTTGGCAAAAAGGACAGTGTGAAATAAAACCAATTACTGCCCTATCGTCCTTTTGGAAGACTCATCTAAGTAGATGATTCTCAAAGCTGTTGTGATTCTTCACCAGAACTCTAGCTCTTTATGAGAAAACAGCTCTTCACATGGACAACACTTAGACGTCTCAAAGTTCTTCCTGCAACATTAACAATTTTTTCCTCTCAACTTCTCTACCTGTATAAATGGAATCAATATTCTCCTAGACATCTAAAGTAAGTGCCTGGAGTGAGGATAAGGATGAAAGCAGCAATTAACCACTTGGTAAGCCCATACCCCATGCTGGGTACCCTCACCTGCCCATCTCTACTGATTCTTGAAGGCTAATTCTAATTCCTCCTGAGTGTTTAATTATGGCATTGGACTTCACATTACTTCTTATATATCCGTCCTATCTTAATCGGCTAGATTATAAATATTTTTTTTAAAGACTTTATTTATTTATTTGACAGAGAGATAGCGAGAGCAGGAACACAAGCAAGGGGAGTGGGAGAGGGAGAAGCAGGCTTCCTGCCGAGCAGGAAGCCCGATGTGGGACTTGATCCCAGGACCCTGGGATCATGACCTGAGCCGAAGGCAGAGCCACCCAGGTGCCCTAGATTATAAATATCTTGAGGGTAGGAATTTTATCTAACTGTTCTCTCAATGTCCTATGGTGCTTAAGACCAAGTTCTGCACATCTCAAAGACACCCCAAACCTGATTGATGAAAAGTAACTGGCACATATAGTATAATTACTTTTTTTTTTAAGACTTTTTTTTTTTTTAATTTGACAGAGAGAAACACAGCAAGAGCAGGAACACAAGCAGGGCGAGCGGGAGAGGGAGAAGCAGGCCTCCCACTGAGCAAGGAGCCCAATGTGGGGCTCAATCCCAGGACCCTGAGATCATGACCTGAGCCGAAGGCAGACGCTTAACGACTGAGCCACCCAGGTGCCCCTTTTTTTTAAGATTTTATTTATTTATTTGACAGAGAGAGACACAGCGAGAGAGGGAACACAAGCAGGGGGAGTGGGGGAGGGAGAAGCAGGCTTCCCGCTCAGCAGGGAGCCCGATGTGGGGCTCGATCCCAGGACCCTGGGATCATGACCTGAGCGGAAGGCAGATGCTTAACGACTGAGCCACCCAGGCTCCCGTATAATTATTTTTTAAATAATACATAGAGGGGTGCCTGGGTTGCTCAGTCGTTGGCCATTGGCCGTCTGCCTTTGGCTCGGGTCATGGTCCCAGGGTCCTGGGACCAAGCCCTGTATCGGGCTCCCTGCTTGGTGGGAAGCCTGCTTCTCCTTCCCCCACTCACCCTGCTTGTGTTCCCTCTCTCGCTGTGTCTCTCTCTGTCAAATAAATAAATAAAATCTTTAAAAATAATAATAATAATACATAGAAGTAAATGTTGTATTTATACATACACACACATATATGTACATAGTTGAATATATATGCATGGAAAAGGACATAGAAAGATGTATATTAAGGTATTAAAATGACTGTTTCTTAGTATTTTCTGATTTTTATATACTATAGTTTGTTTTTATAATGAACAACATGCTGCTTGCAATATAAGTTCCTATTTTAACCAGGATCTAGACAACAGATGGCCCTTTGCAAACCATACTATTATATTTTTAATACTGCTATCAGGTTGCCAAGCACCTTTATGCGTCAAAGAGTACACTAATTTAGGAATAACTTTTGTCTGCAAATAACATAATAAAGAGGACTCACAGATTGCCAGAGAAATACCTAAGAAACCATTTTAAGATGAACAACTTTTTTAAAGAAGAAAAGTAGAAAACAGATATTTTTTTCTCTATATATTAACTGCATTAAGCTTCTAAAAGTTAATTTGTGTTTCTGATTAATCCTCTCACCAAAAACATTTTTAAAAATATATTTGATGAGATTGTGTGAAAGATACTAATAACTTGGAGAGGATAGTTGAAGTAGAAACAGACAATAGAGGCAGATTAAAACTCCAATTTGGCAGGGCATCTCATATTTGTGTGGATTCCTTGCATGTATAAAATTAAATTTTATTTTCTCCAAAAACAGGGGCGGCACCTGGGTGGCTCAGTGTGTTAAGCCTCTGCCTTCAGCTCTGGTCATGATCCCAGGGTCCTGGGATTGAGCCCATATTGGGCTCTATGCTTAGTACAGAGTCTGCTTCTTCCTCTCCCTCTGGTCTTCCCCCTGCTCATTCTTGCGCACACTCGCTCTCAAATAAATAATCTTTAAGAAAAAAAACAAAAACCTTCAACTTGGCTACAGACTTATCCCACACCAGATACAATACTGCATAAGATTTTTCAGGACAGCCCTTCCTGGCACAGTATAAGCACTATTATTGTGACCCAAAACCAATTTTGGCACAAGGCTGACCCTAAGAACTTAGTATCACTTAGAGGAAAATGGTCAAGTTTAAAATTGTAAACATGTTTAGGAGTCTTTATGAATTGGACACCACCCGCCCACCCCCTGCCCAGCCAGTTTTTTTAACAGTAAGAATTCCTATGGGGGGTAGAGGCACCAAAATTCACCCCTTACTCATTTAAAGTATAACATGCCTTTACTGTCAAAGAATTAACTTAACCTTTGAAGTACATGCTTAACGTAACAGATCTTCAACAGATACAACATTTAAGTAAAATAAAGTGGTGGTGTAAGTGTAAGAGTAATAAACCTAGATTCTGATCTGTGTATTTATTAAGTATATATATTTAAAACATACCAATAACTGAGAAAGGCAGTTTAATGGACTGTGAAAAGAGAGAAGGCAATTCTCAGGGAAGAAATTCTTTTCTTTCTTTCTTCCCCCCATCTACTTCCCGGCTAGCGTCTTAAAAAAATGAGTTGAATTTTAATAGATGAAGAAGGGGAAAAGGCATCCCAAAGCAAAGAAACTGTATGAAAAAACAAAAAAAATCGACAAAGTATATGGTATAGTCTAACAATGATGGGTGGTCTGGGAGTAGATGAACTGTAAGTTGCATCATGAGGATCAGGATGGAGCAGGAATAGGCAAAGAGTGGTTAGGGTAGCAAAAGAGACTAGAAAAGTAAGGTTAGGGCCACATAAGAAAAATCCTCAATGCCATCTTGAAATTTAAAACAAAAAGTTTTTGTGGGGTAGTGACATGATCAGATCTGTGATTCTGAATAACCACTTGTGAGGAAGCATAAATGATGACCTAGAAAAATAAGAGACCAGGGGTGCCTGGGCAAAACAGCTGGTTAAGCCTCTGATTCTTGGTTTCAGATCAGATGGTGATCTCAGGGTTGTGAGATCGAGCCCTGCAACGGGCTCTCTGCGCTTAGCGTGGAGTCTGCTCCTTCTGCCCCTCCCCTCCGTGCTCTCTCTCTAAAATAAATAAATCTTTTTTAAAAAGAAGGAAAGAAAAATAAGAGACCAAAGGTAGGGGAAAGCATTTGAACATTTAATACCCAGCCTATGCAATATCAGACATCTAACACTCAGTTCTCACCCTGCAGAGACTGTATTCTAGCTCCTCACACAGGGCCTTGCACAGGTGGCTCAGTTATTAAATTAATCACATAATGTGATGAGTTAAAAGAGAAATATGAACAGGTTAATAGAGGAGCTTGGATGAGGGAGGGTAAAGCATTTGGCCACAAGTGGCATTTGAGGTGAGCCTTGAAGGGCAAAGAGAGGAGACAATAAAGGGTATTTCATCATATATAATAAAATACTAATTTGAATAGTGAAGTGGAAACATGATAGAAAATGTGCAGAATCTGATATACTGCGGGTAGATCAATACGAATGGAACACAAAGTATATGGAGAGAAATGGTGAGAAGTAAAGCCAGAAAGATCCAATAGGGACAGGTGAATAACCTTGAACGCCAGCTTCTTACTCTAAGGTATTCATAACCACGCATACGTGAAGATATGTCAGGGCATAAGCTACACAACTAAGACACACTTTTCCTAGATCTTCACTTTTCTTTGAAGATTTGGGGAAAATCTTTTTTATAGTTAAGCAAAAGTTATTACAGAAATTGCACAGATTTCATTTGAAGAAAAAAAAATGCAAGAGTTTAAGGAAATCCCAGGCACTTATAGATGTGCTTCTTCCAGAGTCCGGAGGGGGGCGTTCTCACCAATCAGTGAGGAAGCTTTTTCACATTTTCCCTATGTTCAGCTGGGCAGCCCAGTTTTCACAATGTATTTCACTTTCTACAGTGTGAACCTTCCATCTCTTGTGAGCCAGGTGATGCCAGGGAGAGAGGTGATTTAGCCATCCAACTGCTTCATATATAGACTTGCCACTAAGTTCTCTGTTTTTACTCCTTCTGCATCCTTACTTTCTGAGTTCCTAGTGTCTCCAATTCTTGAGCTTAACTGGTGTATTTTATATTACAAACTGGCCTAACCTTTCAATCATCAGCTTTCTCTGAACTAAGTCAGTTGCCACTGAACTATCGGCTTTCTAGCTTCCGAAATTTTATTAACATTTCTCACCTGTTTTCCTCTTCTCTCCCACTTTTTTTTTTTTTTTGGTTCTTTGCGGTTTTATGACTTTAAAGGTCAAAAAGAATGTTCAACTCATCCTCTTATCCCTAAGCAACAAACATAGTATTTGATATTTAATAGGTAACAGATACTAGCTGCAGTGAACCAAATTAACATACAGAGAAGGTTCTTCTGAGAAAGTTCTAGGATAATAAAAAAAGAAGCCTAGTTTACAATCAGATATGGATAATCCTAAATGCAAATCAGGAGTTTTGACTTCCTTATTCAGCTTGCTGTGAAACCAACAAAGGTCTTGTGCTAAGAGAAAAAGCATAATGGTGAAATACTAATTATTAATCTGGCCCCAAAGCAGAAAATAAAAGAGAGGAGAATACCTAGAAAGAAGATGAAGGGGAAGCTTTGATAGCAAAACATTTAAAAAATAACATCTACCACACACAGTGTGATTATGAGCATTACATGAGTTAGAATATGTGAAAGTACTTTGTAAACTGCAAGGTGCTAGATAAACCTAATTTTTATCTACCTCTTTTATTATTGCAGGGTATGAACCAATATTTCCTGGCAGAAAACGACTTAAAAAATACGATTTATAATCAAGGTATTTCAAAGAAAAAAACTAGTAACCTTTGGATTATATGAAAAGATGAGGGATAAGAAGAGAAGGGTCAAAAATGATGTCTCCACTAGTGGACAACAGAAAGAGAACCAAGAGAGGAAGCACTCTTACACTCTACCATGATGATGCCTCCTTCCAAGTTCCCACTAAACCTAAAGTAAAAGACAATTACAAAATGTCTCTCAGCTTCAACTTTCATACCTACATAAAAAAATATAATCACAGAAACATAATGAATGAAACAGCCTATGTTAACAAGAAATGTGATGGCTGTTACATCACAAAATGCTGGCTTGTGTTTGCTTACTTTCTCTGGGGGCACCAAGAGAACTGAACACATGTCACCCTCTTACAAAGCAATTATCCTTATTCCTAAGAGGCAGTGGAGGTGACTGGATAATTCTCTTGAGCTATGCATCACTCAAATGAATTCCTCTGCCAGAGGGCATCATTAAGACTGAACAGACCAACACAAAATGCAGCCATGTGGAAAGCTAGACAATCACGCAGCCACTGTCCTCCTCAGTGATATACTTACTCAAAAATTTTGCTCTGGAAGAACTACAAAAATAGAGGGTTAAAATCCTTCCCGTTTAAAATGAATGACTACTTCAGCTGAAATGTATTTATTAAGTATATATATTTAAAACATACCAATAACTGAAAAAGGCAGGCAGTTTAATGGACAGCAAAATACCATCGATGAGATGGCATAATCCCAAGCACTCAAAGCTTTTAGTATCTGTTGCACAAAATCCACAATGCTTCCCACGCTCACTTCCTGGCTATGAGTTCTTTTATTGTTAATGGAAATGAAACTGCATTACATAGAAGTTTCTGGAGCTCTACATCTAAACTCAGCCCTTTTGAAGCAGCAGTCCTGGATGTGAGGCTGCCCATAAAACCCACTGCATGAAGACTTCCTATTGCAGTAAGTCACCTACAGAGACAACATTTACTGTAAGCTTCATCAGACACAGCATTATTTCAAAGAACCAGCAGGTCTCAGTTCTCAGAGTCACACTAATAAAGGAACCTACAGCCTCAGGTTCTCAGTTTAGTTAGATCTCCAGCTGTCACATTTTCTTGCCCTAAAGTGAAAGTAGTACATTTATAAATTACTACCTAGAACTTGTAAAAAAAAAAAAAAAAAATCCAGCCAAATGAACTTGAGGTACTTTGTGTTCAAACAAGAAACCACTTTTATGTAACTCAGATTGGTTACCATGCCTATTTAGGGGAAAGAGGACAGACTGGCCTAATGCCTCCACCACCCAGAGAACATCTTTTTAAGCAGGCAGTATGATTAGGGGTAAGAAGATAACAAAATGGCACCATAACTTTAAAGAAAAAAGCCACAAGTCTTTTTCATTATTACTAACTTAATTCTACTAGTATATTAGTATAATGTGCAAAAATATTTCCCAAATGGTTAGCAGTTAACAGCAAGAAAAAGATTTCTCGGGGCTCCTGGGTGGTTCAGTCGTTAAGCGTCTGCCTTCGGCTCAGGTCATGGTCCCAGGGTCCTGGGATCGAGTCCCACATCGGGCTCCCTGCTCAGCAGGAAGCCTGCTTCTCCCTCTCCCACTCCCTTTGCTTGTGTTCCCTCTCTCGCTGTGTCTCTGTCAAATAAATAAATAAAATCTTAAAAAAAAAAAGAATACAATTTCTCCGTGTGCTAAATTTTTTGAAGGACTTACTTATCAATATCAGTAGTATATTATAAAAAAACTTATTACATCTTGCTTAACACTTGTGACAACATAGAGCATGTTTACTATTAATATGCAAAACATGTCTATTTTATTTATTTTAAAGATGTCTATTTTAGACAATATTAAAATGTTTTCTCAACTGCAGGACATGATCCATTAGTGGAGTGTGAAATAAATAAATACAGGAGGTCATGACCAACATGTTCTTTAAAGAAAAACAGTGTAAAATAAAAAAATACAGTACACCACACTTGGCAAGGGTATTATTTCATGAAATGTTTGCTGCAGATATACATACGTATTAAATTGTGTAGCATTGGATCACAATATAATTTATTTTTTTAGTGTGGGTCATAGTCAAAAAAATAAAAGCCATCAATAAAAACCTTCCAGAGACACCTGGCTCACTCAAGTGGTGGAGCATGTGAGTCTTGATCTTGGGGTCATGAATTCAACCAAAACAACAAGATACCTTTAGAAATAAACCTAACCAAAGAGGTGAAAGACCTGTACTCTGAAAACTGTAAGACAGATGAAAGAAACTGAAGATAACTCAAAGAAATGGAAAAAAGTTCCATGCTCACGGATTGGAAGAACAAATATTGTCAAAATGTCTATACTACTCAAAGCAATCTATACCTTTAAGGAAATCCCTATCAAAATACCAACAGCATTTTTCACAGAGCTAGAACAAACAATCCTAAAATTTATATGGAACCACAAAAGATCCCAAATAGCCAAATCAAAAAAAAAAAAAAAAAAAAAGAAAGAAAAGAAAAGCTGGAGGCATCACAATCCCAGACTTCAGATTATATTACAAAGCTGTAGTAATCAAAACAGTACGGTACCAAGGCAAAAATAGACACATAGATCAAAGAAACAGAATAGAGAACCCAGAAATGAAACCACAACTATATAGTCAATTAATCTTTGACAAAGCCAGGGAGAACATCCAATGGGAAAAACACAGTCTCTTCAACAAATGGTGTTGGGAAATTCAGACAGCAACATGCAAAAGAATGAAACTGGACCACTTTCTTACACCATACACAAAAATCAATTCAAAATGGATTAAAGACTTAATGTGAGACTTGAAACCATAAAAATCCTAGAGAACACAGGCAATAACCTCTTTGACATCAGCCATAGCAACTTCTTTCCAGATGTCTCTAGAGGCAAGAGAAACAAAAGCACAAATAAACTATTAGGGCTTCATCAAAGTAAAATGCTTCTGCACAGTGAAGGAAACAACAACACTAAAAGGCACCCTATGGAATGGGAGAAGATATTTGCAAATAGCATATCTGATAAAGGGGTAGCATCCAAAATCTATATAAAGAACTTCTCAATCTCAACACCAAAAAAATGAATAATCCAATTAAAAAATAGGCAGAAGAAATGGACATTTCTCCAAAGAAGACATCCAGATGGCCAAACGATACATGAAAAGATGCTCCACATCACTCATAATCAGGGAAATACAAATCAAAACTATAATGAGATACAACCTCACACCTGTCAGAAAGGCTAAAATCAATTAACACAGGAAACAACAGGTGTTGTCAATGATGTGAAGGAGAACCCTTTTGCACCGTTGGTGGGAATGCAAACTGGTGCAGCCACCCTGGAAAAGAGAGTTTTCCCTGGAGCTTCCTCAAAAAGTTAAAAATAAAACTACGCTAGGATCCAGCACTCACACCACTAGCTACTTATCCAAAAATACTAATTCAAAGAGATACACGTACCCTGATGTTTATACAGCATTATCAACAATAGTCAAATTATGTAAACAGCCCAAGTGTCCATTGATGAATAGATAAAGATGTGGTATAGGGGCACGTGGGTGGCTCAGTCAGTTAAGTGTCTGCCTTCAGCTTGGGTCGTGATCCCAGGGTCCTGGGATCGAGCTCTGCATCGGGGTCCCTGCTCAGCGGAGAGCCTGCTTCTCTCTCCCTCTGCTGCTCCCCCTGCTTGTTGAAAAAATTATACTTTCCCACATCGAATGGTCTTGGCATACTGGTTGAAAAGCAATGGACCATAGATTCATATCTGATTCTCAATTCTGTTCCATTGACCTATTACGTCTATTCTAATGCAAGTACCACTGGCATTAGATCACTGTTGCTTTGTATTAAGCTTTGAAATAAAAAAAATGTGAGTCATTTAACTTTGTTCTTGTTTTTCAATACCGCTTTGGCTCTTCTGCATACCTTGCAACTCCATATGAATTTCAGGATTAGCCTGTCAATTTCTACAAAAAAGCCAGCTAGAATTCTGACAGAGATTGTGTTGAACTGGAGATCAATTTGGGGACTACTACCATCTTAAGAATATTAAGTTTGATCCCTGAATATGAATGTCGTTCCATGTATTTTGGGCTTCTTTAATTTCTTTCAACATTTTATAGTTTTCAGAGTATAAATTTTATACTCATTTTGTTAAATTTATTCTTTTGATAGTACTGTAAATAGAACTGTTTTCTTAACTTCATTTTCAGATTAAACATAGATATATTTAATAATAATTTGGACCTCTTCTCTCATGACCCATTCCTAGAAGCATATTATTTAATTAGAGAAGTATTGGGGGTGCCTGGGTGGCTCAGTTGGTTAAGTGTCTGACTCTTGATTGCAGCTCAGGTCATGATCTCAGGGTCAAGAGATCCGGCCCCACATCAGGCTCCACACTCAGTGCGGAGTCTGCTTGAGATTCTCTGCCTCTCCCTTGCCTTCTGACCTTCCCCCTGATCACACACACACTCTCTCTAATAAACAAATAAAATCCTTTTTAAAAAAAGGTATTAGTATCGGGGCACCTGGGTGGCTCAGTTGTTAAGCGTCTGCCTTTGGCTCAGGTCATGACCAGGGTCCTGGGATCGAGCCCCGCATTGGGCTCTGTGCTCCACGGGAAGCCTGCTTCTCCCTCTCCCACTCCCCCTGCTTGTGTTCCCTCTCTCTCTGTATCTCTCTCTGTCAAATAAATAAATAAAATCTTAAAAAAAAAAGTGTTAGTATCTCTTAAACTCTAACTAGGGAACTCTTATATAAATGAATTTTCCAGATTAGTGACACTCCTTCAACAAAAGTTAAAAAGTAAAATCACTTAAAATGAAAATGTTTTTGAAGTTTCAGGCTTCATAAAGAGTATTTGGTGCTCATTTTGGCAGCACATATACCAGAATTGGAACAATACATAGATTAGCATGATTCCTGTGTAAGGATGACATACAAATCTGTGAAGTGCTCCATATTTTTACAAATTTCCAATTATAAAATAAGTAAGTAACAGGAGTGTAATGTATAGCATGGTGACTACAGTAAATAATACTGTATTGCATATTTATAAGTTGTTCAGAAAGTAAATCTTAAAAGTTCTCATCATAGGAAAAAAAAATTTGTAACTATGTAGGATGAGAGATGTTAACTGGACTTACTGTGATGATCATTCTGCAGTATATACAAAAATATCAAATCATTATGTTGTACACCTGAAACTAATGTTATATGCCAATTATACCTCAATTAAAATAATTTTTTAAGATTTATCTCAGAGAGAGAAGGTACGTAAGTGGGGAGAGAGGCAGAGGGAGAAGGAGAGAGATTCTCAAGAAGACTCCCCAGTGAGCACAGAGCCCAAAATGGGGCTTGATCTCACAACCCATGAAATTATGACCTGAGCCAAAACCAAGAGTCAGATGCTTAACCAACTGAGCCACCAAGGCGCCCCTAAAAAATTTTTTTAAAGACAGAATATCTGATTTTTTTTTTTATGAATCTGGTCAAGATGAATAAGAGTTATATTACGTCACTAGAGTGACACCCTTAAAGGTTAATGAAGTACATAAGGTTATTCTGCCTAGACTGCTCTGTTTTGTGTACTCTGTCCCCTCCCTTGCTATCAGTCAGCTAGTGATTACTTCCTGATATATGTATCTTCTCTTGTGTTCCTACTCTACAGGAGACTAAGAAAATAAGCTTGTTGGAAATGCATATAAAGGGGCGCCTGGGTGGCTCAGATAACCATCTAAGTGTCTGCTTTCGGCTCAGGTCATGATCCCGTGGTCCTGGGATCAAGTCCTGCGTCGGGCTCCCTGCTTAGCCGGGAGCCTGCTTCTCCCTCTGCCTCTGCCTCTCTCTCTCCCTATCTCTCATGAATAAATAAATGGAATCTTTAAAACAAACAAAAAAAAGAAATGCATATAAATATGAAGACAGAAGCTTTAAGGAAAAGACTGTAGTTCTAAAATACAGATACTTTAGGGTACATAGATCCTAAGATACCTATTTTGGCTGCTAAGACATTTTTAAATTTTTATTGTTCTTTTGGTTTGTTTGCTAGTCTTCAGCTTTGTTCCAGAGAGCTAGAACTCGTTAAGAAAAATGATACCATATGCAGCTTTACTATAACATAGCTAAAAATTTCAGCCAATGTAATTTATAGTTCTAATTTACCTTAATATACTCTACATAAATTTTTATGAAAAAAATAATTGAATATTCTGAAAATATAGATATTTTAGAGTATCTGTAGAAAACTGTACTTCTACCATTGATGTATAAATTTCCTGCTAAATATATATAAAACAAAACTAATTTTATCCAGTAAGCTATAGAGGATGTTATATTTCTGATAATAATCTATCTTTATGAAAATGTTTGTGCTATTTACGTACTATAATACTAAAATCTACAAGTAACCAGAAGCCCAATTATATGGTAACAGTTGTGGTAATTCAGTTGATGAAAAAGAATATAGCCATTAAACTTATAATCATGAAAATCACATTACCATTTTAGTAAATAAAAAGCAGAATCCCAAAGCATATCCAACTTTGCTTAACCAAAGTGCATATATATGTATATGTGACTATATACATATATGTACATACATATACACATGACAGAACAAAGACTTTGCTCTAATTTTCTGTGATGTTACAATTCTGTCCACCAAAACAAACAAAAACAATACAAAACTACCTTCATGAATTGGAATTTCTGGATGTTCAAATCCAAACCATCTAATTATTATTTAGATTTTTTTAAATTATTTAGATTAATGAATCTCTGAAATAGTTTATAAAATAAAGATAAATAGAAAAAGTAGCATTACAACCTCAAAAAGACATGTTAACTTTTAGTCTCATGGCAGAAACATTATTCTAAACTACCTAGAAGAGTCCTTTAATCATAGGAACACAGAATTACTTAAAATCACAAAGCATTTACTGTTGAAGCAAAACCATCCAAACTTGAGAAACTCCCACTACTATTCTTTACATACCAGTACCATTGGATAAAAAAAGATTGTTCTGTGTTTTTTAACAATACAAAAAAATTGGGGGTGCCTGGATGGCTCCGTTCGTTAAGTGTCCGATTTTTTATTTTGCTCAGGTCATGATCTCAGTGTCATGGATCAAGCCCTGCACTGGGCTTCGTGCTCAGCGCAGAATGTGCTTGTCCCTCTCCCTCCCCCCATTTGTGCTCTCTCTCTCTCTCAAATAAATAAATGAATAAAATCTTTTAAAAATATATAAAAAATTAAATATCTTCCAATTTTTTAAAAAATTATATATCTTTCAATTTTTTAAAAAATTATACTTTTTTGTGGGAAGGGGGAATGAGATCAGACATTCCTTATTAATTTATGCTCTCCAGCAAAGGGAAAAGATAACATGTAATGCCTTTCCAGGTTTTTTTGCTACCTACAGAATAAAGTGCAAACTCTCCATCATGGCCCACACCTAGTCAAGAATGGACTGCTGACATCTCTAGCCTCACCTCCCCTACTGTACCTTATTCAAATAAAAAGCTCAGGGCAGAATAAGGTACAATGTTTATAATGTCCTCCTCCACTTTGATTTTACTCTAAATTCCAAAATACATGTTTTGCAAAATTAAGAATAAATAAAATAATAATTAATTAATTAGCCAATGCTTTCCCTCTTCACCTCCCAGAAAAATCACTGAAGATTAAAGTTGGGAAGGGTCCACTATAGAAACTAAATAATGCTACTTAAAGAAAAGATTTTTGGCTACCATTTTATACTTTATATTTCTTTTCCTAGTAATAGGTAATCGTACTAAACGCCAATGACTACCATCATTGGTGGTTTTAACCACCATCAACAAAGAGCATTTGTTAGTGGATTGTTGTCATCACTAATGCTATATAAAGTCCAGACCAACAAAAGCAAGAGTTACTTAAGTTTTAGACCTGTAAGGACCCTTGGCATTGCCTAGTCCAACCTTCATCATTTTAAAGATGAGAGAGATTAGAGACTAAATGCCTTGGTCAAGGTAAAATAAACTAGCCTGCTTCTCCCTCTCCCACTCCCCCTGCTTGTGTTCTCTCTCGCTGTGTCTCTCTGTCAAATAAATAAAATCTTTAAAAAAAAAATTAATGAAAGATATGTGGATAACTAAGAAAATTCTTTAAAAATCAAGTATCAATAATTTTTTTTTAAAGATTTTATTTATTTATTTAACAGAGAGAGCGAGAGAGCACAAGCAGGGGGAGCAGCAGAAGGAGAGGGAGAAGCAGGCTCCCCACTGAGCAGGGAGCCCGATGCGGGGCTCGATCCCAGGACTCTGGGATCATGACCTGAGCCGAAGGCAGACGCTTAACCATCTGAGCCACCAGGCGCCCCAAGTATCAATAATTTTTAATTTTGAGGGAAGGGGTTTGGGGATGTATGTGGAAGAAAACATAGTAATAGTGCTCTCGTAGCTCAGCTGTGAACAATATTTTCACAACCATAACACTATAAATGTAGAAAAATAGTTTAAACAAAAAGTATAACATAAGTATATTGGGAGAATGTGGGGAGTGACTGGGATGGTGTATACCAGAAAAATAAAAAACTATCTTTAATAACACTTAGGAGAAAGGAGCTATCTAGAAGACATTGGGGTTTTTTTTTTTTTTTTTAAGATTTTATTTATTTGACAGAGAGAGAGACAGCCAGAGAGAGAACACAAGCAGGGAGAGCTGGAGAGGGAGAAGCAGGCTTCCTGCAGAGCAGGGAGCCCAATGTGGGGCTTGATCCCAGGACCATGGGACCATGACCTAAGCCGAAGGCAGATGCTTAACCATAAGCCACCCAGGCGCCCCTAGAAGACATTGTTAAAAGAGTTGAAATGCTTGCCTGTAGAGATCAGGATTTTACAACCTATGCTCTATGATTGTTTTCATTAAAATTAGATTATAAAAGGGGCGCCTGGCTGGCTCAGTTGGTAGAGTGTGCGACTCTTGATCTCAGGGTTGTGAGTTTGAGCCCCACATTGGGTGTAGAGATTACTTAAAAAATAAATTAAAAATTTAAAAATTAGATCATAAAAAATATATATCTATAGCATTCTCTTGCCCTAGTAACCCCAACTCAGGAAAAAAGCAGATTAATCTAGTATGATCTGTTCTTTGAGAGTCCACTATGACGGGCAGTAAGCTCCAGTTCCTTTGATAAAAGCTTTGCTTTTTTGGAAAAGTCTAAGTTCAGACAGTTTTTTCCTTAGGATGTATGATGGCATCACGTAAATATTGATTCTGAACTCTCCTCATAATCAAATCCAAAATCATCTTTGCTTCATAGTCCTGCTCACACAATTCCAGATTGTTGTTTTTTTTTTTAACTTTATTTATTTCACACACACACACACACACACACACAGATCACAAGCAGGGGGGTGCAGAGGGAGAGAGAGAAGCAGGCTCCCGGCCAAGCAGGGAGCCTGATGCAGGGCTCAATGCCAGGACCCCGGGATCATGACCTGAGCCGAAGGCAGATGCTTAACCGACTGAGCCACCCAGGCACCCCTCCATATTGGTTTTAGCAATCCTGGAAACTTCACCATTAAATTCTCCTGATAAACTAGCCAAGATGCATAATCCTGAAGAATCCTATCTGCGACACTTCTAAAATTGCTGTATTAATGTGATGCATGCAGACTGTGTGTCAGCGAATGTGGCTGAAGTGCTTGACTCCTACCATTTTTTGATGGATTATGCTGACAAAAAAAAAAATTCTTCCTCAAGATCTGTTAAAGCTGCTTAACCTCAACAACCTCTGCTGAGTTAGAGCTAACAGGGTGTAATTCCAAAAGAAATTTAAACTATGATACTACTAAGAACAAGAATTTTATACTTACTTGTAGTTTTTTCAAGAAAATTAAAACGCTTTATTTCTGGAATCATAATTTTAAATTAAATCCCTCCGCAACATACTATGGAAGCAAAACAAAGGATATAATCTGTTACACACCTGTGAAGTGGGGCCATTAAACATCCCTTACAGAAGGGGGAAAGTATTTTGTCAGATCTACAACTTACTTTGAATGGTGCAAGCACAGACACACATTCACACACACACACACAAATGTACACACACATCTCCAAAGATATAAAATATACGGGACAAAATATTAACAACTGGTAAATCTAGATAATAGTATATTATGGATAATCACCATCCTATTCTTTTTACTTTTTAGTAAAAATATGAAAGTCTTCATACAAGGATGGGAAAAAATAAAACAAAAGTTTAAACAATATTTGTATTATGTATATAAATGCTCACTATGTATCAACCATTGTATTATGTGCTTATATACATGATCTGAATTATATTTCCACAACAAATCTGTAAAGTAGGTATTATTACTCTTACCTTAAAAGGGGGGGGGAGGGGGACTTGGAAAAGCAATATGACTCCAGGACTCTTACTTTTAACCACTTGGGAAAGAGAGTGATGACATGACTTCTTGTTCTACTTGTTTTAGTATGTTCCATCCAAAGACCCTACAAGTTTGCAAATGTACAGGAGAACCTTAACAATGCTGTAAAAGCACAATACATCTGTTTCTGTTTCATTGGCTGGCATAGTTTTGGGGTGATACGGACTTAGTTCTGTATGTTCAAAATGATAAGATTTACTAAGAAACTATGAATAAAAAAGTAACATTTTGTTTTACAATGCCTTCACTTTCAACTAAAGAATAAACACTTTTAAATTTTGTCTTAAGCCTATATTCTTTCAGATGAATGATTTTCAAAACTTTTTAACACAGCAGAGGGGTACCTCGGTGGCACAGTTGGTTAAATGTCCAACTCTTGGTTTTGGCTCAGGTCATGATCTGGGCATCGTGGGATCGAGCCCCACGTGGGACTCTGCACTCAGTGCAGAGTCTGCTTCAGACTCTTTCTCCCTCTCCCTCTGGCCCTCCCCACTGATCACAAACACGCTCTCTCTCAAATAAACAAATACAATCTTAAAAAAATTTTAATTCAGCAGATTGCTATCTTTTGAACAAAATCTTATTGAAAACTCAGTATATAGGTGAGAGTCCTTTCTCTTCATTCTTCCTTTCCCATTCTCTCACAGTAGGAACTAAGGGCTATAAGACCTTGTGGGACACAATATGAAACCAAGGGCTTTAGAAAATATGCATCTGTAAACCGTTAATGATCACAACTGCCAAACATAGAACTGGCTGGTAAAAGCTGAAGTTACAAATTCCCATTTAAGTTCATTAGTGATAGATAAGTAATTCAGGTAAGGAAAGAACAATATGCAGAGATGTTGTCATGTACACCCTACTTTAGTCACAGAAATAAGTATCTTATTTTAGAAGCCAGGGAGGACAGTGTCAAAGGACAAGTTGCTACCCTTGGCCAATTTACCTTTGTCAAAAACATCCTTCTCTGCTAATGTACTTTTGCGTATTTCATCAGATACCAAAGATGAAAAATAGCAAAAAAAAAAAAAAAGAATTCTTTGTGCCTCCATTTTCTTATTTGCAAGTAAAAAGATTCTCTAACAATGTCCTATTTCACAAGAATAATATGAAAATTATTAAAATTATATGCGAGATTGTCTAGTCTAAAGGGTCTCCCATTAACATAGGTACATACCTATTAGGAATGGGAAAGAAATATCATCTACTTATTCTTGCAACTAAGAAGAAAAACAAGCCATTATTTGTAGACTATATTAAATATAGACAACATTTTCTTAATTCTGGAGGAATAGAATCATTCACAACTTAATGTTTACATGATTCTTTCCAGGCCTGATTCAGAATACTCAAAATTAAAAAAAAAAAAAAAAAAAGGCCTCAAAATAGCCCCCATGTTTCTCAATTAATGAAAAACAACTTGCACATCTATTTCCATTGCATTGTATCCTCCAACCTTTTATTCACAATCATCCTTCATCAATCTTTCTTTCTCAAATCTTCAAAATTCCCTTATCTATAGAGGCAATACACACAGGTAAGACTCCACAGAAATAATCTTTCCACTGAGAAACAGGCAAAGGCCACAAAGAAGCAACTCTTAAAAGAAGATATATAAATCAGTGTATAAAGACATTTAACTTTACCCGTGAACCTATACACATTTAATAAGACACCATTTTACCCTATCAGACTAGCATAGATCAAAAGATTCTCAATAATGTTCAAGGTTTTTGAAAGGGTAGGGAAAGAACCACCCATGCACACACATGCAGACACAGGCAGAAAGTAAAGAGAAACCATCTTTCCAGAGGGCAAATTTCCAATATGTAACAAAATCACAAATATGGATATCCTTTTACTCAGAGTGTACACTTCCCGGATTTATCCTAATAAAATAGACAAGTTTGTACTACAAGGATGTACTACAGGCATCTATTAGGATGCTCAGTACAGTATCATTTATAATATGAAAAAACAGAAACAATTTATATGTATATATAATTTGGCTAAATTACAGAATAACTACAGACATTAAAAATGAATGATCTAGGAGTGCCTGCGTGGCTCAGTTTGTTAAGCGTCCGACTCTTGGTTTTGGCTCAGGTCATCTCAGGGTCGTGAGATGGAGCCGATATAGGGCTTCGTGCTGGGCGTGGAGCTTTCTTTCTTTTTTTTTTTTAATTTTATTTATTTTTGACAGAGAGAGAGAGAGCACAAGCAGAGGAAGCAGCAGGTAGAGGCAGAGGGAGAAGCAGGCTCCCCGCTGAGCAGGGAGCCCGATGTGGGGCTCGATCCCAGGACCCTGAGATCATGACCTGAGCCGAAGGCAGACGCTTAACCGTCTGAGCCACCCAGGAGCCCCATGGGCGTGGAGCTTTCTTAAGATTCTTTCTCTCTCTGCTCTCCTGCCACCTCTCGTGTGTGCATGCATGCTCGCTCTCATAAAAAAAAAGAATGCTCTATATTTATTTTTTATTTTTTTTTTTAAAGATTTCTATTTGACAGAGAGACAGACACAGAGAGAGCACAAGCAGGGGGAGCAGTAGAGGGAGAGGGAGAAACAGGCTCTCCACTGAGCAGGGAGCTGGATGTAGGGCTCGATCCCAGGACCCTGGGATCATGACCTGAGCCGAAGGTAGACGCTTAACCTACTGAGCCACCCAGGTGCCCCAAGAATGATCTATATTTATATTTAAATTGAAAAAAGAAATCCGTGCTATATTAAGTGATAAAAATACGTTTATAGTACAATTTGATTACATTTCTAAAATATGTCCTGATATACATTATAGAAAATTAAATTAATTTAATAAAATTAGTGGTTATCTTTGGAAAAACATTTTTTTTTAAAAGATTTTATTTTTAAGTAATCTCTACACGCAACGCGGGGCTCCAACTCACAATTCCGAGATCAAGAGTTGCATGCTTCACCAACTGAGCCAGCCAGATGTCCCTGGAGAAACTTCTAAAGTAAAATTTGAAAAAACTCTTCTGACTTTCCAACCTCTCTACTCTTCAAGCTCTTCCTCTTCCAGCATCCCTTAAATGTACCTTTCTCCCACTCATACGAACACCATAAAGTATCATCTCATCATCTGTGACTGCGTGTCTATTAACACCTACATGGTGTTAATCCCTATCAAGCCTAAACTTCTCTTAGTCTCAGATTCACATTTTTGCATATGTGCTGCACACTCCTTAAAGTCAATATATTAACAAACTGTATTTCCTATTTCCATTAAAAGTTTCCTCATTTACTTGGTCTCTCCACGCTGGCAAACTCGGTCATCTTTGAAAGCTACCCCTCAAACATCTGGTGGTCAAATCCTGCCTACAATCTACTTATGAAATTTCTCCCTCATTCATCCCTTCCTTTCATCTCACTGCCATTTTCAGAGCTAAGAGCTAAGGCAGGTCTGGCCATTTCTGACTTAGACTATAAAGCCAAACAAACATTTCTTAAGTACCCATTAACATTTCTTAAATACACATTATATGCCATACACAGTAAAAGGAGCTGAGAATATAAAGATTAATGAAGCAAAGTTAATCAGGTTAATCTTGAGGCAAAGAGATGGGGGAAGATAATACAATGTGACAAGTTTTATAATTAGAGCAAAATCCACAAGATGTCAATCTCTTTCTTATCTGATCTAATCTTACAACTACCTGAATAATCTATCTAGAATACAAACGAGATCATGTCACTCTTCTGTTGTAAAACCCTTGATGATTCTACTCCACTGCCTACAGGATAAAGTCCAAATGCTTTAATACCATCTAAACACTTCACAATCTGGTCCCAACCTACCTAATAGAGTCATCTATGACTTTTTTTACTTCACATCCATTAACCCAGTCATGTTGTTGGGTTAACTAGTTGCTACTCTGATAATGTTTTGTGCTCCTACTGCTGGAGAGCCCTTCTTCCTTGTGCCCACCAGTGGAAGTCTTGTCCTATTCTCAAATAATACTTCCTTTCTGAAACCTTTATTAACTGCTGCCAAAGCAGTTTTTAATATGATCTATTATAATACTTATCACTTCATGTTATAATTTGTTTTTTTCTTTCTACCAGTAGACTGTGAGACAGATTCTTTTTTTTTTTAAAGATTTTATTTATTTATTTTGACAGAGAGAGAGACAGCGAGAGAGGGAACACAAGCAGGGGGGAATGGAAGCGGGTGAAGCAGGCTTCCCGCCGAGCAGAGAGCCCGATGCGGGGCTCGATCCCAGGACCTTGGGATCATGACCTGAGCCGAAGGCAGACGCTTAACGACTGAGCCACCCAGGCGCCCCTGTGAGACAGATTCTTAAGGACAGAAACTACACTTTGTTATTCTATCTTTCCCAAAGTCTAGTAAAATAGTAATTATTCAAGAAATGTTTGTTAAGGGGCGCCTGGGTGGCTCAGTCATTAGGCGTCTGCCTTCAGCTCAGGTCATGATCCCGGGGTCCTGGGATCGAGCCCCGCATCGGGCTCCCTGCTCCACGGGAAGCCTGCTTCTCCCTCTACCACTCCTCCTGCTTGTGTTCCTTCTCTGGCTTTGTCTCTCTCTGTCAAATAAATAAAATCTTAAAAAAAAAAAAAAAAAAAAAGAAAGAAAGAAATGTTTGTTAAGGGGTGCCTGGCTGGCTCAGTCGTTAAGCGTCTGCCTTCGGCTCAGGTCATGATCCCAGGGTCCTGGAATCAAGCCCCACATCAGGCTCCCTGCTCAGCGGGGAGCCTGCTTCTCCCTCTCCCCTCTGCTCATGCTCTCTCTCTCACTCTCTCTCAAATAAATAATAAATAAAATCTTAAAAAAAAAAAAAAAGAAATGTTTGTTAAATGAATGATGGGGTAGAAACAGATTTGCAGAGAACCAAAATTTACTAACATTGCATTATTTTCTTTGTTTCTCTATCTGGAAACCAGAGGTCTACCTAAATCCAGTGGTACTAAGGCCACTACCTACCACCAGGAGCCTGAAGGAGGCTATGTTTTTTTCTCTCTCTTTCCATTCATCTGGCTATCTATCCATCCCACAGATTAACAACAGTAAATAACAGAGATAGAATCCCCACCCTCCAAGGAGGTTATATTCAAGTAAGGAGAGACAATTAACAGGTAAACAAACATGAATAAATCATTTCAGGTAGTGATCAATGTGAGGACTAAAATAAAGTGTTTGATGGGATAGAATATAGCTAGGGGAGAAATGTGCCATTTTAAATGGAGGTAGGGGAGAAATCACTGAAGGTTTCTCTGAGAAGGTAACAAAAGATAAAGCCTGAAGGATGAGAGGCAACTACCTAAGCAAAATTTGGGGGAAGAATTCTGCAGCAGAAGGAACTTTAAGTGCCAAAGCTCTGAAGCAGAAATGCATCTGGCTGTTTGAGGGGCAGAGAGACAGTGTGGCTAGAGAAAGAAACGAATGTGGAGAAGAAAGCATGGCTTTGTAGGTGGTAGCCTTGGTGAAGGCCCATCTGCACCTGCCTTGAGTTCGGAATTTCTAGTTTATATCTTCTGTTGTCTGCACAATCTCCTACTTACTAATATCACAGCCAAAGAGCAGTGGAATGGAGTATATAGCACACCCTGTTAGGAAGATGTCAAATGATTCTGGAAGTACCTTTTCTGGTTTCTGTTGATAAAAAGTATTCCTAGATACAATGTCATGACAATATGGTCCCAGGGATAATGAAAACCTGATAAGTACACAAGACTAAAACCACTTCAAAAGAAAGGTCTTTCTACTGACTACAAGGCAAGCCAAAATGAGAACTCCCAAAATTATCCTAAATTCATATAAGGAAATAAAACACAACACTCTACTACTCTGAAATACATATGGGCTACAAATTTATCCTTTTAACTCAGTAAGTTTTTCTATTCCTGTGTAAACTTAAAGATCATCTAATACAAATCTAGACTTAAGTAATTAAACAAGACGATTTCCAGTTTTCACTGACTAAAGTTGTTCTTTATCTTTAAGAGAAATCAAACAATTTTATGATGTTCTGAGAAAGCAAGAATTTATATGCATCAAACTGCCTCTCAGTAGTAATTCTGTGGATGATTATGTCATAATCTATTTAATTCAAGTTACTACTGTGATGTTAGAGCAAAGTCAATCCATTACATAAATGAATATTCACGAAACTAGCTGCTAAAACAACTCAGTAGTTGCTAGGAACTCAAGCAGTGTGAAATTACACATCTTACTCCTCTTCTCAGTAGCATCTGCTAGATTTGCTAACTCGAACATCACTAAATATAAAGAGCCTTCCATTACACTAGTCAGGTCTTAAAATTCCAGGCTGCTGGCCTTCTACCAGTAAAAATAAGAGTCTCATGCTCTACCGACTGAGCTAGCCGGGCGCCTCTACCAATAAAAATAAATTCATACTCAGCATCCTTAAATTCAACAGTGCACCCAGTGATCTCTCCCTAGGGTAGTGATGCTTCCCGGATTCTCTCTATGAGGGACCAGAGACAACATTTTTTCCTTCTTCTTTTGAAGATCAGAAATAGCAGAGGTGACAAGCAATAATCATCTCACCCTCCCACACTCCTGTTCCCCCAAGGGCCAGAGTCTCTTACAATGGGTGTTCACAATAATCCATACCCATAACAGCTATGGAGAAAAAGCAAACACTTTAGCCTAAAAGGGAACCTCTTCACATTCTCCAAGCTGATGTCCAACTTCATACAAGATCTTTCATTTTCTCTTCCCAATTCATCCAGGGAGGGCCACTGAAAAATTTATAAATACCTATTGTATCTACTTCCCAATTTCACATCTTCAAACTGGTTTTGTCATTTTTCATCATTGTACTCATAAATGTATACTTGAAATTAAAAAATCCATTTCCTTGGCTGGGCAATAAAATTGCATAATTTCTCCCTGGAGTTCTAGATCAATCCTGATATTGGTTATTTTCAGGAAAGAAATGCAAACATAGTATCAGTTGGAAAGCCTCTCTGAACAGGATGTATATCCTTATAGACTAAGTCTGGGTATTACTCAATAAGGATTTACCCCTTATAAGGGGTAGAGTCTGAATTAAAGCAAGGCCTTACTCCCTCCTCACAGTGTGGTTCAAGGACCAACAATATCTAGGTCACTTGAAGTTTGTTAAAAAGAATTTAGGGCTCTACCTCTCAGGCCAACGAAATCAGAATTTTCATTTTATTGCTATCTGTATGCAGCTCTCCCTACATCATAAAATCTCAGAATTGGTGGTAAATTTAAAAGCCTATCATACACAAACA
The DNA here is from genome assembly GCF_004348235.1 of Phoca vitulina. Lineage (NCBI taxonomy): Eukaryota > Metazoa > Chordata > Mammalia > Carnivora > Phocidae > Phoca > Phoca vitulina. The sequence continues at coordinate 30,171,934 of NW_022589723.1, forward strand.
GAGATGAACCTTGGATACAATTATAACTGGTAGTGACTATAGTCCCCTTCACAAATTCTTTAGTTCTTATAATAACAAGTCCTCCTTAAGATAATATCTCATGAAATTATAACTGCTTGTTTTAAAACACACCAAAGCTAATTATAGCTGCTGTTGTTGTTCGAAGCCACTGATATAACCAAAGTCCTTACCTAATCTGAGCTCTCCGAAGTTCCCACACCCTATCTTCTTGCCAACCCTGAAATTGGGTCCCACCATAAGAACCCCAGAGGATGTTGAGGAGCCAGACGGTCGGGGACAGTGGGTACTCCTTTGTGCCATGGGTTTAGTTGTCCGTTGTCTTTCATCCTTCTCCCTACTAGGATGGTCCATGATCCTACACGACAGAGTCTCTGCACGAGTAGCCTCAGTCTGTATATTTCTCTTCAATACAAAAGTACATCCAAATAAACCGTGGTCAGAGAAAATTAAGGAGATCTTTTGGCACCATATTTATGTTTCTAATGTATCTCCAGGAGATGAAAAATCATTGATTTGTTCTTGTAGGACATGTAGTCTGTGGATCTCAAGCATAGGAGGGTATTTTGTAACCTAGGTAAAAATCAAGAAAACATACAGTTAAAAATTAAATTTTAAAACAAATTCAGAAAGTTACCACTAATTAGAATGGATCCTATCCCAAAATGAACAAAGTGGATAGCTTCCTGAAATGGGTTTTGGTTTTATATTCTCCAACAGTTTAGCCATCTGGACTAGTTATTCATCTGGTAACATAAGCTCAGTAGGCTGCAGACCATAGCAGCTAAGGGAACACGCAAGCCTTTAACATAAAATGCTATCTTTGGGGTGCCTAGGGGGCTCAGTCGGTTAAGCATCCAACTCTTGATCTCAGGGTCATGAGTTCAAGCCCTGTGTTGGCCTCCACACTGAGAGTGGAACCTACATACATACATACATACATACATATATACATACATAAATAAATGCTATCTTCTAGTACTGGACATATGACCCACAAGAAAGCCATTTGCTCCCTTTTTCTTTCTTTTTTTTTTTTTTTAAAGATTTTATTTATTTATTTGACAGAGAGAGACACAGCTAGAGAGGGAACACAAGCAAGGGGCGCGGGAGAGGGAGAAGCAGGCCCCCCGCCGAGCAGGGAGCTTGATGCGGGGCTCAATCCCAGCACCCTGGGATCATGACCTGAGCCAAAGGCAGACGCTTAACGACTGAGCCACCCAGGCGCCCCCATTTGCTCCCTTTTTCATCATTGGCCAACAGAAAGATACAGTGAGGTTAAGTCTAGTTAAATAAACTGAGGACATTTAAAAGCTCTTCCTTCAACTTTGTATAGGACCTATCATAAATGAACTTACTTACTGTCCCCCCCTCCTCCATCCCCACCATTTATCAAGCACTGACAGCAACAACACAATCCAAAACAAGTTACTGATGACACAGACTACTTCTATAAAAGACTTCCCAAAACCCTAGGGGTACTAAGCAGTCCTAGACTAAAGCTTTGCAATTGTATCTAACATCCTCCAATTATCTTTGTTGTTTCCTAAAGGTCCTTCAGACAGTATTAGTAAGAGAAGGGAAATAAAACTTAACATGTTTTAGATAGTTCTGTCTTAACTGGTGCAGGTATGTCTATGTATGAGAAACTGTCAGGCTATACTTTATTCCCTTATCTTATAAATTTCTTTGAAGACAGGAAAAAGATGGATCTTAGCCTATCCAGACAATTTTGAGCTATTCAACTAACTCCCAAATTTTCATAAATTATCACTAGTGTAATAGTTTCATTTATAAGATTTGGAAAACTGTAATACCTTATCTATTGCTCTTCATATTTTTCATTTGTGTTCACTCTAACAGATGGAGGTTATTTTCATGCTTGTCATTAACTTTCTCCATTGCACTTAAACTCATGAAACATTAGGTGGAGTAATCACGTACAGCCCACATTATCCATGTATACTTGCATGTATGTACAGAAAAACATACAGTACTTGCCAAGTTAGAACCCTGCAGAAAGTCAAAAATCGTGTTCAGCTGGGAAAAGGATGTTTTTAACACCTGCTTGTAGCCCAGAAGAATCACATTAACTCGCACAAACATGGAAAAAACTTACATTTAAGATACCAATTTTCTGGGGCGCCTGGGTGGCTCAGTCGTTAAGCGTCTGCCTTCGGCTCAGGTCATGATCCCAGGGTCCTGGGATCGAGCCCCACATCGGGCTCCCTGCTCAGCGGGAAGCCTGCTTCTCTCTCTCCCACTCCCCCTGATTGTGTTCCCTCTCTCGCTGTGTCTCTATCAAATAAATAAATAAAATCTTTAAAAAAAAAAAAAAAGATACCAATTTTCTGATCTATGCATGCAACATGAGCATGGTCTAATCTGTAATTATGAAAGATGAATAATATTTAATACTACTTTTATATGGCACCTCTCATTTAAGAAATCAAACTAATTGAACAATTAAAATTTTCAAAATCCTATTTATCACCACCCATTGCTCAAAACTATTTTCTACTACCCCACTGCAAACTCTTTAGCTTGTCATTTGAGTCCCTTCAATATTAAACCCCCTATTTAAATTCTTTTTTTTTTTTTTTTTTTTAAAGATTTTTTTATTTATTTGACAGAGAGACACAGCAAGAGAGGGAACACAAGCAGGGGGAGTGGGAGAGGGAGAAGCAGGCTTCCTGCGGAGCAGGGAGCCTGATGCGGGGCTCGATCCCAGGACCCGGGGGTCACGACCTGAGCTGAAGGCAGACGCTTAACGACTGAGCCACCCAGGCGCCCCTAAATTCTTGTATTAAAAAGTTACTACATGGGGTGCCTGGGTGGCTCAGTCGTTAAGCGTCTGCCTTCGGCTCAGGTCCTGATCCCAGGGTGCTGGGATCGAGCCCCGCATCGGGCTCCCTGCTCCGTGGGAAGCCTGCTTCTCCCTCTCCCGCTCCCCCGTTTGTGTTCCTTCTCTCGCTTTGTCTCTCTCTGTGAAATAAATAAAATCTTAAAAAAAAAAAAGTTACTACATAAACACAAGGAGCATCCATTGTTAGCCCTTATACCTAGAATGGCCTCTTCTGTCTTAAAGGCCTGACTCACATCCTATGTCCCTTGTGAAACCTTTTATAACCAACTCATTATTAACACTTGGAGCACCACTGTGTATACTATGTATATATTTGCCACTAAACATGTACCAGATTATATTGATATGTACTCTAATATTCAATTTGATTATAAGCCTTTGGAGTTAGGGATCTTGTCATATCTCTTTTAGTTTCTTGCATATAATTGGTACTTAATAAATACTGAGTAATAATTATGATGGTCTTACTTAACAGAAAACAGATTTTCAATGACATAACCAAATATTTACACAAAATAGTACAACAGAATCCTGATTAACCCTAAAAACTCTTAGAATTCATCTAGAAAGAAGCTAGTATTATTTCAATTCATTAGTGTTAGGACAGGATAGTTAGGATTTCTATTTCACAAGGATATTAAATGATTTATTTTCAGTTAGTAGCAGTTAACATATGAGAAAGTTAGCTCAAGAACCAGGTCAAATGGGGGTGCCTGGGTGCCTCAGTCGGTTAAACGTCTGCCTTCAGCTCAGGTCATGATCCTGAGGTTCTGGGATTGAGTCCATATGTATATGCGCTCCCTGCTCCACGGGGAGTTGGCTTCTCCCTCTGCCTCTGCCTTTCTCCCTCTCTATCTCTCTCAGTCTCTCATGAATAAATAAAATCTTAAAAAAAAAAAAAAAAGAACCAGGTCAAATAGAACATCCAAGGTAAACATTAAGTTATACTTTAACTTTATTTTTAAAAAATGACTTCCAAAGATAGCAGTAAAATACAAACTGTAAGATTTGTCCTCTTTTTCTTTTTTACAGTAAAAAAAGGGGAGGGGAGGGGCACCTGGGTGGCTCAGCTGTTAAGCTTCTGCCTTCAGCTCAGGTCATGATCCCAGGGTCCTGGGATCGAGCCCTGCATCGGACTCCCTGCTCAGGGAGGAGCCTGCTTCTCCCTCTCCCACTCCCCCTACTTGTGTTCCCTCTCTCGCTTTGTCTCTGTCAAATAAATAAATAAAATCTTTTAAAAAGGGGGGGGAGGGGAATTCCACTTTTTTGTACCATAGACAAAAATAAACTCAAAATAGATTAAAGATCTAAATGTAAGACATGAAACCAGAGAACTCCTAAGAACAAACAAACAAAATACACACACACACACACACACACAGGCAGTAAACTTGGATATCAGCCTTCAGCACTATTTTTCTGGATATGTCTCCTTAGGCGAAGGAAACAAAAGTAAAAATAAACTATTGGGACTAAACTAAAAAGCTTTTGCACAGCAAAGGAAACCATCAACAAAACAAAAAGGCAATCTACTGAATGAAAGAAGATATTTACAAATGATATATCCAGTAAGGATTAATACCCAATATATGAATAACTCACACAAATCAATGCCAAAAAAACCCAAATAACCTGATTTAAAACTGGGCAGAAAACCTGAATAGACATTTTTCCAAAGAAGACAAGCAGACATATGAAAAGAGGCTCAATATCACTAATCAGGGAAATGCAAATGAAAACCACAATGAGATATCACCTCACACCAGTCAGAATACCTAGTATCAAAAAGACAAGATTATGGGGCACTTCGCTGGCTCAGTAAGTAGAGCATGCAACTCTTGATCTCAGGGTTGTGAGTTCGAGCCCCACGTTCAGTGTAGAGATTACTTAAAAATAAAATCTTGGGGCACCTAGGTGGCTCAGTTGGTTAAGTGTCTGTCTTCGGCTCAGGTCATGAGTATGGGATCCTGGGATCAAGCCTGGGTCAGGCTCCCTGCTCAGCAGGGAGTCTGCTTCTTCCTCTCCCTCTGCCCCTCCTCCCACTTGTGTGCTCTCTCTCCCTATCTCAAATAAATAAAACCTTTAAAAAAAATAAAATAGGGCGCCTGGGTGGCTCAGTTGGTTGGGCGACTGCCTTCGGCTCAGGTCATGATCCTGGAGTCCCAGGATCGAGTCCCGCACCGGGCTCCCTGCTCAGCAGGGAGTCTGTTTCTCCCTCTGACCCTCCACCCTCTCATGCTCTCTATCATTCTCTCTCTCTCAATAAATAAAAATCTTAAAAAAAAATAAAATAAAAAATAAAATCTTTAAAAAAAAGACAAGAAATAACAAGCATTGGCAAGAATGTGGAGAAAAAGAAACCCCTATATACTGTTGGTGGGAATGTAAATAGGTGTAGCAACTCTGGAAAACAGTATGGAGATTCCTGAAAAAATTAAAAATAGAAATACCATATGACCCAGTAATTCCACTTCTGGGTATTTACCTGAAGAAAACAAAAACACTAATTTGAAAGATATATACACCCCTATGTCTATTGTAACATTATTTACAATAGCCAAGATGTAGAAGCAACCTAAGTTTCCATCGATAGGTGAATGGATAAAGATGGGGGTGTGTGTGTGTAATGAAATATTAGTCATTAAAAAGAATGGAATGTTGCCAGTTTGTGACAACATGTGTGGACCTACAAGCTATTATACTAAGTGAAATAAGTCAGACAGAGAAAGACAAATACCATATTATTTCATTTATATGTGGAATCTAAGAAACAAAACAAATGAACAAACGAACAAAAAAACAGATTCATAAATACAGAGAACAAACTGGTGGTTGCCACAGGGGAGGCAGATTCGGGGGATGAGCAAAACAGGTGAAGGAAATTAAGAGGTACAAACTTCCAGTTATAAAATGTGTAGGTCACAAGGTTGGAAAGTACAGTATAAGGAATGTAGTCAATAATATTATAGTAACTTTATATGGTGACAAATGGTAACCACACTTATGGTGGTGAGCATTTCATAATGCATGTAATTGCTGAATCACTATGCTGTACACCTGAAACAAATATAATATTGTATATCAACTATACGTTAATAAAAAAGGAGGGAGGGAGAGAAATTATATAAATGCAGTAAGATGTGTCTTTTTCTGGTAAATAAGCCATTTGGCAATTACTTGTAACTTATTAAACATGTAAATGCTATGATAAATTTTTAGAATCATACCAGCAAGTTCCCTAAGAAACTTAATTCTAAGGGCACCTGGGGTGGCTCAGTCGGCTAAGCATCTGTCTTCGGCTCAGGTCACGATCCCAGGGTCCTGGGGTTGAGCCACACATTGGGCTCACTGCTCAGCAGGGAGCCGACTTCTCCCTCTCCCTCTGCCTGACACTCCCCTGCTTGTGCTCTCTCTCTGTCAAATAAATAAATAAAATCTTAAAAAAAGAAAGAAGCCTAATTCTAATAGTGTCCATGAATTTAAGCATGCCTGAATTAAGAGGAAAGATATTTTTTCAAGTATAACACTCCACACATTCTTTGTAATCCAAACTTATAATTCATTTCAGGAACTGGTTTACCACCTCCCAGAAGGCATCATTCCATTAATAAAGCGACACTTACTGAATAAAAACAGATTTATACACATGGCTTTCCTGACTGGGAAATTATAAGAATTCTCCAGCAGGTTAAAGAATTGTTGCTAATAGAAAAATTAAAAATTCCAATTCATCAAATTGTAGGTAGGGAACTGATGCCAAATCTGCCGGTTTATGATAGAGTTGAAGACTATGGCTATCTTCAACAGTGGTCAGTGAAAAATTTTCCTAGAAGATATCTAGAAGACATCTTAGAGCATTCTATCACATTGAAATGGGAGAAACTTATGTTTCTAGTAACTATCACCCTGAGCCAACATTCAAAAGAAACAGGCCAAAATGGGGCTCAAAGTCACTCTCTTGTAAGGCAACAACGAATGCTTTGTGGAAGAGATAGGTATGGTCCTCTATCATGAATGAAATGACTAAAGTGGTTTTATTGCTTTATGTAGGAGTATTTTGAGAAGCTGTATGAAGTCTAAAAAAAATTAAGTCATACTATAAAACCACCAAAGAAAATGTTTAAAGAATTACAGCTGTGAATCTGTTAAGAGAAAATAAATCATTGAATTAGTTTGTTATTTCAGATCTCATATATTGGCACCATCAAAATGAGGCATGTAAATATTTAAATTTTAAAGTCAAAACACACACAGCCTTTGTTGATAGTCAAGACAAGAGACAGTCAGCCTTCTAAATCTCTCTCTTCTGATATAACTTATGAGGAAATTGCTTAAAGGTGTAGGACTGCTAGATCATATGGTAAGTGTACGTTTAACTTTATAAAGAGTCTCTGAAGTGACTACACTCTTCTGCTGTTCCTTCATCTACCACATACTGGCTTTGGTGCGAAGGCTTACAGCCTCTAGGTCACAAGTTTCAGCTTCAGATATCATTTCTCATACCAGTATCCAAAACAGAAATGAAATGGCAATAGCAAAAAACTTTCTCGTCATATATCTGTTTTTTGGTAAAGATGAAAATTCTTCCCAGAGCCCACAGCAAAATTCCCCTTGTGTTAAGTAGCCAACAGTGTACACAACAATCCCTGAAATCCCATTGTAAGCTCCCTGAAATCCCATTGTAAGCTCCTCAAAGAATGAGATGAAGCCTGACCTGATGTTTAGAACATAGGATAAGTTGGGGCACCTGGGTGGCTCAGTCAGTTTAGTGTCTGCCCTCGGCTCAGGTCATGATCTCAGAGTCCTGGGATCAAGCCCCGAGTCGGACTCCCTGCTCAATCAGGCTCCCTGCTCATCAGGGAGTTTGCTTCTCCCTCTGCCCACCCCCCTCATGCTCACGCTCTTTCTCTCAATTAAATAAATAAAATCTTTTTATTTATTTATTTATTTATTTGACAAAGAGAGAGATAGCGAGAGCAGGAACACAAGCAGAGGGAGTGGGAGAGGGAGAAGCAGGCTTCCTGCGGAGCAAGGAGCCCGATGTGGGGTTTGATCCCAGGACCCTGGGATCATGACCTGAGCCGAAGGCAGATGCCCAACGACTGAGCCACCCAGGTGCCCCTAAATAAATAAAATCTTAAAAAAAAAAAAATAGAACATACAATGAATTTCAAGAGCAGTATCACACTGAAAGAAGGTCACTGAGTAAATATTCAGTAAAAATGGTGTCTGCATGTGTGCATGTGCTTGTATGTGTGTGTGCTAAAAGACTATAAAAAATTACAGAATAAAAAAATTAAAGGACAAATTAAGGACAAATAAAATCTTATAACTCATTTTAGCTTAAAAGAAAAAAAGGACACTGTAAGAACATCACTTTAATTAATCTAACAAATGACCAAAATTGATTTATTTTAGCCACAATACATTACAGGAGTGCTATTATTAAAGGGAAGAACAATGTTTACAGGTCCTGATACTGTTTCTGTTTTCCACAAATTCCAATTATTAATGTCTCCCAAATGTTTCCCATTCTTACCACCCTACCCCCTCACTGCTCAGTCTATTCTCATCTAATGATTACTTTTTCAGTTTTATTTAAGATCACACTCTTGGCAATTTCAAATACAAAATATGGTATTAACTACAGTCACCATGCAGTACATTACATCCCCAGAACTTAATTATCTTATAACTGCAAGTTTGTACAGGAGTCTCCCCATGTCTCCCTTAACCAGTTTCTGTTACCTACGGTAAACTTCCATCCAGAAGCAGATAGGTCTTCCTTCTGCCCTATCATCAGAAAGTCAATAGAAGCCTAGGGCTACGTCACAATGCCTGTGTCACTCACTTCACCTCATCACATCATATAAGCACTTTATCATCTGACATCATCACAAGAATAAGAAGGGGAGGGGCGCCTGGGTGGGTTCGGCTTGTGTCATGATCCCCCGGACTAGGATAGAGCCCCGCATCAGGCTCCCTGCTCAGCGGGGAGCCTGCTTCTCCCTCTCCCTCTACAGCTCCCCCTGCTTGTGCTCTCTCTCGCACTTTCTCTCTCAAATAAATAAATAAAATCTTAAAAAAAATAAAAAATAAAAAGGGGACTACAGTACAGTAAGATCATCTATTACAGCATATTGTTATAACTGTTCTACTTGTCGGTTATTGTTGCTAATCTCTGACTGTGCCTAACTGATAAATTAAACGTTATCACAGGTATGTAATATAGGAAAAAACAATATATATAGGGTACAGTACTATCCATGATTTTAGGCATCCACTGGGGGTCTTGGAACTTATCTATCACAGATAAGGTGGGGGGCTACTGTACCTTTTAACCACCTTCACAACCCCCCTATACCCACTATTACCCCTGCCTCCTGCCTCAGGCAACACCAATCTGTTGCTCTGAGTTCAGGTGTTTTATATTTCATATATGTGAGATCATACAGTATTTTGTCTTTGTCTTATTTCACTTAGCATAATGCCCTCAGGCTCACGTTGTCACAAATGGCAGGATTTCATTTATTTTTATAGCTGAATAATATCCGTGTGTGTGTGTGACACACATACCACACATCTTGTTTATTCCTTTATCTGTTGATGGGCATTTAAGCTGTTTCCATGTCTTGGCTATTGCACATAATGCTGCTATGAACATGGGGATACAGCTATCTCTTATTTTTAATTTCTTGAGGAACATCCCTACTGTTTTCCACAGTGTCTGTACCAATTTACATTTCCACCAACAGTTGCACAAGGGTTCCCTTTTCTCTACATCCTCACCAACATTTGGTATTTATAATTGAGGTAACAGTCATTTTAACAGGTGTGAAGTGTTACTACATGTGGTTTTGATTTGCATTTCCCTGATGATTAATAATGTTGAGAATCTTTCCATATCCATGTTGGCCACCTGTATGTCTTCTTTGGGAAAATGTCTTTTCAGTTCCTCTGCCTATTTTTTTTTTTTTTAAGATTTTATTTATTTGACAGAGAGAGAGATAGCGAGAGCAGGAACACAAGCAAGGGGAGTGGGAAAGGGAGAAGCAGGCTTCCTGCCGAGCAGGGAGCCCGATGCGGAGCTCCACCCCAGGACCCTGGGACCATGACCTGAGCCGAAGGCAGACGCTTAAGGACTGAGCCACCCAGTTGCCCCACCTCTGCCTATTTTTAATTAGATTTTTTCCCTACTGACTTGTTTGAATTGTTTATATATATATATATTTTTTTAAGATTTTATTTTTTGACAGAGAGAGAGACAGCGAGAGCAGGAACACAAGCAGGGGGAGTGGGAGAGGGAGAAGCAGGCCTCCCGCAGAGCAGGGAGCCTGATGCGGGGCTCGATCCCAGAACCCTGGGATCATGACCTGAGCTGAAGGCAGACACTTAATAACTGAGCCACCCAGGTGCCCCTGTTTATATATTTTAGATATTAAGCACTTATCAAATATAGGATTTGCAAATATTTTCTCCCATTCAGTAGGTTGCCTTTTCATTTTATTGATGACTCTTTGCTATGCAGAAGCTTTTTAGTTTGGGGCACCTGAGTGGTTCAGTCAGTTGAGCATCAGACTCTTGATTTATGCACAGGAACGGTCTCAGTGTTGTGAGATCGAGCCCTGCATTGGGCTCTGCATGGAGTCCGCTTGGGATTCTCTCTCTCTCTCTCTCTCTCTCTGTCTCCCTCACTCCCTCTGCCCCTTCCCCTGCTCGTGTGCACGCTCTCTCTTGCTAAATAAATAAATCTTTAAAAAAAAAAAAAGCTTTTTAGTTTGATGTAATTCCACTTCATTTTTGCTTTTGTTGTCTTTGCTTTTGCTGTCAAACTAAAAAAAATCATTGCCAAGACTAATATCAAGTTGCTTATGCTCTTTGTTTTCTTCTAGGAGTTTTGTCATTTCAGGTCTTACATTCAAGTTTATAATCAATTTTGAGTTCATTTTTGTGATGAAAGACAGGAGTCCAGTTTTCCCATCACCATTTATTGAAAAGACTATCCTTTCTCTATTGTATATTCTTGGCTCCTTTGTTGTAAATTAATTGACCATTTATACATGGGTATATTTCAGGGATCTCTATTCTGTTCCATTGATCTATGTGTCTGTTTTTATCCCAGTACCATACTGCTTTGATTACTATAACTTTGTATTACAGTTTGAAATCCAGAAGTTTTCAGCCACCCAGGCACCCCTTGATTTCTTTTTCTTGACTAATTGCTCCGGCTAGGACTTCCAATACTATGCTGACTTCTTCTTTGACCCATTGATTGTTCAGTGGCATGCTGTTTAATCTCCACGTATTTCTGAATTTTCCATTTTTTCTTGTAATTGATTTTTAGTTTCATGCCATTGTGGTCAGAAAAGATGCTTGAGGGGCACCTGGGTGGCTCAGGTGGTTAAGCATCTGCCTTCAGCTGAGGTCATGATCACAGGGTTCCTGCATCCAGCCCCACGTCGGGCTCCCTGCTCAGTGAGGAGTCTGCTTCTCCCTCTCCCTCTCCCCCTGGCTCATGCTCTCTCCCCTTCTCTCTGTCAAATAAATAGGGGCACCTGGGTGGCTAAGTTGTTTAAGCACCTGCCTTCAGCTCAGGTCATGATCTCAGGGTCCTGGGACTAAGCCCCGCATCGGGCTCCCTGCTCCGCAGAAAGCCTGCTTTTCCCTCTCTTGCTGTGTCTCTGTCAAATAAATAAATAAAATCTTAAATAAATAAATAAATAAAATCTTAGAAAAAAAGAAAGAAAGAAAAGATGCTTGATATGCTTTCAGTCTTCTTAAATTTATTAAGACTTGTTTTGTGACCTAACATATGATCTATCCTGGAGAATATTCTGTGTGTGGTTAAGAAGAATGGGTATTCTGCTGCTGTTGAGTAGAACATTGTGTAAATGTCTGTTGAGTCCATCCGGTCTAGCATATACTTTAAGTCCAATGTTTACTTACTGAATATCTATCTGGATGATCCACCCACTATTGAAAGTGGGGTACTGAAGGCCCCTACCATTATTGCGTTGCCGTCTATTTTTCCCTTCAGGTCTATTAATATTTACTTTATATATATTTAAGAGCTCCTATGTTGGGTGTATAAATATTTACAGAAGTTATATCATCTTGTTGAACTGACAACATTACCATTATAATGACCTTGTTCTTACTAGAGTATTTGTCTTAAAGTCTGTTTTGTCTGATATAAGCATAGCTACTGCTGCTTTCTTTTGGTTTCCATTGTATGGAATATCTTTTAACATCTCCTCACTTTCAGTCTGTGTGTGTCCTTAAAGCAGATGTGTCTCCTGTAGGCAGCATATAGTTGGGTCTTATCTTTTCATCTATTAAGCCACTTTATGTCTTTTGACCGGAGAAATTTAGTCCACTTATATTTAAAGTCATTACTGATATATATATGGACTTACTATTACCATTTTGTTAACTATTTTTCTGGCTGTTTTATAATTCCTTTGTTCTTTTCTTGTTCCCTTTGTCTCTTCCTTTCTGACTTGATGATTTTCTTTAGTGTGTGCTTAGATTCCTTTCACTTTCTCTTTCATGTAAAAGCTTTCAGCTTTGTAGTTGCAATGAGGCTTATATAAAATATATCTCCAACAGTCTATTTTAAGTTGATAACAACTTAAAATGCACATTAAAGCTCTATATTTTTACACACCCCCTCATTTTATGTTTTTGATGCCACAATTTACATCTTTTTACCTTGTGTATCCATTAAGAAATTATTGTAGCTTGTTATTTTTACTACTTTTCTCTTTCAACCTTCATACTAGATTTATAAGTGATTTACCCACCACCATTACAACATTAGAGAATGCTGCATTTAACTATATATTTACCTTTACAAGATTTATACATTCATATGTTTTCCTGTTAGTAATTACGATCCTTTAGTTTCAGCTTAAAAAAGTCCCTTTAACATTTCTTTTAAGGCTGGTCTAGTGGTGATAAACTCCTTCAATTTTTGCTTGTCTGGAAAATTCTTTATCACTCCTTCAATTCTAAAGGCTATCTGACCTCAGTGACCAACTTTATGACCATTATTTTTAACACTTTATCAAGTAAATCATTTACCACTGTTTCTCGAGTTTTACCTTGTTCTTTTGGTCAGAAAATATTCCTCTGTTTCTTCATTTTCCTTGACTCTGTTGGTTTTTGTGTATTGGATAAAACATCCACCTCTCCTAGTCCTGGTAGAGTAGTCTCCTATAGATGAAGCTTACTGCTCAGTGAGGTCCTAGCTCTTAGCTGTTTCTCAAATCTTTGTGATTGTCCAAGCCACCTTCTTTGTTCTTAGTGGTTCCCAGTAGTTAAGGATGGGCCAACACCTGTCAGTGACCCAAAGGGGAGGACCTAAGTCAGCATTTCAATTAAGGCTAACTAGAAGCTGGACCTTCAGGCAGCAGCTTTTAAAGTATGCAAGTAGATCACTTTCAGGGAGACTGAAAGCAGGGCTTTTTAATCTGTTCCTTCTGCATTAAGCCCTCAGGGCTATAGTCTAAAAACTGTTTGTTATAGTCTTGTGGGACTCACAAACACAAGCCCTGCTAGCCACGAGAATCAGGCAATCACGGGGTGTATCCCCAGGCAGCAGCCACAAAAGCCAGGGCACCAGATGATTATACAGACTCATTCTAAGGAGACACTGGTGATGTGCAGTGGGCCAGAGGGAGAGTCCCGCATCAGGCTCCTTGCTCATGGGGGAGACTGCTTCTCCCTTTGCCCCTCCCTCCACTCATCTCTCCCTCTCTCTCAAAAATAAACAAAATCTTTAAAAAAAAAAAAAAAAAAAAAGAAAGAAAGAAAGAAAATAAGAAAAGGCAAAAGACCCAGAATAGCTAACACATATTTCAAAGAGAAGTACAAAGTCGGATGACTAACACTATTCAACTTTAAGACTCACTATAAAGCTACAGTAATCAAGACAGTGTGGTACAGGTAAAAGAACAGAGACAAATAGATCAATGGAACAGAACAGAAAGCCTAGAAATAGGTCCACACAAAAATAATCAAACTGATCTTAGACAAAGGAGCAAAGGCAATACACAGTGGAGGATTGTCTCTTCTAAAAATGGTGCTGGAAGAAATGGATACTACATGCAAAAAGTGAATCTAGACACAGACCTCACACCTACCACAAAAATTAACTCAAAATGAATGATAGATCTAAATGGAAAACACAAAACTATAAAACTACTAGAAGGTATTATAGAGAAAATCTAAGTGACCTTGGGTTTGGCAATGATGTCTCAGATCCACCACCAAAGGTGCAATCCATGAAAGAAAAATTGATAAGCTGGACTTAATTAAAAACTTCTGCTCTGCAAGTCATTGTTAAAAGAATGAAAAGACAAGCTACTGACTGGGAGAAATATTCACAAAACAAATACCTGAAAAAGGACTCTTATCCAAAATATTAAAAAAAAAAAAAAAACCTTAAGGGGCACCTGGGTGGCTCAGTTGGTTAAGTGACTGTCTTTAGCTCAGGTCATGATCCCGGGGTCCTGGGATTAAGTCCCACATTGGGATCCCGGCTCACTGGGGAGCCTGCTTCTCCCTCTGACCCTCTCCCCTCTCATGCTGTTTCTCTCTCTCTCTCAAATAAATAAAAAAATAAAATCTTTAAAAACAAAACAAAAAAACTTGAAACTAAACAAGAAAATAAACCCAATTAAAAATGGGCAAATGGGGGCACCTGGCTGGCTCAGTCGGTAGAGCATGCAACTCTTGATCTCAGGGCCCTGAGTTCAAGCCCCAAGTTGGGTGTAGAGCTTACTTAAAAAAAAAGAAAAAGAAAATGGGCAAAGGATCTGAACAGATACCTCACAAAGACATACAGATCACAAATAAGCATATGAAAAGATGCTCAACATCATACGCCATTAGGGAACTGCAAATTCAAATAAGGTACCATTACACTATTAGAATGGAAAGCACAAAACACTGACAACACCAAATGCTGGTGAGGATGTGGTGCAACAAGAACTCCAGTTCATTGCTGGCTGGAATGCAAAATGGTACAGCCACACTGGAAGACAGTTTGGCAGTTTCTTACAAAGCTAAACATATTCTTACCATATGATCCAGCAATCCTTGGTACTTATTCAAAAGAACTGACAACTTAAGTCCATACAAAAACCTTCACATAATGTTTTTAGCAGCTAAACATAGTAAATGTTTTTATTTGAAATGGCCAAAAAGTGGAAGCAACGAAGTTATCTTTCAATAGGTGAATGGATAAACTATGATATAGCCATGTAAAGGATTATTATTCAGCAATAAAAATCAATGAAGTATCAAGCCATGAAAAGAAATAGAGGAACCTTCAAAGAATATCACTAAGTGAAGGAAGCCAATCTGAAAATACTATATACCATGTGATTCCAACTATATGACACTCTGGAAAAGGAAACATTATGGGGACAGTAAAAAGATCAGTGGTTGCTAAAAATTCAGGGAGACAAAGGGAGAAAGGAATGAAAAGGTAGAGGGGATTTTTGGAGCAATGAAACTATTCTATAGAATACTATAATGGTAGATAAATGTCATTATGTACTTGTCAAAACCCGTATAATATATAACACAAGGACTGGATTCTAATGTAAACTTTGGGCTTTAGTTAGTAATACAGTCAACCCTTGAACAGCACAGATCCACTTATAAAGGATTGTTTTGTTCTGTTTTGTTTTTTAAGATTTTATTTATTTATTTGACAGAGAGAGACACAGCGAGAGAGGGAAACAAGCAGGGGGAGTGGGAGAGGGAGAAGCAGGCTTCCCACTGAGCAGGGAGTCCGATGCGGGGCTCGATCCCAGGATCATGACCTGAGCCCAAGGCAGACGCTTAACCGACTAAGCCACCCAGGTGCCCCCTATAAAGTATTGTTTTTTATAAATACAGTACAATATTATAAATTATTTTCTCTTCCTTATGATTTTAATATTTTCTTTTCTCTAGCTTACTTTATTTTTTTTTTAAGATTTTATTTATTTATTTGACAGAGAGAGACACAGCGAGAGAGGGAACACAAGCAGGGGGAGTGGGAGAGGGAGAAGCAGGCTTCCCGCTGTGCAGGGAGCCTGATGCGGGGCTCGATCCCAGGACCCTGGGATCATGACCTGAGCTGAAGGCAGACGCTTAATGACTGAGCCACCCAGGCACCCCTCTAGCTTACTTTAAGAATACAGTATATAATAAATACAACACACAAAATTTGTGTTGACTATGTTATTAGTGAGGCTTCTGGTCAACAATAGACTATCAGTAGTTAAGTTTTTGGGAAGTCAAAAATTATAGGCAGATTCTCAACTGCACTGGAGGGCTGGCATCCCTAACCCCCACATTATTCAAAGGTCAACTATAATTTTAAATAAGCATGTATTATTTTAGTTATTTAAAAAAAATCATAAGATAAAAATTCCCTCAATTTTCTATCACAAACCAGCAAAAGCATATCTGCAAAGCTACCTATCTTTACATTACCTTCTTCCTGTCTCAAACAGAATATGTGGTCCTCTCACCCAAGGCATGTAACTTATAAACTTTACTGTATCATCTCTCTCACCTATACCTTTATCCTCTTCCTCTTTCCTCATCCCCTACAATGAGCAGCAAACATGTTCAAAACATTCCCATTAAAATTACAAGACACAACGCCCATGCCTT
Source organism: Phoca vitulina (assembly GCF_004348235.1). Taxonomy (NCBI): domain Eukaryota; kingdom Metazoa; phylum Chordata; class Mammalia; order Carnivora; family Phocidae; genus Phoca; species Phoca vitulina. Next base: position 30,188,492 of record NW_022589723.1, read on the forward strand.
GGTCATTATCTCTGGTCCAGCTACCATCCTCTCTCCCATGGGCCCTTCACAATCTAACTGAAGAGTTGTCCTTCCTTATTGTTTCTATTTCCTTATTATGAACACTGCACAATACGGTTTTTAATCCCATCCCCCCAAACCACTGTTACCTTTCTTTTCCCCAGGTAAACCACACCCTTTAGGTTAAATCTGAGGGACACTGTTCAGTCCTTATCTTTTTGATCTCCTGGCACTGGTGGCCTTTTGCTCGTATTTTTAAAAAAATTATTTTCCCTTTGAGTTCATACTGTCACTCTCTTCTGACTTTCCTTCTATCTCCCTCACTGCCTTTTTTTTTTTAAGTATGCTCCATGCCCAGCGTGGAGCCGAACACAGGGCTTGAACTCACTGCCCTAAGATCAAGTCTTGAGCTGAGATTAAGAGTCAGACGCTCAACCCAGTGAACCACCCAGGTGCCCCTAACTGCTCCTTACTCAGCCTGTCCTTAAATGGTTTCATTTCCCCTGAATACTGGCTCAAGCCTCTCTTCTCACTCAACATTACTTCATGGCTTCTAGTCATGCATTCATTCAACATAAAAGTATTAAGCATTTATTATGTAAAAGACACTGTTCCCAGGCACTGCTACATTGTCCTAAGCATTCATATCATATGTTCATTACATGCTGATAATTTACATTTCCAGCCTTTCTCCTGAGGTTGAGATCTATATAGTCAGAGGTATACTTAATTTTTCTACCTAAACATAACAAATGCAGATACTTCAAACTGAACACTCCCAACTGAACTCATCTCTTTGCTCCCATTTCTCCCACCACCCTTTCCTCCCCAAGAAAACTTGAAACCTGCTTTCTTCTCCTGGGATCTTATGTCAAAGCACAATACTACTAACCATCTACCTCATGACCTAAACAAGAGACAAAAGAACTTTTAGCTCTTAAATAACACTCAAATCTAAAGTTTTCTCCATGTTGATTAGGACCACTGTGGCAAAGAAACTATCCTCCCAGAGGGATGGAACACAATCTCGTAACTGATCTCCTTGCTCCAGGTTTCCCCTCTCAACTCTTGCCTCTCCATAGCAATCTATGCATCACTGTGGCCTGAGGGAACTTTCAAAAATGCAGGTCTGATCTGTTATCTTCCAACTCAAACTTTCAATGGCTTCTCAATAGCCTTAGAGAAAAGGTAAGGACACCTTATTGAATGGAGCACTGGGTGTTACATGCAAACAATGAATCATGGAACACTACATCAAAAACTAATGATGTAATGTGTGGTGATTAACATAACATAATAAAATTAAATTTAAAAAAAGAAAAGAAATAATTTGATATTTAAAAAAAAAAAATCTTTTAAGGGGCTTAAAATCCTTCCTGATCTGGCACTTGCTTATCTCTCCAGCTTCATTTCACTTCAATCCTCCCCTTGCAGTAAATGTTAATGAACACCAAAATTAACTTCATTTCATCCCAAAGGCCCTCAGCCTGGGCCCCTTAAGTTAACTCATGCTTCCCTTTAGGCTTTACCTTAAATGTCCCTCTGTCTGGAAAACTTTTCCTGACTCCTCAATTCTGTGTTACGTGTCCCTCATATGTACTCTTTCAGTAGGGCATTTGTTAAGACAATGAAACTACTCTGTATGATACTATAATGGTGGATATATGTCATTATACATTTGTCAGAACCCACAGAATGTACAACACCTCGAGTGAACACTAATGTAAACTACAGGCTTTGGGTGATTATGATTTGTCAATGTAGGTTCATCAATTATAAAAAATGTATCACTTGGTGGGGGATGTTGTTAATGGGCGAGCTATGCATGTTTGGGGGGATATATGAGGGGTAAATCTCTATACCTTTTTCTTTATTTTCCTGTGAACCTAAAACTGCTCTAAAAAATGAAGTCTTAAAAAAGAAAAGGATATACACACGTGTGTGCTTGTTTACACACGTTTTTAAATATTACTTCTACATAAAAGAACTTGAAGCAATTAATAGCAATTACTGAAGGAGTCTGCATAATTTCCAGGTGTTGAAAAGGAAAAGCACTTATATCTATTCAAAGTGGAATTCTTGGGACACCTGGGTGGCTCAGTCAGTTAAGTGTCTGCCTTCGGCTCAGGTCATGATCCCAGGGTCCTGGGATTGAGTCCTACATCAGGCTCCCTGCTCAGCAGGGAGCCTGCTCCTCCCTCTGCCTGCCACTCCCCCTGCTTGTGCTCTCTGTCTCTCTAACTCTCCGTCAAATAAATAAATTCCTAAAAACAACAACAACAAAGTGGAGTTCTTAATTCAACCAACAAACATTTAGTGAGTGCCTAAAACTAGGATAGTCACCAGGGATATAATGGTGAGGTCAACATATATGTACTTCCTGTGCTCACAGAGCTTATACTCTAGAGATGGCATCACAATCAATCACAGGAATAAAAGAAATACCAAGAAAACAAAGACCTGCTGAAATAAAGATTATGAGTAAGTCAAAAGGGAGAGTTTTAGATAGAGGGGGATTAAGGCCTTTATTAGAAGCCACACTTAAACAGTGTCCTCAAGGATGAGAAGGAGCCAACCTTATCAAGAGCTAGGAACAGAGCCTCCAGAGAGAGGAACAGCCTGTAAAAAAAGACTTGGTGGAAGAAGACCAACAAGGCTGGGGATTATAGTTTTCAAGGTGAAGACATAGCAGGAGTCTATCACTCAGGATTTTTATAGATCACTGATACACAAAGAAGAAGCCATTTAAGCATTTAAAGCAATGGAGTGACATTTATATGCAAAGGGATTTAGGGTTTACAAAAGACATTTATATTTATTTTTATTTTATATTTAAATTCAACTTAGTTAACATATACTGTATTACTAGTTTCAGGGGTGGAATTTAGTGATTCATCAGTTGCATACAACACCCAGTGCTCAATACATCAAGTGCCCTCCTTATTGCCCATCACCTAATTACCCTATGCCCCCACCCACCACCCCTCCAGCAACTGTTTCCTATAGTTAAGAGTCTCTTATGGTTTGCCTCCCTGTTTTCATCTTCTTTTTCCTTCCCTTCCCCTATATTCATCTGTTTTGGTTCTTAAATTCCACATGAGTGAAATCATATGGTATTTGTCTTTCTCTGACTGACTCATTTCACTTAGCATTATACTCTCTAGATCTATCCATGTTGTTACAAATGGCAAGATTGCATTCTTTTTGATGGCTGAGTAATATTCCATCGTGTGTGTGTGTGTGTGTGAATACACCACATCTGCTTTATCCATTCATCTGTTGATGGACATCTGGGCTCTCCATATTTTGGCGATTGTGGACACTGCTGTTTGTAAACAGTAGGGTGCATGTGCCCCTTTGAATCACTACGTTTGCATCCTTTGGATAAATAGCTAGTAGTGCAAATGCTGGCTGGTAGGGAATTCTATTTTTTAACTTTTTGAGTTTTCCAGAGTGGCTGCACCAGTCTACATTCCCACCTACAGTGTAAAAGGGTTCCCCTTTCTCTACATCCTCACCACCATCCGTTGTTTCCTGACTTGTTAATTTTAGCCATTCTGACTGATGGTGGTTTTGATTTGTATTTCCCTGATACCAAGTGATAATTACATTTTTCAAAATGATTAACTCTGGGTGCTATGTGACCTATTCAGTGAAATGAACCTGGACTTACGGGCCCTGATAAAAACCAATTTATTCCTTGCCATAGATGAGGAAACTGAAGCTCAGAGAGGTTATATTCACTAACTAGGTCGCATAGTCAAACCCAGCCAGGAGTCCAAAAAACCTGAGCTCTCTCCCATCTGCCACACATACCAAAGAACCCTGCACTCACTTACTCACCCATTCAGCCCCATTGAATCAAAAGTGCACTGGCTTCACAACTGTCCTCCTGAAACAATAAAAAAACAAAAAGTGTGTGGTGATTTTTAGATGTGTCCACAATTTTTTTTTACTAGGAAGCCAGCCTAATTCTCCCTCCCTTGAATAACTTAAAATTCCTTCTGTTTCCCACACTGATGCTCTTTATCACTTGAACACTATATTTATGACTCCTTTTTGTGGCAAAATTTCTCCATGGGATCTCATTTGCATTTTTGAAAAATTGTAGCTTTATTGAGATATGATTTGGGCACCTGGGTGGCTCAGTTGGTTAAGCAACTGCCTTCGGCTCGGGTCATGATCCTGGAGTCCCGGGATCGAGTCCCGCATCGGGCTCCCTGCTCGGCAGGGAGTCTGCTTCTCCCTCTGACCCTCCTCCCTCTCATGCTCTCTGTCTCTCATTCTCTCTCAAATAAATAAATAAAATCTTAAAAAAAAAAAAAAAAGAGATATGATTTATATACCATATAACTCATCTAAAGCACATTTGTTTTTAAAATAATTTTGGGGGATGCCTGACTGGCTCAGTCAGTGGAGCGTGCAACTCTTGATCTCAGGGTTGTGAGTTCAAGCCCCATGTTGGGTGTAGAGACTACTTAAAAATAAAATCTTTAAAAATAATAATAATTTAAAAATAAAATAATTTTTGAACTTGGGAGATATCAAAGTTAGCCCAAAATTAGTACAACTGGCTTTTCTTGAGTTTGTTCACCTGGTAAATACTTACCAGTTTCCTTAGTTGGCTCATTCATTTCACCAAACTGACAGAGATGGGAAGGGACCTAGGCCTAAAGGAACTGTCATACAACGGAGAAAAGGATCTTAGGAGACTGTTTCTCCTGCCTTTGGCCTCATCTCTAAATCTTGTTTATATAAATTTGGTAAGGAGTATGAAAAGTAAAAGCACTTATATCTATTCAAAGTGGAATTTTTGGGAAGCCTGGGTGGCTCAGTAAGTGTCCGCCTTCGGCTCAGGTCATGATCCCAGGGTCCTGGGATCAAGCCCCACATTGGGCTCTCTGCTCAGGGGAGAGTCGGCTTCTCCCTCTGCCCCTCCCCTGCTCATGCTCCCTTGCTCTCTCTCTCTCAAATAAATAAATAAAATCTTAAAAAAAAATTTGGTAAGGACTATTTCATGTATAAGCCAACTGTGATATTAAAAGGTTTAATCAGAGAGGAGGAAAAATATGTATTTATATATATAAATGTTTTTACAAATAATATAAATAAATTATATATAGTTTATCACTTTGCTGTTGTGACCTCAAAACACATGTACCTAACCTTCTTTTTCCTATGACATATTAGTATGGCTTTTCAAACTTTATATGGTTCTGACAATAGTGCATGGTCTTCCTGGAAAGGATAGTTACAACTGAATTTCTTTCAATTTGGTCCAAAGTATACTGTTCCTGGAAGGCATTCCTTGAAACCTGTGGCATAAATTAGGGGTCATCTCTGTTTTCATCACCCTGATAAAGTTTTCTTCATTACTTTTGTTTTCTTATTGTTTTGTCATTGTTGTTAATTCATTACATTCTATTCTTTCAGTAGGGAGGGTTAAGGTTGAAGGCTAATGGGTATAAACGTATAGCTACAATATCTTCTTTCCGGGAGAACTATTTACTTTGAACAAATGTTCAAATTTACTGTGAAACTGGATAAAACCTGGTTTTATCCAGATTCTCATCCATTAGACTTTCAGCTCCTTACTTCTGGTTACTTCATAAAATTTATCACATTCGATTTTCTTGTCAAATTATGTATACTTTTCAAGCATTACTAAAATGTAACTAATCTCTAAGGATAAAAATCTGACATCAATAATATCCAAAATATACCTACCACCTTTTTTCCTCAAATATGTTTTGAATAGCACTTTTAGAAAAACTGGCCTCTTGAGGTGATTACTTTAAGAAAGCAGTACTTATTTGGATTTTAAATTATTGGAAGTTTTTTTCAAAGTTAGCGTAATTTCTCATGCTAATCTTTTTTTTTTTTAAAGATTTTATTTATTTATTTGAGAAAGAGAGACTGAGAGGGAGAGAGAGAGCATGAGAAAAGGGAGGGTCAGAGGGAGAAGCAGACTCCCCACTGAGCAGGGAGCCCAATGCGGAACTCGATCCCGGGACTCCAGGATCATGACCTGAGCCGAAGGCAGTCGCTTAACAAACTGAGCCACCCAGGCACCCTCATGCTAATCTTTTATTTTTATTTTATAGACATAAAATGTAACACCCTTCCCTTGAATAAATTAAAATGATAAAAGGATAATACTGCTTGCCTAAAAGGCTTAAAACAGAACAAACTGAATGATGGCCTAAGCACAACCAGGGCTTTTTATGATTCTCCAGATAATTAAACAGGCATGCATCAAGAAACAAACTCACTGGGCGCCTGGGTGGCTCAGTTGGTTAAGCGGCTGCCTTGGCTCAGGTCATGATCCCAGAGTCCTGGGATCGAGCCCCATGTCGGGCTCCCTGCTCAGTGGAGAGCCTGCTTCTCCCTCTCCCTCTGCCTGCCTCTCTGCCTACTTGTGCTCTCTCTCTGTCAAATAAATAAATACAATCTTTAAAAAAAGAAAAAAGAAACAAACTCACTGATGCAAAGGTTGCAATGCTGAGAAGGACCAGATATCAAACGTAGTGAGTCATGACCACTTCAAAGGTATATGGTGGTAAAGTGAAGAGTGGGCATCCCATCTAAAGCACAGCTACGTCTCGGCCCCTGTTGACTTCTACTAGACCCAGTGCTGCCAGTTGTTATTAGTCACTAAAATTTGAATAAAATCTCCCCCAATTTTTGAGGCGCCTGGGTGGCTCAGTCGGTTAAGCATCTGACTTCAGCTAAGGTCATGATCTCAGGATCCTGGAATCAAGCCCCACATGGAGCCTCCGCATCCAGTCCTGTGCACCCACCCCCAGGGTTCCCTGCTCAGCAGGGAGTCTGCTTGTCCCTCTCCCTCTGCCCCTCCCCACCGAGCCTGCTCTCTTTCAAATATATAAATAAAATCTTAAAAATCTCCCTATTTTTATATGTTGGCAATTAGCTTAAAAAATTTTTTTTAAATGTCCAAGACACCCATTTGCAACCTCTGGTCTAAAGTTGATCAAGTGAAAAACAGCTTTTAAAGTCTTTAGCATAAATAGTCTATGTTGCCAAAAACAAGGATGGAAACTCACAGAACAAGAAAAATACCCTGTTTAAACTAAAAAGTACCTATTCACTCCAGCAATAAAAACAAATCTTATGAAAAGTGGAAGTCTGAAATAATGATAATGCTTTCTACCAAATAGTTCGGAATATCATGGCTAGTGAATTTAATTCATTTCTTTCTTTTTTTTAATTTTATTTTATTATGTTATGTTAATCACCATACATTACATCATTAGTTTTTGATGTAGTGTTCCATGATTCACTGTTTGCATGTAACACCCAGTGCTCCATTCAATACATGCCCTCTTTAATACCCATCACCAGGTGAACCCATCCTCCCACCCCCCTCCCCTCTAGAACCTTCAGTTTGTTTCTCAGAGTCCATAGTCTCTCATGGTTCGTCTCCGCCTCCAATTTCCCACCCTTCATTTTTCCCTTCCTACAATCTTCTTTTTTTTTTTAACATATAATGTATTGTTTGTTTCAGAGGTACAGGTCTGTGATTCATCAGCCTTACACAATTCACAGCGCTCACCTAGCACATATCCTCCCCAATGTCTACCACCCAGTCACCCCATCCTTCCCACCCCCCACCACTCCAGCAACCCTCAGTTTGTTTCCTGAGATTAACAATGCCTCATATCAGTGAGACAGTATGATACATGTCTTTCTCTGATTGACTTATTTCACTTTGCATAATACCCTCTAGTTCCATCCACGTCATTGCAAATGGCAAGATTTCAGGGTTTTTTGATGGCTGCATAATATTCCATTGTATATATAGACCACATCTTCTTTATGCATTCATCTGTCGATGGACATCTTGGCTCTTTCCATAGTTTGGCTATTGTGGACATTGCTGCTATAAACATCGGGGTACACGTACCCCTTCGGATCCCTACATTTGTATCTTTGGGGTAAATACCCAGTAGTGCAATGCTGGGTCATAGGGTAGCTCTATTTCAACTTTTTGAGGAATCTCCATACTGTTTTCCAGAGTGGCTGCACCAGCTTGCATTCCCACCAACAGTGTAGGAGGGCTCCCCTTTCTCCACATCCTCGCCAACATCTGTCGTTTCCTGACTTGTTAATTTTAGCCATTCTGACTGGTGTGAGGTGGTATCTCTTTGAGGTTTTGATTTGGATTTCCCTGATGCTGAGTGATGTTGAGCACTTTTTCATGTGTCTGTTGGCCATTTGGATGTCTTTGGAAAAATGTCTGTTAATGTCTTCTGCCCACTCCTTGATTGGATTAGTTGTTCTTTGGGTGTTGAGTTTGATAAGTTCTTTACAGATTTTGGATACTAGCCCTTTATCTGATATGTCATTTGCAAATATCTTCTCCCATTCTGTCGATTGTCTTTTGGTTTTGTTGACTGTTTCCTTTGATATGCAAAAGCTTTTTATCTTGATGAAGTCCCAATAGTTCATTTTTGCCCTTGCTTCCCTTGCCTTTGGCGATGTTTCTAGGAAGAAGCTGCTACAGCTGAGGTCGAAGAGGTTGCTGCCTGTGTTCTCCTCTAGGATTTTGATGGATTCCTGTCTCACATTTAGGTCTTTTATCCATTTTGAGTCTATTTTTGCATGTGGTGTAAGGAAATGGTCTAGTTTCATTCTTCTGCATGTGGCTGTCCAATTTTCCCAATACCATTTGTTGAAGAAACTGTCTTTTTTCCATTGGACATTCCTTCCTGCTTTGCCGAAGATTAGTTGACCATAGAGTTGAGGATCCATTTCTGGGCTCTCTATTCTGTTCCACTGATCTATGCGCCTGTTTTTGTGCCAGTACCATACTGTCTTGATGATGACAGCTTTGTAATAGAGCTTCAAGTCCGGAATTGTGATGCCACCAGCTTTGCTTTTCTTTTTCAACATTCCTCTGGCTATTCGGGGTCTTTTCTGGTTCCATGCAAATTTTAGTATTATTTGTTCCATTTCTTTGAAAAAAGTTGATGGCATTTTTTTTTTTTTTTAAAGATTTTATTTATTTATTTGAGAGAGAGAGAGAGAGCACATGAGAGGGGGAGGGCCAGAGGGAGAAGCAGACTCCCCGCTGAGCAGGGAGCCCGATGCGGGACTCGATCCTGGGACTCCAGGATCATGACCTGAGCCGAAGGCAGTCGCTTAACCAACTGAGCCACCCAGGCGCCCAAAAGTTGATGGCATTTTGATAGGGATTGCATTAAATGTGTAGATTGCTTTAGGTTAATTCATTTGTTTCTTATTCAAGGGAATATTCCCATTTCTTAATTTCAAATCCAAATGAGAACAATTTAAGGTATTATTCTAAGAAAATAAGCAGCTTTCAAAACAAAAACTTATTCCACATTAGATAACGGTATGTGACATTTATATGATAAACAGATGGGTTTATATGCATTTATATGACAAACATTTATATGACAAACAGATGGGTTTATAAAGGAAAAAGGCTATGATACATAAAATTACAAGTCCACGGGCTGATGATGAATGTAGCTGCTTCTGATACTGAGATAGGTTATGGCCACAGACACTGCAAATTTCATTTAAAAGCATCTAGTCAAAGACTTAACACTAATATTGGTAAAGTTTTCTTATTAGGAAATGATCATATCATTAAATTTCCTTGAGTAAACAAGGCAGCCAATAGGGGGGAAGGAGGGGACTGGAGTTGTAACGGTTATATACATAAAACCTGAAGTCTCTTCCTGTATTTCCTATTAACTTATTGATAAGCCACACAAGGCAGTAACAAATCTCACAAGAGAGTATGCTAGGCTGTAATTAGATCTTATGCAACATTTTATTGTATTTGTATTCCATTTTCTCAACTCCATTATCCTAAGTAGTAACTATCTTCCATCTTCTGAAATCCTTATTCTAGAACATGTTTTTCTTCTCTCATGGAGCATAAAGGATTGTAACAGGAATGTACCCATATTCAGCTTTCTCTTTCTCAGTTTTATGCATGAACTAGGTACAAAGGAATCTAATTCTTTCTTCCAAAGGTGCTGAGCTAAGCCTTTTCATCTCAGGTACTTGGAAACCAAGGTTTAAAACTCAGTCTAAAGTTTAAGATAGGGCTGCACTTTAATCATAGCAATATGAAAGGCATTACACTATTATCTTCTGCTTGCTTTTATCATGAATGAGTCTTCCATTTTACACTGTATTTATTGGTAACTTGAAGGGCTGCTGTTGAAAATCGGACAGCATTATAAATACAAATACTACTCTATTTTAATCTAACTTCTGTCCAGTTTCAAATAACTATTTCTTAATCATTGGCTAAACATTTGGCAACTTAACCCATCTGATTAGAATAAAGTTATATTATCCCCCTCTTTCCTTCAAAGAGCCATTATCTGCTTATTCTCTCATTTTATAGCTTACATGGTAGAGCAAAAGGAATAGTTTCTTTCTATATTCTTTTTTTTTTAATATTTTATTTATTTATTTTTAAGATTTTATTTATTTATTTGACAGAGAGAAACACAGTGAAAGAGGGAACACAAGCAGGCGGAGTGGGAGAGGGAGGCTTCCCGCGGAGCAGGGAGCCTGATGCGGGGCTCGATCCCAGGACCCTGGGATCACGACCTGAGCTGAAGGCAGATGCTTAACGACTGAGCCACCCAGGCACCCCAAGATTTTATTATTTGAAAGAGAAAAAGCTAGGAGGAGAGAGAGACAGAGAGAGGAAGCATGAGTGTGGGGGGGGCAGAGGGAGAAGCAGACTCCCCACTGAGCAGGGAGCCCCCATGTGGGGCTCAATCCCAGGACCCCAGGATCATGACCTAAGCTAAAGGCAGATGCTTAACCTACTGAGCCACCCAGGTGCCCCTTTCTATATTCTTAATGCAAAGCCACTCTTTCTCAGATTTTATTAATCTCTGCATACACTTTATAGGACATAATGAAAAACCTAGGGATAGTTCAAATCTGTCACACTGTAGAACAGGGACAACTATCACATCTAAAATTTAATGGGCCTTTATGTGCCAGATACTTTTTAAGTGATTTAAGTATATTAATTCATTAAATCCTTCTACAATCCTATAAAACAGTAATATTTTTACTATCATCCTCATTTCCCAGATGAGGAAACCTAGTAAAGTACCTAAGATTCATAAAACTAGGAAGCAATGGAGCCAGCTTACTTGGCAGCCTGACTCAAGAATCCTTTATAAACACTATACTGAAAACCAAAACTTATAGGAAGAGAGGTATATGGTTGCCCTATTACAGCATACTCTTGTAGGCTGAGATTAAAATAAACCTCATCCAACTTCTTCAGTGGTTAAGATTCATCACTGACTAGAAACGCCTGGATGGCTCAGTTGGTTAAGTGTCTGCCTTCAGCTCAGGTCATGGTCCCAGGGTCCTGGAATCGAGCCCCACGTCGAGCTCCCTGCTCAGCAGGGAGCCTGCTTCTCCCTCTCCCTCTGCTGCTCCCCCTGCTTGTGTTCTCTCGCTCTCTGTCAAATAGGTAAATAAAATCTTAAAAAAAAAAATTCATCACTGACTGGCACAACAAATACACAGATTATCACAAGAAAATGTATTCTTTTAGGAAATATGAGTACATCTTCATGTACATTCAAGTTTTCTCAAGAAGATGCTACTGACCTAACCTGTAAGGTACAATTTATTACTATACAGTCCAATGCTCTATAATGTGTTAGGTAGGATATATTTTGAATACATAAAAGTATCTTAACCACAGAACTTGATTAATACAAAATTTAATACAGAACTCTTTTGGTCCTTTCAATTTTTGTGAAATCTGGAACCATGGACATTTTTCTTTCTTTCTTCTTTTTTTTTTCTTTGAAGATTTTATTTATTTCTTTGACAGAGACAGAGAGAGCAAGAGAGGGAACACAGGCAGGGGGAGCAGGAGAGGGAGAAGCAGGCTTCCCGCTGAGCAGGGAGCCAGATGCAGGGCTTGATCCCAGGACCCAGGCATCCCCCTCCATGGACAGTTTTCTTATAATCATTCTCTACAGCTAAGCTATAATAAAATAAAAGTATTCATTTTAAGAATGAAATAACATGAATTCAAGTAGTCTTCAATGATATTTTACCTTCACTGGAATATCGCTATAGTTCTATTATACAACTCAGATGCAGCATTGCAAGCTTCTATTTGAACCCTACAAATATATATGATCAGCTTAAACTTCATCTTTCATTGTATTCAGTAAAGGTAACTGAATTCCATTAATTAGCAGAGGTCAAAGTGAGGAGTTAAGACTAAGAGACAATTTACAATCTTGACAACTGTTAGTACTAAATAATTCTCATATTATAATGGATTACCTCAGAGCAAGAAAAACTACAGTACTAGAATCATAAAAGACTAACCATTTCTATGAAAAATTAATTAATATTAGGAAGAATTAGGGGCAACTAAGTGGCTCAGTTAAGTTTAGGATAAACATCTGCCTTCTGCTCAGGCTGCTAGCCCTCTCTCTCCCTCTCTAGTGCGCGCACTCTCTCTCAAGTAAAATCTTTAAAAATAAATAAATAAAATTAGGAAGAATTAGATTCATGAATGAATTAGATTGATTCATTCATTCACTCTAAGATTTGAGAAAGAGAGCACGTGCATGCAGACATGCACGCAAGAGTAAGAGAGGGGCAGCGGGGAGGGGGAGAGAGAGAACTCCTAAAGCTGACTCCAGGCTGAGCACAGAGCCCAACTGGGGGCTGGATCCCAGGACCTTGAGATCATGACCTGGGCCGAAATCAAGAGTCAGAAGCTCAACCGACTGGGCCATCCAGGCATTCCATGAATACTTTAAATAAAGGTTTTTAAAGCCCCATAATTTCGACTACCTTTAACTACCATAAACTTCAGGGTTTAATTCACAGCTCTGCATTTTTCCAGTATTAAGAACATCTTCTGAGTGCCTATTGCAGACTAGGTACCATACAAGACACTTCACATGGGTTATCTTACCCATGGGAGAAATAAAGTTTAAAGACATTAAGTAATTTGCCAAATATTACCACAGCTAAGAAATGGCAGAAAGAGAACTCAAATTCAGGTGTGCCTAATTCCAAAAATGTTCCCACATCATGTTATGTGCCATCCTATCACATCATACCTCACCTCATTCAATATGAATAAAAACATCTGTACCTCAGTTTTCAGTTAGTTTTACGGTTTCTTTTTGAAGATTTCCCAGGCAGACTCTGCACTGAGCATGCAGCCTGACAGGGGGCTCATTCCCAAGACACTGAGATCAGGCCTGAGCCAAAAGCCAAATGTAGGACGCTCAACTGACTGCGCCACCCAGGTGCCCCAGTTTTACTGTTTTTAAGATACAATTTACAAAGACGTTTACAAAAATATTTAATGTCATAAGAAGATTTTACTTTTGTTTACTTTTTAAAGTTATGTAAAAATTGGGGCACCTGGGGGCGCCTGGGTGGCTCAGTTGGTTAAGCGACTGCCTTCGGCTCAGGTCATGATCCCGGAGTCCCGGGATCGAGTCCCACATCGGGCTCCCTGCTCGGCAGGGAGTCTGCTTCTCCCTCTAACCCTACCCACTCTTGCGCTCTCTCTCTCACTCTCTCTCTCTCTCTCAAATAAATAAATAAAATCTTTAAAAAAAATAAAAATAAATAAATAAATAAATAAAATTGGGGCACCTGGGTGGCTCAATTAGTTGAGCCACCAGCTCTTGGTTCAACTCAGGTCACACTCTCATGGGTCATGAGATCCAGCCCCCTGTAGGGCTCTGTGCTCAGCATGGAGTCTGCTTTGGGATTCTCTCCCTCTGCCCCTCCTACCCCACTCTCTCTATATATAAAATAAATAAATAAACAATTTTTAAAAATAAAGTTATGTAAAAATTATCAACTACTGACTTACAGCAAAACCAGTTCCTCTGACAAACACAATTTAATTCATATTTATTTACCAACCTTTTAAATTTTAGTGTAATAACTATTACAGGACTGGGGAATTCATCTTTATTTTCAGAGATTATACACTCAGCTTTAAACATGAGCTAAACTACCTGGGAAGAAGGGAATAAAGAAATCCTAGTATGTACATCTCAAGAGTAAAACATAGGAGTATCATTTTCTAAGACCATTGCATTCAACGAGCTAGAAAGAGGCAGTTTTAATTTAAAACTAAGGCAATGATACCAACAAAGCATGAATACTGAAACCTTTTATCTACTTTAACAGATGACAGTATTACAATTATCTTTACCAAAACGTTCACTCCTAGAATTACCTGGTTTTCTCTAACCTAGGGTAAGATCACACTATTATTTTCATCATCGGTTTCCCTAACGATATTTCCAGAAGAGTTAATACAAAGATTCAGATTACTGGTTTATTTTACAACAATTGCTTTATTAAGACAATCTACAAAGAAAACGAATATTTGATTCAAGTACTTCTACCTTCTATTTCAGAACACATCCTGTGTGAGAAGGATAAACCAACAGAGACTAATAGAAAAAAATATCTTTCAGTAGCTTGGTGCAAGGGTTTTCTTTTCTACCACACTATAAAATTTTTTCAAGCTAAATTATGCTAAAAAACAAAAAACAAAACAAAACAAAACAAAAACACGGTAACTGTCATTGAGCAGATGGTTTTTCTTCTCTACTTAAGGAAAATAAATAATAAAACTGTCATGATGAAGCCAGTATTGAAAAGGAACAAACACCTCCCACTGGCATAGAGAGTCACAAAGATCTTAAATCCTCATTTTTCTTACAATTTTTTTTAAAAGATTTTTATTTATTTATTTGAGAGAGAGAGAATGAGAGATAGAGAGCACATGGGGGGGGAGGGTCAGAGGGAGAAGCAGACTCCCCGCCAAGCAGGGAGCCCGATGCGGGACTCGATCCAGAGGCTCCAGGATCATGACCTGAGCCGAAGGCAGTCGCTTAACCAACTGAGCCACCCAGGTGTCCCTTACAATTTTTAAAAAAAATTTTAAATAAGCCTTTGATACCTGCAGAGTGGTAATACAGGAACAGTCAGCATAACTGGTCACAGAACACCAACAAGCAGCCTTGATGACATCCCAAATAATTATCGGACTGAGTTCTCTCCATTGATTGCCTCATCCCTACCTACCTTCCAAAGAACTATTGTGTTTCCTCCATTCATATTCACTTTGTGATTGAGGATTTGGATTTTCAAGCTTTAAAGTAACTTTTAACCTAATCACTACTTTTTTAAAAACACGCTATCACAAGCTTAGTAGTAGAGTTCCTCCAATATTGATAGGAAAAATTAGAATTTCAAATTTTTCTGTTGATCAAGGAAATCCTAGATTGTCACACAAAGATTCTGATTTGAGTTCCTCCAGTAGAGAGTCAACTTACTCCTGTTGTTTCCTGTCTTGTTTTAGTTACTTCATTCAAAAACTTAAGGATAAGAACAAAATAAAGCCTACTTAAAACCTGCCTGTAAGCTTCTTCAAGGTAGGAGCAAATCTTTGTTTTCACTGTACCTCAAGTGCCAACACGAGACTTAAGACAAAATAGTTGCCCAATAAATTTATGATGCACAAATGAATATTATTTTCCCTAATCACACATCTATTTACTACTATACTAATAGTCTGTGGCTATCTTTACCTGTCTGCTTACTAAGCTGTCAAACTCTGTGGAACCAGGCGCTGCTGTCTTAGCTGCCTACAGTGTCAAGCATTGCGCTCACAACACAGCAGAGTAAATAAATGTTTAACTGAGTGTTTTTAATTAACTGAAATTTACTTAACAGGTACCCTCAATTAACTAAATCCTAGCCCTCCATTTCACTCCTTATTCTAATTACAAAAAAATTATAAAACAACAAAACCACAATATATACAAAACCCATAACCCATCCTCTACACACTTTCTTCTTTCTTATTTGTTTGAGGCCAGGAAGTCTACTGTAATTAGTATAAATTAAACATGCATTCAATACTTACCTGCTCAGAATTCTTACAGAGAGTAAAAGATTTACAATATTCACAGGTTCCATTATCATCAGAAGAGCCCACTCTATTCCCTATAATATCAGGAATATCAGCAGTATATTTTTAAATGATTAAAAAAAAAATCATCATATACAAATCTAGTTCTCCCAAAATACTCTAAGCCTCTTATGGGCAAAAACCCTTTTCTTCATCATGCCCCACAGTACCTTATGCATAGTAAATGTTCAAAATACAACAAGGTTTAGGAAGTTTTAAAGTTCTTTGTAATCTTCAATTAAACAGAATTTAATCCTGTTGCCTAAATCCAGGCATTCTAGGATGTTTGTTTTAATGAATTGAATTTTTAAAAATCTGTGTTGTAAGAGCTTTAAAAGAAATATGTTAAAAGAAATTATAGGAGCATTAAGAGCTTCCTAATTTACACAACCTAGCTATTTAAATAGCTAAAACAATAAATCAGTAATTGGGTTAATTCCCTCCTTTTAGTCCCTTCTCCCATCACAAAGCAGATCATCCCCACAACATAGAAAATCAAAATGAAAATTAGTTTGATAATTAATTTTCCAAGGAAAAACAGCTAATGAAAAGTAAAATTCCAGGGCTGGTTTGAATTTGTGATCTATACTGCTTTCAGTCTGAAAATCCTTTTTCTGACTGTTCAATAATTAATTAGAATAATTATGTCCCTCAATTACTACCAAATTAAATCAAGAATAGCAGTTATAATGTACAGTAGAGGGAATTTAGTCAATAATATTGCAATAACTTTGCATGGTACAGATGGTAACTAGACTTATTGTGGGGATCACTTCATAACGTATGAAAATATCAAATCACTATGATGCATACCTGAAACTGGTAAGATATTGTATGTCAATCATACTTCAATTAAAAAATAACAATGCTTAGGGTGCCTGGGTGGTGCAGTCAGTTAAGCGCCAGATTCAGGGTTGTGAGATCCAACCCTGTGTCGGGGTCTGCTCTCAGTGGGGAGTCTGCTTGAGATTCTCTAACAAATAATCTTTAAGAAAACAAAACAATGCTTATATGTCACGATAACTGTAACTTAAAACTTCCTGTCACATACACAGTTTAAAATAGGCAAAATTATTAGTAAGTTTTATTCACATAAATACTTCTTCAACCTTCTATGTTTTTGAGGCAAGAGCTAATAATCTTCAGCTCTTCCTTTGCAAAAATTTTCACAAGAAATTACACTGAGGGGTGCCTAGGTGGCTCAGTCATTGGGTGTCTGCCTTCGGCTCGGGTCATGATCCTGGGGTCCTGGGATCGAGCCCCGCATCGGGCTCCCTGCTCAACGGGAGGCCTGCTTCTCCCTCTCCCACTCCCCCCACTTATGTTCCCTCTCTCGCTGTGTCTCTCTCTGTCAAATAAATAAATAAAATCTTAAAAAAAAAAGAAAAAAAGAAAGAAAGAAATTACACTGAGTAGTTTTAATCCGGGTTTTAAGAAAAGATTGCCCCAGTCCTCCTTATGGCCAGGGTCAAAGTGCATGAAGAAGCTGGTTGGGATATGTGTTGCAGTCTGTACTTAGAACAAAAAGAATAAGATGCAGATGGTACTTGAACAAAAAGATTGTTCAATTGTGATATAAGTCATCATGTTTTCCTCATCAGTACTGTATCTTGAACTAGACAGCCATAAATATCTTTAATAGTACAGAAGATAACAGACAAAAGAGATTAAAATTTTCGGGTGCCTGGGTGGTTCAGTCACTGGGCGTCTGCCTTTGGCTCAGGTCATGATCCCGGAGTCCTGGGATCAAGCCCCGCATCGGGGGCTCCCTGCTCGGCGGGAAGCCTGCTTCTCCCTCTCCCACTCCCCCTGCTTGTGTTCCCTCTCTCGCTGTGTCTCCCTCTGTCAGATAAATAAATAAAATCTTTAAAAAAAAAGAGATTAAAATTTTCTCTTCAGGTTTAGTTGAAAGATTTTGACTAATGACTAATAAATAGGAAAAATACTGCAGAAGTGGGGAGTGACTAATGAATGACTAATAAATAGTAAAAATACTGCAGAAACCAAATGACCACAACTATCCTCTTCATTTTATGGGTATGAAAAAGTGTTTAAAGAAGGTTAAAGCTACACAATCTTGGACTTAAAAAGATATTTCTATACAAAATTCTACCGAATAGCTGACCATTACATACTGCATATAGTGCATATGCCTTGATACATTAAAAATTTTTTTCAAGATAAAATAGGTTAAAAATAATATAGATGCATCAAACTAGAAACCTTCTACCCAAATGAAAATATAACATTATTAAAGAAGTTTTATTTATACATCATTGAAAGTACTTAACTGACTCCAGTCCTATGAAAAATCATCTAATCAAATAATTCAAAAGCTTTAATTAGTGAGATTATCAACAATCCTTACAATCTGGACCTTCTGGACAATATTTTCACATATACACTATATCTTTGTTATATATTTGCTTTTTTTTAATTATAGAAACACACTGCTATTAGAAAAAATAATCAGAACTCACAGAAAATTATGATACAAAAAGTGAAAAGTGAAACCTCACCACTAAAGAAGACTTCTGTTAAGTTTTTTTCCAATCATACACTGACATTTTTGTTTGGTTGGTTTTTATTGTGGTAAAATATATAACATAGTACTTACCATTTTAACCTTTTGTAAATATACACCTCACTGGCATCAAATACATTCACAATGTTGTGTTGCCATCATCCCTATCTATGTCCAAAACTTACTTATCACTCTTAACACAAACTCTGAACCCATTCAACAGTAACTTCCTCTTTCTCCCTCTCCTCAGCCGCTGGTAACCCCTATTTTACCATCTGTCTTTAGGGAATTTGCCTATTCTAGATACCTCATGTAAGTGGAATTATACAATATTTGTCCTGTGTTTCTAACTTATTTCACTAAGCATAGTGTTTTCAAGGTCCCTCCATGCTGAAGCATGTGTCAGAATTTTCTTCCATTTTTTTTTTTTTAAGATTTATTTATTTGAGAGAGAGGACACATGCTCACATGCTTGCAGAAGACTCGGGGGGAGGGGCAAAGGGAAAGGGAGAGAGAATCTCAAGCTGACTCCACACTAATTGTGGAGCCAGACCTGGGGCTCGATCTCACAATCCTGAGATCATGACCTGAGCTCAAACCAAGAGCCAGGTGCTTAACTGACTGCACCACCCAGATGCCCCAGAATTTTCTTCCTTTTTAAGGCTGAATTTCACTATTCCATTTTATGTATATACCACATTTTGTTTATCCATTTACCTGTCAACAGACACTTGGTTTGCTTCCATCTTTTGGTTACAAGGAATAACACTGCTATGATCATTAATGTACAAGTATCTGTTTGAGATTCTGATTTCAACTGTTGGAGGAATTGCTGGGTCATATATGGTAGTCCTATATCAACCTTTTAAGAAACTATTTTCTACAGCAGCTGTACTATTCTATATTCCCACCAGTAATACAGGTTTCCAATTTCTCCACATCCTCACCAAAACACTTGTTATGTTGATTTTTTTTTAATAATAGTCATACTAACGGGTATAAAGTGCTATCTCATTGTAGTTTTGATTTGTATTTCCCCAAAGACTAACAATTTTGAGTATCTTTTCATGTGTTTATTTGTATATCTTCTTTGGAGAATGTCTATTCAAGTTCTCTACCCATTCTTGAAATGTTTTTTGTTGTTGAGTTTTAGGCATCATGTAACCATTCAATGTTATTAATCCCTTAGCAGAAAATACTTCCAAGTTTTTCCCCCCATTTTGTAGTTTATTTTTTCACTTTCTTGATAGTATCCATGACACACAAAGCCCTTAATTTTGATGAAGCCCAATTTATCTATTTTTTCTTTTATTGCTTGTACTACTGGGTATCCTATCTATAAAACTGTTGCCAAATCGAATGTCAATGAAGACTTAACCGAATGTTTTCTTCTAACAGTTTTATAGTTTTGGCTGCCAAGTTTAGGTCTTCGATCCATTTTCAGTTAATTTTTGTATACAGTGTAAAAAGTAAGGCTCCAACTTCATTCTTTTACATGTGGGTATCTGGTTTTCCCATCATTTGTTGAAAAGATGGTCCTTTCCCCATTGATTGTGGTCTCAGTACCTTTGTTAAGACCAATTAACCATATAACATTATTTAAAATGTATAGCTTTGGGATGCCTGGGTGGCTCAGTCATTAAGCATCTGCCTTTGGCTCAGGTCATGATCCCAGGGTCCTGGGATAGAGCCCCTCATCGGGTTCCCTGCTCAGCGGGAAGCCTGCTTCTCCCTCTCCCACTCCCCCTGCTTGTGTTCCCTCTCTCGCTATGTCTCTGTCAAATAAATAAAATCTTTAAAAAAAAAATAAAATGTATAGCTTTTAAAGAAAAAAAAAGAAATGGGATAATACAGAAATTTAAGTTTTGGAGTTTTGTTTTTTTTTTTGGTGGGGGGGGAGTTAATACATCTTGAACTTATTTCCTGTCAATATATTTCATTTCATTTTTAAAAATTATTGTAGAGGGCGCCTGGGTGGCTCAGTCGTTAAGCGTCTGCCGTCGGCTCAGGTCATGATCCCAGGGTCCTGGGATCGAGTCCCGCATTGGGCTCCCTGCTCGGCAGGAAGCCTGCTTCTCCCTCTCCCACTCCCCTGCTTGTGCTCCTGCTCTCTCTGTCAAATAAATAAATAAAATCTTTAAAAATAAATAAATAAAATTATCGTAGAGTATATATGGATATGTCTAAGAAATTTCCTATAATGTTGAATGCAATTCTGAAAACTAGTATCTGAAATTAAATTATAAATATGAATCTATAAATTGCTTAGAAGGCTAACTAACCTTTATCTCCACTTTGTACTTGCACCACTATTAAAATCAGACCTGTTAATTAAGATTAAGGTTACAAGTATCTAAAACTTGAAGCTGAATAGGGCGCCTGGGTGGCTCAGTTGGTTAAGCAACTGCCTTCGGCTCAGGTCATGATCCTGGAGTCCCGGGATCGAGTCCCGCATCGGGCTCCCTGCTCGGCAGGGAGTCTGCTTCTCCCTCTGACCCTCCTCCCTCTCATGCTCTCTGTCTCTCATTCTCTCTCTCTCAAATAAATAAATAAAATCTTTAAAAAAAAAAAAAATAAAACTTGAAGCTGAATAAAGACTACAAGGCTGAAAAAAAGGCTAAAAGGCTGAAATATCGATAGCAGATGATCATTTTGTGTCAGAAAAATTCTGACATAGTTTCTTAGTTTTAAAAGACCAGGATGAGGGGTGCCTGGGTGGCTCAGTGGTTAAGCTTCTGACTCTTGCTTTCAGCTCAGGTCATGATCTCAGGGTTATGAGATCAAGCCCTGCTTTGGGCTCTGCACTCAGCAGGGCATCTGCTTGAGATTCTCTCTCACCCTCTCCCTCTGCTCCTCCCCCTACTCACGTGCACACACACTCTCTCTCAAATAAATAAATCAAGAAAGAAAGAAAGAGAAAGAAAGAAAGAAAGAAAGAAAGAAAGAAAAAGAAAGAAAGAAAGAAAGAAAGAAAGAAAGAAAGAAAGAAAGAAAGAAAGAAAGAAAGAAAGAAAAAAGAAAAGAAAAGAGAGAAAGAAAAGAACAGGATGAATTGGGGCACTTCGGTGGCTCAGTCAATTGGGCATCTGCCTCTTGATTTTAGTTCAGGTCTTGTTCTCAGTGTGGTGAGTTCAGGCCCCACGTTGAGCTCCACGCTGGTGTGGAGCCTACTTAAGACAAACAAACAAACAAAATAAATAAATAAAAAATAAAAACAAAAGAACAGGATGGAAGAAGACAAAGTTTCATTCAGTGAGACTACTGGCTCTAATCACCAATTTTTGCTAATTCACAGATACCACTGAGGGGGATTAAATGACATAGTATATATGGTGAGCCTCCAGACACCATTCTCCATGAGCTGTGCTACAGCTAGTATAATCTAGTTTACGTTTAGGGTCAAAATATGTGACTATGCAGAAGGATACTTTGATCAAATACAATCTTCACTAATTCATCAAATAGCACTATGCAAAATTAAGGTCCCGACTTTTATTTTGAGTATTTTATTTGAATCTCTTATTGCCATAAAACAGTTCTCAGTTGTGGCTGCACAGCAGTCACTAATAAAACATAAAACAACACAAAACCAGGATCCTTACCTCCCTTAATATCCTGATTTAATAAGATGAAGATGGATAGGACACTGGTACTTTTTAAATATGCAGCTAAGATGGAGAACCATTATTCTAACATAATATTTGTTAACACTGTTTCTCTAAGAATAGTTAAAAATTCCATGCATTTGCTGTTCTTTATAAAAATCAAATATGTCAGGGTGCACCTGGCTAGCTCAGTCCATCGAGCATGCAACTCTTGATCTCAGGGTTGTGAATTCGAGCCCTACAATGGGTGTAGAAATTACTTAGAAATTAGAAAATCTTTAAAAAAAATAAAAATAAAAATGTAAACAAATATTTCTGGCCCCCAGAAAAAAATACTACTTTTTTTTTAAAGATTTTACTCATTTATTTGACAGACAGCAGGAGAGAGAGCGAGAAAAAGCATGAGCAGGGGGAGCAGGAGAGGGAGAAGTAGGCTCCCCATGAGCAGGGAGCCCGATGTGGGGCTTGATCCCAGGACCCCAGGATCATGACCTGAGCTGAAGGCAGACGCCCAACCGACTGAGCCAGCCAGGGCCCCAATAAATAAAATCGTTAAAAAATATATAGATATATATCCTAGTGATCTTGCTTTCAGATTGAACTGATACAATGAATCAAGGAAGAACCACTGGCCTAGTTCTTCCTTTATCCTTATTAAATCCATTGCAAGTAGTTCATTTCTCATATCACCATCTTTATTCCTGTACCCTTTTGTTCCAGTCAAGACATGAAATAGCAGGAAGACAAAAGGAACCTTTCCAAATTCAGGGGCCCTTCCCAAAGTGTATTTTACCAATATGTTTCTGAATATACAACAAAGAATTTTAACACTGCGCTACGTATAGTATTGAATAAATTTCCATAATAGTTTCTTCCTATACAACACAACTAAAATATGAATGGCAAGAGCCCATTTATTTATTAACAAGTATTAATTGACCGCTTTCTATTACCAGGTACTAAGATATACACTGGATATAAACACAAAACATAGCTTCTTTATTTATTTATTTTTTTTTTTAAAGATTTTATTTATTTGACAGAGAGAGCACAAGCAGAGGGAGAGAGAGAGAGAAGCAGGCTCCCCGCTGAGCAAGAAGCCCGATGCGGGACTCGATCCCAGGACCCTGGGATCACGACCCAGGCCGAAGGCAGCCGCTTAACCGACTGAGCCACCCAGGCGTCCCACAAAACATAGCTTCTAACGGCTTTAAGAAATATTACAAGGAGGGGTGCCTGGGTGGCTCAGTCATTAAGCGTCTGCCTTCAGCTCAGGTCATGGTCCCAGCGTCCTGGGATCAAGCCCCGCGTAGGGGTCCCTGCTCCGCGGGAAGCCTGCTTCTCCCTCTCCCACTCCCCTTGCTTGTGTTCCCTCTCTCACTGTCTCCCTCTGTCAAATAAATAAATAAAATCTAAAAAAAAAAAAAAAAGAAATATGACAAGGGTTCTTACAGATGTGTGTGAGGTATTTGGCAGTTTAAGGAAGTACAGACAAGGAACATCTAACAATTTAGTGGTTAAAAATACTTCCAAGAGTGAGATTTAACCGTGGGGTGGGGTGGGAGGTGGGGAGACTAAGGGTTCCTGAAAAAAATATAACAAGGGAAAGAAAAGGCATGGGGGGGGGGAATGGAATGGAGCCAAAAGAATGCAGTCTCTAACACAGCTGTTCTCAAAGCATGGTCCCTAGGTCAGAAGCATCAGCATCACCTGGGAATTTGTTATAAATAGAAATTTTGGGGCCCCAGCCCAGATGCATTAAATCAGAAACTCTGGAGGTGGAGCCCAGCAATCTGCACTTTAACAAATCCTCCAGATGACTCTGATAAATAATAAAGTTTTAGAACCACTGATCTAGTCTGATCATGGAACTGTAATTATGTTATTAAAATTAAAGCAAAGAAAGCTCACAACTGTTAGAAGTCAAAATGCACAAGGCATTGTATGCTAACATTAAGTCCTGAGAAGCCACTGACAGTTCCCAACCTGTGAGGCTCTTTTCCTCTCTTAATTACCACTGCCTGAAACAACTACAAAATATACATTCTCTTCAAGCTCTCATGGAATATTTATGAAACTTGACTATGTGCTATGCCCAAGAGCCACCAAGATTTAACCACAAATTTTGATACTGCATTTTCATTGAGTTTTAAGTATTCTTAAACCTCCATCATAACTTCTTCTGGAACCTCAGTTATTTAGAAGTATATTTACAAATTTTCAAACATTTTTTAAAGTTACCTCTCTAGGGGCGCCTGGGTGGCTCAGTTGGTTAAGTGTCTGCCTTGGGCTCAGGTCATGATCCCAGAGTCCTGGGATCGAGCCCCGCATCGGGCTCCCTGCTCAGCGGGGAGCCTGTTTCTCCCTCTCCCTCTGCTTGCCGCTCCCCCTGCTTGTGCGCTCTCTGTGTCTGTCTCTATGTCAAATAAATAAATAAAATCTTAAAAAAAAAAAAAGTTACCTTTCTAAGAACTGAGTCCTAATTTAGCTTGCAGTGTCATGAGAGAAAGTAATCTGAATGACACACACTCTTTGAAATTTGTTCAGATTTTCAGGGGCACTTTTTAAGGTTAATTATCTGTTGCATTATCTGAAATTTTGGATTCCACAAAGTACTATATATGCACACAGTAGCAATTCTATGGTACTGATTCTTTAAAATTTGAATACAATGTTCTATATTCACCCAGCAGTTCAAGCTTGTTCATTGTGTTGTTCAAGTCTTCTATCTCCTTCCTAAATTTTTTGGTTTGGTGTTAAAACACAGCCTTTATATAATGTGGCAGAGACTGCTGGTGACCTGTACCAATACTGAATCTCTCTTCTTTCCTCAGTAAGTAAAGTCCAAGTTTATTCTAGGCAGCAATATGCTCACCTAAAATATATTTCATAACAGTCTTGCAGTGAAGAGCTAAGTAGAACTTCCATGAACCACATTAAGAGATGGCCTAATAGCTTGCATGGGCTCCACACCCATCCCCCATCCTTCCTTCTACATGGAATCTGTGAGAATTGGTGCCAGAAGCAGCCATCTTGGACCACAAGGTTAACCACAGGCTAAAAAAATGGTGGTAGAGAAAACACTCACAGAAGTATTCTGAGACCTTGATGATAAAATGAAACCTCCATGATCAGCCCTAGAAATGTCAGCTTCTACTGTGGGAAAAATAAATACCCGCTTTCTTTAAGCCACTGTTAGTTTCTGTGTCTACCTAGCAGCCAAAACCAATTCTTACCTGAAACACTAATTCTGTTTAGTAGTGCTCCTTTGCCTGAAGTAATTTTATTTTATTAATTACCAATTTATTTTGGTTACTACTTTGCCAGGTATAACATTTGCATTCCTTTTACCTTCTAATTGCCTCTATTCCAATATTTTATTTTTTTTTAATTCCACTTATTTATTAGAGAGAGAGGTAGCACAAGCAGGCGGAGGGAGAAGCAGCCCGACATGGGACTCAATCCCAGGACCCCGGGACCATGACCCGAGCTGAAGGCAGATGCCCAACCGACTGAGCCACACAGGCGCCCCATCCCAATATTTTAATCTCTTAAAAACCGCATGTTGGTTTTGGCTTCTACATACAGTCTGACAACCTTTTTCTTTTATGTAGAGCATGTGATCTATTTATACTCATTTTGATTAGTGTAGTCTATTTGGCCTTATTTCTACCATATTAGTTCTACCATACTTTTGTCCTACACTTTTGTTTCTTTCTCCCTTTTTTCCACATTATTTGAGGTTCCCCTCTCTCATTCCATTTGCCTTCTAGTTCAACTTTTATTCTTTCAGGGGCTGCTCTGGAAGTTTTTAAATGCACATATAATTTAAAGTTTAAAATTATAGGTCTCTTATCCTTCCCTCATCTGTCTACATGTAGAATTTTTATTAGATGTTATGTTTTTTATTGCTGCTATAACAAATTACCACAAACTTGGTGGCCTATAACAACAGTTTTGGAGGTCAGAAGTCCAAATTGGGTTTCACTAGGCTAAACTCAAGGTGTTGACAGGGCTGCATTCCTGGTGGAGGCTCTAAGGAAGAATCTGTTGTCTTTTTCAACCTCTAGAGATCACCTGTATTCCTTGGCTCATAGCTCCTTCTTCCATTTTCAAAGCAAAGGATGTAGTATCTTCAAATCTCTCTCTTGCTCTCCTGCCTACTGTTTTCCCTTATAAGGACCCTTGTGATTACAATGGGCTCACTGCATAATCCAGGATAATCTCCCCATCTCAAAATCCTTAATCACATTTGCCGAGTCCCTTCTGCCATTGAAGGTAACATATTCATAGGTTCTAGGGGTTAGGATATGAATATCTTTGAGTGGCCATTATTCTGCTTACCACAAACGTACATCAGACCTTTTCAGTCCTTCTTCCATGTCTTAACCTTATTCATATTTTCTCTCTTTTATCTCCCTGCATAACATTCCTAATTATTTCTTCAAATCTCTCTTCTACCTCACTAATTCTCTTTTCAATCCAATATGCTATTAAATCTGCCCTTGAATTTTTCATTTTAATTATTATATATATTTTTGTTTCTGGATTCTAATTATTTTGGACAATCCTTTGTTCCTGAGTCATAATTTCAATTCTCCCATTTGTTTCTTCAGATACATTAAACATATTTATTTTTATATTGTCTAGTAATGACAATACTTGAAGTCTCTGTGGGGCTGATTTAGGTGTTTTGTTTTGCTCATGGTGACCTATTTCCTCATGTGCTTTGTGTAAGGGAGCTCGAACTCTCTGGAATATTACCTTGGTAATTCTTAGAAACCTTTGAGAAGTTACTCCTCCAGAAAGAATTTGGAGTCATTTCTATCTCTGCCTGGGCATAATACCAAGCTATAATCATTCAAATTGAGTCTCAGTTTAGAGATTTTTTGAAGTTATACAGGTAGTGGGGACCCAAACCTCTATGAGGGCATGTTTCTAATTATAAACATTCAAGGAAAACTTTTTTCTCCCTCTATTTATAGCCAAGGCTAAGAAGGGTAAGTTTTCTGTCTCTCTTTCCTAGGGTGATTTTTTTCTGCTTCTCCCTTTCCCAGTGGGTATATGGCTTTTTATGGATTCTCATTTTAGGAAGGTGGATCTCTGACCTGACTTCCTATAAGGCATGGCTTCTATTCTTTGTCTCCTGAGTCCCGCGTGTACCTCTTAAAAACTGAAAATATAAGTCATCTGGAACAAGTAGATGCCTTCTGGGCAGCAGTTATCAGATGCTTCTACACTTCTTTGAATTTGGGCTCTCTTGTGCTTTGTTTTGTTTTTTCATCTTTTTTGCTAGCTTAAGCATGACTTTTTCAAGGTTTTTTTTTTTTTTAGTTTTTTTAGTTTTTTTTAAAAAAATAAATCCAGGACTCCTGGGTGGCTCAGTTGGTTAATTGCCTTCGGCTGGGGTCATGATCCCAAGGTCCTTAGATGGAGTCCCTCATCGGACTCCTTGCTCAGTGGGGAGCCTGCTTCTCCCTCTGCCTGCCTCTCTCTCTCTCTCTGACAAATAAATAAATAAAATCTTAAAAAAATAATAAAGTAAAAAAATAAATCCATCATTTTTAGGTGTTTAATAGTGGGAAGATTTTGTTTTCTTTTAAAGCTGGTATCCCTTGGGAAAAAAGTCTGCCTTATCACTGGAAGTAAAGTAATGTAACATCTATTCTAAACTGATAATATATATAAGATTATGTTACACCAGTGGTTCTGAAATTCTGAAATACCTTCCTTGTACATTTCATATCCTTATCCTTCTTCACCCCTTCAAAGTTCCTTTCTAAGGGGTGTCCTTTATCAAATAACTATAGGAAAGTATTACCTTCCAGTCTTTTTTAAAAAAAGATTTTATTTATTTATTTGAGAAAGAGCATGAGTTGGGGGGGGCGCAGAGGGAGAAGCAGACTCCCCGCTGAGCAGGGAGCCTGATATAGGGCTCAATCCCAGGACCCCGAGATCATGACCTGAGAGGACAGCAGCCACTTAACCAACTAAGCCTCCCAGGTGCCCCAACTCCCAGTCTTTACCATCTCTTTCTTGCTTGCTTGCTTTCTTGCTTTTTCTTTTTTTTTAAGATTTTATTTATTTTTTTGACAGAGAGAGACATAGCGAGAGCAGGAACACAAGCAGGGGGAGTGGGAGAGGGAGAAGCAGGCTCCCCAGAGCAGGGAGCCGAATGTGGGACTCGATTCCAGGACCCTGGGATCATGACCTGAGCCGAAGGCAGACGCTTAACGACTGAGCCACCCAGGCGCCCGCTTTCTTGCTTTTTCTTTTTCCTTTTCCTTTCTTTCCTTTTTTTTTTTTTAAGATTTTATTTATTTGACAGAGACAGAGAGCACAAGCAGGGGAAGAGGCAGAGGGAGAAGGAGCAGCAGGCTCCCTGCTGAGCAAGGAGCCTGATGTAGAACTTGATCCCAGAACCCCGAGATCACAACCCGAGTGGAAGGCAGACACTTAACCGTCTGAGCCACCCAGGCGCCCCATCTTTCTTTCTTTCTTTCTTTTTTTTTAAATTTATTTGAGAGAGAGAAAGGGAAAAAGAGAGCGCATGCAATGGCAGAAAAGGGCAGAGGGAGAGAATATCCAAGCAGACTCCTGCTGAGCTTAGAGCCATAGGTGGGGCTCAATCTCATGAGCCATGAGATCAGGACTTGAGCCAATCCAAGAGTCAAATGCTTAACTGAGCCACCCAAGCTCCCCTACCATCCATTTCTAAGACCCCTAAAACTTCCCCACTATCTCTAATTTTTAAAACATGGCTTTACAGGGGCACCTGGCTGGCTCATTCAGAAGAGCATGCAATTCTCGATCTCAGGGTTGTGAGTTTGAGCCCCATGCTGGGCGTTGAAATTACTTAAATAAATAAAACTTTAGGGGCGCCTGGGTGGCTCAGTCGTTAAGCGTCTGCCTTCGGCTCAGGTCATGATCCCAGCGTCCTGGGATCGAGCCCCACGTTGGGCTCCCCGCTCCATGGGAAGCCTGCTTCTCCCTCTCCCACTCCCCCTGCTTGTGTTCCCTCTCTTGCTGTGTCTCTCTCTGTCAAATAAATAAATAAAATCTTTTAAAAAATAAATAAAACTTAAAAAAAATTTTTTAAACATGGCTTTATAGATTACACATATTATTTATATTACCAAATAATAAAAATTAAATATAGTATACTTATAAACACAAGTGCAAGAATAGAAAATAAAAATGATTACTGTTAGAATTGTTCTTTTCAATTATTTTCATTGTATCACTTATGCAATAAAATGAATACCACCATCACTTTAAACTAATTAGCTCCCCTTTTCTACACTTGTTTGAAAAATTATGCATACAAATACACTACTTAACTCAATGCTATCAGCCACTCTCACATAATTGTTTCAGGATGTTGGTAAATTTCTATAGGCAGCCAAACATAAGCAACAGTTACCATAAAATCTGTCAAGCTGCATTTTTTATTTCAAAGCTATAGAAAGACACCTCACTCTTTGTGGCTGTCATATCAGCCAGAAATGTATTTTATGGTCAAAGCCAATGCAGCCCCAATATTACAATCTGCCAATGAAGGGAATCAGGCCAAAATCACAAACTGGTAAATGACTATTTCAATGCATCTCCTCTGTAAAGAAGGAAGTTAGGATGGCTTCACAACTCAAAGGGGGGAAAACACAGACTCACAAAAGCGTTCAATGATAAACAATGGACAGAGAATCTACGGAAACAGTAACCTTTCACAATGCCTCAATTTCTTTATTGCTAAAATAAGAACGACCACTACAGAAAAAACAACAAAACTGATCAGAGATGAGGGCACCTGGCTGGCACATGGTAGAGCATGCAACTCTTGATTCAGGGTCTTGGGTTCAAGCCCCATGTTGGACATAGAGCTTAGTTAAAAAAAAAAATTTTTTTTTAATTGATCAGAGATGTGGGGCAATCCACAAAGAGGGCTCTTTTCCCCTTATCCCTGTTCTTTCTGTAAACACCTTCAAAGCAGGAGGAGGTGGTAAATAGTTGACGTAAGGAAAATGAGTAGACAAAAGACAACCATAACCTCTCCTCATATCCAGAGGGCCAAGAAGTTTCTCCTGTTCTTCTTGCGCCTCCATATCAAACAACAAAATATTGAAAAGAACTTGAATTTTTTCTGGCTTATTTGACAGTTTATATATTCCTATTGCAGAGAGACCCAGAAATTTCTCCTTTCCTTCACAAGACTCCATACTGAATTCCTAAGAATCCATTAAGTCTTCTGAGAGGATCTATCTGCAGTAGTAGTAGTCTCTGACTGGGAAATAAACCCTCAATTGAAAACCCAGTGAAAATACTAAAAAGAGAGGCACCTGGGTGGCTCAGTCGTTAAGCGTCTGCCTTAGGCTTGGTTCATGATCCCAGGGTCCTGGGATGGAGCCCCGCATCGGGCTCCCTGCTTGGCGGGAAGCCTGCTTCTCACTCTCCCACTCCCCCTGCTTGTGTTCCCTCTCTCCCTGCGTCTCTCTATGTCAAATAAATAAAATCTTAAAAAAAAAGAAAATACTAAAAAGATAATGTTTGAGAGAAGCAGAGGAGGAAATGCCTCCCAATCACCTCAAGGAGAAAAAGGGCTGTTAACTGTGTATTCAGTACCATTACACTAAAGAGACATAAAATGATAATAATAATAAAGTAAGAGATGTGCATATTGGCTTCACTTTGAAATTTTAAAAGCGATAAGCAAGAAGGGTGTTTCTTTAAAGCCAAGAAAGGCAAAATGGGAAAAGAAACAATTGGTAGGGGCACCTGGGTGGCTCAGTCGTTAAGCGTCTGCCTTCAGCTAAGGTCATGGTCCCGGGGTCCTGGGATCAAGCCCCGCATCAGGCTCCCTGCTCCGCGGGAAGCCTGCTTCTCCCTCTCCCACTCCCCCTGTTTGTGTTCCCTCTCTCGCTGTGTCTCTCTCTGTCAAATAAATAAATAAAATCTTAAAAAAAAAAAGAAACAATTGGTAGGCTCACTACAAAGAAGCAAACAAAAAACAACTAAAACTCCATATTTTAGCATTGCTTTGTGAAGCTTTCATTAAAACCAAGCCTTTTCTAGTAGCTGCTCAGAAGTCAAACATACACACACCTACAGGATTCCCATGCCTCTGGGCCAAATTCAGTTATCAAGACAGTGTAGTAAAACACATAATTTTGTACATTTGGCTGCATAAAAGTCCATGTCTAAAACAATGCTTTATAATTCTAGAACAGAAAAAATGCTGTTACTCCGAAGATAAATGAATTTCACTTGACCCTTTTCCTTTTTTACCACCTGTTAATAATCATAAATCATTTTAATCAGTTACATAAAATCTTCAGTCTTAAACACTAAAGGACAATATCTGATATTTATAAAATTCCTAGGGTTAATGTGACATTAAAACAAAAAATGAAAAACTTCCTTTTAATGAATATTCCAAGATTAAATTATTAACATATTGATCTTCAGATTGTTTTCTCTTCCCCAACTATCTTTCATACCTACCCTAACCTTTCTTTTTTGTAATTAGCAGATCTTGTTCCACCTTTTTATCTATTCATGCCCCTACCAACCACAATTCTGTCTAACCAAGTACTTCTAAAATATATACATATAGGGCGCCTGGGTGGCTCAGCTGGTTAAGCGACTGCCTTCGGCTCAGGTCATGATCCTGGAGTCCCGGGATCGAGTCCTGCATCGGGCTCCCTGCTCGGCAGGGAGTCTGCTTCTCCCTCTGATCCTTCCCCCTCTCATGTGCTTGCTCTCTCTCATTCTCTCTCTCTCAAATAAATAAATAAAATCTTTAAAAAAAAAAAATACATAAAAATAAAAATAAAATATATATAAATATATGCAGATATATGTGCCAAACTGTATGCATAGATGTAAATATCTTAAAGTATAATAATCCCTCATTAGGCTAATCATTAGGAAATTATGTCTTCAACAGATGAATCTGCTAGAAAATAGGAAGTTTAACCTTTTAAATCCTAAAACTAAGTTTAGACATATATACTTTACAATTAAATAGAAGCCACTGCAAAAATAACCAATGGTCCTAGCCAATTCAAAAAGAAATAAAATCTAAATATTGGAAAGGAAGGGAAAAAAAGGCAAGTGATAATAATTTTAGAGCATATTCTCACATACAGACTCTTACGCAGCCAAACACATGACATTATGTGAATTTAACCTTTTTGATAACTGAGAACAACCACTGTATTCTTCTATGAAAAATTATGTCATCCAGCTCTAATGAAGTGTGTAAGGTCAAATGCTTTTACTATACTAAATGGCCCCAGGCCACTAAGTTTTAAGACTATATATTTTTCTCTTTTTCTGTATCAAAAGTCACTTCTTCCAACTGGTGTGTTCAGTTCTAGCAGCACCTTTAATTTGCTATGAGCTATAACCAAACTCATTAGTAAAGTTAGATGACTTAGTAAAGTCAAGCGAGTATGCTCCTAGAAGCTTCAAAAGTATACTCTGAAGAAAAACATGAGTTTTAGGACTCAGGCTTTTAATAATACAGACTTTCTAGCCTACACTCAAGTTCTCAGTTCTGCATATATGATATCCCTAGGAAAACAAAACTACAAGACTTTCTATGGGTATAAGATTGGATAGAGGCACCTAGCTAGCTCAGTAGGTGGAGCATCTGATTCTTGATCTCAGGGTCCTGAGTTTGAGCCTCACACTAGATGTAGATATTACTTACAAATTTTTTTAACAAAAAAACTGTGATTGGATAAACAAGGGCCACTTCATTTCATAATTAAGTCAAATAGAGCAGATTCAGGAGCAGTGAGTAAAGACATGATTTGTGTACTGAAAATCATCACTGTTCCTTAATTCATAAGAAATTGCCTTATGTTTAGAAAGGACAGACTAATTTGAACATCAGTTCAACTAACATCTTTAAGTTATGAATTGTAATATTTTAAAAACATTAAAGCAAGGGAAAAATACTATTTTATGTGCTCAAATACAAACAACCAAGTTAATAAAAAATAATTTTTTTTTAAAGATTTATTTATTTGAGACAGAGAGAGCACGCAAAACGGGGGGAGAAGCAGACGGAGAGAAACTTCAAGCAGCCTCCCCACTGAGCATGGAGATTGACTGGGGGCTCAATCTTAGGACCCATAAGATCACAACTGAGCCGAAACCAAGAGTTGGACACTTAACCAGCTGAGCCACCCAGGTGCCCTAATAAAAAATAATTTTTTTAAAGATTTTATTTATTTACTTTAGAGAGAGAGAGAGCATGAGCAGGGGAAGAAGCAGAGGGAAAGGGACAAGCAGACTTTGCACTGAGCACACAGCCTGACCTGGGACTTGATCTCATGACCATGAGATCATGACCTGAGCCAAAATGAGGAGTCCAAAGCTTAACCAACCGAGCCATCCAGGCACTCCCAAAAATAATTTCTCATCAAAAGTCCTTTAGGGGCACCTGGGTGGCTCAGTCATTTAGCTTCTGCCTTCAGCTCAGGTCATGATCCCAGGGTCCTGGGATCGAGCCCCACATCGGGCTCCCTGCTCTGAGGGAGGCCTGCTTCTCCCTCTCCCACTCCCCCTTCTTGTGTTCCTTCTCTCACTGTGTCTGTCTCTGTCAAATAAATAAATAAAATCTAGGGGCACCTGGGTGGCTCAGTCGTTAAGCGTCTGCCTTCGGCTCAGGTCATGATCCCAGGGTCCTGGGATCGAGCCCCACATCGGGCTCCCTGCTCGGCGGGAAGCCTGCTTCTCCCTCTCTCACTCCCCCCTGCTTGTGTTCCCTCTCTCGCTGTGCCTCTCTCTGTCAAATAAATAAATAAAATCTTTAAAAAAATAAATAAATAAATAAATAAATAAATAAATAAAATCTTAAAAAAAAAAAAAGAGTCCTTTGGGTACATTCCTAGTACAAATAAACAGGAAGAATCTATAATCAAAATGTCAAATATAAATGCCTCTAAAGCAATTTGCTCTTTGTTAGATTAGCCATTGACTACGACTCCGATTCCACCAATTATTTTCTTAACAAACTATCTTCCAAAGATGTTTTCCAGCCATGGATGGAGATGATTCTTAGTAGCTATAAGCCAACAACCTTCACATAACAATTGCGCCACATCAAAACTCAAGGTGGATTCATCAGCACTCTACCAAGTCTTACACACATGACAATGTAAACTAGAAAAAAACAGGTCCTTTGCAATTTTCATTGCCATCTAACATTTCAGAAATTAATACAATATTGATGTGGCTCAAACTGTACCAATTCATTTTTACATAAATTTTATTTTACTTTTTACTTTCCACTTAGTTTCTAAATATATACAATATCCAGGGGCGCCTGGGTGGCTCAGTCATTAAGCATCTGCCTTCAGCTCAGGTCATGATGCCAGGGTCCTGAGATTGAGCCCCCAACTGGGCTCCCTGCTTCACGGGAAGCCTGCTTCTCCCTCTCCCACTCCCCCTGCTTGTGTTCCTGCTCTCACTATCTCTCTCAAATGAATAAAATCTTTTAAAAAATAAATAAATATATACAATATCCAAAGGCTACAAAGCACTGTGTTATATTACACATATGAAGTACACATTAAAGATGTTATACAAAAATAATATTTTTCACCTATAAAAATGGTAAAGATTAAAAAAAAAAAAAAAAAAAAGTCTTGTTACCAACGTTATCCAAGTCCAAAGAAATACACTCTCATGCCTTGCTGAAAGGACTGTACCACCTCTCTGGAAGACCATCTGATAAAATGTTCACTTACTGAATCGTGAGGAATAAATAATAATGTTCATCTATTAAACCCTAAGGAAATAAGTGTCCTAGAGAAATAACAAAAAAGTTTATTTCAGTGGTGACTAAAATAACATAATAAAAAAAAAGTTTATTTCAGGATTCATAGCAGCACATATCTGAAATAACCTCAAAAACAATAAAGGTGTAAATAATTTATGTGTTCTATAGCCATTAGGTAACTATCTGAATCAATATAATTTTAATATTAAGGATCAACTGGACTCAATATTTAGCTCTCCCCCCCAAATAAAAAAATACTTAGGGGCACCCGGGTGGTTCAGTTGGTTGGGCGGCTGCCTTCAGCTCAGGTCGTGATCCTGGAGTCCTGGGATCGAGTCCCGCATCGGGCTCCCTGCTCAGCGGGGAGCCTGGTTCTCCCTTTGACCCTCCCCCTCTCATGTACTCTCTCTCTCCCTCTCATTCTCGCTCTCTCAAATAAATAAATATTTTTAAAAAATAAAAAAATACTTGATGGTTCTAAATAACCAACTCAACACCTTAATATAGTTTAGTACCAAAAGAAAATTAATGCAAGAAAGCCAAAGGCACACACTCTTTTGAACATAGAAGAACACCTCATATACAGGAAGTGAATGTAAAAATTGAACCAAAGGCTAAAAATTCTGAATTCTAATCATATATAAGCCAGTGACCCAAGTTAATACTTCTAAACCTGCTCAACCATAAATTGAGACTTATTCAAAAGTAAGTCATAAAATATTGGGAAAAAAAGAATTAAAACTTAAATTTTTTAACCAAAGAAAAAGAATTCATTGTCCTAACCTGCTCCACATTAAGACAAATCCCAATGGTCCTGAAATCAGTACTGGTAAGTTTGACAACTTAGAAAGATTTAAAATATGATTAGTAACTGGACTGTGGTATTTTAATACCAAGGATGTAAACCTTAGTTTAATCAGAGCTGAGTGCATAAAGAGGTCCTAAGAAGAAGGCTACAGCACACCCTTACCTACAAAATGATTAAAAATGTGAAGTTTAAGAAAAAAAGATTAATACTTAAGTATTTATACAATAAAATATAAAACTGCTTATTATTTATCATACATTAAAATATATTGTCATAACATTTAATTTATATTAAATACAGTAAAAATGTAGATATACTTCATGAAATACAATTTGTGTTTAATCGTTCTCAAATATTTCTACAGTAAATACTTAGCTCCTACTTTAACCATATTAGTCCTTACTTCATTCAACAATCATCTTGGTGGGATGCCTGGGTGGCTCAGTTGGTTAAGAATCTGCCTTCAGCTCAGGTCATGATCCCAGGGTCCTGGGACTGAGTCCCATATTGCTTCTCCCTCTGACTGCCCCTCCCCCTCCTTGTGCTTGTGCACTCTCTCTGACAAACAAAATGATAAAATTAAAAAACAACAACAACAATCATCTTGGTTACATACCCATTTTTTAGATATTAACATTTTCATCATTTATTACCTGAAAAAGGAGTATTATGACACTCATTTAGTAAGTTATACTGAAAATGCTGAATTAAAAGGAACAATTCGGTTATTTTTTAGCTTGAAAAGTTTTATTTGGTTCTTTCTTATATCCATTTCTTTCCTCAGTATTTTCACATTTGCCTTTAAATCCTTCAACTTTTTACTAAATGTTTTTAAAGACCTTGTGTACTAATTCTATCATCTCAGCACTTCTAGGTTTGTTTCTATTGACTGATTGTTCTTCTAGTTATAGATTACACTTTCCTACCCATTTGCATACCTAATTAACACAAAATTCAGGATAGTGTTTCCTAGGTCAGAAAAGAAAGGGGCACATAAGAGTCTTCTTAGGTACTGGTAATGTTCTATTTCTTTACTTGAGTGATGCGTACGCAGTGTTCACTTTTAGTCTTTAAACTATACATGACCCTTTATATAGCAAATCCTTTATGTAGTCCTTGAAAAAATATAAAAAATTAAGTTGGATGCTTTGAAGAGATTCAGTAGGAAAACTAAAAACGGAAGGGAGCAGAGGAAGAACATCAACAAAAATGGCAGAGTAGGGAACTCCAGGGCTCCATCCCTCCACAAAAACAAGCAACTAATAATCTGGAAAAACTGTCAGAATCAACTTTTGTAGAACTTTGGAATCTAATCAAAAACTCACAACAACCAAGGGAAGGCTTAGCAAAGAAAGAAGCCACTACATTGCAATTAAAGAGCGTTGGCGGGGGCACCTGGGTGGCTCACTTAGGTGTCTGCCTTCAGCTCAGGTTATGATCCCAGGGTGCTGGGACTGAGTTCCGCATCGGGCTCCCTGCTCAGCGGGGAGTCTGCTTCTCCCTCTCCCTCTGCCCCTCCCCCCTGCTCGTGCTCTCTCTCTCAAAAAATAAATAAAATCTTTAAAAAAAAAAGTGTTGTGGGGCTTTAAATTCCCTGCCTATCATCCCCTACTCCCCAGTTCAGCAGGGCAGTGAGGATGGAAGCTGTACTCCTGGTACAGGCTGATAGTCCCAAGGGAGCAATACAAACCTTAGTCTCCAAGAACTGTGATTGAATGTTACGACCTGACTGGCAGCTTCCTGGAGGACTGGCACAAGGACTTTGCCTTTGTTCTGCCTGACTTGGAGCACTCCCAAGGCAAGCAGCCTGGCGTAAGAGAAAACAGTTAGGGAAGGGAGAGACTAAAAAAGGAGGTAGGGAGGGAGAAATGGGATTTGTAAGCTCTCAGACATAAAAAGGAATCTAGAAGGATATATATATATATGCTGGACACATGCACAGAAAAGGCCTAAGAAGACCCTAAATTTTCACCCCTAGCTCACCGTCAGGCTCCACACAAACAGGTAGTGAAGGATAAGGCAGGGTTGTAAATAGCTTGGTTTAATGTTGAAGGAATATCCAAACACAAAACCATTTAGTCAAAACTGAGAATTATTTTCTTTTTTGGGCTACAGGTATTCAAGGAAATTTGGTCAAAACACTAGTTGACTACTAAGCTAATGAAACATAGACTTCAAGGATCACACATGACCAAGAATACAAAATGAAACATAGACTTCAAGGATCACACATGACCAAGAATACAAACTTTACAAAAATAGTTTAGAAAAGACACAAAACAAACAACAAAACAAATAATAACAACCCACAACAAGCACTGACAAAAATCCCTGGAGAGGGGAGGATATCTGATGTCTAGAGTTGCTCCACAATAATATTCAAAATGTCTAGTTTTCAACAAAAAATTATGAGGCATGCAAAGAAAAAAGTCTGGCTCATTCACAGGAAAAAAAGAAATATAGAAAATGTCCCTGAGGAAACCCAGGCAAAGGAAACCAGAAAGAATGAAAAGAAACAAAAAAAAAGTATCTCACCAAGTAGAAAACATCCGTAAAGAAATATAAATCATAAAGAAGAATCAAACGGAGGGGGAGGGTCAAAAGAAAAAGAATCAAATTGAAATTCTGGACCTCAAAAGTATAGTAACTGAAAGACACCTGGGTGGCTCAGTCAGTTAAGGGTCTGCCTTCAGCTCAGGTCATGAGCCCAGGGTCCTGGGATCAAGTCCTGCATCGGGCTCCTTGCTCAGCAGGGAACCTGCTTCTCCCTCTGCCTGCCACTCCCCCTGCTTGTGCTCTCTCTCTCGGACAAATAAGTTTTTTTTAAAAAGTACAGTAACTGAAATTAAAATTAACTAAATGGTTCAATAGCAGATCTGAGAAGGAAAGAAAAAAAAATCAACAAACCTGAATATAGGTCAATTAAGATTATCCAGTCTGAGGAACAGGATAAGAAAAAAGTGAACAGAACCTAACAAACCCGTGGGACACCACCTAGTGTACCACCATAAGACATAATAGGAATCCCAGGGCAAGAGGAAAGGGGTAGAAAGAGTATTTGAAGAAATAATGGCTGTAAATTTCCCAAATTTGATGAAAAACATGAATCTATACATCCAAGCAGCTCAACTAACTCCAAGCAGCATGAACTTAAAAGGATCAACACCTGGCACAGTATACTTAAATTTTCAAAATACAAAGAATCTTGAAAACAGAAAGAGAAAAGCAACTCATCATATACATGAGACCCTCCATAAGATTAATAGCCGATTTCTCATCTCAAATCATGGAGGCCAGAGATGCCAGGGTGGCTCAACTGGTGGAACATGTGACTCCTGATCTAGGAGTTGTTTTTTTTGTTTTTTTTTTAAGATTTTTATTTTTTATTAGAGAGAGAGAGTACAAGCAGGGGGAGTGGCAGGTAGAGGGAGAGGGAGAAGCAGTCTCCCCGCCCAGCAGGGAGCCCGACTCGGGACTCAATCCCAGGACCCTGGAATCATGACCTGGGCCAAAGGCAGACTCTCAACCGACTGAGCACCCAGGCGCCCCTGATCTAGGAGTTGTGAGTTCAAGCCCCATGTTGGGTGTGGAGATCACTTAAAAATAAAATCTTTCAAAAAAAGAAATCATGGAGTCCAGAAAGCAGTGGGATAACTTATTTCAAGTGTTGAAAGAAACAGTTAACCAAAAATTCTATATCCAGCAAAACATTTCTTCAAAAATGAAAGAAAAATTAAAGATATTCCCAGAAAAACAAAAGGTAAAGGTTTCATCACTAGAAGAGCTGCTCTACAAGAAATTTAAAAGAGGATTCTTTAGGCTGAAATGAAAGGGTACTCGATGGTACCTTCACAATCATACAAAGAAATATAGAGTAAGGATAGCTACATAAGTACATATACAAACCAGTATTATTGTATCAGTGGTTTTTTACTCTGTTTTGGCTTCTATGATTTGAAAGAAAAATGCCTAAAGTAATAATATGTTTTTAACTAAACACCTATTTAATGGGAACACAGTGTATAAAGATGTAATTCTAACAATAACAAAATGGGGAGGCGGCAGAGCTATCAGGAGCAAACTTTTTATATACCTGCAAAAACTAAGCTGGTATTCAAGTTCAAATTTGATTGTCCTGAGATTGAGATGTTAACTGTATACCCCAGAGTGATATTAAGGAAAAAACCTTTAAATATACAAAAAAAGAAACAAGAGAATAAAGCAGTACACTAGACAAAACTAATTAAAAATGAAGGCAGTGATAAAGGACCTGAGAAACGAAAAATATATATATAAAACAAAAAATACCAGAATAGCAAAAATAAGTCCTAAATAGCAGAAATAACTCCTTCCTTTTGAGTTACTTTAAATATAAATGGGTTAAATTCTCCAATTAAAAGGTAGAGATTGGTATAATGGATTAAGAACAATCCAACTAAATGCTGTTTACAAGACACTCAATTTATATCAAAAGACACAACAGTTAAAAGTAAAAGGATGAGCCAACAGACACATGAAAAAGTGCTCAACATCACTTGCATCAGGGAAAACCAAATCAAAACCTCAATGAGATACCACCTCACACCAGTCAGAATGGCTAAAATTAACAAGTCAGGAAATGACAGATGTTGGCAGGGATGCGGAGAAAGGGGAGCCCTCCTACACTGTTGGTGGGAATGCAAGCTGGTGCAGCCACTCTGGAAAACAGTATGGAGGTTCCTCAAAAAGGTTGAAAATAGAGCTACCCTACGACCCAGCAATTGCACTACTGGGTATTTACCCCAAAGATACAAATGTAGGGATCCGAAGGGGTATGTGCACCCCAATGTTTATAGCAGCAATGTCCACAATAGCCAAACTATGGAAAGAGCCAAGATGTCCATCGACAGATGAATGCATAAAGAAGATGTGGTCTATATATACAATGGAATATTATGCAGCCATCAAAAAAACCTGAAATCTTGCATTTGTGATGACGTGGATGGAACTAGAGGGTATTATGCAAAGCGAAATAAGTCAATCAGAGAAAGACATGTATCATACTATCTCACTGTTATGAGGAATTCTTAATCTCAGGAAACAAACTGAGGGTTGCTGGAGTGGTGGGGGGTGGGAGGGATGGGATGGCTGGGTGATAGACACTGGGGAGGGTATGTGCTATGGTGAGCACTGTGAATTGTTGAATCACAGACCTGTACCTCTGAAACAAATAATACATTATATGTTTAAAAAAAAAAAAAAAAAAAAGATAGCAGGAAGGGAAAAATGAAGGGGGGGAAATCGGAGGGGGAGACGAACCATGAGAGACAATGGACTCTGAGAAACAAACTGAGGGTTCTAGAGGGGAGAGGGGTGGAGGGATGGGTTAGCCTGGTGATGGGTATTAAAGAGGGCATGTATTGAATGGAGCACTGGGTGTTATACGCAAACAGTGAATCGTGGAACACGACATCAAAAACTAATGATGTAATGTATGGTGATTAACATACAATAAAATTTTTAAAAAAGGTAAACATTTAAAAAATTGACATTAAAAAAAAAGGTAAAAGGATGAAAACAGACCTGGCAATTACAAACATGCCTAACAACAGAGTTACAAAATATAGGAAGCAAAAACTTGACAAAACTGAAGGGAGAAATTGACAATTCTACCATAACAATTAGAGACTTCCACACTCCACTTTCAACAATGGATAGAACAATCAGACAGAAGGTAAATAAGGAAATAGAGTATTTGCACAATACTATATATAAACCAATTAGCCCTAACAGACATATATAGAACACTCCACTCAACAAAGCAGAATACGTATTTTTCTCAAGTGCATATGGAACATTCTCCAGGAGAGATAATATATTAGAACACAAAACAATTCTCAACAAATTTTAAAAGACTGAAATCATATAAAGTATCATTTATGATAACAGAATGAAACTAGGTATCAATTAACAGAAGAAAAATTGGAAAACCCATAAATAGTAAAAACTGAACAATATAATCTTAAACACCCAATGGTTCAAAGAAGAAATCACCAAAAAAAAGGAAAAAAAAAAAAAAGAAATCACAAGAAAAATTAGAAAATACCCTGAGACAAATTAAAACAAAAATACAACATACCAAAACTTATAGTGAAAGCAGTGCTAAGAGGTAAATTTATAGATATAAATGCTACATTAAACAAGAAGATCTCAAATTGATACTCTAAAGTTTATACCTTAAAGAATTTACACCTTAAAGAACTAGAAAAAGAACAAGCTAAATCCAAAGCTAACAGAAGAAAAGACATAATAAAGATTAAAGTGAAGATAAAACAGAAAATAAACAACAGACTCAAACAAAAGCAAAAGTGAGTTCTTTGAAAAGATCAACAAAATTGGCACTTTTAGTCAGACTGACCAAGAAAAAAAGAAGACTCAAAGTACTAACTTCATAGATGAAAGAGGGGACAATGCTACAGACCTTAAAAATAGAAGGGATTATAAAAGGAAACTACGAGTAATTGTACACCAACAAATCAGATATCCTAGATGAAATGGACATGGTCCTATAAACACAGAAAGTACCAAAATTATTCCAGAAGAAATAGAAATCTGATCAGACCTGCAACAAGTAAAGACTGAATCACTAGTCAAACTTCCCACCCAGAAAAGTCCAGGACTACATGACTTCACTGGTAAATTCTACCAAACATTAAAAAAATAATTAACAATCCTTCTCAAACTCTCCCAAAATCCAGAAAAGAATACTTTCTAACTCATTTGGTGAAGCCAGGATTACCTTGATACCAAAGCCAGATAAAAACATTCCAAGAAAATTACAGACCAATATAGATGTAAAAATCCTCAACAAAATACTAGCAAATGTAGTCCAACAACATATTAAGAGGATTACACATTATGACAAACAGCTTTATCTCAGGTAGGTCAACTATAAAAATCAATCAATATAATACACCCATTAACAGAATGAAGGAGAAAAACCATACGATCATCAATGTTGATGCAAAAAAAAAAAAGAGAATGCAGGGTGCCTGGATAGCTCAACTGGTTAAGGACTGCCTTCGGCTCAAGTCATGATCCCAGGGTCCTGGGATCGAGTCCCACATTGGGTTCCCCCGGCTCTGCAGGGAGCCTGCTTCTCCCTCTCCCTCTGTCTGCCACTCCCCCTGCTTGTGCTCTCTCTCTGTCAAATAAATAAATAAATAATCTTAAAAAAAAAAAAAAAGAGTTCAACCTTTGATTTCGGCTCAGGTCATGGTCCCATGGTTGTGAGATTGAGCCCCACATGGAACTCTGTGCTCAGCAGGGAGTCTGTTTGAGATTCTCTCCCTCTGCCCCTCCCCCTGCTTGCCCTCACACTCTCTCTCACTCAAATAAATAGATCTTTAAGAAAAATGCATTTGACAAAATTCTATCATGATAAAAACACTCAAACTAGGAATAGAAAAGAGCTTCTTCAACATAATAAAAAATGTTTATGAAAACCCCACAGTTCGCATACTGAATGGTGATTAGAGACTAAAAGCTTTCCCCCTGTATAAGGAACAAGACCAGAATGCTCTCATTTGCCACCCCTATTTAACAATGTACTGGACATTCTAGCCAGAACAATTAGGAAAAAAAATAAATAAATTTTTAAAGGAAAGAAAAAGCCATCCAAATTGGCAAAAAGAATAAAATTATCACTATTCACAGAGGACATGATCCTATATAAGAAAACCTAAAGAATATATACACAAAAATTATTAGAGGTAATAAATTCAGCACAAAAATCAGCTGTATTACTATATACCAACAATGAATAATGTGAAAATGAAATAAAGAAAACAATTCCATTTATTATTGCATCAAGAAAACGATATACTTAGGAATAAATTTATCTAAGAAGGTATAAGCATTGTACATTGAAAACTAGGGGGGGAAATGCTGAAAGAAATGAAAGAAGACCAAAATAAATGGAAAGATCCTGTTGTCCACAGTTTGGAAGACTTAATATTGCTATGGTAGTACAACTCAAAGCGACCTACAGATCCAATGCAATCCCTGCCAAAATCCCAATGGCCTTTTTTTACAGAAATGGAAAAGCTGTTCCTAAAATTCATGTACAGATTGCCAGTTTTTGCTCTGACATGCAGAGATCATGGAATCTTGGTTCCTGTTCTTTACAACAAGAAAACTGAAAAACAAAACCTTTTCTTAGATCCACCAGAGATCTGAGGTCACTGGGTAAATCACTGTCCTGAGAACTGGAGAGAAAAGAGGATAGGGAGAATCAAAGCTTATTAGAAGCAAAAGCCTAGGACCATAAGCCCATTGCTGGAGACATTATTTCTTTCACCACCATACACACAAGGAGAAAGTAGGATGAAATATTTAAAGTGGTGAAAGCAAAAAACCAATGACCTAGAAATCTCTATCAGTGAAATTATCCTTCAACAGCGAAGGA
Source organism: Phoca vitulina (assembly GCF_004348235.1). Classification (NCBI taxonomy): domain Eukaryota; kingdom Metazoa; phylum Chordata; class Mammalia; order Carnivora; family Phocidae; genus Phoca; species Phoca vitulina. The sequence continues at coordinate 30,232,683 of NW_022589723.1, forward strand.
GGAGTAAAGGCTTTCTCAAACAACAATAGAGGGGATTTGTCACCAGTAGACCTGTTTTGCAAAAAATATCAAAAAAAGTTCTTCAGAAAGAAGATGACATAGATCAAAATCTTGGATCTACATAAAGAAGACCATTTGAGAAGGAGTAAATGAAGGTAAAATAAAATCCTTTTTTTTCTTTTTCTTAATAGATCTAATAGATATAACAATAGCAACAATTTATCAGGTGACTATAGCTTGGATAAATTAGTCACAAAAATGTTATGAGACAGGAATGAGGAACTGGGATCCTGTTTTAAGATACCTGCACAAACCATAAAGCAATCTAATATTATTTGGAAATGGACTTAGATTAGTTATAAATGTGTAACACAAACCATAGGGCAACCACTAAAAACATTTTAAAATTCATATGCAATTGCAAGGGAAAACAAACAGCCAAAAGACAATTTTGGAAAATCTTGAAAAATAAAACTGAAGGGCTTATACTTTGATTTTAAAATTACCACAAAACTACAATAATCAAAACAGGGTGGTACTAGCATTAAGATAGACATACAGATCGACAGAATAAAAGAGTCCAGAAATAAGCCCATAAGCCTGTAAGTAACTGATTTTCAACAAGAATGCCAAGAGCATTCACTGGGGAAAGAACAGACAAATAATACTGAGACAACTGGATACCCACATGCAAAAGAATGGAGCTAGACCTTAACCTCACAATGTACAACTCAAAATAGATCAAAGACCTAAATATAAGAGCTAAAAGTATCACCCTCTTAGAAGATATACAAATGGCCAATAAGCACACAAAATGATGCTCAACATCATTAGTGACTAAGGAAATGCAAACCAAAACTACAAGATACCACTTCATACCTAGTAGCAAGGCTATACTCAAAAAAAAAAAAAAAAAAAAAAAGGAAAATAACTGTTGACAAGGATGTGGAGAAATTGGAATCCTTGTGCACTGCTGATGGGGATGTAAAATGATACAGCAGTTGTAGAAAACCGTATGATTGATTCCTCAAAAGAGTTAAACACAGAATCGCCATATAACCCAGCAATTCTACTTCTGAGTTCACGTCCAAAGAAGTGAAAACAGGAATTTAGGTATTTGTACACCCATGTTCAATAGCATTTAGTTGGGGAAGACGAAAAAGTCTGGTGATAGTGGTGATGGTCGCACAACAATGTGAATGTACTTACCGCCACAGAACTGTACACTTAATAATGGTTAAAATGGAAATTTTTATGTACATTTGCCACAATTTATTTTTATTTTTAAAGATTTTTTTAAAGATTTATTTATTTTAGAGAGAGAGAGAGAGCAAACGAGTGAGTAGGGAAGGGCAAAGGGGGATGGAAAGAGAAACCCAAGCAGATTCTGGGCTGAGCGTGGAGCCCAATGTGGGGCTTGATCTCACAACCAAGAGTCAGACATTTAACTGACTGTGCCACCTAGGTGTCCCAAGATTTTATTTTTAAGTAATCTCTACAGCCAACATGGGGTTTGAACTTACAACCTCAAGATCAAGAGTTGCATGCTCCACTGACTGAACCAGCTAGGTGCCCCGTCGCATTTTTTTTTTTTTAAAGCAAGTAAAGGTTTCCAAAGAAGACATCCAGATGGCTAACAGACACATGAAAAGATGCTCAACATCACTCATCATTAGGAAAATATAAATCAAAACCATGGTGAGATACCACCTCACACCTGTCAGAATGGCTAAAATTAATAACACAGGAAACAACAGGTGTTGGCGAGGATGCAGAGAAAGGGGAACCCTCTTGCACTGTTGGTGGAAATGCAAACTGATGCAGTCACTGCGGACAACAGTATGGAGGTTCCTCAAAAAGTTAAAGACAGAACTACCCTACGACCCAGCAACTGCAATACTAGGTATTTATCCAAAGGACATAAAAATGCTGATTTGAAGGGGCACATGCACCTCAGTGTTTATAGCAGCTATCAACAATAGTCAAATTATGGAAAGGCCCAAATGTCCATCGACTGATGAATGGATAAAGAAGATATGGTATACGCACACGCACGCGTGCACACACACACACTGGAATATTACTAAGCCATCAAAAAGAATGAAATCTTGGGGCGCCTGGGTGGCTCAGTTGGTTAAGCAACTGCCTTCGGCTCAGGTCATGATCCTGGAGTCCCAGGATCGAGTCCCGCATCGGGCTCCCTGCTCAGCGGGGAGTCTGCTTCTCCCTCTGACCCTCCCCCCTCTCATGCTCTGTCTCTCATTCTCTCTCTCTCAAATATATAAATAAAATCTTTAAAAAAAAAAAAAAAAGAATGAAATCTTGCCATTTGCAACAACATGGATGGAACTAGAGTGTATTAAGCTAAGCGAAAAAAGTCAAAGACAAGTACCATAGGATTTCACTCTATGTGGAATTTAAAAAACAAGACAGATAAACATAGGGGAAGGGAGGGAAAAATAAAATAAGATAAAAACAGAGAGGGAGGCAAACCATAAGAGACTATAGTTAAGAGAACAAATTGGGTTGCTGGAGGGGAGGTGGGTGGAGGATGGGCTAAATGGGGGATGGGCATTAAGGAGGGCACTTTTCGAGATGAGCACTAGGTGTTATATGTAAGTGATGAATCACTAAATTCTACTCCTAAAACCAATACTGCACTATATGTTAACTAAATTGAATTTAAATTAAAAAAAAAAAAAGTAAAGGAAGAAAAGGAACCATGTTAATCTGTGCAGTAACCACTTGGAAACATGGCAGCTTGAGGTGAGCTACATTTAGTGAACATATACTTAAAATGTGAAATCTGACCAATTATAAACAAATATATTGAAAACTTTCTATCAAATTAAAAGAAAAATGGGTAAAGAACTTGAATAGACATTTCACCAAAAAAAGACATGCAAATGGCCAATAAAGCACAAGAAAAGATGCTCAACATCATTAGTCATTAAGGAAATGCAAATCAAAATACAGGATGCCCCTTACACCCACTAGGGTGGCTGTAATGAACAAACAAAACAGGTACAAAATAACAGATATTGGTGAGAATGTAGAAAAATTAAAACCCTTGAACATTGCTGGTGAGAATCTAAAATGGTGCAGCCAAGGTGCCTGGGTGGCTCAGTCAGTTGGGTGTCCAACTCTTTTGATTTCAGCTTGGGTCATGGTCTCAGGGTTGTGGAATCAAGACCTGCCTCGGGCTCCACACTCAGCAATGAGTCTGATTCAGATTCTCTCTCTCCTTCCCTCTGACCCTCATGCACCCGTGCACAAGAGCTCTCTCTAAATAAATAAAATAAAATCTTAAAAAAAAAAGGTGCATTTTACTCAAAAAGTAAAATATAGGGGGCCTGGTTGGCCCGTAGAGCATTCAACTCTTGATCTCAAGGTCATGAGTTCAAGCCTCATGCTGGGTATAGAGATTACAAAAATAAATTAAAAATAAACTTAAAAAAGAAAAAAAAGTTAAATGTGGGCGCCTGGGTGGCTCAGTCGTTAAGCGTCTGCCTTCGGCTCAGGTCATGATCCCAGAGTCCTGGGATTGAGCCCTGCATCGGGCTCCCTGCTTCGCGGGGAGCCTGCTTCTCCCTCTCCCACTCCCCCTGCTTGTGTTCCCTCTCTCGCTGTGTCTCTCTCTGTCAAAAAATAAATAAAAAATCTTTAAAAAAAAAAAAAGTTAAATGTAAAATTACCACATGACCCAGCAATTCCATTCCTAGTTACATACCCAAAAAAACTAAAAACCTATATTCGAACAAAAACTTGTATATGAAGGTTCATAGAAGCACTATTTACAATAATCAAAAGATGGAAACAACCAATAATGCCTATGAATTGACAAATGGAAATGTGGTATATCCACACAGTAGAATATTTTTCAGCCTTAAAAAAAAATGAAGTAATGATACATACTACAACATGAATGGACCTAGAAAACATTATGCTAAGTGAAAGAAGCAGACACAAAATATCATATGTTATATAATTCCATTTATATGACATATCCAGAAAAGATAAATCAGAGAGATAGAAAGCAGATTAGTGTTCTCCAAGAGCTGTGGAGAAAGAGGAACAAGAAGGAACTGCTTAGTAGGTTTCGGGTTTTTCCTCTGGGGATGATGAAAATGTTTTGGAACTAGATAAAGGTTATACGTGCAAAATACCATGAATGTACCAAATGCCACAAATTATACACTTCAAAATACTTAATTTTATGTCATCTGAATTTTACCTCAATAAGTAAAATAAGAGGGTACTAGAAATGATAACGTCTTATGAAAACAATTACCCAAACACGTCAAGTTATTTTACTACTTACTGCCTCCCAACTAAAACAAAATAACACTGAAATATTTCTTTTTTTTTTTAGTTTATTTTTTTTAGTAATCTCTACACCCAATGTGGGGCTCAAACTCATGATCCCAAGATCAAGAGTCCCATGCTCTTCTGACTGAGCCAGCCAATGACCCCAACACTGAAATTTTTCTTAAACCTTTTTAAGATTAAGTGCTGATTTGAAGGGGCACACACACTCCAAAGTTTCTAACAGCACTATCAACAATAGCCAAATTATGGAGAGAGCCCAAATGTCCACTGACAGATGAATGGATAAAGAAGATGTAGTATACATATAGAATGGAATATTACTCAGCCATCAAAAAGAACGAAATCTTGCCATCTGCAACAATGTGGGTGGAACTAGAGTGTATTATGCTAAGCGAAATAAGTCAGAGAACAACAAATATCATGATTTCACTCGTATGTGGAATTTAAGAAACAAAACAAATGAACACAGGGGAAGGGAAGGAAAAAGAAGATACAAACAGAAAGGGAGGCAAACCATAAGAGACTCTATAGTTAAGAGAACAAACTGAGGGTTGCTGGAGAGCAGGTGGGTGGGGGATGGGCTACATGGGTAATGGGTATTAAGGAGGGCAATTGTTGGGATGAGCACTGTGTGTTACACATTAAGTTATGAATCACTAAACTCTACTCCTGAAACCAATACTACACGGTATGTTAACCAACTTGAATTTAAATTAAAAAAAAAAAAGCCCACACCATTTTAAGATTAAGATGCTCCTAACAGGGGTGTCTGGGTGGCTCAGTCCATTAAGCAGCTGCCTTTGGCTCGGGTCATGACCTCAGGGTCCTGGTATCAAGCCCTGCATCGGGCTCCCTGCTCAGTGGGGAGTTTGCTTCTCCTTCTCTCTCTGCCCCTCCCCTGCCTGTGCTCTCTCACTCTCTCAAATAAATAAATAAAATCTTTAAAAAAGAAAAGATGCTCCTGACATTTTTCTAAATCACAGTATTTCTTTAGAGAGAGAAAAGAAGTATTACACAAAGCTTCTCAAGCATAATTTATTCATGGACTTATTTACTCTAAAATCTAAAAGATATTTTAGGTGGCCGGTTGGCTGCTGAGCCCTCTTGCCGCGCGGGGAGACGGTGCACGCCTTGCCCGCAGCCACTGACCATGACCATAACCCTCCACACGAAAGCGTCCGGAATGGCCCTGCTGCATCAAATCCAAGGGACCGAGCCGGAGACCCTGAACCGCCCGCAGCTCAAGATCCCCCTGGAGCGGCCCCTGGGCGAGGTATACATGGACAGCAGCAGGCCCGCCGTGTACAACTATCCCGAGGGTGGCGCGTACGACTTCAACGCCGCTCCCACAGCCTCCGCGTCCGTCTACGGCCAGTCCGGCGTCGCCTATGGCCCCGGGTCCGAGGCGGCGGCGTTCGGCGCCAACGGCTTGGGGGGGCTTCCCGCCACTCAACAGCGTGTCTCCGAGCCCGCTGGTGCTGCTGCACCCGCCGCCTCAGCTCTCGCCCTTCCTGCACCCCCACGGCCAGCAGGTGCCCTATTACCTGGAGAACGAACCGAGCGGCTATGCAGTGCGCGAGGCCGGCCCTCCCGCTTTCTACAGGCCAAACTCAGACAGTCGGCGCCAGGGTGGCAGAGAGAGACTGGCCAGTACCAGTGACAAGGGAAGCATGGCTGTGGAGTCTGCCAAGGAGACCCGCTACTGTGCAGTGTGCAATGACTATGCCTCAGGCTACCATTATGGCGTCTGGTCTTGTGAGGGCTGTAAGGCCTTCTTCAAGAGAAGTATTCAAGGACGTAATGACTACATGTGTCCAGCTACCAACCAGTGCACGATTGACAAGAACAGGAGGAAAAGCTGTCAGGCCTGTCGGCTCCGCAAGTGCTATGAAGTAGGCATGATGAAAGGCGGGATACGGAAAGACCGAAGAGGAGGGAGAATGTTGAAACACAAGCGCCAGAGAGATGATGGGGAGGGCAGGAATGAAGTGGGGTCCTCCGGAGATATGAGGGCTTCCAGCCTTTGGCCAAGCCCGATCTTGATTAAGCATACTAAGAAGAACAGCCCAGCCTTGTCCCTTACAGCCGATCAGATGGTCAGTGCCTTGCTGAAGGCTGAGCCCCCCATAATCTATTCCGACTACGATCCTTCCAGACCCTTCAGTGAGGCTTCGATGATGGGCTTGCTGACCAACCTTGCTGACAGGGAGCTGGTTCACATGATCAACTGGGCAAAGAGGGTGCCAGGTAAGAACACTAAGCTCAACATTTATTTTGAGAGTCAATAACTACTCATGACCTGGTTGTGCTGGCATGGGAGAAGTAGGGACAAACAACAGCTTGCTATCGAATTGGTTTCAAGGTTACTTCTGAATTTGTTCATTTTTACTACCAACATACTATCATTCTCCTGGAAATTAGGAAATAATGTTTTAAAATCAAAATCTGTAAGATTAAAGTGTTCCACCTGAAAAAAAAAAAAAAAGATATTTTTAAAAGCTGGATGAGGAGGCTCTTCTGATTTAGTCACCATGAGCAAAAAGGTCAAACAAAACCTGAAAACTCAGCTATCACAAGTTACTTCAAATGTTATACCTAAAAAGCACAATAGCACAATACAAAGATTTCCACCAAGGGGCGCCTGGGTGGCTCAGTCGTTAAGCGCCTGCCTTCAGCTCAGATCATGATCCCAGGGTCCTGAGATCGAGCCCCGCATCGGGCTCCCTGCTCGTCAGGCTCCCTGCTCGTGGGGAAGCCTGCCTCTCCCTCTCCCACTCCCCCTGCTTGTGTTCCCTCTCTCACTATGTCTCTCTCTGTCAAATAAATAAATAAAATCTTTAAAACAAAGATTTCCATTGGTTATTTCTCACAATCACTTTTACAAAACAGTTTCAAATGGTCTGATTTGCCCTGTTAGTCACCATAAGCACTATTTCCCTTCTGACAGTGACTTCCCCTTGCTGTTACCTAGGATTAAAACTTTTCTGAGTCAGTCTTCTTTATTTCTTGGTCTCCAGATACTGCTAGCTGTTTCTTTAAAAGAGGCTTTAGAGGTAGAGATACTTGAACTTGACATCTTGTGTCTACCACTTATCAGCAATGTGAACTTCAGAAGTAGCTTCCTTTCTCTGCCTCATTGCTCAATCTGTAAAATTGTAATAATGGCCACACCTCAGGGGCTTGTTGTGAGAAAAAAGTGAGATAATGTGTCCAAAGCATTTAGCTACTGCCCATTTCATAAACACTCAAACTACCATCACTATTATTACTATTCTGTGTTTTCACTAATAATTCCCTAGAACAGGCCCTCATGGGTGCTTGATTATATCCATTAGATTATGTCTGTGCCTCAACTGGCTTCTTTCATTCCCATCTTTTAGTAGTCCAAAGGACTCTGCACATCACCATCAGATTTACCTTCAGACATACAAATGCATGCTGTTACTCCCCAGCTTAAAAAACCTTTATGGGTCTACTTATTGCCAATATCAAATCTAACTTCCTCTGCATGACATTCATTATCCTCTATTAACAGCTGTTTCTCAAACTTTAGCGTACATCAGAATCATCTGGAGTGTTTGTTAAACAGATTGGTGGACCCCACCCCTACAGTTTCCAATTCAGTCTCGAGCAGGCCTCAAAATTTGCATTTATAATAAATTTCCAGGTGATGCTAATGCTGCTGGTTTAGGAACCACACTTTGAGAAGTACTACTCATATATGATCTCATTCTGCCTCCTTAAGCTTATTTTTCCCTACTCTAACTGGCGCACACAGCTTTGATTGGATTAGTCTTTTCAATTCTCCCTCACTGCTTAGCTTTGGGCCTGAAAACACTTTCTTGCTTACTCAAATCATACCTAAGTCTGTGGTTCCCAGCACTGCCTGCACATTACAATCACATGGAAAAGCTTTTTCACAAACTGTGGAGGCACCCCCCAATATTCTGATTCAACTGATCCTGGGAAAAGCTTCCCCCAAATGATTCTAAAGAGCTGCCAGAGCTGAGATCCACTACTCTACCTTCAATCTCCTTCCCATCAGGATTATGAACTGAATGTTCTCCCCTCCAAATTCCTAATTCCCAGATTATATCATCAAGTTTGCACTCATTTACTTATTGGATTGTATTACTTTCAACCCACCATTTTAAGTCTTGTTTCTCCAACTTGGTAAATAATCTTATCTTCAATTTCTATTTTCCTAAAGCACTAGTATGATGAATACACAGTAGGAACTCTGTGGTTATTTCTTCATTGATTGTGGATTCAAATTAGAAGTCAGAACTTTAAAGTATTTCTAATTTATCCAAACCAGGAAACTATGGTCCCTCTTTTTTTAAAAAAATACAGTTCTGCAACAAGCTTATTTTGTTATGGTGATCATTTAACTCCTTCCTTCCCCAATAACTAAACTGAAAAGAAAAATACTAATGTATCAAAATGCTGTGGAGAATAATAAAATGATTAACAGCATCATAAATGGCTTCACAGTTGCTTCCTTAGAGAAAATAGCCTTGTCTAAATCCATTAAAGACTGTTTCAAAACAGTTAAAGAGAATCAAAGCACACATATTTAAAGATGCTGAAGCTCTGAATAGTTCTATGATTTGTTTTCTCAACAGATGTGCATCCTTCAAGCCCTGAATTCACCAGATGCATATTAAATTAATCCGTACTTTTAGTTTTACATAACACTCCACTCTAGTTTTATAAATACACCACCACATAAAGCAGAATTCCACTGTTGCTTTGTGACATTAAATATTAACAGATTATTTCCACTGTGCAAAAAAAAATACATTAAGATTCATTTTAATGCAGCCAAATGTGTGCTTACTAAATATAGGCTATAACATCTTCATTAATTTTTAATTGGCCAATTTCTATCTAGAATGTGAAAAATGACAAATTTGCTCTTAACTGAAGACCTAGTGACACCTGGAACTTTAAGAAATATACACTAACTCACTCAACATTTCCGAAATTAGGAATTCAACCAAAAACTTGAATTCTATACTGTAGTTTAATAGTCCACTTAAATTTTCTGGAAAATGTGCTTCTTACAAAATCATAATTTCTTCATAAGCTAAAATGAATGAATTCTTGTATTATAAGAGAAACAGGACTGGACTGGGAGTCAGGAGATCTGGGTTCCAGTCTCACTCATTAGCTATTCCATCTTGAGTGCATCACTTAGTCTCTACACTTCAGTAATTTCAGCTGTAAAATAAAAGGGTCTACCTAGACCATCTCTGCGTTTTCTTTTAGCTTTATGATTCCACAATCTATGAAACTCAAGAAACACAAGCATTAACCAGATGGATCCCATTAAAGACTTAGTGAGCTTTCACACTGATTGATTTGGAGAGCATCTATCTCTGGAAAAACTAAGTGCTTTCACACAAACAGATCGTTCCTTGTGTCTATTGTTAATTAACTAGGTGAAAAAGCAAATAAAACACACCAAACATGGAGTTATTAAACAGTTTTTGCATCATACCTTAGATGACCAGAATATTTGGAGGCCAAAATACCAATTAAGGTTAAGATGTTCTGGAAAATGGAAGGTGTTCTAGAAGTCCAGGAAAGGACAGTTAATAAAGCCAACTGAAAGTGAATTCTAAGTAACAATTACTATTTAGGCTATATAAGAAATCGTGTCTCGGGGCGCCTGGGTGGCTCAGTCGTTGGGTGTCTGCCTTTGGCTCAGGTCATGATCCCAGGGTCCTGGGATCGAGCCCCACATCAGGCTCCCTGCTCCGCAAGAAGCCTGCTTCTCCCTCTCCCACTCCCCCTCCTTGTGTTCCCTCTCTTGCTGTGTCTCTGTCAAATAAATAAAAATAAAATCTTTAAAAAAAAAAAAAGAAATAATGTCTCATGATAGCATTTTATTATGTTTAGAACAGCTACTCCCTCTGAGTCCAAATTGGAAATAATCAGGCAACTATACAGCAGTACCCATGATTTCTCTTCTAGTCAATCTTTGCCAGCTCAAGCTTCTGGATAGTCTTCAACAACTGTAATAGGAAGAAGAAAAAACCAGAAGAGGATGGCCAAGAAATCTACATTATAGCCTGCACAACAATAAAAGGCAAGTGGCAAAGGACTTTAACTTTAGTGATAGTTCAAAAATTCTGAATTTAGATCTCCCTCAAGCCCTGTTACCACATGCAACTGTCATATGGCCAGTACCACATTTAGCTCACACTTAATGCCCAATTACATATCTCAAAGAATTAAGCATCTATCAATCAACACCTAATGACCTAATATAATCTTTTTGAAAGGGAAATTCAGACTCTGAACAATGCTTCCAATTACATCTGAGAATGTTAGGAAAATCTCTTTTCAAAACCACCCCCAAGGATTATTTTATTCATTTTCATTTCTAAATATATATATATTTATCTCGCCCAGGGGTTGGGGTGAGAGGAAAGGTTTAACTGGCAGAGCACAGAGAATTTCTAGGATAATGAAAATACTCTGTATATTATAATGATGTGTATTATACACTTTTACAAACCCATAGAATGTACAAAACAAAGAATGAACCCAAAGCTACTATGGACTTCAGGTGATTATGATGTGTCAATAGAGTTCATCAAATGTGTCAAACTGTTCACCAACTGTAACAAATGCACCACTCTGGTGGAGATGATGGGAGAGGCTATGCCTGTATAGTGCAGAAGGTTTATGGGAAATCTGTTTTCTTCCTTTCAATTTTGTTGTGAATCTAAAACTGCCCTTAAAAAATAAAGTCTTTGGGGGCACCTGGGTGGCTCAGTCAGTTAAGCATCAGACTCTTGGTTTTGGCTCAGGTCATGATCTCAGGGTCATGGGATGGAGCCCCGAGTGGGCCTTTGTGCTCAGCAGGGAGTCTGCTTGAGGATTCTCTCTCTCCCTCTGCCCCTAGCCTGGCTCACATGTGTGTGTGCTCTCTCTCTCTCTCAAATAAATAAATAAATCCTTAATAAATAAATAAATAAATAAAGTCCTTTTAGGGGGCACCTGGCTGGCTCTGTCAGGAGAGCATGCGACTCTTGATCTCAGGGTTGTAAGTTGGAGACCCATGCTGGGTACAGAGATTACTTAAAAATAAAATAAAATAAATTAAAAAGTCTTTTAAAAAAATATCACATTAACATTTTCTGAATAGACAACACTTTTATAAAACAACTGGACATCTTTGTACAAAAATATGAATAGACACACAGTCCTTAAACCTTTCACAAAAATTGGCTCAAAATGGATGTTTTAAAAAAAATGGACCTTAGGGGCACCTGGGTGGCTCAGTTGGTTAAGTGACTGCCTTAGGCTCGGGTCATGATCCCGGAGTCCTGGGACTGAGTCCCATGTCGGGCTCCCGGCTCTGTGGGGAGCCTGCTTCTCCCTCTGAGCCTCTGCCCTCTCATGCTGTTTCTCTCTCTCTCTCTCTCTCAAATAAATAAATAAATAAAATCTTTAAAAAAAAGTATCATTAAAAATAAATAAAATGGATCTTCGAACTCAATGTAAAATGTAGAACTATAAAAATTCTTAAAGATAACATGGGACAAAATCTATATGACCTTGAGTTTGGCAATGAGTTTTTAGATGCAATACCAAAAGCAAACTCTATGAAAGAAAAACTCGGTAAGGTGGACTTCATTAGAATTTAAAACTTTCGTACTATGAAAGACAGTTAAGAGAATAAAGAGACAAACCACAGATTGGGAAAAAATTATTTGCAAAAACCTGTATCTGTAAAAATATTTGCAAAAAACCGTATCTGATAAAAATACGTATACAAATTATACAAAGAACACTTAAAACTCAACAATAAGAAAGCAAACAACCCAATTTAATAAAATGGGTGGAAGATGTGAACAGACACCTCTCCAAAGAAGATATAGATGGCCAATAAGCATATGAAAAGGTGCTCAATATTTTATGTCGTTAGGGAACTGCAAATTAAAACGCCTATTAGAATGGCTACAGTATAAAAAACTGACCATACCAAATTCTGGCAAGGATGTAGAGCAACAGGAATACTCATTCATTGCTGATGGGAATGCAAAATGATATAACCGCTTTGGAAGAGAGTTTGGCAGTTTCTTATAAAACTAAACATATGTTTACCATACAATCCAACAATCACGCTCCTAGGCATTTACCTAAAGGAGCTATCAAGCCACAAAAAGACAGGGAGAAACCTTAAATACATACAACACAAAGAGTAAACCTTAATGAAAATCATGCACTACAGTTAATAATAATGTATCAATATTGGTACATTAATTGTAACTAATGTATCACACTAACACAAGATGTTAGTAATAGGGGAAATGGAGGGGGTGTAGTTTTGTGGATATGGAGATATGGAATTCTATCTGCTCAATTATTCTGTAAATCTAAAACTGTTAGACGAACCATGAGAGACTATGGACTCTGAAAAACAAACTGAGGGTTCTAGAAGGGAGAGGGGTGGGAGGATGGGTTAGCCTGGTGATGGGTATTAAAGAGGGCACGTTCTGCATGGAGCACTGGGTGTTATACGCAAACAATGAATCATGGAACACTACATCAAAAACTAATGGATGTAATGTATGGTCATTAACAATAATAAAAACAAATAAATAAATAAAACTGTTAAAAGAATAAAGCCTTAATTTAAAAAACAACTGGGTATCTACGGATAGGAGATACTGCTACTTTAGGCTACAGAAATTCGAGAACAGTGAAAGAAACTAACTTTAAATAAAATCAAATTTAAATCAATTTAAATTAAAAAAAATTAACTTTAATCCCCTTGCCTTTTTCCTGGCACTGGTCATATCCCTGCTCATTAGCACCTACATGAGAGAGTGACCTCTAGGAAATAGAGAAAAAAATCCAGCTAAGAAGCTGCTTGACCATAGCTATGGTTGGCAATTTAGCCTGAAGAACTAAAATGAGATCCGGTGATTACCATGGACACTACACACACACACACACACACACACACACACACACACACCGGTGATTACCATGGACACGACACTACACACACACACACACACACACCAAAAACTTAAAACATTTTCACACCACTCATTAATGCCAGCAGACAAAATGTATTTATAAACCTATCAAGAGAAACATAAACGTATAGTACTTTCATTCAGAGGCCCGTAAGTCCTCAACACCCCTTTTTAGGTTAGAAAGTGTAAGCTACAGAAATCAGTGTGGGTCCAATGCTATACTGTTCCTTGGAAAATTTATATGTCATTTTAATGAAGAAACTGTAGCATTTTGACAGGCTTACCCAGCACCCAGGGGTACTGCACCAAGTCGTCTTTGATGGCAAAGGCAATAGTTACCTGTTCACTTAGCTTCTCTGGCCAAGGCAAAATCGAAGAGAATATCCCTTTCCCCAGTATGTCTATGCCTCCATTGTGATGGGTGAGTGATTATTGAAGAACAATTCCCATCCCGGACACCCCAACCCTTGCCATAACTACACTGCCCACTTGGAGCTTCTGGTGAGGGAAAGACTAGAGCAGTATAGGGGCAGCCCATCAGTCTTCCTACAACACCACAACATTTCTGCTGCAGACAAAGCATGGCTCTCTTCTATCCAGATTGCTCTCTCTTCAGTCCATTTCTGAGAGACCACACTAGTACTACCTTATAGTTTCTCAAAGATGCCTGGGTGTTTCTGGTCCATGCCAGGTGCCAACTACTGTAACCTGAACAAGTAATAGTCTTTTCCAGCTCAGTAAACCCAAAAGCCTATTCTTAGGATTTATTAAGATCTGAACTGAAAAATGGCAAGTATGTGGCCTATGAACTGTATGGTACCATTTAGATGAAAGTAATAGCAACTGGCATATGGTAAGGCAAAACTCCCTACTGAAAGATTAAATTTAAGTGGACTTATCACTAGATAAAAAAATCCTCAGCAGAAGCTTCTCTTCTAGTTGTTAACATGAAGGAGAAAAAAATATTTATTCTGTATCTTCATAATCAATTTTTAAGCAACTTCCAGCAACAAGTGTTGACAAAAATGGTCAATGATGACAAAGATGTATGAAGCTACCTAATAATGTTCAGATAGTTTAAAATAACTTAATTACTTTTAACCATTGTCTGTGATCCTTTTGTGTAACTCAATGTAAAAATTCAAGTTCTTTTATGTTCACTGATATAGCTGAAATTACATAATATAAATCTACTGAGGACTTTCATTTTTGAAAAATAATCTGATGAATTCAAAGCCATAAAACATGAAGGGGTGAGGGAATAAGGAATCTGAAACAGATGGCATCTGATTTTTTTTCTGAGTCCATCTTGAACACAATCCCAATAATATCAAAATCCAATTTAGCTCTCCAAATAAGTAATCCACAAAACTTAAAATGGTAATTCTGAAGTAATTTCATTTTTTTCCCCTCCTAGCTTCTCAAAGTTTCTATATTAGGCAGAAATGAGTAGAGATAACTTAGATGTTAAAAAGAGAAAAACTATCATGCCCCAAATTCTAAAGTTCTTTCATGAAAATCTACTTCCATTTATCTAAAACCATTGAAAAGCAATTTCTACCACAATTGGTGATATTAAAATCTTTCTGTGATATCAGCTTTTTTTTTTCTTTGTAAGTGATTATTTATCCTTAGTAGAGACCAAATAGTATCTCCAGAAAATAATATACTTTTAAAAAAGGAACAAGCTCTGGAAGACTAATCATTTGGTTTGAGTAAAGCACTGCTTGGCATTTTTTAAACATTTCCACGGTAACTGTTTCACTACCAATTTGGTAGCACCAGTAAAATTAACTGTACTTCGTTCCTCATATGTTTCCAGTATATGGTATATAAAACTTCCCAATCTTTCCTAAAACTTTTTGAAATCATCCAAGAGATGCAATATTAAAGAAATGTTTAGTCATTTTTAGGTTTCCTGACAAGCAAATTCCAAAACTGACAACTGCAAAGATCCTTGGAATGGTCACATACTTTGAGGGGAAAAGGTCAATGAGAAAAGTGTCCTAACGGTCTCTAATGTTGCCTACTACTTAAGTAGATATTTTTCCTCTAACAGCTAGTATCCTATCTCATATCCCAAAGTAAATTTAATTTAGTAATAAATTAAAGTTCTATCAGAATATGGGGGGGGGGGAATGGGAGCTTCTGATGGCTTTACCAAAGCAAGATAATACAGCCTCAATTTTAAGGTTCAAAAGATGATTAAAAATGATCTAATGAAACACAGCTAAAAGCTTACATATACACTAAAGACTTAATACCAAAAAAAAAGAAAAAAAGACTTTATACACTCAGAAAAGCCATTTAGAAAGTTGAATAATCTTACAAAAAAATCTACAAGTGCAGCAAAAACATAATTTCAACTCTTTAAAAAAATAGTATACCTTAATAATTTAAAATATATCCATTTATCAATTCAACCAACATTTATTTGGTGCCTGTTTCAAGTAGCTACAGTGGCGGATAAAATTTAACATAGTATCTCTACCTCAAAGAGCATGCAATGTAGTTGGATAGTTTTATTAAAAAAAAAAAAGTTCAACTCTGTGTAAAAGATAGAAATATGGGAAAGAAATATATTTGACAATTTCTCTCAAAATATGCAAAAGCTATAAACCTCTCTAAAAAGTGATACTCAATTACAAACTTTATATCCACTTTCCACAGAAAAGAATCTTATTAAAGAAAGTTATCTGACTTACATTCTCTGAGTATAAAGTACATTTAAAAATTAAAAATTATTGGGGCACCTGGGTGGCTCAGTCATTAAGCATCTGCCTTCGGCTCAGGTCACGATCCCAGGGTCCTGGGATCGAGCCCTGCATCAGGCTCCCCGCTCAGCGGGAAGCCTGCTTCTCCCTCTCCCACTCCCCCTGCTTGTGTTCCCTCTCTCACTGTCTCTCTCTCTCTGTCAAATAAATAAATAAAATCTTAAAAAAAAAAATTAAAAATTATTAACTACCAGTTACATCAAAAACCAAACTGTATTAGTTGATAATCTGACATAAGAGATTACATATAACTGTATCATTTTAAATATATAAAATGAATATAAAGACTTACTATTCTTAGATTTAGTTCTATATTCTCATCATGAATGATTAAAAGCAGAAATTCATTCTATTTTCATTTATTTTACAGAATATTATACATAAGAATTCTATAAGTATTGCTAAAGTCCAATTAAGATGAGTCATGCTACTGATGTTGATGTTAATCTTAAAATTACAACTACTTTCTATTTTATGCCCCAATTTTAATTCTCTTCAGAGACATGTGAAGTTAATTAAACTTTATATACGTTATATGTATGGAAGTGATGAATTACTATATTGTACACCTGAAACTAATATAACACTGTTAACTGGAATTAAAAACTTAAAAGAAAATTTATACACATCACTATTCAAAAAAAAATTTTTTTTTAAAGATTTTATTTACTTATTTGACAGGGAGAGACATAACAAGAGAGGGAACACAAGCAGGGGGAGTGGGAAAGGGAGAAGCAGGCCTCCCGCCGAGCAGGGAGACCGATGCCCGATGCCCGATGCGGGGGCTCGATCCCATGACCGTGGGATCATGACCTGAGCCGAAGGCAGACGCTTAACGACTGAGCCACCCAGGCGCCCCTAAATTTTTTTTTTAATTCTACACTATACACACTACAAATCCGAGAAAAACCTTTTGAAACAACAGTCACTTCAATAAATGCACATACTGTTTTCTATTTTGTAGAGTTTGAAGAACCTACTAATAACTGAATTTCATGCTACTTATGATAAATTTCTAGAAGCCACTGAAAGTCCTGTTGTATACATATGTCTTTGCAATATTACCCAGTTCCCTTCCCATCCTGGGCTATCTTGACTGTCTGAGATTAATAACAATCAGTCTTTCAATTAGAAGGTGCTTCCATTTAGGGACGCCTGGGTGGCTCAGTTGGTTAAGCGTCTGCCTTCAGCTCAGGTAATGATCCCCAGGTCCTGGGATGGGTCCCGCATGGGGCTCCTTGCTCAGCGGGAGTCTGCTTCTCCCTCTGCCTGCTGTTCCCCCTGCTTACGCGCTCTGACAAATAGATAAAATCTTAAAAAAAAAACAACAAAAAGTGAGGTTGTGGAAAAGGATTGCAGACTGACTTAAAAAAAAAAAAAGAAGGGGCGCCTGGATGACTCAGTCGTTAGGTGTCTGCCTTCGGCTCGGGTCATGATCCCGGGGTCCTGGGATTGAGCCCCACATCGGGCTCCCTGCTCGGCGGGAAGCCTGCTTCTCCCTCTCCCCCTACTTGTGTTCCCTCTCTCGCTCTCTCTCTGTCAAATAAATAAATAAAATCTTAAAAAAAAAAAAAAGGAAGGTGCTTCCATTTAAAGTGCACTGTTATTTATTTTTTCTTTTTTTTTTTTAAGTAGGCTTCTCGTGGGCGTGGAGACCAACTCTGGGCTTGAACTCAGGATCCTGAGATCAAGACCTGAACTGAGATCAAGAGTCCGAGGCTTAACCCACTGAGCCACCTAGGCGCCCCTGAAGTGGACTGTTACTTAAATATAATACTCAAACACACACCCTTACAATACTGGTAAACATTTTAACTCATTTACTTATGAAGAAATTAAATCTCGGTAGGTCCCATGACTTACCCAAGGTCAACAACTAGCCAGTGGCACAGTCTGAGTTCAATCCCAGATTTACCTACCTCAAAGCCAGTACTTCCACTTGAACACAATTATCTCCTTAAAAGATTAAGAGACAGGCTCAAAAGCTGAGGATCTTGTCTCTCTGAACGATCGCATACTTCAGTCGCTAATTAAAATATAAATGAAAAGGATCTTTCTGCTTCCTTTAAACTAGGACAGCTTACTGACAGGTAAGAAAGAGACTGGAAAAGGAGGCTTGTCTCAACATGTCTCGCCTAGACCTCTATATCGATATAGTTCCCCCAGTCTATTTTTTATAAACATGCATATCTACCAAACATGGTTATGCCCGACTACCCTGTAGTTTGGTGCTTTTCCGTGTTGCACTTTTGTAAGACAATTTATACCAGATTTAACATCGAACTGGGAGACCTGGTTGAATATGCCATTCTGGCACTTTCCAAACATCTGAAGTATCATTTAAGAGCAAAGAACCTAGTTCCACCCTCTTTTTTACGTTGTGATGCTTGCCCACTTGGGGGGTACCGCTCCGGTAGGACTCTGGGGCGAGAGAGCAGTAAAGGAAGAAGTGGGGGAAGCACACGGAAGTTGGGTGGAGGGAGGTCTCCTTACCCACTCTTCTGCCCTAGCTCCGCCAAGGGCGGCTCCCCGCGGTGCCCAGCCGCCTCACAACCCTCACAACCCCCACAACCCTGGAAGCCGTGCTCTGTCTCTGAAGGGTAGGCAGGGGAAGAAAGGGATTGCCCCAATCACTCGGACAAGGTCCATGCTCCCCTTCTGGCCCGGGAGGATGCTCCTCCTTTCAGAGCGATCCCTCCAGGTGGCAAACTCCCGGTCCACTCCGGCCGAAGTCTTCTGCATCCGAGCGGGCGCCTCCTCCGCAACCTCGAGCTAGCCACCCGAAACTCTCTGCCAGCGGTGTCCCCCAAACCCTCCATTCCACCCCCGCAACCCGCCACAGACACACACGCCGGCCTGCGCCCCACCCAGGATCTCCGCGGCCCCCTCCCTAACCCGGAGAAGCGCCCCCCACCAGTCCCTACAGACACACACACCCTCAGGTTCCAGCCTCCCGGACCCCGTCGAAGCCGGAGTGAGTACCTGGTCCGGCAGTGCTCCGAGGCTCAGATGGGGCGGGCGCGGTCCCCTCCCGGAGTCGCCGAGCTCTTCTCTACCCACCCGCAGTGGTGGCTTCTCTTTCCCAGGAGCGGGCGGGAGGAGAGGTGCGGGAGGGGAGGGGGGAAAGCGAGGAGCCGAGGGGCTGTAAGAACCGAGCCGGAACCACTAGTGCTGGCCCCACCCTCGGCCCGGCGCAGAGCACCCTGGCGCTAGCGATAGGACAAACTTAAAGCAGGCAGTGAGAAATGGACACCACCACTTCCGGGTCATCCCCACTACTGCCCCTCCCTAGCAACCGCGTGGGGTTGCTAAGCGGAAGTGCCTTCAAAGACAACCACCCCCATTTCTTCTGGGACTGCCAGGAGGTAGTTCGGAGCGGCTACCGCTTTGGCAACACCCTCTTACCTTTTCCCCGTGGTCTTAGAAGGGACACACTCTTCGCTCCCAGAGACACGGAGCCCAGCTTGCTTTTCCCTTCAACTGTAGTCCCAGCCACTATGTACACCTGCTCCCTCCCACCCTGAGTCCCAGGCGGACCCATTGGCTCTTCCTAAGGCTCTCTCTGGTCCCTCGTGGGAGTTTTTTTCTGGCGATTTAGCATCTCCCTCTTGTGGATTTTCAGTTATGTTTCAACTGGGTTTAAAAAAAAAAAAATCTTCAATGTTACGAAAGCTTTTTCATGCACTTCGTTCTCCTGTGACAGCCTCTAAAACCGAATGGTGAGAAAAGTTTTGTCTTCATCTATCTTATCTTTTGTGAGGATTACACATTTGTGTACAATCTAGAAATAACCTAGCTTAAATGGAAGGGAAAAACAAAGATTGGCTGTAAATCGAGTAAAGTTTAAGGATTTTGATCCTTAAAAGTGAAAAAAGGCCAAAGGAAGCCGGTAATCAAGCTGGGGAAAGACGACGTTTAATCCTCCACTCAGAATAAACTTTCATACCTACACTGTGGACAAGAAAAATGTTATGAGACCTCATTTACTCTTCTGTCGGGGTGATCTGAATTTTGAAAGTATTGGGAAAACTGGCTATGGTAAAACCCAATATAATTAATCCTCTCTTTAGAAAAATGACCCATGCATTATCATTATGGCATTTAACATTCAGAGAAATGTAGTTGGGCATTCAGAAAAAAATTAGTAAAAATCTTGGCTGGACTTTCTTATTTTGAAAATGTTTAAAAGCAGTAAAACTTGAGTAGCTGCTGAATCTGTTCTCTATTCCATGGCAGTGAATGTACTTGTAATTGCTGACTCTGATTTTATTGGTCATGATAGCCTCTTAGTCACCAATATTGGACTGTTTTCAACCTCATCTGGGACAGAGGAAATGAGCGTTGGTAACTTAAAAGAAAGACCAGGGCTGTTGGTTTCCTGTACACATGAGACAGCATTAAATTGATTCACCCTAGACAGTTCAGCAAAACCTGTAGGAAATCACTTGAGATTCAAATGTCAGTAGTAATTTAACAAGTCTAAAACATTTCAACTCTTGCCATGGACACACATACCTGTGGGAGTATGCACATACAAAAAAAAAATTCAAATGGAATCTGAATACATCCAGCAATTAATAGTTCTTTTAAAGTGGTGCCTGGCTGGCTCAGTTAGTAGAGCATGCAAGTTCCAGCCCTAAGTCGGGTGTAGAGATTACTTAAAAAAACAAACCAAAAACCCACCTGGCGATAGGTCACAAGTGATAAACCTGTTACTATGACAAAATAGAGGATAGTATTTCAATTGTCAACAGAATAAAAATTTTTTAAATTAGAAAAAACTATGAGCTCAATGAGAAATGACTTACCTAAACTATGGTGGATTTAGATGTCGCTAAAAATCTTAAAACATGATATGGTAAATGTGTTCTATAGAAATAAATATTTTATTGGGTAAAATTAATTGTTAAGATTTTTTTAAGATTTTATTTATTTGTCAGAGAGAGAGAGAGCACAAGCGGGGGGAAGCGGCAGGCAGAGCACCTAGAGCAGGCAGGAGGGAGAAGCAGGTTTCCCACTGAGCAAAGAGCCAGATGCAGGACTCAATCCCAGGAACCCAGGATCATGATCTGAGCCAGAAGGCAGACGTTTAACTGACTGAGCCACCCAGGCATCCCAAAATTAATTTTTAAGTTTAAATATGGTAGTAGCCAATATAGAAATGCAGGTTCCTATGCATCATTCATTTTTCCAGTTGCCTGAGGAAATATGAGTTATAAAAGCATTTATTTAAATCTTCTCTCCCTATAGTTTTTTTTTAATTATTCAATTGCTTTTGTATAGTTGTATGAATAACTGGCTTACTAAATTGTCATATGACTTATATAATTCTATCATTTTCTTTTTTAAAAAAAGATTTATTTATTTATGAGGGGTGCCTGTGTGGCTCAGTCGGTTAAGTGTCTGCCTTATGCTCAGGTCATGATTCCAGGGTCCTGGGATCAAGCCCGCATCAGCCTCCCTGCTCAGCAGTGAGTCTGTTTCTCCCTCTTCCTCTAGCCCTCTGCCTGCTTGTGCTTGCTCTCTCTCTCTCTCCAAGTATAGGAGCGAGAGAGCACAAGTGGTTGGGGGGAGGAGCAGAGAGAGCGAATCTTCAAGCAGACTCCCTGCTCAACAGGGAGTCCAACATGGGGTTGAATCCCACAACCCATAAGATCATGACCTGAGGTGAAACCAAGAGATGCCTAACTGATTGAGCCACCCAGGTGCCCTATAATTATATCATTTTCAGTATACTCATTGCTTGTAGACCTCTAAAATTGTACAGCAAAATCCACATCTAAAACTAGCTATGTGGGTTTAAATACATTTTTAGGATTTTGTGAGCAGTACTAGAGCAATCTGTATTCTTAATATGAACCATAATTAAGACAGTGCTCTCAGAACCTGGCTAGATCTCAATTAGCCTTCAAAGACAGTACAGTACCCCTCATCCTGTAGATGAATATGGGACCTCCTGTCTTTTAGCCAATCTCTTGAAAGTTTTTTTCACTTTTTTAAATCATCTCTTGTGATCATTTAATAAAATTAGGGTTTCTAGGGGCGCCTGGGTGGCTCCGATGGTTAAGCGTCTGCCTTCGGCTCAGGTCATGATCCCAGGGTCTTAGGATGAGTCCCGCATTGGGCTCCCTGCTCAGTGCAGAGCCTGCTTCTCCCTCTCCGTCCACCATTCCCTCTGCTTGTGCTCTCTGGCTCTGTCTATCTCTCTGTCAAATAAATAAATAAAATCTTTTAAAAAAAAATTAGGGTATCTAACGTTTATTTTATTTTATTTTATTTTTAAAGATTTTATTTATTTATTTGAGGGAGAGAGAATGAGAGACAGAGAGCATGAGAGGGAGGAGGGTCAGAGGGAGAAGCAGACTCTCCGCTGAGCAGGGAGCCCGATGCGGGACTCGATCCCAGGACTCCAGGATCATGACCTGAGCCGAAGGCAGTCGCTTAACCAACTGAGCCACCCAGGCGCCCTAACGTTTATTTTTTAAAAACCCAGGGCACCTGGCTGGCTCAGTCATAAGAGCATGCAACTCTTTATCTTGGGGTCATGAGTTGGAGCCCCACATTGGTGTAGACATCACTTTAAAAATAAGTAAATAAAAATAAACAAAATAAAAAATAAGTAAATAATTTTTAAAAATAATAATACCCAATACTGTTACTCAATAATATTTAAATATTCCTGAAGTAATTAATATTCAAATATACTTAGAGTTCCATTGGCATCTCCAAATATAAAAGATAACAAAACTAGAGTCCAACAGTTAGTGAATACTTGGGATCAGTTAGAAAAGACATGTAGCCAAATTTGCCACCTACATGGCTAAGCAATATACAACACAAAAAACCACAGCTCCTAACACAAGGGACTTAGAGAAACTCACTTCGGACACATGTGACATAAACAATACAATGTTTAGCCTTAGGAAGAGAAGCCTAAAGATGTAACAGCTATCTTGAAATACATGAAGGTTGTAATGTGGAAGGAATAACTTGTTATGAGTTATTTCAAAGACAAAACCAAGTATAGGAGGAGGGGAGTTAGAGAAATTCAAAATTTTAATTCCTAACATTTTTCACAATTAGAGTTGCCAATTAATAAAACAGTTAACCTAATGAACAGCTGTAATTGGCTTGAGTTGGACAAGATTACTTCTTGTTCAATGAAGTTTTGATTCAGTGAAGATCTCTCCCACCTCCATATGCTATCCTCAAAGGTAAAAAGAACCATTATACAATGTTGGTTGGATCAAGGTCCAGCTAAACCTTCAATTTTTCCAAAGTGAATTACCATGACACATTCTAAGTACGGTGAAAACTATAAGCAGTGTATATATACATATGGAAAGTTTCGGTTAATTTAGGTTTTATTTTCTACTTTTTAAAAAAATGATAAGCATTTGTCATAAGCAACTCCTTGAGCACACTGTACAACTTTCACTATAGTATTGCTCTTCCAGGGTGCCTGGATGGCTCATCCAGGGTGCCTGGATGGCTCAGTGGGTTAACCATCTGCCTTCAGCTCAGGTCATGATCCCAGGGTCCTGGGATAGAGCCCCACATGGGGCTCCCTGCTCAGTGGGGAGCCTGCTTCTCCTTCTTCCCCTGCCCTGCTTGTGCTCTCTCTTTCAAATAAATAAATAAAATCTTTAAAAAAATAAAAATATAGTATTGCTATTCCTTTGTGAAACTAGGTAAACATAAAATACATATGATCCTCACAATGTTCAAAAATTGCAGAGAAGTAGTTTTATTCATTGTTTGGTCAGGAATTTAATATTAGTATTAATAATTTGAATAATCCATTCAAAGAGGAAATCCAGATTAATTTTGTGAGGAAGGGTACAAAATTAGAAACTTAAGTTTAATTATCTTTTTAATGTATAAATTTTATTTTTTTTAATTTTTTTTAAAGATTTTATTTATTTGACAGAGAGAGACACAGCGAGAGAGGGAACACAAGCAGGGGGAGTGGGAGAGGGAGAAGCAGGCTTCCCGCGAAGCAGGGAGCCCGATGTGGGGCTCGATCCTAGGACCCCAGGACCATGACCTGAGCCGAAGGCAGACACTTAACGACTGAGCCACCCAGGTGCCCCTAATGTATAAATTTTAGTTTTTGATCCAGTTTTCAGGGGAAAAAAGGGAGTCTGTACTTCCCTATGTTTAGAAGAGGTTAAATTGCCAATCTATATTTTACAAAAGCTTTGACAAGGAAACAGATTACATGGAATCTCTGCCTAATTAAAGTGAGACATCATCATGTTGTATATTTGGAAAGACTGTAGGTTCTTTAGGTCAAACTTTTTAGAAACAATTACGTATCAGACTTAGACCTCATTGGACATAGCACCATAAAGTTTCTCTTTCCATCAGTGAGAAATAGCAAATCAGGTTTCAGATCCATCAAAACTTGACTTTAATAGAGTTGGTTTGAGCTACTCCTTAATACGAAGCCTAATTATTAAGGAAGTACTTAGGATAAAAACTCGGCTCTCAATTCAGTAACTATTCTGTTTAATATCCATCTCTAAAAGACAAAGCAAAAAATATAATCTGCAATCATCAGAACTTAGTTTAGAAATTGATAAAATCAGATCAATGCACTGATTTGTATTTGTAAGGAAAAAATAGAAATATCTAGTAGGATATAATCTCAGGAAGCACACAAATGGACAGTCTGTTGTGAAAATAAGTATTTATTAAAAACAAAGTTCAGAAAAAACATACTTGTTAAAACATAGTTAATTTTGACAACAGGAGGTCAGGAAGCAAAAAGTGTGATGAGAAAGTAAGAATATCAGTTACTAAGTTATATTATACCCACCCCTTCAATTATACCCCTGGTTATCTTAAAATATATAATGGTAGCTCTAAAGACTCTAGACAGATCTCTGGATTTATGGCATGTTGCCTTTCATGTTTTATTGATTTCCAACTTTAAAATTACTGGCCCAAAGGGTAATATTTTATGATACTAAATCAAATGCATATTCTTGGAAAATTTCTCTCTTTTAATGTATTCTATGAAATATTCCTGTCTAATTCTATGCTAGAATTTTATCTGTTTTATTGTTGTTAGAAGCTTTATCAACTGTTTAAATCCTCAGGCCAAATTGCCCTGAAGGAGAAGATACATAGCCATCCAAATTTTTTCAACATTGCATCTTTGGCCCTCTTTCTTGAAAAGGGTATAGGTTCAGTTTAATTAATACTGAATTTTTTTAATGTGCAAAAATCTAACTCTGCTTCTTAAAGCAAATGAAAGGAACAAAAATATGGCACCATTCCAATAATCAAATGCCAATAAAAATGGCAACAGTACAAAGATCTAAGCAAATCTCAAACACAGCAGATTTGTAATTAGAACACCATGCAATGATTAATTTTTAGCAAGAACAAGAAGCTTAATAACAACAGGTAAAAGAAACCAAATACTGCATTATACTGAGTACTAAGCTAAGTAACCATAATTAATCTTACAAATTCTCCAATATCATAATCACTTGCTTTAGAGTAACAGTATATAAGCCTCATTTTTTTAAATTAAATGCCTGTTTAACAAAGCTAATTGGAACAAATACATTTATGCAAATTTACATCCTAGAATAATAAACAGGAGACATTAGTCAAGGATGGATTAAGAAAGTTCTATTCTTTTTCGTCATCTGAGTGATCAGGTGGCAAAGGACATGCTCTGTGGAAAGAATAGAGAACTTCAATAGTCACCAGAGTATCGACTATTTAAAAAAAATAGTTATAAACCTATATAAATCATGAACATTAACAGCGCAATGTGTCTGGTCAAGTGAATAGAAATGAGAGAAAATTATACTCATTAGTTGGCAAACACCTACAAATTCCAAGTACTAGAGCAACAAAATCTTTAACTATTTTGCCTGTTAATTTATCAAATCAGTGTTTCTCCTTTAGGATATGTTGCCATTTTTATTAAGAAGGGAATCTCTATTTCTATCACATCTTCTTTCAATTAAGTGGATTGATAAAGAGTATAATCCTTCAGCAAGAACTTTGTGATAATAGGGACGCCTGGGTGGCTCAGTCAGTTAAGCTTCTGCCTTCAGCCCAGGTCATGATCCCAGGCTCCTGGGATCGAGTCTCATATCAGTATGGAGCCTGATTCTCCCTCTGCCTGCAGCTCCCCCTGCTCGTGTGCTCCCTCCCTCCCTCTCTCTCGCTCTCTCTCTCTGACAAATAAATAAATAAATAAAATCTTAAAAAAAAAAAAAAAGAACTTTGTGATACTAAAAAGCAAAAAAAATCAACCAGTCCATTTGAGCAGAGAAAACATAGCAAGTTGCCATATTTGACTGTATATCCTTTTGAACCATATAAACATATTACCTAATTGGAAAAATCTCAAAATTGGTTAAGTTGGTACAAGGTAGTTGTAGCTTTTGAAAAATAATTTACATTACCCCAGAGCCATTTTGTACTCATTATGCTTTTAATAGGGAAAAGTCTATGAAAAACTTAACCATAAATCAGAATTTTTTTTAGAGTTGATGAAGATCTGTGAAATCTATTCTAAAATAAGCTGTTTTGGGGGCGCCTGGGTGGCTCAGTCAGTTAAGCGTCTGCCTTCAGCTCAGGTCATGGTCCTAGGGTCCTGGGATTGAGCCCAAGTCTGCCTCCCTGCTTAGCAGGGAACCTGCTTCTCCCTCTCCCACTATCCCTGCTTGTGCGCTCTTCTCTGTCAAATAAATAAATAAAATCTTTAAAAAAAAAAAATAAGGAGTTTTCAGATTAGATCCCATAAGCCTAAATAGTCATAGAGCTAGGTAGTGAAAAAAGGAAGTTAAAGGTATTCTGACTTGGTATGAAATTATCATCGACTTACCTACTATTAGATTACCAAGAAGACGTCATTGTATTTTCCTGGAAGTTAAATCAAATTAACAAATGAACACTATCATGAGCCAAGCTTCCTTTTTGCAAGGACCTGCTGTAATTTATGTATCATAGCTCTATTCAAGGTTTTAGGTAGACAATCTTTCTTGATTCTGATCCCCCCCCATGCAACTGAAGGGAGTTTACCCTGCCTTTGTGAGAAAAATAAAGCTGTAGGAGTAGCCATGTTTCAGATTATAAATTAGAGAGTTTATAGCAGAAGTCCTTCTGATAAACTGATAGTTTATTAACTACTATCAAAAGTAAATCTATTGATTTACTATCAATAAAAAGGTAATTACAGCTTTCCTAAACAAAGACAAATCTAAGAAGGGGGTCTAAAGGAATAATATAAACCTTTATTACCTAGTTTTATGTCACAAATTTTATTACACTGTGGTTCAAAGTTCTTTATGAAAATATACATGTAATCTTTCTCCACATAATTGAAAGCCTGTAATATATATTTTATTGTTATGATGATCAATAATGGTCAATGGTATAGCCATATTTGGCTATATTGCCAAATATTTTGTTTCCTTCGTGGAAGTCACAAATAATTCAAGAGGGTTGTAATATATTCTAGAGGTAATATTGACTATTAGCCTATTATATGAGAATGAGAAAGAACAAGGAAGAATGGTGCCAGACAGTGACAGGGAGCTAGAAGAAACTTACAGGATCATGAAAGCAAGTCTATTAAAAGGCTCTATCTAAAAATGTATCCCATTTATTGTTGACTTTTATTGAAAGCAGAAATCGTAATAGTGACATAGCAACAAAATCTAAAATTTAGTTACTGCTCTAGAGTTTGACATTCCTTTTAGATATCTCATAACAGGGATGCCTGGCTGGCTCAGTCAGAAGAGCATGTGACTCTTGATCTTGGGATTGTGAGTTTAAGCCCCACATTGGGTGGAAGGATTGCTAAAAATAGATAAATAAACTTAAATATCTTGTAACATGGATGGTAGGCACTCAATAAACATTTATTAAATTATTTTATGAACAGCATTGAATTGTTAAAATTTTATATGCATAAGCATCATTTTATATATCCAAATATTTTGTTTGTTTGTTTGTTTGTTTCAGATTTTATTTATTTGACAGAGGTATACGCAGCGAGAGAGGGAACACAAGCAGGGGGAGTGGGAGAGGGAGAAGCAGGCTTCCCGCTGAGCAGGGAGCCTGATTCAGGGCTTGATCCCAGGACCCTGGGACCATGACCTGAGCCGAAGGCAGACGCTTAACCATCTGAGTCACCCAGGCGCCCCCCAAATATTTTGTTTTAAATGCTCTTTCAGCCATTTATTTTTATTTAGTTTGTGTTCAGTGGAAATCAATTCCAAACACAACATACAATCCCAAACAGATGTACAGTGTTCAGATATGAAGCAAAGGGAATGTTCATTCACACCCAGAGATCCCCCACATAGCTTGAGATCTCTTGGGTCTGGTTGTTCCCCTATAAGTTTCTAAAGATGGCAAATAGTGGTTTAAGACTTATTAAGCATACTATGGTCATATTGGGTACTATAAAACGTAAGCATCAGTGTGTGAACATGTGAACCAAAAATTTCATGGAGTGTCTATTTCTAGAAAACTTTCTGTACATCAAGGCAGTTGTAAAAGTTTTACTTTCCAGAATCAAGTACACCTAGGTTTAGGACCAGGTTCTAACTATCTAAAAATACTGATATAGAAAGTGTTCCAAATGTAGCTTTTCTGATTCATAAATTTATTTTTAAATGTATTCACAGAAAGACCCAAAAGAATTGTGAATTTAATATAGGCAAGTCTCGGGGCACCTGGCTGGCTCAGTTGGGTGAGCATCCGACTTTTTATTTCGGCTCAGGTCATGATCTCAGGGTTTTGGGATCAAGCCCCACATGGGGCTCTGCGCTCAGCACAGAGTCTGCTTGTCCCTCTCCCTCTGCTCCTCCCCCTGCTCAGGCTCTCTCTCTCAAATAAATAAATAAAATCTTTAAAATATATACATATATTTTGGGGCGCCTGGGTGGCTCAGTTGTTAAGCGTCTGCCTTCGGCTCAGGTCATGATCCCGGGGTCCTGGGATCGAGCCCCGCATCAGGGTCCCTGCTCTGCGGAGAGCCTGCGTCTCTCTCTCCCACTCCCCCTGCTTGTGTTCCCTCTCTCGTTGTGTCTCTCTCTGTCGAAAAAATAAATAAAATATTTAAAAATAATAATAATAAAATAAAATATATACATATATTTTATATATATATTTAGGCAAGTCTCCTGTTTTCACTTCCCCAAATACCTAATATACATTATTTTTGCCTCCTTCATATCTTTGCATCTTAATTTCAGTATTTGTCAAATATGCCTTCAAAACAGAGCAATTTTTAAGTTGTAAAAATTATTTAACAAATGCAGAAATAAATGGCAGTATTTTAAGATTGATTGAAATCAAAGCGTTTCATATCTTTGGAATCAAGTTAAGTGATCCAAGTTAACTAAGTGAATCTGGCATTCTTATTGGATGGGAATGAGTGATAGGAAATACCTGTCATTTGACTTTTAAGTGTATATGCAAAAATTACTCATGCTTAGATTTGTAGTAGATTCCAATAAAACATCATTGCCCTGGAACATGTCAATTACTACATAAAGTCACATGCAATATCAACTCCAAAGACCCAGAGGAAAGAGTTCCCAAGAGAACAATGAAAACTTAACAATGTAAAATTTTATGTGGAGTATATCAGCATTAAAATAGGACTGCTGAAATAATACACAGAGGATTTACAATAACACCTGGTGGTTCCTTCCAATGTACATATAAATAGAATCATGGAAGCTTTTTATATTACCTAATCATTTTATGGCCTTCTAAATTTAATGAATCAAAGTAAAAACCCAATTTCCATTCCGCAGCTAATCCCTTTTCTCTAGATCAGGGTGAAATTATCATTATCAAGGAAGAGTTTTAAGTGTCCATATTTCTTAAGCTACATTTAATCACATCATTAATTTTCAATGTCTCTCTCTTCAGTCTTGTATGTGAAACTCTAGCAGATTTAATATTGGCATTCGTTATCTAGTCAAATCCTTCAGATGCTCTGTAAGTCAGTCCAACTGGGGACTCTCACATTTTCTGTGTTAGTAAAATAAAGAGTGGTATTAGTAGATCTGATAAAGACTGTGTTTTCCTTGTCACATTGGACTTCTAGTTACCATATGGATTGGGCTTTAGAATATGTGTTAGTTAACAATAGATGTTTTTTGGCCTGGATCTGTTTAACAGTAGAGATATAGAAGGGCAAGCAAGACCACAAGGAGAATGGCCACTGACTGCAGGGCACAAGTGGACACTGTGGGTTCAAACAGAGGACCTGGTGTGCTGGCTAAAGGAACGTGTGACTAAATCTGTGTGGATAGGAGCAGTGCCAGAAGTAGGAGCCTCAGACTGAGCCTGGCCACCAGCCCCTTGCCCATGTTGGCCACTGTGCCTTGGGTCAGACTTGCTGTTTGGTGTGCTGTTGGATCATAGGCTCCTGGCTGGTGCAGGAGAAGTAGCTAGCAGGGTCTCAAACCAGGGGGCATCATAATGACAGTGACATGGCACCATCTGCCCACCCATGCTCACCATTCCCCATACCTCCAGTCACATAATTTGTCTTTGAAACACAATTCTTCAAAATTGTTTAGAGAGCCTGGATCCTATTACTTATTTTTTTTTTTTTTTAAATATTTATTTATTTATTTATTTGAGAGAGAATGAGAGACAGAGAGCATGAGAGGGAGGAGGGTCAGAAGGAGAAGCAGACTCCCCGCTGAGCAGGGAGCCCGATGCGGGACTCGATCCTGGGACTCCAGGATCATGACCTGAGCCGAAGGCAGTCGCTTAACCAACTGAGCCACCCACGCGCCCTGGATCCTATTACTTATAAATCTATTTTTTAAAAAGCAGGTTTTCTTTGCCTTTATTTTTTCCAAGTGGCATTATTTTTTTCCTGATTCTTAGATGTTTGTTGTTGAAAGTTGGTAGCACAAAATGAATATGAAGAGAGGTTTTTACCCAGAGATAATCACTATTGATATTTGGTCTGTTTATATACATATTTTTACACCATAAAAGCTGTTCTTCTATATGCAGAATTTTTGCTTAGTATTTATCATGAGCATATTTCTGACATTAAGAGCTTAAAAAGCATGATTTAATTATCTTTTTTTTTTTAAAAGATTTTATTTAGGGGCGCCTGGGTGGCTCAGTTGTTAAGCATCTGCCTTCGGCTCAGGTCATGATCCCAGGGTCCTGGGATCGAGCCCCGCATCGGGCTCCCTGCTCGGTGGGAAGCCTGCTTCTCCCTCTCCCATTCCCCCTGCTTGTGTTCCCTCTCTCGCTATCTGTCAAATACATAAATAAAATCTTAAAAAAAAAAAAAAAGATTTTATTTATTTATTTATTTGACAGAGTGAGCGAGAGAGCACAAGCAGGAGGAGCAGCATAGGGAGAGGGAGAAGCAGGCTCCCGTCTGAGGAGGGAATCTGACACAGGGCTTGCTCTCAGGACTTAGGGATCATGACCTGAGCCGAAGGCAGATGCTTAACTGAGTGAGCCATCCAGGCATCCTGATTTAATTATCTTTTTTTTTTTTTAAGATTTTATTTATTTATTTGACAGAGAGAGAGAGAGTACAAGCAGGGGGAGCGGCAGACAGAGGGAGAAGCAGGCTCCCTGGGAGCCCGATGCGGGATTCCATCCCAGGACCCTGGGATCATGACCTGAGTGGACGGCAGACGCTTAACTGACTGAGCCACCCAGTCTTCTCTATTTATCTCCTTTAAAAACTATGTACAGGGGCGCCTGGGTGGCTCAGTCAGTTAAGCGTCTGCCTTCGGCTCAGGTCATGATCCCAGAGTCCTGGGATGGAGCCCCACGTCGGGCTCCCTGCTTCACGGGAAACCTGCTTCTCCCTCTCCCACTCCTACTGCTTGTGTTCCCTCTCTCGTGTGTCTCTCTCTGTCAAATAAATAAATAAATAAATAAATAAATAAAGTGTGTACACTGGGGGTGCCTGGGTGGCTCAGTCGGTTAAGCATCCCACTCTGGATCTCAGCTAAGGTCTTGATCTCAGGGTCATGAGTTCAAGCCCCACACTGGGCTCCACGCTGGGCATGGAGCCTACTAAAAATTAAATGAACAAAATTTTTTTAAAATAAACAAACAAATGTTTAAAAAAGTATGTACACTAAACTCTGTATGTGTGCAGTTGTATTCCCACCTTTTTTTTTTTTGAAGTATTTTTAGGTATTTTTAGAGAAGTTGTAAAGAAAATACACCATGGTGTTATGGTTTTCTAAGTGACGGGGATTTCTATATTTTCCAACTTTTCTACATTGGTTATTTATTTCTTGTGGAGGTTGAACTAGTAGTTTTTTGAGGGGTTGAGTTAGTAGAATTGATGCTGGATAAACTAACATAGAAATTGCTTTTTTGAAAAAAAGTATAGAAAATAGTAAAAATGAAAGAATAAAGACAGGAAGTTCACAGTTAATAACTTAGCACTTAGCATCTGATTGGGAACTGATCCTCTTTGAGTGACTGAAATGAGTAAAAATAATACTTTTCACTGATGTTTGAAATTTAGGAGCGACTTAGAAAAACATTAGCACAAATTTTAAAAAAACCCTGGTTTGTGTTTTCTTATCTGTTCAAGGAGAAACTTTAAAGTTACTCAATATCCCCCTGTCTTTTACTTTCAAGAATATAAATATTTTCTTTAGATTCCAGAATATAAAAACTTACTTTCTTTTTGCTTTTCCTAAGCCACTGCTTCCTGCCTCTTCAGGAATCCGATTCTCTTTTTCAGAATCTTTAGGAGACAGCCTGAAGAATTCTCCGATTCCTTTTTGCCACTTGGGAGTTGGGCGCACACAAACTGGATTCCCTCCTGCATACTTATTTTCAACTATAAAATAAAAACAGATGGAACTAAATAAGAACCAAGGATACAATTGCCATTCCTTAAAGGGAAACAATTTTTTAACATTAAATCTACAGAGTATTAAGTAGTATTACATCCATCTTAAAATAACTAGAAAATGTGAGATGATAAAGCTGTATTCAGTCAATATTATATTATACATTATTATAATACAATGTATAGTAATATTTTGTTAGAGTTATCCTTTGTCCTAGGAAAACAAAATTAACAGAATTTTTACAACTGGAAAATACTTTCCATAATTTAATCAGAAGCAGAGCTATTCAAATAGTTTTATGTATTGTCATACTAAACTTTGACACATTTTTTCCTAATATGAGGTAGAGTATAAACCACCAAAATTTTACTTAACAAGGTTTTTAAAACACCTGTGAGGGCACCTGGGTGGCTCAGCCGGTTGGGTGGCTGCCTTCGGCTCAGGTCATGATCACAGGTTCCTGGGATCGAGTCCTGCATCGGGCTCCCTGCACAGTGGAGAGCCTACTTCTTCCTCTCCCTCTGCCTGCCTCTCTGCCTACTTGTTCTCTCTCTATGTCAAATAAATAAATAAAATCTTAAAAAAAAAAACACCTGTGAAAGGCAAAATAAATATACAGCAATGTGAAAGTTTCCACAAAATTAGGTTTCACTTTTCAAAGCCCTCGGCTCCTTTTCAGTTCATAAGGTAAATCCAATTCCTGATTTTTTTTTAAGTAAGCTCTACACCCCACGTTGGGTAAACTTATGACCCTGAGATCAAGAGTTGCATGTTTTACCAACTGAGCCGAACAGGTGCCCCAATTTCTGATAATTTTTTTTATTTTAAAATAGTAATATAGAGGGAAAATTTCTGCCTCTTTATGAAGTAATGGTTAGAATACCAAGATGAGCAAATTACTGAGCCACTACATATTTTTTGCTTTAAAGACATTTGTCACAAACTACCTGTTATAAAGTTGCTTCCATATATACTCTCTGAAGCTTTTTTATTTTTTTTTTAAAGATTTTATTTAGGGGCACCTGGATGACTCAGTCGTTAAGCGTCTGCCTTCCGCTCAGGTCATGATCCCAGTGTCCTGGGATCAAGCCCCGCATCGGGCTCCCTGCTCAGCAGGAAGCCTGCTTCTCCCACTCCCCCTGCTTGTGTTCCCTCTCTCGCTGTGTCTCTTTCTGTCAAATAAATAAATAAAGAGAGAACAATCCTGAGCAGGCGGAGAAGCCGACACCCCACTGAGCAGGGAGCCGGATGCGGGACTCTATCCCAGGAGCCACCCAGGCGCCCACTCTCTGAAGTTTTAAAAGTACAAGTGGCTTTTAAAAAATAGTGATCTGGGGCACCTGGGTGGAGCAGTCAGTTGAGGGTATGACTCTTAGTTTTGGCGGCTCAGGTCGTGATCTCATGTTCGTGAGATCGAGTGGGGTCCAATCACACTCAGCAATGGAGTCTGCTTGGAGTTTCCCTCTGCCTCTGCCCCTCCCCCCCAATCTCTCTAAAATAAATAAGTAAATGTTAAAAAATAAATAAATAATAGTGATCCTTTGGTTCATAATTTTCCAAAAGGGAACTTATAGGTATGCTTTGACTACTTAGAAAGTGTAGGGGGCGCCTGGGTGGCTCAGTCCATTAAACTTCTGCCTTTGGCTCAGGTCATGATCCCAGGGTTCTGGGATCGAGCCTCCCATCGGGCTCCCTGCTCTGCAGAGAGCCTGCTTCTACCTCTTCCTCTGACACTCACCCTGCTTGTGCTCTTTCTCTGTGAAACAAAGAAAGAAAGAAAGAAGAAAGTGTATGGCAGCAACCTATAGCTCAGCACAGAATTCAAACCCAGCTCGGAGTGCCTGGGTGGCTCAGTTGCTTAAGGGTCTGACTTTGGCTCAGGTCATGATCTCAGGGTCCTTGCTTGGCAGGGCGTCTGCTTATCCCTCTCTCTCTGCCCCTCCCCCTGATGGTGCTCTCTCTGTCTCTCTCTCAAATAAATAAATAAATAAAAATCTTTTTATTTTTAAAGATTTTATTTATTTATTTGACAGAGAGAGAGACAGCGAGAGAGGGAACACAAGCAGGGGGAGTGGGAGAGGGAGAAGCAGGCTTCCCGCTGAGCAGGGAGCCCGACGCGGGGCTCATCCCAGGACCCTGGGATCATGACCTGAGCCGAAGGCAGACGCTTAACCGACTGAGCCACCCAGGCGCCCCAATAAATAAAAATCTTAAAAAAAAATTCAAACCTAGCTCTGATTTAATTGTGTGACTTTTTTTTTTACGATTTTATTTATTTATTTGACAGAGAGAGACACAGTGAGAAAAAGAACACAAGCAGGGGGAGTGGAAGAGGGAGAAGCAGGCCTCCTGCGGAGCAGGCTCCATCCCAGGACTCTGGGATCATGACCTGAGCCGAAGGCAGACGCTTAACGGCTGAGCCACCCAGGCACCCCTTAATTGTGTGACTTTTACCAAGGTATGTAACCTGAGCTTAAATGTCCTCATCACTTAAAATGAGGTTATTACCAATTTCATACAGTTGATTAAAAATAGAGATCTGTGGGTGCCTGCCTGGCTCAGTTGGTGAAGCATGCTCTTGATCTCAGGGTTGTGATTTTGAGCCCCATGTTGGGTGCAGAGATTACTTAAAAATAAAATCTTAAAAAAAAGAAAAGAAAAGAAAAGAAAACCAACAACAGAGATCTGCAGGGGCACCTGGCTGGCTCACTGCATAGAGCATGAGACTCTTGATCTTAGGGTCCTGAGTTCAAGCCCCTCGTTAGGCGAAGAGCTTACTTTCGAAAAAATAGAGATCTGTAAAATGACTTAAGAGGTGCATTTGGAGGTGTCTGGGTGGCTCAGTCGGTTGAGCGGCTGCCTTCGGCTCGGGTCATGATCCCAGGGTCCTGGAATTGAGTCCCTCATCGGGCTCCCTGCTCAGTGGACAGCCTGCTTCTCCCTCTCCCTGCCGCTCTGCCTATTTGTGCTCTATCTATCTCACTGTCAAATAAAGAAATAAAATCTTAAAAAATAAAAAGTGCATTTGGCCAACATATGTTCATTAAGGGCTTATCCAGTTGGCTCTGGTAATTCAATAGTGGACTAGACAATGGCATGTGGCCCTAATTGTAATTTAGTGGTAAAGGGTATAGAATATCCTCAATAAATTAATCACCTTTCAAAACTTTTGACCTACAGCTCCTTTTTATCTAAAGAGAGTAAATTAGTAAATATTTTCTAATGAAATATTTAGAACAGGGGTAAGTTTAAGTTAACTTAAGAACCCATGAAGTTTGGGGCGCCTGGGTGGCTCAGTCGTTAAGCGTCTGCCTTCGGCTCAGGTCATGATCCCAGGGGCCTGGGATCGAGCCCCGCATCGGGCTCCCTGCTCAGCAGGAAGCCTGCTTCTCGCTCTCCCACTCCCCCTGCTTGTGTTCCTGCTCTCGCTATCTCTCTGTCAAATAAATAAATAAAATCTTAAAAAAAAAAAAAGAAGCCACGAAGTTCTTCACTGTGCTCCCCTGTACGTTCTTAATTAGGCCTTGTGGAATTAATCTTCCTAACTGCTCAACTTCCTAGGAGTGGAATGAGGCACCAGATGGCACGGTATTTTCTCAACCTCTCCTTGCACAGAAGGAGCAGTGTGAAGCTATTTCATCAGCCAAGTTTTCCCTTCTAATGTCCCAAAAGCAGTATCAGGAGCTGCATAGTTGGAAAACACACACACACACCATGCTAAAAAACAAACAAAAAAACAGAAATACATGCAGAAATGAAAACAAAAACTTTTACACTAAGAAGACAACGTGAGGGTGCCTGGGTGGCTCAGTTGGTTAAGCAACTGCCTCTGGCTTCAGTCATGATCCAGGATGGAGTCCCACATCGGTCCCCGCTCAGCGGGGAGTTTGCTTCTCCCTCTGACCCTCCTCCCTCTTGTGCTGTCTCTCATTCTCTCTCTCTCAAATAAATAAATAAAATCTTTAAAAAAAAAAAAGAAGACAACGTGATTAGCACCGTCAACTATGGTCCTAATTCTTAATCTAGTGAAGGTGAGCTTAAATAGCCTCTTGCAGGAAAAAGCCATCTGCCGATATTAAAAATAAAAATGCCAAACTAGAAAAGAAAAATAGTTTGAAGATAAACCGTGTCTGTCCCTAACCCCGAGGTTGGAGATTCTTTTCCTTACTACCCCCACCTTTACCCCAACTGGCCGAGAGGCCAAGGTCCTCTCATTATATCCGAGGGCAAGGAAGAAATTCAAGTGTGAGGATCTCAGGAAAATAAATTCCACAGTGGGTCAGGAGGTTTGCAGGTCAGGAGAACTGTGGTGTAAGGCCTGATCCTCTTTGAGAAGATTCCTCCGGGAGTTGCAGGGGCGCTTTTTACCTTTCCTTGACGAAAGCGATGTGGAATTAGTGGCAGAAGTGGAGGAACCAAGCACCTTCCTGGGGGCTCGCGAAGCCACCACTGCGGAGAGGCAAAAGAGAGCATTCAAAACAGGGCAGTAAGGTTCCGACGCTGAGTCTCTCAGAACCACGTTCTCACCACAGTCTCCGACCCCGCCGCTTGGAGAGGAGAGCCCCGCGATCCAGAACAGCCCGACAACCCTCCCCTGTCCGCGCCGCTCCTTCCTCCTGGTAAACGGGCCAGGCCGCGGCTTCCAGAGCTGCTGGACCAGTCTGGCTCACAGGGCGGTGGAGAGCCCTGGCCTCTCCCGCCGGTAGCGGGGCTGCCCGGAGAACCCCCTGCCCTCCACTGCCGTGCCCAACTACCTCACCTTTTCTGTAGGTGCCTGGGACACTGTCCGCTTTCGTCCGCACCATGTTCAAACTCGAGGAGATGAGAGCAATCAAATGACTTTCCAACCGCGGGTGTTTAACTGCACAAGGACCCGAAAAACGAATCTCCCGCCACAGTTTATATTGGTCTCTTTCCCGCGCGCTCCTCGGGCTCTCCAGGGAAGCCGCTCCCATTGGTTCCGCGCCGTCCCCCCACAACCAATCGCTGTTGTCCAGCGATGACAGCGGCGAGGCGAGACTCAGTACCGTCCCGTCCATCAGCTTTGCAGAAGCTTGTGATTCGTACCCGCCCTAAGTGGGCGGTGCCAAGGCTCTTTTCTGGGATGCCCCAAGAGTGAGTGCTAAGATTATGAGTTAGGGAAATGGGCCTGCTTAGAAAAGAAAACCCAGGAAAGACAGCGAATTACAACATTCCTTCAAAAGTCACCCCAGGATTAAATCCATAATGATTGACTCCAGGAAAAGAAACTTGAAATGAAGCAGATTTTTAAATGCAAATCAGAATAAAGAATTTTTTTTTTTTTAAACCTCAGATAAACTCTCTCTACAGGGTGCATAACAAAACAATTCTATGGAATGTTAGAAAAGGAAGATAATTTATTTACAAGGCTTTTCTACGTTTTTAGTATGGTGTGAAACTAAAGGAAAAACTGAGTGGATTGTTTATACAGACACACATAAAAAGGAACAAATTAATGAAAGGTCTTCCTGAGATCTATATGGTCTCAGAGTTCCTTCAAAATATGCCAAATGTCAGGGTGCCTGGCTGGCTCAGTCAGTGGAGCATGCAACTCTTGATCTTGGGGTTGTGGATTTGAGCCCCACCTTGGATATAGAGATTACTTAAAAATAAAATCTTAAAAAAGAAAAATGCCAGATGTGCCAAGGGTACATCCCTGACACACAGTGATTATAACGCTAGAACAGGAGCTCACAACTATTTTCTATCCTTATGCCTATCTTCTAATTACTCAAAATACCCCCGGGGAGTGATTTTCACTCTCTGAAAACCATGCATAAAACATGATCAGATGAACTTGCCTTGGGATGTATTTTGTTAAATGCTCACTTGAAAGGCAGTCCTGAAAGTGTAAGCAGGGCATTGATTCTCTCCTGTAAATTATGCTTGAACTTTCGGAAAATAGGCTGCTAAGTACTTCAGTAGAATCAACAACTACTTTTTGTTTTGGAATTAAAGGATCTTGAAAAAAAAGATTAAAGAATCTAGACAACAGGTGAAATTATATATTATATTATAATTATATTAATTGTATTATAATTCTATTAATTACATTATAATAGCAGGAAATGTATTGGAAATTACCTGTAGCTTTGTCTAACACTTGGAGTCTACAGTAGAATTCCTATCAGAAAAATCAACAAGCCCCAGGGTATTCCTTTCTTCTTTGTTATCATGCCCCTCTCAATACACAATCGTTCTTCAGTACACATTATTTCCTTTTCAGTTAAAGTGGCTTCTACAAAGGCCTGAATTACTTAATTCAAACTCATATCCCAGATTCCTGTGGAGATTAGAACAGCATAGACAATCTGCCGGTCTTTTCTCTTAGCTCATATGCCAAGTAAATGGCTAGAAAGAATTGTAAATATACCTTTGCACGCAGGAGCAGTCTATTACTATAGCTGCATTTGTATGTTTGTCTTTTAATAATGGGGAAGAATGCATATTAAGGTTAAAAAGTTGGGAAACAAGCAGTGATGTCTAGCAAAAATTCTTTTTTTTTTAATTTTTTTTGAAGATTTTATTTATTTATTTGACAGTGAGAGACACAGCAAGAGAGGGAACACAAGCAGGGGGAGTGGGAGAGTGAGAAGCAGGCTTCCCGCCAAGCAGGGAGCCCGATGCGGGTCTCGATCCCAGGACCCGGGGATCATGACCCGAGCGGAAGGCAGACGCCCAACGACTGAGCCACCCAGGAGCCCCGATGTCTAGCAAAAATTCTTAATTTAAATGTTTGCTTTGAGGAACTGCTTCTCCTTTAATTAAGTAAAACACAGAGGATTGTGTGGTGTGAACTTGAAAATTTCAAAGGCCTAGGGCATTATGAAAAGTTGTAGTACATATGTATGAAATATCTGCCTAAAATTATACAAAAGAATATCTTTAAGTCATGTTAAATAGGTGCGCTTGCTTTGCTCAGGCAGAAGTGCATTTTAATAGACGATAATGACTATAAATGGCATTATATTACATTACATATATTACAAACTGGAGATTACAATCATTAACATATGCTTTATATAAAAAGAATACTTTATCCTTTTTTTTAGGAATACTTTATTCTTGAGGACCTAATAATTTCATCATAATTTATATGATGTACTAAGTCCTATTATAAAAACAATCTTGTCATAGTTTCTGTCTTCAAGAAGTTGACATTTATTTTTTTATTATTTTTTTAAATATTTTATCTATTTGTCAGAGGAGAGAAGAGAGAGAGAGAGAACAAGCAGGGGGAGCAACAGGCAGAGAGAGAAGCAGGCTCCCCGCTGAGCAAGGAGCCTGATGTCGGCTCGATCCCAGATCCTGGGATCACGACCCCAGCTGAAGGCAGTTGCTTAACCGGTTGAGCCACGCAGGCATCCCCGGAAGTTAACATTTAAATAGTCGGAACTGAACAGACACAAACAGGTAAACAATTTGGGTATGTTATACTAATATGAAAAGTAGCAGATTTTTAAGAAGAAACCAAATTTGTACTCACTATTAATGAAAATTCAGAGTATTTAAGGGTTTTTTTTAAGCTAGAAAATCATATATTTTCCAAATTAATAACAAAGACAATCTATACCCAATGTAAATCAATATACTTATATGATTTTGATTATTTATGTCAATGAAAACATTAGCATAAAAAAGTGAAGCAGGATCCAATTAATGTAATTGCTTAGTTTACACAGCCTAATGGGAATGAAGAACCTATACGTTTAACAGGAAGTCAGCCAATTAAATTTACTGATGGGGGCGCCGGGCAGGCTCAGACAGTGGAGCACAACTCCTGATTATCAGGGTTGTGATTTTGAGCCCCACACTGGGTGTAGAGAGAACTTAAAAAATAAAATCTTTAAAAAATTTTATTGATGAGATATATCAGAGGATATTAAGCTCTCCAGAATAGTCTAGCTAATTCTCCCCACTCCATTGTCCCAGTGGAGTAGGGAGTAGTGAAACACATATAAGTCTGGCTTCTCGGGTTGAAATATCTTTGACTTTTAAAAAATCACTGCAAAGGGGGCACCTGGGTGGCTGTCGGTTAAGCGGCTGCCTTCCACTGAGTGATCCCAGGGTCTTGGGATCCAGCCCCTCCTGGGGCTCCCTCTCTGCTCACCCAGGAGCCTGTTTCTCCCTCTGCCGCTCCCTCTGCTCATGCTTTCTCTCGCTCACTCTCTCTCAAATAAATAAATAAAATCTAAAAATAATAATAATAAAAATAAAAATAAATAAAATCACTGCAAGGGGCGCCTGGGTGGCTCAGTCCATTAACCGGTTAAGAGTCTGACTCTTGATTTTGGCTTAGGTCATGATCTCAGGTCGTGAGATTGAGCCCCACCTTGGCATCCAGCTCCTGGCTCAGTGGGGAGTGTGCTTGAGATTTTCTCTCTCCCTCTGCCCCTCCCCCTTGTTCTCTCTCTCTCTCTCAAAATAAATAAATAAACCTTTACGAAAATAAAAAATAAAAATCACTTCGGGATGGGGGATGGCTTAAATCGGTGGTGGGGATTGAATGCACTTGTGATGAGCACCAGGTGTTACATGGAAGTGTTGAATATTATACATCTGAAACTAATATTACACTGTACATTAACTGGGATTTAAATTAAAAACTTTAAAAAGGACAATTGTTGGCAGAAAAAAAGTATTATATAAATTAAAAAAAAATCACTACAGAAAATTTATGTGGAAGTTCTTAAAAGCCAAATCCCAGCACCTTTGTTTTTATTAGAGCTCTTTCCCCCCCTCCCCCCAAGCTTCCTGGGTTATCTTGGCCTCCCGGGAAAAGACCTGGCTTAAAAAGAATTTAATAGAAAGAGGTTTTAGCAGTAAGAATCTATGTGGTCCACCAAAGCAAATCCTCACAGAGGTTACTCTAGCTTGCAAGTGCTATTTTATTTTTTTATTTTATTTTTTATTTTTTAAAGATTTTATTTATTTATTTGAGAGAGAGAGAATGAGAGAGAGCACATGAGAGGGGTTAGGGTCAGAGGGAGAAGCAGACTCCCTGCCGAGCAGGGAGCCCGAGGAGGGACTCGATCCAGGGACTCCAGGATCATGACCTGAGCCAAAGGCAGTCGCTTAACCAACTGAGCCACCCAGGCGCCCTTTTTAAATTTTTTTAAAAGATTTTATTTATTTATTTGACAGAGAGAGACACAGCGAGAGAGGGAACACAAACAGGGGGAGTGGGAGAAGCAGGCTTCCCGCAGAGCAGGGAGCCCGATGCGGGGCTCGATCCCATGACTCTGGGATCACGACCTGGGCCGAAGGCAGACGCTTAACGACTGAGCCACCAGGCGCCCGCAAGTGCTATTTTAAATGTTTTACATAAAACCAGAATAATTTAAAGGCTGGCCTCTCAGATTAAGAGTTTTATTTTTTCCTCGACTGTAGTTGTTACAGGTATTTGTACGGTCTTCTCAGCAGAATTCCCGATTCTCAAGCCCTACATCTAACGATTTAGAAGAATCACGCGCAGATGAGCTCTGGTACCAGTGTAAACAATGTCAGGAAGCGGGAAAGAGGAGGCGGCAGGGGTGGGAGGGATCTGTGCTGGGGGCGGTGCCACCGCGAGGGGCCGTGCAGGCTGGCGGAACCCGCGCGAGCTAGGTCGGTGTTGCGAAGGGGACTAGTCCGGCGCAGGACGTGGGGCTGCTGGAGCCCAGCTGGTTCCGGCTGGGAAAAATGGCGGTGGCTGGGGCGGCGTCCCGGGAGCAGCTGGTGGGCTGGTGTACCCAGCAGTTGCGGAAAACTTTCGGCCTGGATGTCAGCGAGGAGATCATGCAGTGAGACTGGTTCGGGTCCCAGGCGGGAAGGAGCTCTGGGATGTGCACTGACTGAGCGAAAGGGGAAGCGGGGAGGACTAAAAAGTTGATGAGAGTGAAGAAATACGATAACAGGGTTCTAGGCGCCGAATTTTGACCTCCGGCTTTACAGTTTAGCTCTGGAATAGTGTGTCAGGCTACACAATCGGCCGGTGGGGACTTTTTTCTTAGAAAAACGCCAGATCTCTGATAATTAGACCTTTTAAGACTGTCCCGGGAGCCAGTTTCCTTATAAATTCTGGAGAGAAGGGGCAAGCCAAAAATACCCCCCCCCCCCCCGAAATCCCTTGCTCTGAGCATTTTAGTTTACCGGATCTGGGTTGTGTCTAATAAGACCTGGACTTTAAATTGACGCTGCGGCGGTAAGGTGTAAATAGCTCCTGACTGAGGAGTCCCATGTTCTATTTTCTGTTGTCATTTACCAGTTTTGGAACCTTGGGCATTTTAATTTCCCTCTCTACACCTTAGTTTCCGTGTCTATAAAATGAAAAATTAGCAGGGCTTATCTTTAATACTTTATAATTCTTATGAAGTGGAGATGGTGACATAATTTAGGATTTGCTTTCAATTGATTTATCATGTTTGTTGCGCTACATAACTGGTGCTGGGGCAACAAAGACGACTGAGACCATTGGGTTCTGCCTGGTTGATGAGTGGGGAAATGTAAGGTGTTGTGGGAGCACGGAGTAAAGATCTCCCACTAAGATTTGAGAAACTTTGAAGGTTTACTTCAAGGGATGACTTTAACCTGAGAACTAAAGGGTGGGTAGGTGGAAGCGCAGTATTCTGGCGAGGGGAAAACTTCTACAAAAATTGGACTCGATCAAAAAACCTCAAAGTGTTTCTTGATTTGATTCCTTGTACATAGATGGTGAAACCTAAGTTGCCATTTCTAGGGCTTTTGTAGGAAGTGAGTTTCTGAGTTTGGAGAAAACAGACTTGTTGGCAAGGAGAGAATTAAGCCTGTTCTAAAGGTTTTTGTTTTAAACATTGGAATAAACTATTAAAAAAAACCCCCAAAACCCTGCCAAATCGTATGGCTTATCTTTATCCTTGTTTGAAGGCAAGAACAGATTAAGTAGTTTTCAGACATTTTTTTAAAGCAGTGGAATGCTGTCAAATGAGATAATGAGACTTCGTAAAGATACCAAACAGAAAAAAAGTCACTCAGTTAAAAAAAAAAAAAAAAAAAACCCACAAAGATTGAGGCTACTTTTGATGGATCAACAATGCAGTATGGTTAGATGCAGTCTTTTCAGTCTCAGTACCCACACCCTTTAAAGAACGGTGACCAGAAATTTAAGTTTTATAGTTGAAGCACTAAGTATGGATAAATACCTGCTTGCATTTTTTTTTACTCATAAATATAAGTTCTACAAAATTGTTCAAAACTGAAAAAAACAGTGAAGCTACCTATAATATAATGCTATTTGAACTCATTTGACTTAGGTTTTTACTAGTTATTGCTCAACAGGCTATGATGCCATGATCAAAGCATTTTTTGTGTAAATTTGCTGTGCTTTGCCTGGTATTTAATTGAAAATTAGTACTATGGAAGTGTGCTAACTTGAAAAATTTGGCATGAGTGGCCTGAATTTTTACAAACAGCACAGAACTACTACGGTCCTAATCAGTGATACATTTATGGAGCATTAAGATGTGTACCCAGGATTAGCAAAATAAACTTTGTTCTACAGTCTGCCTTAGCTCATGTTTTGGATGACCCTATTTTCATAAGATTTTGCATATAACACATTTGGATGTATGCTGTTCCTTATTATCCTTTGTTAAATAGTTAAAATAACATTTATTCAAATATTTCTGGAACTCTTTAAATACTTCCCTAGTGGTTTGAATACTCCACAGTTAAATGATCCCCTGAGGTTCCTTGCAATTCCTTCTGTGAGAACTTGGTAGCAATTAATCTTTTGATGGGGGCTGCTAAGTTTGGGCATCAAGTTGATTAAACTGTAAAAGTCCTGAAATACAGTTGTGTCTTTTTAATCTATGATGGATTAGAAGATGCTCTTAATGAGGCCCAAAGGCACAGGTTTATTCACCTATAGATCATAACTC
The DNA here is from genome assembly GCF_004348235.1 of Phoca vitulina. NCBI lineage: Eukaryota > Metazoa > Chordata > Mammalia > Carnivora > Phocidae > Phoca > Phoca vitulina. The sequence continues at coordinate 30,277,559 of NW_022589723.1, forward strand.
TGCAAATGTACCACTACGTTAGGAAAAAAACCTAGTGATGATGGGCGCCTGGGTGGCTCAGTTGGTTAAGCGACTGCCTTCGGCTCAGGTCATGATCCTGGAGTCCTGGGATCGAGTCCCACATCGGGCTACCTGCTTAGCAGGGAGTCTGCTTCTCCTTCTCCCGCTCCCCCCTCTTGTGCTCTTTCACTCTCTCTCTCAAATAAATAAATAAAATCTTAAAAAACAAAAACAAAAACAAAAACCTAGTGATGGTACAATCACATGATTTTGTTTTAATTTAAAGGAATGTAGCATTATTATAATTTTTCTTGTATCCAATACCAGTGTGTCTGAATTACAGTTTATTCAGATCTTATAATGCTTTCATGGTCTGATAAGTTAATTTACAAGTTATTTTTTCAATTCTTTCTTTCCTTGGTATAACAATCACTGTAGAAACCTAAAAAAATCAGAAAAAGATAGAGGAGGAAACTAAAATTACCATAATACCACAACCCAGAGGTAATCATTGTTTGTCTCTTAGTGTTTTTCCTATGCGTATTATAATTTATTTTCAAAACATATTCATCTTAGAGGAAAAAATAAAATAAACTCTCTTTAATCATACCACTCAGTGGTAATCATTTTAGTATATAACCTTCTGGCCTTTTTTCTACACATAAGTGTATGGATATACACATTTCTTTTAGCAATTGTTATTGCTCTCATATACTCTACATTCTATCCTGTTATTTCACTTACCATTATATGAAAGCATTTTTTTCAGGTCAATAATAATTATTCATAAGTTTCACTTTTAGTAGTGGCATATCACATTTTGTAAAGTCCAAAAACTTGAATTCATTAGTCTTTCCCATCAATGGATGTTTTAAATAGCTTCTAGTTTTTCATTAATTCAAATAGTGATGCAATCAACTTTTTGCATAAAATTTCCTGTAGAGTCCTATAAATGGAATTACTGGATTATTTTTAAGGCACTTCAAATATATGGGCCTGTCCATTTTTAGAAAAGTTATACTGACTTGTTGAACTATTAGCTCATTTCACTTCTAGGAACCCTATATAACATTTCCTTAAAATAGATCTGCTTATTCTAATGTGATGCTAATCTTTTTTTGTAATTTTTTTTAAAGATTTTATTTTTTTTGAAGTAATCTCTACACCCAACGTGGAGCTCGATCTCAACCCCAAGATTAAGAGTCAAATGCTCTACCGACTGAGCCAGCCAACTGCCCTAATTATAATTTTTGAGAATATTAAATCAATAACTGGTTAGACTGTCATATATACTCATATTTTTAGCAAAAAAGAAATTTTAGGTTTTGTAGTATAAAGATTGAGTCATTTGTATTCCTAGGAAAATAAAATGACTGCAGATACGTAGTTAGAGAAAATATTCCTATGTTAAGGACAGCTCCAAAAGCCTATCTTCAAAACATTAATTCTAATCTTCTAACAAGATTATATGAAGGTTAGATTATGAACTACTTGAGGTCAGGATTTTTGTCCTAATCAAACTTATATCCCTAGCATCTAGCATAGAATTTGGCGCAATCCATTTTAACGGATTAACGAATGGTTTGTACTACCTTGATTTCTGTTGTGATTATTGAAAGACATAGTGTAAGCAGGTCTTGTTTCAACAACTTATATTTTTGCTTCCTGAGGTATGTTTTGTCAATTGAGAGTGCTGAAGAGATACGAGAATATGTTACTGACCTCCTTCAGGGAAATGAGGACAAAAAAGGTCAATTCATAGAGGAGCTTATAATGAAATGGCAAAAGAATGATCAGGAGTTGAGTTCTGATGCTCTGCAACAGTCCTTCAAAAAAGATGGTAAGTTAACGTAATTGAGGGTTGAAATATTGGTAAATGGGCTGGTTTATAGGACCTGATATTTTCTGTCACTGCTATTTCCTCACAGCTAACTTAAGCAGAATCAAATGTATACATATTTTTATCTCAGTTGTACTCAAACTGTAAAGAATATTGTTTTAGTTCAGACTTTTTGAACTTTGAAAATACCACAAAAATGCTTGTTTGCAGATACAAACGTGGTTTCAGAATAGTTTGAAAAATTTATCCATGGATTAAAAAAAACACTTTTCAGTTACATATATACCTGGATGAAAGTAAATGTTGACCAATTCTAGTATGAATAGCATTTAGAAGTAACTATTTAGTTAAAAGATACAAAAGATAAACACCAAGCTAAATAACCTAAGTCATTATTATTATACAATCTAAAATATTAGATTTTAATTTACCATTTTAATCCTAGCCAGTAGTCTTTATCATCTACTATCTTGAAAATTATGGCTTGAATATAATTCTGGTTTGAGAGAAAAAGCTAATGTAAAAAGCTGCCTGACTTCATATCTTCACTCTAAATATTAAGCATCATCTTCTCTTTATTAGCTATTAGTTCACCAATGGATCCTGCTATTATTAATCTATGTACATATATATGTATATAATTTTTTTTTCTTTTAAAGAAATGTTAGATGGGCAGAGATCAGGAGACCAGCTAAAGAGGAGTAGGCGGAAAGGAAGAAATAGACAGGAAGTTCCTGCATTTACTGAACCTGACACAACCAGGGAGGTCAAAACACCTTTTGATTTGGCCAAGGTGAGTGCTTATAGAATGAGTCTTTTTCTAGTTCTATGAAAAAGGGGAGGTGACTGATACATTTCAGAGAGCAAAGTGTATAACTTGGTCTAGAGTGGCAATTTTTCAACAAATGCATGAATTTTATGGAGAGAAAGTGATGATGATGATATATTACTTTCTATATGGTAGATTTTTTTGGCAGACTGATTAAGTAGTATTATAAGGACATCTTGGTTAGAAATGAGATTGAGAAAGAGATATATATAATTGGAAAATATTTATTTATAATTTTTTAAAGATTTTATTTATTTATTTGAGAGAGAGAGCACAAGCAGCGGAGAGGGGCAGAGGGAGAGGGACAAGCAGACTCCCCGCTGAGCAAGGAGCCCGATGTGGGGCTTGATCCCAGGACCTGGAGATCATGACCTGAGCTGACCTCAGCAGATGCCTAACTGATTGAGCCACCCAGGTGCCCCTAAGTGGAAAATATTTAATGAAAGTCACCAGGACTTCAACTTCAATATTTTCTGTATGTGTGTGTGGATTTTTACTAAAAGAATGCACAATTCTATCTGTTATTAGGAGTGTTCCTACTTGGGCCATCTACTACTGCCACTGCCATCATTATCATTTAGTTTTTAGGGTTTTTCCGTATTTTTTCATGGTTCTCAAAATAGCCCTGTGAGGTAAGCAGAAATATTTATAATCAAGGAAATTTGACAAACTAAATTTCCCAATAGAAGGGAATAGTTAATTATGCTAAGATGGAAGAGAGGTGACCAAAAAACTCTGAGTGTGATGACCATGCAAAAAAAAAATGTGGAAAAGTATTTGCAAAATAATGTTAAGTTAAAGGGAAAAGAATAGAGACTTAAGCCTTTTATCAAGCAGAATAAAATAAGCCAGAAGCATCACAAGCAAAAGGTAAAACACAAATGACCAATAAACATTAAAAGATATTTCTTTACCAGTTTGTCACCCTAATTGCCTGGGACTTTCTCAGTTTTAGCACTATAGGTCCAGTATTCTGAGATTTTCCTAAGTCCTATGCCAACCAGGATGGTTGGTTACTCTACTGGTAATCAAATAAATACAATTAAATCCCTGAGATATTGCCTATAATTTTAAATTGTTAAAGATTTTTAAAATAGAATACTCAGTGATGGTGAAGTTGTATTTGTACAGGAACCTCTTGTACACTATTGGTGGCAATGTAAATTGGTTTAAGCTTTCTGGGGGACAGTTTGGCAGCATACATCAAGAACCATAGAAATGGGGGCGCCTGGGTGGCTCAGTTGTTAAGCGTCTGCCTTCGGCTCAGGCCATGATCCCAGGGTCCTGGGATGGAGCCCCGCATCAGGCTCCCTGCTCTGCAGGAAGCCTGCTTCTCCTTCTCCCACTCCCCATGCTTGTGTTCCCTCTCTCGCTGTGTCTCTCTCTGTCAAATAAATAAATAAAATCTTAAAAAAAAATAAATGCTTATTGGGACGCCTGGGCGGCTCAGTCGTTAAGCGGCTGCCTTGGGCTCAGGTCATGATCCCAGGGTCCTGGGATCAAGCCCCGCATCGGGCTCCTGCTCGGCGGGAAGCCTGCTTCACCCTCTTCCACTCCCCCTGCTTGTGTTCCTGCTCTCGCTCTCTCTGTCAAATAAATAAATAAAATCTTTAAAAAAAAAAAAAAAAAAGAACCATAGAAATGTTCATATCCTTTTGACTTACTAATATGACTAAAAAATCTAATGTAAGAAAGTAATCAGAAATGCATGCAAAGGGGCGCCTGGGTGACTCAGTTGGTTAAGCCACCAACTCTTGGTTTTGGCTCAGGTGGTGATCCCAGGGTCATGAGATTGAGCCCCATGTCAGGCTCCACAGTTAGCGGAGAGTCAGCTTGGGACTCTCTCTCTCCCTCTCCCTCAGCCCCTTCCCACAGCGCTCTCTCCCTCTCTAAAATAAATAAATAAATCTTAAAAAAAAAAAAAAAGAAATGCATGCAAACAAACTTGAAAATTTGAATTGACCTGTTTAACAGTAAGAGAAAGATTAAACTAATTATGGTTCCCTCAGGCACCGGGTGGCTCAGTTGTTAAGCGTCTGCCTTCAGCTCAGGTCATGATCCCAGGGACCTGGGATCAAGCCCCGCATCAGCCTCACCGCTCAACGGGAAACCTGGTTCTCCCTCTCCCACTCCCCCTGCTTATGTTCCCTCTCTCGCTCGCTCTCTCTCTGTCAAAAAATAAATAAAATTTTTAATAAAAAATTATGGTTCCCTCATTTGATAGAATACCATGCAACTAATAAAATTGTTATCTAAAATATATAATCTGGGAAAACACTCATAAAATATTGAGTGAAAAGTGCATGAATAAAATATGTATGTTTGATTTTTTGTGTTTAAAAATTACTTATTCTGTATACACACAAACATACTTTCACATACATACACATACAAACCTAGGAATGCTATAAGGAAAATGTTAAAACTGGTGTTTCTTCGGGTAATATGACAATAAGTATTTTAATTTTTCCTCTTTATACTCTTATATTTTCTATTTTTTATTTTTACAATGAACAAGAATAGTTTTTTTAAAAAAAAACAGCTTTATTGAGGTGTAATTGACATACATATATAATTGCACATACTTAAGATGTACAATTGGTAAGTTTTTTTACCATCTTAACCATTTTTAAATGTACAGGTTAGTAGTTTTAAAAGTACTTTCATATTGTTGTGCAGTAGATCTCCAGAACATTTTCATCTTGCAAAGCTAAAACTCTGTACCCATTAAATAGCTCCCCATTTTCTCCTCCTCCCAGTCCCTGTCAACCACCATTCTACTTTCTCTTTCTTTTTTCTTTTAAAGATTTTATTTATTTATTTGAGAGAGAGAATGAGAAAGAGAGAGCATGAGAGGGGGGAGGGTCAGAGGGAGAAACAGACTCCCCGCTGAGCAGGGAGCCCGATGCGGGACTCGATCCCGGCACTCCAGGATCATGACCTGAGCCGAAGGCAGCCGCTTAACGAACTGAGCCACCCAGGTGCCCCTACTTTCTGTTTCTATGAATTCGACTGTTTTACATCTAAGTGCAATCAAACAGTATTTGTCTTTTTGTGCCTGGCTTATTTCACATAGCATAGGGCTCTCAAGGCTCATTTCTGTTGTAGTATATGACAGAATTTCCTTCTTTTTTAAGGCTAAATAATATTCCATTTTATGTATACACCACATTTTGTTTATCCATTCATCCCTCAATGTACATTTGAGTTGCTTTCACTTTTTGGCTGTTGTGAATAGTGCTGCTCTGAACATGGATGTGCAATTATCTCTTCAGGACCCTACTTTCAATCCTTTTGGATGTATACTCAGAAGTGGGATTGCTGGATCATATGGTAGTTCACAAATAGACTTTTTTAGATGGAAAAAAACCCCCAGAATAATGACTAATATAATAAAGACCCATGTACTTACCACCCAGAATTGACAATTCTTAACATTTTTTTTTAATTTTCTTCACTTTTTGTATTCTTTTTTATTATTTATTTATTTATTATTATTATTTTTTTAAAGATTTTATTTATTTGACAGAGAGAGACACAGCGAGAAAGGGAACACAAGCAGGGGGGAGTGGGAGAGGGAGAAGCAGGCCTCCCAGCGAGCAGGGAGCCCAACACGGGGTTCGATCCCAGGACCCTGGGATCATGACCTGAGCTGAAGGCAGATGCCCAACGACTGAGCCACCCAGGCGCCCCTGTATTCTTTTTTAAAATAAAATAAATGAGGGAGCACCTGGCAGGCTCAGTCAGTAGAACATGTGACTCTTAATCTTGTGGTCATGAGTTTGAGCCCCATATTGGGTGTAGAGATTACATAAAATAAAATGAAATAAAATAAAAGGAACCTTACAAAGAACGTTGAAATTCTCTTTGTTCTCTCTACCCACTGGTTCTTGATTTTGCCCCTCAGGGAATATGTCTGGAAACATTTTGACTGTCACAACATGGGGCAAAAAGGGTGCTACTGGCATCTAGTGAGTAGAAGCCAAGGATGCTCCTAAACATCCTGCTTAACACAGGAGAGCCTCCTTTGTTAACAAAAAGGCATCAGTAATGCTTAGGTTGAGAAACTAGTACACACTTCTATTTCCTACCACCCTGCAGATGATTACTATCATGAATTTGGTATGAATCTTAATAGTCTATTTTTTCACATATAGAAGTACATTAATATATAGTATAGTTTTGTGTGATTTTTTAAAATGTAGACAAATAGCATATTGTCATTTTGCAGGCCCTTTTGAGAGCTATCCATGGTGACACATAGATTTGGTTTGTTTCTCTTAATTCCTATATAATATTCCACTGATTTAATTTCTGCATTAATTCATAAATGCACTTTTATCTTGTTTATAAGAGTTTGCTGTTGTGAATACTGCAGTGGACATTCTTGTACGTATTTCCTCCAGGTACATTTGAGAGTTTCTCTAGGATGTATTTACCTGTTATTAGAATTGCTGGATTATAGGCTTTGTTAATTTTTCTTTTATTGAAACTACTAAATTAATTTCTAAAGTAGTTGTACCAATTTTATCCTCCTTCCATCAAGGTAGCAATTTCCGTTGTCTCCTTCTTTGCCAATACATAATATTGTGAAGCCTTTAAAGTTTTGCCCTTTTTAAAAAAATTCTTATTTTTATTTTTTCATTTATTTTATTTTAATTTTTTTTTAAGTAATCTCTACACCCAATGTGGGATTTGAACTTACAACCCTGAGATCAAGGGTCACATACTTTACTGACTGAGCCAGCCAGGCACTGCAAGTTTTGCCTATTTTAAGTATAAGAAAGATATACTTAATTTTACTTTGCATACACATGAATTCTAAATTGAGGGTGTGTCATTTTGGAGAGTTTGTTGATTTATTTTTGGTTTCCAATTTTTTGGACTTTTGGATTATTATGAACGACTTACTCATATTCTTCACCTGCTTTTCTACTGAGTTGATAGTCTTGTTCAAATTGATTTATAGGAGTTCTTTATGTATTCTGTGTGCTTTTTTTTTTTTTTGAAGATTTTATTTATTTATTTGACAGAAAGAGACACAGCGAGAGAGGGAACACAAGCAGGGGGAGTGGGAGAGGGAGAAGCAGGCTCCTGCTGAGCAGGAAGCCCGATGCAGGGCTTGATCCCGGGGCCCTGGGATCATGACCTGAGCTGAAGGCAGACGCCCAATGACTGAGCCACCCAGGCACCCCTGTGTGTGATTTTTTTATTAAGTATGTTGTAGCTCTCTACTAGTCTGTGTTATTCCTTTGTGTTATCTTTTGACTCACAGGAATTTTTTTTTTTTTTTAAAGATTTTATTTATTTTTTTGAGACAGAGAGAATGAGAGAGAGAGAGAGCACATGAGAGGGGGGAGGGTCAGAGGGAGAAGCAGGCTCCCTGCCGAGCAGGGAGCCCGATGCGGGACTCGATCCAGGGACTCCAGGATCATTACCTGAGCCGAAGGCAGTCGCTTAACCAACTGAGCCACCCAGGCGCCCGACTCACAGGAATTTTTAATTTTAATGTAGTTATATGTATTGATCTTTTTCTTTGTTTTATGCTTTTTATGGCTTACTTAAGTCTTAAGGCATTTTTCCCATCCCAAAGTGAAAAATATATTCTAAATTTTCCTCTAATAGTTTAAAAGTTACAGTTTTCACATTTAGGTTTGTAATCCATCTGAACATTATTTTGAGTAATTTTTGTATTACTCTTATCAGTAAAATTACTTGTTTTTAAAGTAGAAGATGTATTACATAGATATGTGTGAATGTATATTTTGTAAGTGGTGACTGCAAGTATATAGAATCTTAATAAGGTAAAACTCTAGTGGGAGCATAAAGAGAATATTTTCTGGTCAGAGTGATCAAATCATGGATAACATTTTTTTTTTCTTTTAAGTAAGCTCCATGCCCAACGTGGGGCTTGAACTCATGACCCCAAGACCCAAGAGTTGCATGCTCCACTGACTGAGCCAGCCAGGTGCCCCAAATAATGGATAAAATTTTTAAAGCCTTATTTCATTTTTTAAAGAATAATCATGGGGGCACTTGGGTGGCTCAGTCAGTGGAGCCTCTGACTCTTGGTTTCGTCTCAGGTCCTGATCTCAGGGTTGTGAGATTGAGCCCCATGTTGGGGCTCAACACTGAGTCTGCTTGAGTTTCTCTCCCTCTGCCTCTCTCCCAGCTCGTGTGCATGTGTACTGTCTCACGCGTACTCTCTCTCTCTCTCAAATAAATAAATCTTTAAAGATAAATAAGTAAAATAATCATTAAATAATAGCATAAATACAATAATGAAAGGAAAGATAGAAAAGACAGTCAAAATTTTTAAAAGTAATTATAGATTGTGAAAACTGCTGTGAAAAAAATAAAAAGGGCAGTGTGATAGGCAGTAGTTGGTAGGAAGGGAGCTAGTTTATATAGGGTATTCAGGGAAAGCCTCTCTGAGGGAGTGAAATTATAGCTAAGAACTGAACATTGAGAAGGAACCAGTATATAAAGAGATGGGCTAGGAACAGTTCAGACTGAGGGAATGACAAGTGCAAAGGGGAGATGGGGGATAGGTGTTCTGGGAACTATGAGAAGACTGTGTGGCTGGCACATAGTGAACAGGGGAAGAGTGATATGTAGATGAAGTTGGAGAGCACCTGGAGGCCATATCTAAAGCTTTTTAGAGCGTTATAAGTAGCTTGGATTTTTATTCTCAGCACAGTGGGAAGCCAGTGAATGGTTTTAAGCAGTGCGGTGATATGCTATGAATTTTCTTGCTTGTCTTGTTCTTCCCTTCTCTACTGTATTTCTCAATGTATACTCATTTCCCATTATGTATATGAGAACTCCTCAAAGCACAGCCTTCAAATACCTTATCTTAATGTTACTGGATAATTTAATGGGAGTCAAATACAAGTTTCTGTTTAGAGATTTTAATCTCCTCACCACCATCACTGATAGCCAAAGATACAATGGACTAGTTTGAAAAAATGACAGCCTGTTAGATTAGATAAAATCTGTAGCACTTTTTTAGATTTTAATTTTTACCTAAATTGACTTAAATTATCTCTGTATCTCAATTCTTGGCTTTGGACATTAGGGCGTGTCACCTCTTTATACTTAGCAAAGAATTGTTCTCTTCCTTGTAGTAATTTTCCCAACCATTAGAACTCTTAAGATTTTTCTTCTCTGGGGACGCCTAGGTGCTCGGTTGGTTAAGTGTCTGCCTTTGGCTCAGGTCATGATCCCAGGGTTGTGGGATCGAGTCCTGCATTGGGCTCTCTGCTGAGCAGAGAGAGAGCCTGCTTCTCCCTCTGCCTGCTGCCCCCCTACTTGTGCTCTCTGTCTCTTCCTCTGACAAATAAAATCTTAAAAAAAAAAAAAAAGATTTTTCTTCTCTGAAAAGGGAAAGCAAGAGGCATCTATATAATTAAGTGTCTGAATGTTTATGTCCCCCCACCCAAATTTATATATTAAATGCTAGTGTGATTATATTAGGAAGTGGGGCCTTTAGGAGGTTCTTAGGTCATGAAGGTGGAGCTCTCATGAATGGGATTAGTATTCTTTTTTTTTTTTTTTAATTTTTAAAAATTTATTTGCCAGAGAGAGAGAGAGCACAAGGAGGGGGAGCGACAGGCAGAGGGAGAAGCAGGCTCCCCCCTGAGCAAGGAGCCCATGAATCCTAGGACCCTGGGATCATGACCTGAACCAAAGGCAAATGCTTAATCAATTGAGCCATCCAGGCATCCCTGGGATTAGTATTGTAAAAGAGATCCCACCGAGCTCCCTAGCCTTATTGTGTCATGAGATAGTGATCTAGAAGAAATCATTCCTGTGACCTGGAAGAGGGTCACCAACCATGCTGGCACTCTGATCTTAGACTTCCAGCCTTTAGAACTGTGAGAAATAAATTTCTATTGTTTATAAGCTACCCAGTCTGTGATATTTTATTATAGCAGCTTGAATGGACTAAGACAGAGGCTGATAAATATAGTTCTCTTTTTAAAATTTTTATTTTATAGCATATATACAGAAGTGAACAGATGTATTTTCACAAACTGACCATACCTATATAGCCAGAAACAAAACATTACCATTCCTCTAGAGGTCCCCCATTTTGCCCCAAAATGACATCCTTCCCAAGGGAAAACACCTTCCTGACTTTTAACACCATAGGTTAGCTTTGCCTGCTTATGAATTTTGTGTAAATGGAGCTAAATAGTATGTACTCTTTAGTGTCTGGCTTCTTTGAATTAACATGGTTTATAAGAATTATCCATATTGTTTTGTATAGCTATACTTTTTCATTGTCATTGCTACAGAGGATTCTATTAAGTGAGTACATCAATCTGTTGAACATTTGGATCGTTTTCAATTCCAGTGCTACAATGAACATTCTTGTACATGTCTTTGGTGAACATTTTTACACATTTCTGTTGCGTATATATCCAAAAACTGAAATGCTGGGTCACAAGATATGCGTATGTTCAGCTTTAGTACATACCAGTTTATACTCCCCAACAGTGTATGAAAGCGTTAATTGTTCTTCCTGTATCCTTGCCAGCACTCCGTATTTTCAATTAAGCCATTCTGGTTGGTGTTGCATTTTGGCTTTTATTTTGCATTATCTTTTTTTTCTTTTTTTTAAAGATTTTATTTATTTACCCGACAGAGACACAGCGAGAGAGGGAATACAAGCAGGGGGAGTGGCAGAGGGAGAAGCAGGCTTCCCGCGGAGCAGGGAGCCCGATGCGGGGCTCGATCCCAGGACCCTGGGATCATGACCTGAGCCGAAGGCAGACGCCCAACGACTGAGCCACCCAGGCGCCCCTATTTTGCGTTATCTTGATGAGTAACGAAGTTCATTAAGCACCTTTTCGGGTGTCTGGTGACCAGTTGGATATTTTCTTTTATGAAGTTCCTGTTTAGATCTTTTGCCCATTTTTCTATTGTGTCATCTTTTTCTTATGGAGCTAATTTTTTTAAATTTTTTTAAGATTTATTTATTTATTTTATTTATTTAATTAAAAAAAATTAAAGATTTTATTTATTTATTTGACAGAGATAGAGACAGTGAGAGAGGGAACACGAGCAGGGGGTAGTGGGAAAGGGAGAAGCAGGCTTCCCACTGAGCAGGGAGCCCGATGCAGGGCTCGATCCCAGGACCCTGGGATCATGACCTGAGCTGAAGGCAGACGCTTAACGACTGAGCCACCCAGGTGCCCCAAGATTTATTTATTTATTTTAGAGAGAGAGAGTGAGAGCACGAGTAGGGGGAGGGGCAGAGGGAAAGGGGAGAGAGAGACTCTTAAACAGACTCCCTGCTGAGCTTTGAGCCCAACTCAGGGCTTGATCTCACGACTCTGAGATCATGACCTAAGCCAAAATCAAAAGTCGGAAGCTTAACCACGTGAGCCACCCAAGCACCCCTTTCTTGATTTTTCTTATTTTATTGATCATATTTCCAAATCTGTGAGTATCATCTGCTTTTAGGGACATTTTTTTCTTATGATCTGCACTTTAGCTTTGCTTAAATATGCCACATAAATAGCTTTTACTGCTACATTTACCTTCCACCAGCTATAATAGAGGACTGAAAGCTACTAGCAGAAAAGGCAAGGCATATCAGCTAGTTTTTCTAGAATATAACCTTTCTTCAGACCTTTGATGATAATCCTTAATTTGTATTTCTCCCACTCCTTTCCTTCTGTCATGGTTCCTAGGTAGTGTATAAGTCGTCATTGAACAGAACTGAGGTTTTTCTCTTCTTGATTGTTTGCATTATCATTAATTATTTGATGTTATTTCTGATATCTTTGTATAATTAGGCACAAGAGAACAGCAACTCCTTAAAGAAGAAGACAAAGTTTGTCAGTTTATACACAAAAGAGGGACAGGACAGGCTTGCCGTCCTGATCCCTGGTCGCCATCCTTGTGATTGCCTGGGCCAGAAACACAAGCTGATCAATAACTGTCTGATCTGTGGCCGCATTGTCTGTGAACAGGAGGGCTCTGGCCCCTGCTTTTTCTGTGGTACTCTGGTAAATTGTTTCTTTTATATTTTATTTTACTGTCCTTTGGTTGAATACGTAGGGACATTCACATCCCCAGTAATTTCTCTTTTTCTTAGGAAATTTGTTCCCTCCAATGTCCAGTAAACTCTAGTAGCAAGAATTTGATTAGTCAAAAACCCAAGGTTATGTCTTAGTACTGAGGCCTATTTGTGAGAAGAGTTTTGAGTATATACATTGTTGAGGACTCCAAGTCTTATACTGTAACATAATTCTCATATTATTATAGCTTCTATTTCCAGGACACCTCCTTTTCATCTTAAGTGTCTGAGAGAATGACTTCAAGAGTGTGGCAGTAATAACTGTCTTACAAACACCCTAACAAGTTGTCTAGAAAACTTACTCTGCCAGTTGAGCAGGCTGGCAGAAGCAGTGGTATTAGATGTTGGCGAAGACATCCATTTTATATTGTTTTGTTTTTTCTTCTCTCATGGGTCCTTTAATTATTCAGTACACTCAAAAAATAAGCTGATAGTGGATGACCTGAAAAATGTAGTGTCTTCCATCAAAAATATTCATAAAACAAAAACAAAAATTCATCAGACAGCAGTAAATATCCTCTCCCATGGGGCTTTCTCTAGAGAAATGCCCTGTGGCTGCTGGCAGAAACTTTGTGTGCCACTGAGGCAACTTCTAGGCAATTTCAGTGTTTTCCACTAGATCCCTTGCATCCTTCAGTTCACGAATCAGAGTAATGTAAAGCAAATTGGCTTTGGAGTCTTACAGCTTTGTAAACTCAGTATGAAATTGTTTTGTTTTGTTTTTTGTATAGGTTTTTTTTTTTTTAAGATTTTTAAAAATTTATTTATTTCACAGAGAGAGACACAGTGAGAGAGGGAACACAAGCAGGGGGAGTGGGAGAGGGAGAAGCAGGCTTCCCGCAGAGCAGGGAGCCCGATGCGGGGCTCGATCCCAGGACCCTGGGACCATGACCTGAGCTGAAGGCAGATGTTTAACGACTGAGCCAAACGACTGTTTTTAAGTAACTCCTTTTTTGCCTTCCTTCTTATAGTTGCAGTGATTTTATAATAAACAGAACTTTTTCTTTGCTTAATATATTCATTATTTTATAAGTAGGTAATATTCGAAGGCAAAGAAATGAAATATATATAGTATAAAAGTATAAAAGTTAGACTAATTTTCACTGATGGCACTGTAATTTGCTTTTTCTGGTTCTTTCTAATAAGACATCTGCTTATAACTTCTTTTGTAGGACTTGGATTTCATGATTAGAACTGAAAGTCTTTTTAAAAAACGTATATTTTTCCCAGTATTCTCAGTGATGGCAAATCTTTGTCCTTTGAAAGTAGGTTAGATTTTTTTTTCTTTTTTTTTAACTATCAAACCATTCAGGATACTTCCAGTGAGATAAGTTTTTTCTGTGGTTCATAAAAGAAGGGATGAGTAGAAAGAGACTAGGGCAAACTCATTTGGATATGTATATTTTTGGTGTATTTGCTTGGATAAAAAAAACACCAACAGTCTCATTATTTTATTGCCATATCTAATGTGTAATTTGAGGTTACATTTTAGGATATCAAGCAAACAAAATTAATGTAACTTGGATCATGTGTCTTACTCTTATTACTTTATAGGTATGTACTCGTGAAGAACAGGATATTTTACAGCGTGACTCAAACAAGAGCCAGAAACTGCTGAAGAAGCTAATGTCAGGTAGGCAGCAGTCTTCTGATTGGATCATCATGGTGGTGGGTACATCTTGTTGTATCTGTGATTGTTTCTTTCTTGTACCCTGCTATGCAAGATGCAGTTTATTCATCCATTTATTCTACAATCATTTATTTTTTTTAAGTTATTAAAACCACCTAACATTGAGCAAAAAACTACTAATAATATTGGATTATAACCCAAAGAATAAAATTAATATCCTGAATCAAATGAATAAGTTAAATGGGAGAGAAGGGACAGCTCTTTATTATAGAAGAATTCCAATTATTACCATGAAGGAATGAGGGTTATAGAAAATCGCCATTTGGAATACCACAGTTTTAGTAATTGCCACGAGCAAGATCCACTAATTGATGCTAAAATTGTTGGATGAAAGTTTAGGAATAGGAGATTTGCAAGTTCATGAAAAACCAGGAAAGACTGAAGAATTATCACAGATTAGAGGACGCTAAGGAGACATGACAAGTAACTGCAGTGTGGGATTCTGAATTGGATCCTAGAACAGGACAATAACGTTAATGGCAAAAATGTTGGAATCCAAATAAAGACTGTAATTTAGTTAATAGTATTGTACTAATGTTAATTTCTTTGGATAATTACACTATGGTTATGTAAGATAAGGTATTAACATTAAGGGAAGCCTACTGAAAGTTATACAGAAGTCTACTTTTTTTTTTTTTTGGCAACTCTTTTCTAAGTCTTTTATAGTTGAAAAACACATGATAAAAATAGTTAAGGATGGGGCACCTGGCTGGCTCACTTGGTGGAGCATGCGACTCTTGATCTCAGGGTTGTGAGTTTGAGCCCCATGTTGGGTGTAGAGATTACTTAAATAAAAACTTAAAAATAAGATTTTATTTTTAAAAAAAATTTTTAAATTTTATTTACTTATTTATTTATTTTACAGATTTTATTTGAGAGAGAAAGAGCAGGCGTGGGTGGGGGGGCAGAGGAAGAGGGAGAAGCAGGCTCCCCTCTGAGCAGGGAGCCCCATGCGGAGCTCAAACCCACGATCCTGAGATCATGACCTGAGCGGAAGGCAGATGCTTAACCGACTGAGCCACCCAGGCACCCCAAGATTTTATTTTTAAAATCTCTACACCCAAAGTGAGGCTCAAACTCACAACCCTGAGGTCAAGAGTCACATGATCCACCAGCTGAGCCAACCAGGTGCCCCGAAAATAAAATCTTAAGAAAAAAATAGTTAAGGAAATTTTTATTTTAAAGATTATTTATTTGAGAGAGACAGAGATAGCGAGAAGAGAGCATGAGCCGGGAGGAGAGGGAGAAGCAGGCTCCCACTGAGCAGGGAGCCAGATGTGGGGCTCGACGTGAGGCTCCATCCCAGGACCCTGGGATCATGACCTGAGCTGAAGGCAGATACCCAACCCACTGAGCCACCTAGATGCCCCAGTTAAAGATATTTTTTTTTAATTTTTTTTTTAAAGATTTTATTTATTTATTTGATGGAGAGAAACACAGCGAGAGAAGGAACATAACCAGGGGAAGTGGGGGAGGGAGAAGCAGGCTTCCTGCAGAGCAGGGAGCCCGATGTGGGGCTCGATTCCAGGACCCTGGGACCATGACCTGAGCTGAAGGCAGATGCTTAATGACTGAGCCACCCAGGCGCCCCAAGGATATTTTTAAAAGGAAAAACAGTGTACTCATTATTTCCACTTACGCAAATTTTTGTTTTTGCTTTAGTTCATTGTTTTGGTTTTTTTTTTTAAAGATTTATTTATTTATTTTAGAGAGAGCTCACACACACAAGTGGAGGGGACAGCGAGAGGAAGAGAGAATCCTCAAGCAGATTCTCCACTGAGCGAGGAGCCCTATGTGGGGAAATATCCCAGGACCCTGAGATCATGACCTGAGCTGAAATCAAGAGTCGACCACTTAACTGACGACTGAGCCACCCAGGCGTCCCCATGGGTTTTTTTTTTTTTTAATAAAGATTGATTGATTGGTATTATAAAGTAGTGATCATAGTGTGTATAGAACTTTATGTTTTCCGGAGCACCTGGGTGGCTCAGTCGTTAAGCGTCTGCCTTTGGCTCAGGTCATGATCCCAGAGTCCTGGGATCAAGCTCTGCATTGGGCTCCCTGCTCAGTGGGGAGCCTGCTTCTCCCTCTCCCACTCCCCCTGCTTGTGTTCCCTCTCTTGCTGTGTCTCTCTGTCAAATAAGTAAATAAAATCTTCAAAAAAAAAAAAAGAACTTTATGTTTTCCTTTTTTTCAATTGGTATTTTACAATTAGTTTCTATGTTGCTATCTATTCTTCATATTTATTGTTTTTAGTGGCTAAGAATAGTCTGTTAACTTGAATTATTGTAATTTGATCACCTACTTTTCAGTTACTGGATATTTTGACTCTTAAATCTTTCAGTTTATTTCCCTGGGATAAATTCTTAAGAATCAGATTATTGAGTCAAAGAATATGATTTTTTTTTTTTTTTAAGTAGTCTCTACACCCTACGTGAGAGGCTTGAACTCACAACCCTGAGATCAGGAGTTGCATGTTTCACTGACTGAGCCAGGCAGGTGCCACAAAGAATATGATTCTTTAGGGGCACCTGGGTGGCTCAGTCTGTTAGGTGTCTAATTCTTGATTTTGGCTTAGGTCATGATCTCAGGTTTGTGAGATCAAGCCCTGCAATAGGCTCCGCACTGGACATGGAGCCTGCTTAAGATTTTCTCACTCTCCCTCTGCCTTTCCCCCCTCTCTCTCCCTCTCTTAAAAAAAAAAAAAAAAGGATTTTTAAATTTATTTTTATTCTTTTAACAATATGATTTAAGGGGCGCCTGGGTGGCTCAGTTGGTTAAGCGACTGCCTTCGGCTCAGGTCATGATCCTGGAGTCCCGGGATCGAGTCCCACATCGGGCTCCCTGCTCGGCGGGGAGTCTGCTTCTCCCTCTGACCCTCCTCCCTCTCATGCTCTCTGTCTCTCATTCTCTCTCTCAAATAAATAAATAAAATCTTTAAAAAAAAAACAAACAAAAAAACAATATGATTTAAAAAATTGAAGTGTAATTGACATACAATTTAATATTAGTTTCAGGTGTACAACATAGTGATTGACAATTGTGTATGTTGTGAGGTGCTCACCACAAGTGTAGTTACTACCATCCATCACCATATGATGCTATTAAAATACCATTGACCAGGGGTGCCTGGGTAGCTTAGTCGGTTGGGCGTGTGCCTTCAGCTCAGGTCATGATCCCAGAGTTCCAGGATCAAGTCCTGCATTGGGCTCCCTGTTCGGCGGGGAGTCTCCTTCTTCATCTGCCCCTCACCCCACTCGTGCTCTCTCTCTCTGTCAAATAAATAAATAGAATCTTAAAAAAAAAAAGAATTAAAAAAATACCATTGACTATATTCCCTGTGCTGTACCTTTTATCCCTGTGACTTAATCATTCCATAAGTGGAAGCCGGTACCTCCCCCACTCCCCTTCATCCCTTTTTGCCCATCTCCCCCCTTCCACTGCCCCCCCGGCAACCACCAGTTTTTCTCTGTATCTGTGGGTCTGTTTCTGCTTTTGTTTGTTTGTTTTGTTTTTTAGATTCCACATATAAGTGAAATCATACGGTATTTGTCTTTAATATGATCATTTTTGACACTTAAAATGTATTTGCCATATTACTTTACCAAAATATACCGATCTGTAACAGGATAGTGACTAAAACCTGTCACTATTGAATTTTGACATTTCAAATATTTTTATCTCTATACCTAAAAATTTTTTTATTGAAGGGGCACCTGGGTGGCTCAGATGGTTGGGTGTCGGCCTTCTGCTCAGATCATGATCTCCGGGTCCTGGGATTGAGCCCCATGTCGGGTTCCCTGCTCAGCTGAGAGCCTGCTTCTCCCTCTCCCTCTGCCTCTTCCCTTGCATGTGCTCTCTGTGTGTGTCTCTCTCTCAAATGAATAAATAAAATCTTTAAAAAAATTTTTTATTGAAGAAGTTGAACATGTCTCCCTATCTTTTCAGTTAGGATTTAAGATCATTATTATAAGAAAAGTTAGTTCTAAGTGTTTTTCTTATATTCAGAACACAAGAATCTCTCTCTCTAATCTTAAACGAGAGGCTTTTTTTTTTTTTTAAGGATTTTATTTATTTATTTATTTAACAGAGAGAGACACAGTGAGAGAGGGAACACAAGCAGGCGGAGTGAGGGAGGGAGAAGCAGGCTTCCCTCAGAGCAGGGAGCCCGATACGGGGCTTGATCCCAGGACCCTGGGATCATGACCTAAGCCGAAGGCAGACACTTAACAACTGAGCCACCCAGGCGCCCCTTAAAAGAGAGTTTTGACAGGACTTTGAACAGGCCTGGAGTTTGAATAAAGAGAAAGGTTAGCCTTCAGTATAGCCTTGTTTTCCTAACACATCTTGGGTCTTTGTTTTTTCATAATTTATGACTCTCTTTTCTGGGATATATAGGTTTTTGGTTTGCTGTCACACAGGAGATGACACATGGTCCAAGGAATGGATGTGGGCTCATTAGACCTAAATTTAAATTTTGTTTCCATCTTCTAATTTCTACCTGAGTGACTCAATAAGTTTATTATTGTCTCTGAACTTCTTTACAGAAAAAGAAACTGTCTTACACAGTTATTGGGAGAATTAAATAATGTAATATATTAAGTGCCTTAGCATCTAATAAGTTTTCAGTATTCATTTCTGTCCCTTTCCTGCAATTTCTACTCCTTTTTCTTCCATTATTTAATTTTTAGTTTTGCTATGTGAAAGTATGTTTAAAGGTCATAGTCAGCCCTATTCAATAAAGCTTTTCTTTTCTTTCTTTCTTTTTTTAAGATTTTATTTATTTGACAGAGAGAGAGACAGTGAGAGAGGGAATACAAGCAGGGGGAGTGGGAGAGGGAGAAGGAGGCTTCCCGCTGAGCAGGGAGCCCGGTGCGGGGCTCGATCCCAGGACCCCGGGATCATGACCTGAGCCGAAGACAGACTCTTAACGACTGAGCCACCCAGGCACCCCTCAATAAAGCTTTTCATTTATAATGCATTTTTCTATTGTTTAACAGTTTGGTACCCTTAGTGATCCAAATTTCCATATGGGAAGAAATAGATCCTACTGTATACTGAGAACCAATTCTGTGTCAAGCGATGCTTGATGCTTGATAAGTAAAGCTTGGCCTGTGTATTTGTTTTTCATTGAAGTGAAAACTGTCAGCCATCTGGAGCAGAGCCAGATCTTCTGTTACTGTGTTCCTCACTGCCCAGTGAAAAAACTGTATTATAGGCTGACACCATTTGGTTTCCTTATTGAATTTCAGGGACGGAGAATTCTGGAAAAGTGGACATCTCTACCAAGGACCTTCTTCCTCATCAAGAATTGCGAATTAAGTCTGGTCTGGAGAAGGCTATTAAGCATAAAGACAAACTGTTAGAATTTGACAGAACTAGGTATGATGTGGGTTAGAATAACAAATGCTAAGCAATAGACTGGTCCACAAATTCTGGCCATTAAAACATTTATTCTGGCATTTGATACCTTTCTAGCGTGGAGTATGAAAGATTCACAGCAAAAGAAGTGTTCCACTGTGTACGAGGCCTACATCTTGTTTTTGAATTCATGTTTGAATAAGATAGCCTCTCACCAAGAGGATCTTACCCTGCAACATTTTTTTGATTTTTGGCAGATGCTACTATACCCCCCGAAAGTTGATTTGGGTTGACAGAATTCCCCAGTTGTTCCACGTGCAGCCATTCATTCCGTCAGTCCGCATATGTGAGAGTGCCTACCCGGTGCAGACTGCTGTGCTGGGCTCTGGAGGACCTGTAAGAAATTGCCTCTGGGAGAGTGTAGGTAGCGGTATATCGTGGGAAGGTATCATTTACCCTTCCTTCCCTTTGACACTAAATTTGTTTTCTGATTTAATGATTAATATATTAACATGTCTGTAAATTGGCTTTTACATTCCTATATGTTTGTCATTTAGCCTATCGACTTCTGTTTAGGAGACAGTTTTATTGATTTGTTAATTCTATTTTTTATTTCTTTCTTATTTTTCTTCTTTTGGACAAAATATGTATTGAGAGCCAGTTAGTGGTAAAAATGTTTAAGTAGGACTTGTACACTCATTTTTCAAATGGCTGTGTGAGAATCTGTGAGGGTCCTTGAAGAACCCTGAATCTTTTACTTATTTTAACTGACTTGGGAGTCTATTCCTGGCATTATAATCCTTTGGTTAGACATGCTTCCTCCTTCCAAACCATTTTCTATAAATCTAAGTATAACTTTGAAAGCTATTTCTTGAGTAAGCCCATCACAAGGTTTGTAACTCATATTTACTCTTAATCCTTTAAATAGCACTTTTGTCCCTACTCAGTAAAATTTTATCATTAGAAATAGAATTGGCAATGGAGTACATTTCTTGGTAAATGGAAACTAGAAAAGTGTCTCTCCCTACTGATATTGCCCCCTTTTCTTGTGTGTTCCAAGGTACCAGTTTCATTATTTAGGTTCACATGTAGGACCAGTTTTCTCCTGAGCCCTCTGAAACCTCCCACTCTGTCTGCTTTAAAACTTGTATAATTCCAGCTGTGTCCTGAAAAATTATAATCAATATATGAATCTAATTTCAGTATTTCCCTATGCCTGTGTATATCACTAATTTTCATTATGCACAAAGTCAGTTGTGACTGGATTTGTGCATTTCAGGTAGTCACTTAACTTCTTTGAGCCCCAGGTTCATTATCTATAGAATGAGAGAGTTGGGTCATCAAAATTCTTTCTGGTTCTCAGTTTCTTTGTCAGTATGATCTTAGGAATAGGCCTGATTGTCATATCTTGGAATTTGACAAGTGTTTTAGTGTTTTAGTGAGGGACTGAAGATAGGTTTGGAGGGCAGGGGATAGAAACTGGCTTATAGTAGTAGAGTAGTAGGATGTCCTAAGAGTAAGCCAGAGGACTTTAACAGTCCAGGATAGAACTCCTTAGTTTTTAAGGGAAAGGGCAGCAGTTGGACCTAGCAAGAGTAGACTAGGCCCCAGTAGTAGAGGGAGTAGGATATTGAGTAACCTGCCAAGACATGAACTCAGATGCAGCAAAACCTGGTGGAAGCCCAATTATGGCTGGACTAGTAAAAAAAAAAAACATGGTAGAAGGATAATGGGTTATGCTGCTGTGTCTTTTTCTGCCTGAGAGTGAGATTAGTTTTAGGAGCTGAACTGAGACTGCAGTGGGGATAAGATACATGCAGAAGCTGGGAACCAAGCAGAGCTTGACCTGATTTTGGAACTTTTTCGGGCATCTATATTTAAGGTAATAATCTCAGGATATCAAGTCCTTGTTTTATCAATAGTGACCCAATTGACATGTGTTCTGTTTTTTACCCCCTTAGCATTCGAAGGACCCAAGTCATTGATGATGAGTCAGATTACTTTGCCAGTGATTCTAACCAGTGGTTGTCTAAAATTGAACGGGAGACCCTGCAAAAGCGAGAGGAGGAGCTGAGAGAATTTCGACATATGTCTCGGCTCTCTAAGAAAATCACCATTGACTTTGCAGGCAGGAAGATTGTGGAAGATGAAAATCCACTAGCAGAGTATCACAGCAAGTAAGTGGGCAGCACCAGAAAGGGTTTGGGAGGGGACAGTTTGACTGTAAAGGATTTGCCCCCCTGTCACGGATCTGTTACTTTGTTTATTTTTTATTTTATTTTTTAAAAGATTTTATTTATTTATTTGAGAGAAGAGAGAGAGAGCATGAGCAAGGGGAGGGACGGAAGGAGAGGGAAAAGCAGACTCCCCTGCCCAGCAGGGAGCCCGACATGGGGCTCAATCCCAGGACCGTGGGACCATGACCTGAACTGAAGATAGACGCTTAACTGACTGAGCCACCCAGGTGCCCCTATTTTTGTTGATTTTAAAAATATATTCATTTGGAATAGAAATATGTAAGAGTAGCTAAGAAAATTTTGAAAATGAACAGTGAGGGGAACTTGTCTTCTAGATAATTGCTGTAGTTTGATAAACTTTTTAAAACAATGAGGTATAGTTTGGGCATGGGAGAAGATCAATGAAATATAAAGGAATCCAGAAACAAACCTGCATTGTGTGTGCTTGTGTCTACACATGTGTAAATTAGTAATTGAAACAGGTAGCATTTCTCTCTTTTTTTTTTAAAGATTTATTTAGGGGTGCCTGGGTGGCTCAGTCATTAAGTGTCTGCCTTCGGCTCAGGTCATGATCCCGGGGTTCTGGGATCGAGCCCTGCATCAGGCTCCCTGCTCTGCGGGAAGCCTGTTTCTCCCTCTCCCACTCCCCCTGCTTGTGTTCCCTCTCTCGCTGTGTCTCTCTCTATCAAATAAATAAAAAATCTTTAAAAAAAAATTAATAAAAGATTTATTTATTTGAGAGAGTGTGTGTGCACGCGATTAGGGGGAGGGGCAGAGGGACAGGAAGAGGGAGAGAATCTCAAGCAGACTCCCTGCTGAACACTCACAGAGCCTGACATGGGGCTCTATCCCAGGACCCTGAGATCATGACCTGAGCCAAAATCGACTGAGCTACCCAGGCTCTCCTGAAACAGGTAGCATTTCTAAATAGTAAGGAAAGGGTTAAATATATGATGGGATGATTGGGCACCAACTTGGAAAAAATCTACATTAGATCTGTACCTCAAACCATACTGTGATAATAAGTTTGACTAAATAGTGAAATATAGAAGAGATAAAAGGATCAGAAAGAAATAAAGAAATATAGGAGAATATAGGTATAATCTTGGTGTAATAAAGCTCTTTCTAAGCAAGATACAAAACCCAGAAATAAAAAAGACAAGACATTTTATTTATTTTATTTAAGATTTTATTTATTTATTTGAGAGAGAGCACAAGCTGTGGGGAGAGGCAGAGGGAGAGGGAGAAGCAGACTAGCGAGAGGGAGAAGCAGACTCACCCTCAGCAGGTAGCCCGATGTAGGGCTTGATCCCAGGACCCTGAGATCATGACCTGAGCCGAAGGCAGCCTCTTAACCAACTGAGCCACCCAGGCACCCCAAGATATTTTTAGTAAAGTAAAAAAATACTACCAAATTGAGAGAATATTGTAAACATTTTTAAGTCAAAAGAGGAATATCTATATAATATTTATATAAATATATATTATAATATTATTAAATATTTAAATAATAATTATAATTATAAATTATATATTATTATATATTATATATTATAATTTATATATACTTATATATTATAATTATATAATTTTTATAATATATTAATAATATAATAATATATTTAATATAATATATATTATATTTATAATATTTATATCTATCTATATCTATATAAAGACCTGCTACAAACAGTCCGGTAGAAAAATGAGCAAAGGTTAAGGACAATTTACAGGTGAGGAAATACAAATAGCCTATAGACATTTTTTTTTAAGTGCTCAACTAGTTAAAAGTGTAATGCAAATTTTAAAAGCTAATGTACCATTTAATTGGCTGAAATAAAAAATACATATATATAAAATATTGCATAATCTGTGAGTGTAAGAAAATGGATATGCTTTTCTACTGTGGATGGGACTATTAAAATGGTACAGCCTCAATGCCAAGAGTGAACCCTAATGTGAAGTATGGATTTTGGGTGATAATGATGTGTCAGTGTAGGTTGATTAATTTTAAGAAATGTTAAATGGTTGATAATGGAGGAAACTATGGATGTATGGGGGCAAGGAGCATATGAGAAATGTGTGAGCCTTCTGTTTTCCTATGAACTTAAAACTGCTCTAAAAAATAAAGTTTAATGAAAAAATCTCCATCATGGCCAATTTCAAGTTACAAACATGAAGTCACTGAATGTAGAGTTCAGAGATACGGTATTGGCTCCAGCATAGCAGTGAAAAGAAAGGACAGGATCTCACTCCCTGCTTTCTGTTTTGCAAATGACATTGGTCTCTCTTTCTCTCTCTCTCTCTTTCTTTCTTTCTCTCTCTCTCTCTCCCCCCCCATCCCCTCTTTCTCTTTCTTTTTCCCCCCCCCCCCCCCCCAAACACACACACACAACTGGATATTGGTAAACATAGTAATGCTTGCCACAAGGTCCAATCCTTGGCCTTCTCTTTCAGATCTGGCAAATCCATCATAGAATTTTCCTAAGTAAAGGTTATTCTCTCCATAAAAGAAATTCTACCACTAACTTCAAAATAATTATTTGTTCTCACCTATTACATACTTGATACATAGATATAAAGAAAAAAATAAAATTATTTTTGGGTGATGTGTTTAGGAATTTTTAATTTTTTTCCCATTAATTTTTATTTTCCAGTTATGAATTTCCTTTATAATAATAAAATTATTTTTATGTTCAATGAAAAATGGTACAGCTTTTTAGAAGTGAAATTGGATAGTATCTCAAACTGTATCTTATATTATGCATACTTTTTGACTTGTCAACTATAACCAGATAGCAAGATGCTAGTTTCTTCATCCCTTTCTCAACACTTTAAAGAAATATTTGCCTTTCTGACACATGAAAAATGGTATTTATTTCATCAAAATTTTTATTCACATTTCCTTGCTTTGGTTTTTTGCTGGTAATTCTGAACTTTCTAAAAATATGTTAATTAGCTATTTGTATTCTTTTATAGATTCTAGAGTTGTAGATATACTTCCCATTTGTTATGTCTCAAATCTATTTCCTTCCTTCAGATCCCACTGTCCCCCCCCCCCTTATTTTATTTAGACTCACCTCTCCCCTCAGAAATTCTTATTTTTCTTTTCTTTTAGCTTCATGCCTGTGTTTGAAAATTATCCTGAGTTTGGAAATTTCTCCCCCAATCTTTGCCTTTGAAATAATCTACCTACTTGATACAACACGTGGGATGATAATAGCAATAATTGTAATAACTGTATCATAGTAATAGCTACATCCTTCCATGTTTTGTTCATCATCTTCATAGCTGTTTTAAACCTGCCATTTAGAGTCAAAGCTTCTTGAAGGCAAGAACCTTGTCCTCCACACCTTTTTTCTTCTTAAGGCATGCTGGGCTCAGTGTGGGACTGGAACTCACAACTCTGAATTTAAGACTCGAGCTGAGATCAAGAGTCCAATGCTTAACCATCTCAGACACCCAGGCACCCCTCTTTTGTTTTTTTTTCTATTTTTTATTTTTTTAAAGTTTTTATTTATTTATTTGACAGAGAGACACAGCAAGAAAGGGAACACAAGCAGGGGGAGTGGGAGAGGGAGAAGCAGGCTTCCTGCTGAGCAGGGAGCCCGATGCGGGGCTCTATCCTAGGACCCTGGGATCATGACCTGAGCCGAAGGTAGACGCTTGACGACTGAGCCACCCAGGCACCCCTCCTTCACACTTTTAAGTTGCCTTGCATATCAGAGTTTCCTAACAAATATCTATTTGATTGTGTTCAATTAAATTGTATTTAATTGGCCTTTCCTACTGGTAAAAGCTTTTCATTATGTTGTGCCTCATAATTATCATTATCCACAAACATTTGTCAAGCATCTGGCAGGGACATGGAGTACAGCAACAAGTAACGTAGAGGTATCAAGTAGAATAAGATACGGTTCCTGCAGGACCTATAATCTCTTACTAACCAGTAGGATTAGTTGTGTAGTCTTTAAATGATTAATCATCACATTCTTTTGTGAGTTTAGAGCCAAAATAAATAACAAACACCATAGGCACAGGATAACATGGGATGTATTCAGTGACTGTTTAAATAGTAGGTATTATAGGACTTCAGAGAAAGGAGTAAGCACTTTTTTTTTTAAGATTTTATTTTATTTGACAGAGACACAGTGAGAGAGGGAACACAAGCAGGGGGAGTGGGAGAGGAAGAAGAAGCAGGCTTCCCGCTGAGCAGGGAGCCCGATGTGGGGCTCAATCCTGGGACTCTGGGATCACAACCCGAGCCAAAGGCAGAAACTTAATAACTGAGCCACCCAGGCGCTCAAGGAGTAAGCACTTTTATGCTGGGCCAGTAGAAGGCCTTGTTAGAACTTCTGGGCCTTGAAGCAAGGATAGAGTCCGGGTCAGCATGGAGGAGTAGAGAGGGACTTCTGAGTGGGCAGAGGAGTAATTGAATGTGTTGAGTAAATAGGCTGCTATAGAATACTCTTCTGTGGGTCAGACTATTTCTAGGCATGTTTTCTAATCTTGGCATTTTTCGTGATCTTGTTAAACAGATGAGTGATTGTAGTATGCCCTACCTATTTTCTTTTTTTTGTTTTTTTAAGATTTTTTATTTATTTATTTGACAGAGAGAGACACAGTGAGAGAGGGAACACAAGCAGGGGGAGTAGGAGAGGGAGAAGCAGGCTTCCTGCCGAGCAGGGAGCCCAATGCGGGGCTCGATCCCAGGACCCTGAGATCATGACCTGAGCCGAAGGCAGACACTTAATGACTGAGCCACCCAGGCTCCCCTATTTTCTTTTTTTTAAGATTTTATTTATTTGATAGAGCACAAGCAGAGGGAGAAAGAGGGAGAAGCAGGCTCCCTGCTGAGCAAGGAGCCCGATGTGGGACTCGATCCCAGGACTCTGGGATCATGACCCAGGTCGAAGACAGCCGCTTAACCGACTGAGCCACCCAGGCGTCCTGCCCTACCTATTTTCTTAGTGTTCTGGAACTTTTACTAACTTATATTCCTTAGGGTCCTTGGAGTGAAGAAAAGGAAGTTGGTGATGGGGAGTAGGGAAGATCATCCATGGACCCCTCTTTGAATTTCAAATTTTATCATTGTTGAAGGATTTTATGTTGTGGTAAGTAAGGATATTCTGAGCATAGAACATTATCAATTATTGCATCCTTTGGTTTGTTATCACAGACTAGATGAAACAATTCAGGCAATTGCCAATGGAACCTTGAACCAACCACTGACCAAATTGGATAGATCTTCTGATGAGCCTTTGGGAGTTCTGGTGAATCCCAACCTGTACCAGTCCCCTCCCCAGGTTAGTGGACCTTTGCTCTAACTGGTAATAAGAGGAGTTTGGGCCCAGATATTTCTCCTTTCAAGTGTGCCTATTTCATAGGTTTTAGATACCGATCTGCGCTTTCAACACACCCACCACTTATTTTCTGGCTCCAGTTTTTTCCAGTTTTTCCAGCACTTCTAACAAGTTGACCTGTATTATCTTCCAAGTATTTCCCAAGAATGGGTTTTTAAAAGTAAGATATTTAGATAGTAATCCCATGGTCCTTTCATTAATGTTCTTTCTCTACCTTTTATAGAAAATGGGTAGTCCCAGGGAATGGTGTTTTGAATTAATACATTCATTGTTGTCATTCATTTTTCCATTGTACATTGAGCATCTGCTATGTGCAAGCATAGTAGTAAGTGATAAACTGTATACTGCTTCTGTCCTCAAAAAACTCACCGGCTAGTAGGGAAAAAGATTACATAAGCAGCTCTAATACTAATAGAAATATAAATAAAGTATGGTGGAAACCCAGAGGAGGGAAACAGTACTTGCAGTTGAGGAGAATAAAAGAGGCTTTTATAGGGAAGCTATATTCATTAAAAGTAAATATCCAAGAAAATGAATATTTGGGGATGGTGGGGGAAAAAACATTCCAAGCAGAATGAACTGTAGGAACAAAGCATGGGTACATGAAAGCATGGCCTGTATATTTATGGAAAAATGAATTTAGCTGCTTAAATAGTACTTATCAAAGGGATTATCCTGAGAAATAGAGTAAGGTTAGGTAAGTAGAACCAAATCACTAAAGAGTTTAAATGTTTAGGAAGTTTTCACATTTTCGTTTTCTAAGTAAATGTGAGCCATAGAGGGTTCTTATGCAAAAAGATGCAATCAGAGCAGTGCTTTAGACAGCTCAACTGGAGATATTCATTCAACTCTTTATACATGCCAGGTTCTTTGCCAGGTGCTAGGAAATTAAAAGGTGTAAAGGCCCAGCTCCTATCTTTAAGGACTTCAGATTTCCTAGAAAGACGTGTTTGGATACAAATAATTTCAACTCCTTAAGATGGTTGCATATAACACTATATGTTAATTATACTTCAATTAAAAAAAAGGATAATTGCAATGATAGACACATGTTGTGCATAGAGTAGGACTTCAGGAAAGAGTTCGTAAATGCACTAGAGGAGTCACCAAAGAAATGGTGTTTGAGAGAAGACTTAAATTAAGGATGAATAACAATTTCCAATGAGACAGATCTAGGGAGGGAATTCCAGGTAGAAGGTACAACATGTAGCACAGGCTCAGCAGTTTAGGAGCATTGTAGATTTGGTAGAACCAGAAGTAACTAAGTATTTTTAAAAGTTAAGATGAAAAAAAAAAAAAAAGATGGACTAGTAGGTGTATTAGTTTCCTAGGGTAACCATAACAAAGTATCACAATTAGTTGGCTTAAAACAACAGAAATTTATTCTCTCACAGTTCCCTAACACCAAAATCAAGGTATTGGCAGGGCCACACACTCCCTCCGAAGGCTCTACGGGAGAATGCTTCCTTGTCTCTTTGAGCTTCTGGTGGCCCTAGGCATCCCTTGGTTTGTAGCTGCATCATTCTAATGTCTGCCTCCGTCTTTACATGGCCTTATTCCCTGTATGTTTTTGTCTCTATGTGTTCTTCCCTTTTATAAAGGCACCAGTCATTGGATTTGTAGTGCACCCTAACCTAGCATGACCTTATCTTAATTTGATTACATCTACAAAGACTATTTCCAAATAAGGTCACTTTCACAGGTTCTGGGTAGACATAACTGTTAGGGGGGATACTACTCAACCCAGTACAGTAGTCAGCATCTTACCATGAAAGCCTTTATGTCTCATGCTAAGGAGTCTAGTTTTATTCCAAAGTAGGCAGAGAAGTCATTAAAGAATTTTAGCAGAAGATTGGCATGACTTCCATGCCTGTATAGAGAACGGATTGGAAGGAGGAGTAAGACTGGAAGCAAGGAAATTCCTAAGAAGGTTATTGCAGTAGTGCAGTGGGGAGATAATGAGGGCCCAGGTTAGTGTTGTAACACTACTAGGGTAGCAGAGAATTATGTAAAGGCTAAAAATTTAGTCCTGTTAGTAGGGTCTATAATAATATTATTGAAAGATAAGAGATTAATTTAGGAAAGTGGCTGTGGGAACAGAGAAACAGGTAATATAAACTAGAACTGTAGTAGAGATAAAACAGAGAATGTGGGCCTCAGAATTGTTCAAACACGAACATGTTTACAAAATCAGTTATTTCCCCTATAAAGGATGAGTCTTTTCTGGATATTCAGAGTTAAGGACTTCTATCTCTGTGTAATATTTATTCTATTCTGCTTTAGGTTTTGGATAGCTATTTATGTTTTTGTCTTCTACTAGGATTATAAGTTCCTTGAAAGAAAGAACTGTATCTTTTTTGTACTTTATGTGCTTCACATAGTCAAGTATTCAATAAATGTTCATTTTTTTAAGATAGGATGCAGTTGATTAGAATCATAAAACTTTATTACAGAAAGATTATTAGAGATTAATTTAGTCCAACCCCCTCATTTTATAGTTGAGAAAACTGAAACTGTTAGAAGTTAAACAATTGTTTAGAGTCTCTAAACTACCACTCTAGTTTTTTTCCCCCTATAAATTATCAAATAAAAAGTCAAAAGTTAAGAAAACTAACCCCAAAGCTTATCATCTTAATAAAGCCTTTTTTTTTTTTTTTTTAAATTTTGGAGCCTTCAGTCTTCTTGTTCTGGAAGAAACATTAACCTTTGTCATTCTGTGTCAGAACTACTGCCAGGATGAATCAGTTTGCTCTGTTACCTCTGTCCTCTCTCTTCTCTTTATGTGATGGGAGCCTTGTTTCAGTTGTGCTCTGTCCTGTCTTTTAAGGGACAAGTTCATTTCAGGGTAAGAGAAAACGTCATGCCTCCAGTAGAACTGCTGCCCGTGATGGTATCTGTTTGGCTTTATCATGATGCCACCATGTGACTCTGCCCCTAAGCACATGAAAAATGTGTAGACCAAAATGTTAAACCTTTGTTCGATGGAATTATGTTGGGAAATTGTCCAGAATCCAGTATGGATCATTAATAAATATAAAGTGGGAATAATTGCAGACCTTGTACTTGGTCTACTAGTTGTATTGTTGCTGGAATTAGGAAGCTATGTATGGAGATTTCAGCATTTTGATTATCTTTTAAGATGGGACTTTGTTATCATACCTACAACTCCTACTGAATATAATTATACCTACTACCTTTTTTGGCCTTGTTTCAGATAAAGATGGGATAAACTTTAAGGAAACTGTGCCCAGTATGATTTCTTCATTATAAGCATTCATCTCATTTTGTATATCTACCCCAGGTTCTTTCCTTGTCAGACAGAACTGTATGTTTGGTTTCTTTTTTGTGTAGTGGATAGACCAGACAGGTGCAGCCTCACAGAAGAAGGCTTTCCATTCAGCAGGATCGGAACTAGAATTCAGCTCCTATCGGCACCAGCTGCGAATCCAGGACCAAGAATTTCAGGAAGGCTTTGATGGTGGCTGGTGCCTCTCTATGCATCAGCCCTGGGCTTCTCTGCTTGTCAGAGGGATCAAAAGGTAAGGATGGAAATGAGTCTTGGCAATGGAAGATTTTACAGTGACATAAACTTGATTTAGAATTATGAATTGGGGAGGTGCCTGTGTGGCTCAGTTGGTTAAGCATCTGACTCTTGATTTCGGCTCAGGTCATGATTTCAGGGTTATGAGATTGAGCCCCACGTTGGGTCTGTGCTGGGCATGGAGCCTGCTTAAGATTTTCTATCCCCCCCCCAATCTTTCTATCTCTCTCTAAAAAAAAGAATAGAGTTAATTTTCCCCAATGTAGTGATGATTTATAATACTCTTCACATAGAACTTTCAGCAATATATTCATGTTACTGATTTGGTAGTAGTGTTTTTACTGAATAGCTTAAAAAAAAAACTGAGGTGAGAAAAACTAAGGATCCTAGTCATAACAAAGAATGGAAGACCAGTTTTTCATCTTTGTAAGAAAGTCTTTTTTTTTTTTAAGATTTTATTTATTTGTCGAAGAGAGAGAGCACAATCGGGGAGCGGCAGGCAGAGGGAGAAGCAGGCTCCCTGCTGAGCAAGGAGCCAGATGTGGGACTGGATCCCAGGACCCTGGGATCGTGACCCAAGTTGAAGGCAGACGCTTAACCGACTGAGCCACCCAGGCATCCCTGGAAGAAAGTCTTGACAAGACTTGGCTTTGCCTTTGTAATATAGCACTCAGCAACATTAATGGTTTGATCCTATTTGAAATTCAAAGTTTTTATACCTATTTAGTAATATTTTTTAATACATCAGCCCGACTGTGGTTTTGTTTTTCTATCATATTATCTATCTACTAATCTGAGTAACCATATTGAGAAACTATTTTACCACAAATTCCTTTTCTACAAACAGTGTGGGATTTAGTAAGAGTTAAGTAGAAGTATTACAGAGTTGAGTCATTGTACCTATTAATAATGGTCAGAACTTACTATTCTGTGGTTTCATCTTTCTTCTCAATTCAATTTTAAAAAATAGTTTTTTTGGAGTGCCTGGCTGGCTCATTTGGTAGAACATGTGACTCTTGATCTTGGGGTTGTAAGTTTGAGCCCACATTGGGTATAGAGATTACTTAAAATTAAAATCTTTAAAAAAATAAAATAAAAAATAGGTTTTTCTCTGCTTTTATAGATATAAATAGAAAATTGGAAAATACAGAAAAAGATCACGTATAATCCCACCACTTAGAAACAGCTACTGTTAGGGGTGCCTGGGTCGCTCAGTCAGTTGAGCATCTGCCTTTGGTTCTAGCCGTGATCCCAGGGTCCTGGGATCAAGCCCGATGTCCCCATGTCGGGCTCTCTGCTCAGAGGGGAGCCTGCTTCTCGCTCTCCCTCTGCCTGCCACTCCCCCTGCTTGTGCTCTCTCTCTCTGTGTCAAATAAATAAATCTTCTAAAAAAAAGAAAGAAAAAGAAACAGCTACTGTTAGCATTTTAGAGAGTTTACTTATATTTTTTTCCTGTGCAAACTGTTATATAGTGAGATCATAATATATATTGTTTTACTTCTTTCACTTTATCATTACAACATATTCATTTTCCCTTTTTTCCCAGTTTTATTGAAATGTAATTAACATATAACATTATATTAGTTTAAGGTGTACAATATAATGATTTGATAGGTAAGTATATATTTTTACATGATTGCCTCAGTAAGTTTAGTTAACATCCATTACCTCACATAGTTACAAATTTTTTGTTTGTCATGAGAACTTTTTTTTAAAAAAAGATTTTATTTATTTCGGGGGGAGTGGGGAGAGGGAGAAATAGGATCCCCGCTGAGCAGGGCTTGGGGCTCGATCCCAGGACCCTGGGATCATGACCTGAGCCCAAGGTACACGCGTATATCACTGAGCCACCCAGGCGCCTCTGTCATGAGGACTTTTAAGGTCTACTTTCTTAGCAGCTTTTAAATATAGAATACAGTATTTTTTAAAAAATTTTATTTAGTTATTATTTATTTATTTGAGAGAGAGAGAGCACAAGCAAGGGGGAGTGGCAGAGGGAGGGGGGGAAGCAGGCTCCCTGCTGAGCAGAGAGCACGATGTGGGGCTTAATCCCAGGACCTGGGGATCATGACCTGAGCCAAAGGCAGATGCTTAACCGACTGAGCCACCCAGGCACCCCTATACAGTACAGTATTGTTAACTGTAGTCACCAGCTGTACATTACTTCCCCAGGACTTATTTATCTTATAACTGAAAGTTTTGACTGTCTTCACCCATTTACCTCTGGCAACCACCAATTTATTCTCTGTATCTATGAGTTTGTTTTTTTTCAGATTCCACATATAAGTGAGATCATACAGTATTTGTCTTTTTCTGTCTGATTTAGCACAATGCCCTCAAGGTCTATCCATGTCTTAAATTAAATGGCTGGATTTCCTTCATTTTTATGGCTGAATAATATTCCATTTCACATATATACCACATTTTCTTTATCCATTTATCCATCAGTGGACATTTGGTTGTTTCCATGTCTTGGCTGTTGTAAATAATGCTGCAGCAAATGGTGGGGTGTAGATATCTTTTTTTTTTTTAAAGATGTTATTTATTTATTTGACAGAGAGAGAAAGAGAGAGAGAGAGTGAGAGCAGGAACACAAGCAGGGGGAGAGGGAGCGGGAGAAGCAGGCTTCCCGCCAAGCAGGGAGCCCGATGCGGGGCTCGATCCCAGAACCCTGGGATCATGACCTGAGCCGAAGGCAGATGCTTAATGACTGAGCCACCCAGGAGCCCCGACATCTTTTTTTTTCCTTTCTATTTTGTCTATTAGAATTTACTATGCCTAGGCAGTGTCCTAACAGTAATAATACCTTATATTTAAATAGATTTTTACAGTTTTAAAAGTAGTAGCTCTATGAAATAGATTAGGCCAGTATTATTACAATCTTGCACAAATGAAGACACTTAGGTAAGCAAAGGTAAAGTCGCATTCTCTGAATTACAAAGCTAGTTTGTAGCAGAGATGGAACTAGAGTTCAAGTTTTCAAAGTGTTTTTTCCATTCTTACTGTATAAGCTTCAGTCATTTTTCTTCTGAAAGAAAATTTTTTATTGACATTTAGGATGAATCATTTCTACTGTGGTGTTTTCATTATTAGCTGTGATTTCCCTCCTTCATTAAGGTACATTACTGTTTTTCTCCCCTCTTGAAGGTCAGGCCTTCTTGCTTTGGCTTGTAATTGTTTTATAGTTCATATGTGTAGTGCCATTAGTACAAATGCATGTGAATCTGCTTCTGCTTCAGGGCAGCTGGGCCCTCAGATACCTGTTTTTCTCATTCAGTTTTCTACAATTTGGTTATCTTTTCCATCTTCCAAAGTAGAAAACTAAACAGCTTGCCTTCTGCTGAGAGAATCAGAATGTTTACATTTCTCTCATCCTATTTTGGATCTGTGTTATTCAGATTTTGTTACTGAAAAGAACAGATGAGCAGCATCCAGCCCACAATAACTAATCCCACAGAAGTAAAATGAGCGGTTCTGCCACATTTGTGAGACTGTTTTCTCACTAACCCTTCAGGTTATTTGCTGTGGAGAGAAGAAAGCTAATGATTCATTCTTCATTTATTGATCACCTATTATGTGCCTGGCACTCTTTCAATTCATCTGTATTGGAAAATGAAGGATATGAGAAATTCCCTGTTTTCCATTATAAGAATAGTGTAATAGGAGTATGATCAAGGTACTTATTTCATTTGGTTGGGAACTAAAAGAGGAACATCATTTTTTTCTTTTTCTTCTATTTTTTGAGTATAGTTGACACACAGTGTTAATAGTTGTTTCAGGTATACAGCTTAGTGATTTGACAAGTTTATACATTATGCTTTGTTCACCACAAGTATAACTACCCTGTGTCCCATTACACTGCTACTACAATATCATTGTATTCCTTATGCTCTGCTTTTTATTCCCGTGATTTACTCATTCCATAACTGGAATCCTGTACCTCCCCCTCTCACTCATTTTGCCCAATTCCGCCTCCCCCAGGAACATCTTTTTGTAATCCTTGGAGAGTAATTAAATTCTCTTGGATGCATTGTTATTCCACTTAAAGATTCTTTCAAACTAGTCAAGTTGTTTAATTATCTACAAAGAACATAATCCTTTATAGAATACTTAGAAAATATAAATGGATGTGGCTACAGTTTAAAGAGTGAAGATGATAAGTATTTTCATTTACTTAAATTCTATTAAGTAATAATCATAAAAGTACTATTCTTAGAGATTTGTGTGTTGGTGAGGATTTTTCTGTTAGGTTAGAGAACAATTAACAAAGCTTCCAAGAAAAGGTTAGCCTTTGACTCAGAGAAGAGCAAGGATTTCCTTTTTTGTGGAACAACTTAGATGCCTTGAAAATGTAAGATTTGGGGGGCGCCTGGGTGGCTCAGTTGGTTGAGCGACTGCCTTCAGCTCAGGTCATGATCCCGGAGTCCTGGGATCAAGTCCCACATCGGGCTCCCTGCTCGGCGGTGAGTCTGCTTCTCCCTCTCACCCTACCCCCTCTTGTGCTCTCTCTCTCTGTCTCAAATAAATAAAATAAAATCTTTAAAAAAAAGAAAAAAGAAAATGTAAGGTTTGGGGGCACCTGGGTGGCTCAGTAGGTTAAGCATCTGCCTTCGGCTCAGGTCATGATCCTGGAGTCCCAGGGTTGAGGGCCCCCGCACCCATGCATCATCCGGGCTCCCTGCTCAGCAGGGAGTCTGCTTCTCCCTCTCCCTCTGCCCCTCCCCCCACTTATGTTCTCTCTTCTCTCTCACTTGCTCACTCTCAAATAAATAAAATCTCTTAAAAAAAAATATGTAAGATTTGGGTGCACAAGCAGGAGGAGCAGAGGCAGAGTGAGAAGCAGACTCTCCGCTGAGCAAGGAGGCCGACGGGGTACTTGATCCTAGAACCCTGGGATCATGACCTGGGCCGAAGGCAGACGCTAAACTGTCTGAGCCACTCAGGTGCCAGAATTGTCTTTGTTCTGATGTTAGGAAAAGCTAGAGAACAGAGTTCATACTCCAGTGAAGGGTATTGTATGTTTTTCACATAAAATACCCCTCTTTGTGAGATATCTTCTGTAGATCTCTTGGTTTAACTGGATGATTTGCTGTATTATTATTATTTTTTTTTTTTTTAAAGATTATTTATTTATTTATTTGAGAGAGAATGAGAGAGAGCACATGAGAGGGGGGAGGGTCAGAGGGAGAAGCAGACTCCCTGCCGAGCAGGGAGCCCGATGCGGGACTGGATCCAGGGACTACAGGATCATGACCTGAGCCGAAGGCAGTCGCTTAACCAACTGAGCTACCCAGGCGCCCTGATTTGCTGTATTAAATTAGATCCTCTGGGATACGAGAATTTGGATCCTTCCTACTAAATTTGTAATTGTTTTAAGGGTGGAGGGCAGAAGCTGGTACACTCCTCACAGAGGACGACTTTGGATAGCAGCCACAGCCAAAAGACCCTCCCCTCAAGAAGTCTCAGAACTCCAGACTACATATCGTGTTCTTCGTGGGAAAGGTAACAGCCATATATTCTCCTTTCAATATTATTTGATGGAGAGAATTCATTGTTGTTGATGTTCATCTTCTTTCATTTCCTTCTTCCTAGGACTTTCTTTTTTCTGGGGGGTGTGACTGGTATGAGAGGGACTTTCATCTTTGTGTATGTTTGTTTAGTAGCAGATCATAGACAGCTGTTCAAAGCATTGATTCATCAACCAATGAAAATAAAAATATCAGTTCCCAACACCAGAAATCGACCAACTAGTTTTAATTTCTTTTTTTTTTTTTTTTAAGTAGGCTCCACACCCAGCATGGAGCCCAACGTGGGGCTTGAACTCACGACCCTGATATCAAGACCTGAGATAAAGAGTCGGATGCTTATCCGACTTGAGCCAGTTTTAATTTCATCTGAGGAAATTTTCTTTCTTCCTTCCTTCCTTCCTTCCCTAAATTGTGAGAGCAACATGACTACTATAAACTTTGGGATCTTTAGATTGGGAAGAACAACCACAGTAAGAATTTTTTGAGGGAGTGACCCAAATAGACATCTGCTGTGGGATTTTGATGGGTCAGAGTTGGTTGACTTAAGCAGTGTATTTTGGGAATCATCCCAAGCACATAAAGTTTGGATCCAAAAAACCACTTCTGACCCTTAGGTGTTTCATTTTTCTTCCTCTTATCTAACTCATACAGTTGTTTTGAAGGTAGAATGAGAGGATAATTACAGAACTGCCTTTAAAAGTTTTTAGGAAACCAAAGTTTTAGGAATCAAAAGTGCATGTTTCCTTAAAAGCACATTTTTGTTTTGACTGATATGACTGGCTTGTTTTAAATTTGTGTTGTCTTTTCCTTTTTCTAACTCCCTATGGTCTGTCATTCTTATATTTTTTTTTTTTTTTTTTTAAAGATTTTATTTATTTATTTGAGAGAGAGAGAATGAGACAGAGAGAGCACATGAGAGGGGGGAGGGTCAGAGGGAGAAGCAGACTCCCTGCCGAGCAGGGAGCCCGATGCGGGACTCGATCCCGGGACTCCAGGATCATGACCTGAGCCGAAGGCAGTCGCCCAACCAACTGAGCCACCCAGGCGCCCTGTCATTCTTATATTTTTTTAACTACATTTTTTTGGTTTTTCTCTTCACACCTGTAGCTTGTTTCCAAAACCCATCACCACCAAATTCAAGGCTAATCCAGTTGAGTATAGGTGGAATTGATTTGTTTGAAGTTGTAGGGTCCTTGAACTTCGATGGTGTAAGGGTAATTTTTTTTATAGCTTAGGATGTGGATAGTGGACTAAGCCAGCCACTCACTAAATTTTTTGCTAAAATTCAAACAGTTGTGTTAAATAAAAACATCATTGTTTTTCTGTGTCTACAAATAGATAATAGAGAAAGTGATTTGTTCAGAATTGGAAACAGATTCGTGAGTTTCAGGGTCACAAAAGAGGAAATTTATATGATCCTTCTGTTATTCTTGATTCAGATGTGGAATTTCCCAATGACTATCCATCAGGTTGTCTTCTGGGCTGTGTGGACCTCATTGACTGCTTGTCCCAGAAGCAGTTTAAGGATCAGGTGAGTAAGGAATAATTCTCTTGGACACATGCTTGGTTTGCTTCCATAGTTGACTTGTAGATCCTTCAACACAGAATATCTTGGAGATAGTAAG
The DNA here is from genome assembly GCF_004348235.1 of Phoca vitulina. NCBI lineage: Eukaryota > Metazoa > Chordata > Mammalia > Carnivora > Phocidae > Phoca > Phoca vitulina. The sequence goes on from NW_022589723.1 coordinate 30,315,663, forward strand.
GTGTTAGCAACTGAATTTAGACATATGAGGATAATCTTTTCATAGGGAAATACTGGGCAGAAACAGAAAAACTAGTGATGTTTTGGTTTGTGATACATGTACATTTCTGCATGACAAGCTGTTGCCCCAATCAGGCTAATGAGTACAAGGTCCTTATCCTTTCATAAAATGTTGCTGCTTTTGGTAAAGAAACCCTCCATTATCCCTTAAATTATTTCAGTTAGGTGGTGGGAATAATAAGATTTGTTATTATTTTGGAACATTTGGCCCAGGTGAGACAATTCATGATAGGCTAGTATGTTTGAATTCTGATTGCCTGGACTGTGCCATATTTGGGTTATGTGTGTGAGAGAGAGTGTATGCGTATGCACATATGTAGGTATGTATTTTTATTTATTTTGATCACTGAAGATTGAACTGACATAACTAGAGTTCATTTTTGAACAGCAGAGGGAGCTGAAGGACTTCAGCTTAATTGGAGAACTCTGAAATTTAGAGCCTTATGTTTACACTCAGACCAGCAGAAATCCAAAATGGGAAAGTCTATCCTTGGAGCACGAAGAGTTTTACCTAACAATATGGTTTTCCTATTTTTTTTTTTTTTTTAAGATTTTATTTATTTATTTGAGAGAGAGAGAATGAGAGAGAGCACATGAGAGGGGTTAGGGTCAGAGGGAGAAGCAGACTCCCTGCCAAGCAAGGAACCCGTTGCGGGACTCGATCCAGGGACTCCAGGATCATGACCTGAGCCGAAGGCAGTCGCTTAACCAACTGAGCCACCCAGGTGCCGGTTTTCCTATTTTTTGAACAGTGGCTTTAGGCAACTACTGTGCCTAGGAAAATGTTCTTCAGTTTCATTTTTCTCAGTAAATTGTTTTCCAGATTTATTTGCCTTTCAATACTGTTATTACTGTTTATAAAAACTGTTCCTATCTATCTTACTCTCTCTACCCGTTCCTCATAGATTTTAACCAATAGTTAGTATCCCTTTAGTTTTTTGTCTTTCATTTTCTTGTGGGTTGCCTCCTCAGCTCTTCTCTGATTACTTTATGTATATGAGTACATTGCATGCATTTTGGCATGAATTTGATCCCTAGCCTTTTGTTCTGCGCTTATTACCTGATCCAAACCTAGGCAAAACCATAGACACGTGGAGACCATTTGTTTTCCACACTCTTCTGCCTATGCCTCTATGGGTCTTTCACCCATTTTTCCAGGATCTTCTTTGCTCTCTTCCTCTCCCTTTTTTTTTTTTTTCAGTCTAGAAGTAAAAATTCCATACATTGGTATTAGCTTTATAGTTTTTTGTTTTTTTTTTAAGATTTTATTTATTTGAGAGAGAGGGCGTGCTCACGAGTCGGGGTGGTGGGGCAGAAGGAGAGGGAGAAGCAGAGAGCTGAGCAGGGAGCCCAGTGCAGGGCTCAATTCCAAGACCCTGAGATGGTGACCTGAGCTGAAGGCAGACACTTAACCAATTGAACCACCCAGGCGCCCCAGGCTTTATAGTTTTAAAAGACGCTCACAGTCATTAATAGCTTAGTATGACTTAATATGTTATTAATATATTTTCTTCATAGGATATTTGCATTCTAAAAGGGAACTCAGGAGCATCTGGCAGTGTGGGTGGTGGGGTTTGGTGAGGGGCCTTCTTTTATTTTCTTATTTGTCAATCAAGCAGACCACCATCTGATACAAGGTCAAATGATTTCAATCATTAGACAGCCAATCTTCTTTCTGCCACAGGTTTGTGTAGAGAAGGGTAGGAAACTGTAATCCTAGCCTATGGAGTATAGCAAAGTTTATGGGAATTAGAAATCTAATTAACAAAACAAATCTCTTTGGTCTCTCACAGATACCTCTCTTTCAGGTCACCATGATACTCTTCTTCAAGCTTAGATTCTGTCTTTTATCCTGAGGATGCTGAGGGCAGCACATAGAAATGTAGGAATCCTCCCATATGTTCCCAGCTGGAGGTCCTGGCAAGTCTCCCTATGAATTTCCCTAATGTATGACATTAGAATATCCCCAAACACCGGAAGCCAGTAGGCTTCACCAAACAGGAATCCCTTACCCGTTTTCCCTATGATCAGCTTTCCTGGGGCTTTCCCCCACTGTTTCTTTTCTGTGTTGGGGGTAGCTCAGCTGAGAATGTATTCAGAATTGATATTAGACCTATCTGGGGATTATTTATTGGGTAAGGATCTTTGAAAAGTTGTAGCTTTGGTATTTGGCTGCCTTTTAGAAAATGTCTCAAGCATCCTTGGTAATCTCCCTGTCTCTGACCTAGGGTTCTGTGATGTAAGAAATGTGATTACCGAGCCTGTTTTACAAACCTTATTCTCATTTCTGTTAGAATGAGTTGAAAGTTTAGGAGTAATAGCCCTAGACTAGCATTTCCCAAACTATTCCATGCATAAGTGTTCTCTGGAGACATAAAAACAGGGGAGGTGATTCCCTATGGACACATACATTTGGAAAATGTATTTGTATCAAATACATGTATTTGTTTACTTGCAGACCTTTTCAGAGCCCTTAATATGCTAGTGTGCATTATGACTCTGATACATCTAGTGGATATAACGTGTAGTGTTGCAAAAACTTTTAGACCATAAAATCCCCTCTCTCCACCCCATGCACACTACCTACTTACTAACTACAGAACTGGTATCTTGTATATACAGCTTAGAAAGTGCTAGTCTACGTATGTTTGGTTTTCTTTTATTCTCATAGGTCATCTCATTGAGGGAGAATCATCCAGCAATCGGTTTCTTGACCTGTGTCTTTCTGCATCTTCACACTCGTTACTCATCACCTAGCTGAATTACATTTTCTTTGAAAACCAGTATAGATCTAGTAATTTTTTTTTTTTCAACTGAAGCTAATCTCCTATGTGACTTGGACCACATTTTACTTCTCCATCTTGTTCCTAACTTTTTCCTTCCGCAAAGAAACTCAGTAACTTACTTCCTGACCTCACATTCTTGGCCTTTCTTTGATAAGTTAAAATATACTAAGCCCTCACTATTTTTGGCGTAGTGTGATCATTTGGTCTCTTAAAAAAATAAAAAACAGAAAAGGTTTTATTAGGGGTTGTTTAAAATCAAGTACACTATAACTGATTTTTAAAAATATGTGCTAAAAATGCTCTGCCCTGAGCTAAGAACTCCTCTTCCTTTTATCTTCTAAGAGTAGTATGGCTGGCATGGCTAATTTGTGCTGGAAAAAAATCCCACTAGACCCTCAGCCCTCCTGAGTAATGGCAGGGAATCGACCTAGACAAGGTAGGAATGATACAGAAAAGGCTGTGGGCTCAACTCGAGAGAGGAAGGTAGATGAGAGCCATCTAGTTACAACTTCTCCCGTATTCCCCTGGAAGGAGCCCATGCCGTTTGCCAGCATTTTATCTGCCAGCAGCAGATGTAAGCTCTCAAAAACAGCAGGGAGGATGTTGACTGTAACAATGCATCAAGGCTGTGGTTTGTAACCTCAATAGTAAGGCAGTTAAAACTTTTTTTTTTTTTAACAAAGACATTTTGATTGCCAAATCCATAACCATTAGCAGCTGTGGTTTGAACAGTTCTCTAGACCTAACAAGTTTTCAAACAGAAAGTTGAGTTGGTGGCTTTTGTTTCTACTTGTCTGTGTTGTGTTTGTGCTATTTATGTATCTGCCTTCAATATAGAATCTGATTTATCTGAAATCTCCAAGGTCATTGATTGTTCTGTTTCTTCTAACTAAATCCATTCCTCTCCTGCCAGCTTACTGACCCTTCACTCCATTTGATCTTATGGCTTTTATAATAGCCAAGACCCTATCTTTAAAGAACTCTGCTGAAGCAGTTCTGCTGGGTGCCTATGTAATTGACATGGGCAAGAGAATTGAAGTCTTCAGTGGGTAAGAGAGTATTACTTGTTCCTTCTCCTATAAGGGGTATCCAAGCGATACAGATCTTCAGGAAGATTTGTAAAAATCATGTGTGGACATCATTAGTTTCTATCACCATTGTGTTATCTGTAGGTCTGAGAGGTGAGAAATTAGAGAATGAAGGAGTAGTCAATATTCAAACCAGGCATTTGAAAAATGCAGGATCCCCAAATTCCCCACATTTTCCTTTTCTTTCTTTTCTTTTTTTTTTTAAAGTAAGCTCTATACCCAACATGGGGCCTGAACTCACAACCCTGAGACCAAGAGTGTATTATCTACCAACTAAGCCATCCAGGCACCCTTGCAAATTTTCTTTTAAAATATGTGAAAATGGCGGGCGCCTGGGTGGCTCAGTCGTTAAGCGTCTGCCTTCAGCTCAGGTCATGATCCCAGGGTCCTGGGATCGAGTCCCACATCGGGCTCCCTCCTCGAGGGGAAGCCTGCTTCTCCCTCTCCCACTCCCGCTGCTTGTGTTCCTGCTCTCGCTATCTCTGTCTCTGTCAAATAAATAAATGAAAAAAAATCTTAAAAAAAAAAATGTGAAAATGGGGACGCCTGGGTGGCTCATTTGGTTAAACGTCTGCCTTCAGCTCAGGTCGTGATCCTAGGGTCCTGGGATCGAGTCCCACGTCGGGCTCCCTGCTCAGCGGGGAGCCTGCTTCTCCCTCTGCCTGCCGCTCCCCCTGCTTATGCTCTCTCTCTTTCTCTGACAAATAAATAAAACCTTAAAAAAATATATGTGAAAATGTCCTCTCTGTTGTACTGAGAAAACCTGCATATTTATAAACCTAAAAATGTATATTCCTAAGGGATCATGAGGGCTGTGTCAGAGATCTAACAAAGAGGGGAACTGTGTGTCTGCCACAACTAGCCTAACCCTAGGCAGTTCTTTAAAATCACAGCTCACTTGAGTGAAACAGGGAATGTATTTTCAGAATTCTCATGAAGACTAGAATATTTACTAGAACTTTTAGGTCAGAACAGACTGTCTTTACAGTTGTTTTATAACCTTAGTGTCAAGTGCCCACATGCTGAGTTGAGGACAACCATGTATGTTTTTTAATAATCCAGAAAGCATTATACTTTCTTTTGTACTTATCCTGAACAGAGGAGGGAAATATTAACACTTGTCTATGCATTTATGTAAGTTCTTTAATGTTTAGCTTTTCATCTGAGAATGAACATATAATTCTTTTTTTTTTAAAGATTTAATTTATTTGAGAGAGAGAAAGAGAGCACAAGTGGTGGGTGAGGGGCAGAGGGAGAGGGGCAGAGAGAGAGGGAGAAGCAGATTCCCCGCTGAGTAGGGAACCTGACATGGGGCTTGATCCCAGGACCCTGGGATCATGACCTGAGCTGAAGGCAGACACTTAGCTGACTGAGCCACCAAGGTGCCCCTGAAAATGCACATTTAATTCTTAAGATTTTCTTAAGTATTATTATAAATACCTGAGTGTCTACCATAAATCAGACATTGATTTAGACACTAAAAGAAACAGAAAGGTGAATCAGCCATTGGTTCTGCCCTCAGAATGTTTGAAAGACTACTAGATAAATAAAATATGAATGTAAACAAACAAATACAAAATAAAAAGCAAGATAACTATCTTGAAAAGTGGAGTGTCTCTGAGGAATTTAAAGGAAGGAAAGGTTGCTTCCAGCTAGGAGGGATCCCAAAAGACTTTATTAAGAATATGGCTTTTGAGGGGCGCCTGAGTGGCTCAGATGGTTGGGCGTCTGCCTTTGGCTCAGGTATGATCTCCAGGTCCTGGGATCGAGCCCCACATCGGGCTCCCAGCTCAGTGGAGAGCCTGCTCCTGCTTCTCCCTCTGCCTCTGCCTCTCCCCATGCTTGTGCTCTGTCTCTCTCCCTTTCAAATGAATAAATAAAATCTTTAAAAAAAAAAAAAAAGAATATGGCTTTTGAATTAGCCTTGAAGGGTAGTAATAATAAAATCTATCACTTTTTGATCAGCTCTTATGTGCCAGACCTATGTATGTTCTAATCCCCACAACAGCTCCAAGCAAGGTATCATTACCCCTCTTTTAGGGATGAGGGAATTCAAGACTCAGTTAAAGTAACTTGAGTACTGTTAGTAAATGGTAGAATTGGGATTGCTATTCAAGTCTTCCTACTTAGTTGATTGAGAAGCATATTCCAAGGAGAGGGAGAAGTGTGAGGTGGGAAGTTATGGGCCTGTCCGGAGAATAATAGTAAACCAGTTTGTTGAGAGATGAGTATGGGTGAAGAAGAGGAAGCAGCAGCAAACAAGAATGGAAAAGTATAAGGGCGCCTGGGTGGCTCAGTCGTTAAGCGTCTGCCTTCGGCTCAGGTCATGATCCCAGGGTCCTGGGATCGAGCCCCGCATCGGGCTCCCTGCTCAGCGGGAGAGCCTGCTTCTCCCTCTCCCACTCCCCCTGCTTGTGTTCCCTCTCTCGCTGTGTCTCTCTCTGTCAAATAAATAAATAAAAAATCTTTAAAAAAAAAAAAAAAAAAAAAGAATGGAAAAGTATGTTGTGGTCCAATGGTAGATAGCTTTGAATGATAGGCTTTAGAGGTAAGACTTTTTTCTGTAGTCAGTTGTGGAATGGAGGGAGGGGTGTTTGGAACGTGATCACGGCCTTGATTTAGGAAAATGGATCTGGCTGCAATGTGGAAGATGGATTACAGTGAAGAGCCTGAAGGTGGGGAGACTAATGAGATGGCAGTCCATCTCATTGACCTCTTCCAGGGTCAAGATATTTTTAAAAGTCTGTTCTAGGCACTGTGAATTTTGTAAGACTGATGAATCACAGACCTGTACCCCTGAAACAAATAATACATTATATGTTATTAAAAATAAAAAGTCTGTTCTAGGCTAATGCCAGTGAAATTAGATAAGAGGGGGACAGATGTAAGAGGTTTTATGTAGGTAGAATCAATCATTTAATGTGACACCTTCATTTTACCTGTAAGTAAACCCAGGCTTAGTGAGAAAGTGGTCTGCTTGATCTAGAAGGAATCTGCTGTAGACTTGCTAACTTTTTGCAATCTGTTCACGGCTTCTGGATTTGTCATCTAGTCTACTGTATGAACCAGGTGGCAAATTACCTCTCTAATTTACAATTTTATTGTTCAGAATATTATATAACATACATTCAGCAAGTATTTACTATCTGTCATGTGCCACACACTGCTAAAGACTAAGCATCCAGAGTTTTAACGAGATATTCCATCTCTCTGGATCTTTAAGTCTACTAGAAGAGACTGAGACAAGAAAACCCAACCATACTAATTATCATATGAAAAAGGAATGCACAAAAGAGAGGCCCTAACTGCTAACTCATCTTGGCTGGAGGCAGGGTGGGGAGGGTTCAGGAAGCTTCTGAATAAAGGTGAGTCCTGAAAAAAGAATTTCTGTCTTCCTTTGTATACCATCCTATATCTTGTCTCTATACTTTTGTCCCCCAGGATAGTTTCTGTTCATCCTTTAAAATAGCTCAGATGTCACTCTCTCTGTAGGGTCTTCCCAGACCTCAGTCCATTTCCTCCCTGACAGGACTAATCACTTCCTTCTCCAGTCTACTGTGTTCATATTCCTATTATTGCTCTGGCAGGTGAGTTGGACAGAAAGGAACAGATGATTGAAATGTTTAGGAGGTAAATTCTATAAAACTTGGTGATTTGATTGGATATGTAAAGTGAGAGAGAGAAGTCTCAGATAAACAAGTTTCTGACTCTGGCAAGTGGGTGAATGGTAGTATCATTAGTCCAGTTGGAGTATACAAAATAAGAGAATTTTCTTTTAAGATAAATAACTTTAAATGACCTGTGGTAAAGAAAACCTATACTGTAGCAGTAAAAGAAAGATGTTCTGTAGTATGTAATCACCATACAAAAATCAATTTTTTTTTAATATTTAAAAAAACAAATTCTAGGGGTGCCTGACTGGCTTAGTTGGTAGAGCATGCAACTCTTGATCTCAGGGTTGTGAGTTCGAGCCCCACATTGGGTGTAGAGATTACTTAAAATAAAATTTTAAGAAAAAAATTTATTCCACACACAGTGTTATGATTTTTTATTTGGATAGTTTAAAAATGTTTTAATCTGTTTTGTTCTGAAAGACAAATGTCATTTTATGAAGGGGTATTGTTAATGGTTATAGCACCAGATTGCCTAACAATGATCTACCTTTGTAGGTTAACTGATGTCAAAGGATGCTCTGAGCTCTGCCTCAGAATAGTTCTCAGTTGAGTCAACCAGCCATTGGGAGATAAATTCTAAAATTGTCAGATCCCTTAAGTCAAGAGGAATTTTAGTATTCTGAGTTACTAGTCCCAACGTCAATGGTTAAGGACCTTACAATGTAGTATCTTTTAATTAAGAGCAATTTTCTTTTAGTTCTCATTAGTTTAAGTTGGAGTGAAAGCCTGCTATATGAAATTTAAGACCAAAAATAATTATCATGTATGGGTGATTCCCATTTAGGTCTTTAAGAGTAAGGGCAGAAAAGCTATGAGGTTAATTTTAGAGAAAATATACTTGCTTAGGTTCTCTTGTATATGGAGGGTCTAGCTTAGGATTCCAAAGGGCACAGAAAGCCACAGTGGAAACTTAACTGTGAGTAGGATGGGACCAGGAAACCAATGCTATATGGCTTCAACTAGATCATTTTCTGCAAATGGCTCTAAGGCCCTTAAGCTGCATGTCACTCATCACTTTTTCTTTTCACCTGGAGCAAATATGAACTCTGTAGCATTGAGCTGTAACCCCCCGTCTTTGATACTGAACACATGATTTGAATTGGGTACTAGTATGTGGGAGTTCAGCTGTCCCACACTGGGCCAGCTGGCCTGATCTTTATCCAACTCCAGTCAAATATATAGTAGTCATCTTGTCAAAGCCTCACGATCAATATGTTATTGCTGTGAGAAAACTTTTATCCTCCAGTAGAGTGTGGCCTGAGGTACTAGTTGTGTGTCCTGTGAACACCTTGAATTGCTTTGAAGGAAAATGTAAACAACTATTAGAGAACACAGTTGCTTTCAGGATATGTTTCTTTGGATCTGATGTGCTTGTAGCCTTTTTATCAGACTCATTTCCTTCTCTCTTTCTGGGTATTATCACCTCAATCTTCTTGGAGTTGGTTTTCAGCTAACTAGATTTCAGAGCCTGATTTCATGTCCTATCTAGTTCCCCAAAGTTCAAACCAAGAAAACCTTTAGCAAATATATGTGCTTTGTCAGTGAGTTCCTTCTTAACTGTTTGCTTTAGTTTTTATTTTATTTTTATTTTAAAGATTTTATTTATTTATTTGACAGAGAGAGACACAGTGAGAGAGGGAACACAAGCAGGGGAAGTAGGAGAGGGAGGAGCAGGCTCCCCGCTGAACAGGGAGCCCAACGCGGGGCTTGATCCCAGCACCCTGGGATCATGACCTGAGCCAAAGGCAGACACTTAACTGACTGAGCCACCCAGGCTCCCCTGCTTTAGTTTTTAGTCCTCTGGAGAGAGATATAAGACTTATAGGTGATCTGGGGATTTGTTGGGAAGAGCGACATTGTTTAGGAGTTACTGATCATTTCAGGACAAGGACTAAATAAATGGAGGCTTGCAGCGTTGGTGGAAGTGGCCACTTGGCTCTGAATTAGTTGTGATTGCCAAAAAACTACTAAACTTTTTTTTATCCCTTTTGAAAATGGCGAAAGAAATGTTTTCTAGATGACTGGTGAACAATTTTCCTCTGGAGAAGAAAATGGCTGTTTAGTAGTTAATTATCTGTTGTTAGACAGCTATGAAACTTATGAGCCATGAAAGAAGAGTAGGCCCAACCCTCCCTCCCACCCCCCAAGGCTGGAAACCAGGTGATAGGAGTCGTGTTTTCCTAGGCAAGAACAGCAGCAACTTCCTGAGGAATCTGTTATTGAATTTGAATGGTTGCTTGAGTTGCTATATCTTACAATTCACATTCCCTCATCTGTCTGTTGTGCTATCTCAGTGACCCTTCCTCTAGCATCCTCTCTAAATTGGATATGATATCCAAAGTTTATTCATATTATTAACAAATATGAACCTCCTTTCTCTTAATTTACTTTACTTTTTTTTTTTTTTTTAAAGATTTTTTATTTATTTGACAGAGAGAGACACAGCGAGAGAGGGAACACAAGCAGGGGGAGAGTGGGAGAGGGAGAAGCAGGCTCTCCGTCTAGCAGGGAGCCCAATGCGGGGCTTGATCCCAGGACCCTGGGATCTCGACCTGAGCCGAAGGCAGACGCTTAATGGCTGAGCCACCCAGGTGCCCCTGTTTTTGTTTTTGTTTTTTTTTAATGTAAGCTCTACACCCATGTGGGGCTTGAACACAACCCCGACATCAAGAGTTGCATGCTCTACCTACTGAGCCAGCCAGGAGCCCCTAATTTAGTTTTCTCTCCATCAGCTACATTTTAGTCTTCTGAGTCGCAGACCAAAAATCCCTTTCTTGTAAGTCACTGACTTGTTAGTGTTTAATGTGGTCCATAGTGCCTAGGCCCTAGTTGTAGAGAGTATGCTTTTTCTGGAGGTACTGAAGCTCTGCCAAACTGACTTTGCTTTAATGCATTCTACCCCTTTTCCCAATGCATAGGTCTTACTTTGCTTTTTTCTTTGCAGACTGCTTTGTTCTTCAGCTCTGTTTCTTGTAAGCCTCCTGAAATTCAGTATAAAAGCTTGGAAAAAGGGATATTCACATAAATCTTGGATTTAGATTAAAAGTTGATTTTAATGTTTATTGTGAGGCACGCACGAATGGGTCCCAGGAACCTCTTGTTGTATAATTTCATTTATCTATCATTTCCCCCATTATTTGACATTTGCTTACTCTGTTAATATATGTCAGTGTAGTTTTTTTTTTTTTTAAGATTTTATTTATTTATTTGACAGAGAGAGAGTTAGCGAGAGCAGGAACACAAGCAGGGGGAGTGGGAGAGGGAGAAGCAGGCCCCCCACAGAGCAGGGAGCCCGATGTGGGGCTTGATCCCAGGACCCCGGGATCATGACCTGAGCCGAAGGCAGACGCTTAATGGCTGAGCCACCCAGGCGCCCCTGTCAGTGTAGTTAATATTAAACATAGGGCCTTATTGGCCCACTTGCCAAGACACAAAAGTTCTAATTTAGCTTGAGGGATAACAGATTACAGGGTAGCACCTGCTCTTACCCAGAGTTATAGTCCTAAGACTATAGTTCTAACTATAGTCCTAAATTCCCAGCGTGTGCGTATTTAGCACAGTTAAGATAACCTTAATGTGGGGCGCCTGGGTGGCTCAGTCGGTTGAGCGTCTGCCTTCAGCTCAGGTCATGATCTCGGAGTCCTAGGATCGAGCCCCGCGTCAGGCTCTCTGCTCAGTGGGGAGTCTGCTTCTCCCTCTGCCTGCTGCTCCCCCTGCTTGTGCTCTCTCTCACTCTCACTCTATCTCAAATAAATAAAATCTTAAAGAAAATACTATGTCTTTAATCAACAGTTAACAAATATGACATATGCAGTGGCATTTAAAAAAAAAGATAACCTTAATGCACAAGTTGATAAATTCATTATTCTTTCATTCAACAAATATTTATTGATTGCCTGCTGTGTGCCAAGCATGATTCAAGGTGCTGAGGAGTAAACAAAACAGACAAAAATCCTTGCCTTCATGGAGCTTTCATCCTCGTAAAGGGAGGCCAAATTTAAAAATTTAGGGGCGGCTGGCTGACTCAGTTGGTAGAACGTGCAACTCTTTTTTTTTTTTTTTAAGATTTTATTTATTTATTTGAGACAGAGAGCGTGCACACAAGCAGGGGGAGGAGCAGAGGGAGAGGGAGGGGAAAGAATCTCAAGCAGACTCTTTGCTGGGTGCGGGGCTCCATCTTACCACCCTGAGATCATGACCTGAGCCAAAACCAAGAGTTGGATGCTTAAACAACTGAGCCACCTAGGCGCCCTGAGCATGCGACTCTTGATCTCCAGATTGTGAGTTTGAGCCCTATGTGGGGTGTAGAGATTACTTAAAAATAAAATATTTAAAAATTTAAATAAGTAAATTATATTGTATTAGATGACAGTAAGTGCTGTAGGAAAAAAAAGGAGGAGTTGAAAGTACAACTTTTGTGAGGAGATTCTTGCTCTGATTTTAAATAGAATGATTAGGGAAGACTTACTGCAAAGTTGACATTTAAACATTTAAACAGAGTTCTGAAGAAAGAGAGAAGCCATGTGGATATCTGGGTGGTGGCAGGGGTGGGAGCATTCCAGGAAGAGAGAATAGGCAAGTGCAAAGACCCAAGGGCAGGAACAACCTGGAAGCCAATGTGGCTGGAATGGAGTGAAAGTGGGGGTGAAAGTAGTAGGAAAAGGTGTCAGAGAGGAAATAGGGGGCCAGACTGTCCAGGAACCTGAAGGTCACGCTGAGGACTTAGGCTTTTATTCTGAATGAGATGAAAAGCCACTAGAGAGTTTTAAGTAGAGGAGTGACATGATCTGATATATATTTTTAAAATAGTTCTGGCTGCCCTGTTAAAAATAGAAAAGAGAGAGGTTAAGGGCAGAAACAGAGAGAACAATTAGGAGATTATTGTGGTAATCCAGGGAAACATGATGGCTTGGACCAGGGAAGTAGCTGTGGAGGTCTGAGGAAGTGGTGAGATGTTGGATATCCTTTCAAGGTGGAGTTAACAGGATTTCTCAGTGGGTTGGTTGTGGGCGTTTTGGCCTGAACAACTGGAAGGTTGGAATAGCTAGTAGCCTGGCTATCCATTCATTCATTATTCATTTTAAAGGGGGGGAATGGAATAAGAGAGGAACAGGTTTGGAAATGAATTCAGGACCTCTATTTTTTAAAATTTTATTTGTATTGTGATAAAATATACATAACATAAAACTTACCATTTTAACCATTTTTAAGTGTACAATTCAGTGGCATTAAATACATTAACAATGTTGTGCAACCATTGCCATTATCCATCTCCAGAACTTTTTCATCATTTCAAACAGAAATTCTGTACCCATTAAATAATAACTCCTTCTTCCTCCTCCCCACCAGCCTCTAGTAACCTCTGTTTTCTGTCTCTGTGAATTTGCTTATCCTAAGTACCTCATATAGGTACTCATCATGTAATATCTGTCCTTTTGTGTATGGTTTATTTCACTAAGTGTAATTTTTCAAGATTCATCCATGTTGTAGCATGTATCAGAATTTCTGGAATATTTTTAATATTCCACTGTGTGTATGGGCCATATTTTGTTCATTTGTCTATTGATGAACATTTGGATTGGGGAAACTATTGGGTGCTATGAACATTGGTAAACAAATATTTGAGTTCCTGCTTTCAGTTTCTTTCAGGGATATACCCATGAGTGGAATTGCTGGACATTATGGTAATTTTGTAACTCTTTGAAATTACAAAAACCAAACTGTTTTCCACAGCAGCTGTACCATTTTACATCCACACCAGCAATGCATGAGGGTTCTAATTTCTTCACATCCTTACCAACACTTGTTATTTTCCATGTTTTTTGGTTTGGTTTGGTTTTATTATGGTCATCCCATAAGCATGAACTCTAGTGCCTCATTGTGGTTTAGATTTGCATTTCCAGGACCTCATTTTTTCCCCAGTTTTATTGAGATATAATTGGCATGTAACATTGTATTAGTTCAAGATGTACAACAGAATGATTTGATATATGTATATGTTGCAAAATTATTACCTCAATAAATTTAGATAATAGCCATCACCTCTCACAGTTAAAAATTCAGGACTTTTTTTTTTTTTTTTAAAGATTTTATTTATTTATTAGGGAGAGAGAGAGAAAGCACAAGCAGAGGGAGTGGCAGGCAGAGGGAGAAGCAGGCTCCTTGCTGAGCAGGGAGCCCATGTGGGACTCAATCCCAGGACCCTGGGATCATGACCTGAGCCGAAGGCAGATGCTTAACCGACTGAGCCACCCAGGCGTCCCAGGACCTTATTTTTTAACTCTGAGACTGAAGAAAATCACTAAAGTTGTAAATGTAGAGAGAGAAGAGGTCTGAGGCCTAACCCCTGAAGCACTCCCAACATTTAAAGGATGGGGTGATGAACAGTCAGTAAATAGCAAAACCAAGAAGAGAATGATATCCTGGAAGCCAAGTGAGGAATGTGTTCAAGACGGAGGGAGAGAAGAATTCTGTCAGGTTCTACAAATAGGTCAATTAAGTTGAGAACTGAGCATTGACCATTTGATTTAGCAACATGAAAGTGAACAATGACCTTTAGTTCACCAAGAATAGTTTTGGTGAAGTGATGGGAGTGAATGCCTATTTATAATGAATTTAAGAAAAAAATAGAGGAATTTGAAGCAGGGAGCATACATAATCTTTTAGTGAATTTTGTTGTAAAGAGAATCAGAAATGGGGCAGTTGCTTGAGGAGAATGTGGGATTTGGAGAGATTTTGTTTTATGGCAGACATTACAGAAAGTATGTTTAATGGGATTGATTCAGTAGAGAGGGAACATTTATTGAGGCAGAAAAAGAGGAGAGAATGATTGAAATGGCTTGCAGTTCTGGAAAAGCAGAGCTGTGAGGTCCTGGCAGCACTGTCCTCTGCCTCAACATTCTAAGACACAGCGGGGAGAGTAGGAAAACTGAAGAGGTGTGGATTGTGACTGTTGCTGTTGTGGCCTATGTAGAATTTGGTTGAAAGATCTCAATGGCAGCCTCTGGTTTTATTCGTGCCAAAACACCTCAGCCCCAACAGCTGGAACCTACTTTTCTTTGAGTTCTAAAGATCCAGGGGATAAGGAAAGAAGAGCATTTTTCTTCTCATCTTTAGTCTTTTTTTCTCTGCTGTGAACATTTTGACCCTGCCTCTGAATATAATTGTGTCTGATACTTGATATTAAGCTATGTTTTATCAAAGTACATGCCACACCTGTCCCACACAGAAAGCCTGCCACACCTATCTCACACAGAAAGCCATGGTATGTGGGCAGGACCAAAAGATGCTAAAAATCCCTTGTTTTCTCCACAGCATTACTTACCACCTAGGACACAGTGGTCAGGTGGTCAGTAAAGAAGTTTTAACTATTTATGTTTCCACTAGTTACAAAGAAATTTTAATTTTCTTATTTTACTGAAACCTCCATTTCTACTTTCAAGCCTTAGATCTTTAGAGGACATATCTTAGCAGGTGAATAAGAATGGAAAATAAGTTTATACCTGTGATGGTATTTACTAGGAGAAAGGCTCCTTTGGTAATACCATAGCCTGTGAGTCATATTTGTCAAACATGCTAAATGCAAGACATAAAAGATAGGAAATAATGAAACAGCAAATCAGTTGGGCATTGCTAGAGAGCACTTTCTGCCAACCCTCCATTGTGCCTTAAATTGTGATTATGTGGCCAGCCTAGTCTTACTCTAGGTTCTGTGTCTGTCTTTGCAGAAGGAATACAAGTCCTAAGTATTCACACAGATTTGTGATGAGAGATCCAAAGGAAGCTTCTAAATAATTTTCAGAATTGCTCTACCAGTTACCTTTTCACCCTAAGTAAGTCTGGAATGCATCCAGCAAAACAGCTTTTGCATGTTCATACCTTTCAGAATGAATCATCTTCCTTCCTTTTAGTGAAAGAAGGGCTCTGTTGACTATTTCTGGCAGAATTTCCACAAATGTTCTATTTTTCTTAAACCTTCCAGTGTTTCACTCAAGTTAACCTGGGGTGCCCAGTGTTCCCAAAGGAGACCTCTGAATCTCCCAACTCTCAGTCATTTATGTTAAAAGAACAGTCTGTCCTAATTCTTCTGGGAAAATATCAGGTATCCTTTTTTAAAGAAGTTGTTCCCATTCATTATAGGAAGTCAGAAATGGCAGGCAATAGACTGCATAAGAGTACCGCGCTAAGGCCTGGGGAAAGGGAAGGTTTGTTTTTGCTTGTTGAGCATAATCCTCTTTACCTGACTGAAATGAAGAGTGCTATCATCAGAATGTTGAGGTGAAATCTGGGACATCCTTTGATCTCCCTGAAATTCAAAATCTGTCCCAACTAGTCTGAACTTGTTATTTTTATATTTCGCAGTATCCAGACATGAGTCAAGAATCTGATTCTCCATTTGTTTTCATCTGTACAAATCCCCAGGAAATGATTGTGAAGTTTCCTATTAAAGGAAATCCAAAAATCTGTAAGTCACAAGCTTTGATGGTCTAATTTTCTTTTCTTTCTTTTCTTTCTTTTTGTCTTATGTATCACTTGTTTAAAACTTTAAAATCCAGGGGCGCCTGGGTGGCTCAGTCGTTAAGCATCTGCCTTCGGCTCAGGTCATGATCCCAGGGTCCTGGGATCGAGCCCCACATCGGGCTCCCTGCTCAGTGGGAAGCCTGCTTCTCCCTCTCCCACTCCCCCTGCTTGTGTTCCTGCTCTCACTCTCTCTATCTCTGTCAAATAAATAAATAAATAAAAATCTTTAAAAAAAAAAAACAACTTTAAAATCGGGGCGCCTGGGTGGCTCAGTCGTTAAGTGTCTGCCTTCGGCTCAGGTCATGATCCCAGGGTCCTGGGATCGAGCCCTGCATCGGTCTCCCTGCTCGGCGGGAAGCCTGCTTCTCCCTCTCCCACTCCCCCTGCTTGTGCTCCTGCTCTCACTATCTCTCTCTCTCTGTCAAATAAATAAACAAAATCTTAAAAAAAAAAAATTAAAAAAAAAATAATAAAACTTTAAAATCTTCTCTTCTTACCCTGTTCTATGGCATCTCAAGCTTTGGAGGATTAATATAATTATATTTATTGATAACTTTGATGTTAACTATAGCATAGCCTTTCCAAAGTGTATGTTGATCCACAATTATTGGCATGCTAGTGAATCACTCTAAACTTCCATTTAAGGGGTGCCTGGGTGGCTCAGTTGGTTAAGCGACTGCCTTTGGCTCAGGTCATGATCCTGGAGTCCCTGGATCGAGTCCCGCATCAGGCTCCCTGCTCGGCAGGGAGTCTGCTTCTCCCTCTGACCCTCCGCCCTCTCATGTGCTCTCTCTTTCATTCTCTCTCTCTCAAATAAATAAATAAAATCTTAAAAAAATAAATAAACTTCCATTTAAGACCCCATTACATTTAAAGATTTATTTATTCATTGAGAGAGAGAGAGAGATAGCATGCACGAGCAGGGGGAGGGGCACAGGGAGAGAGAAAGAAAGAATCCCAAGCAGACTCCCCTCTGAGCCCCGGGCCCCGGGACACGGGGCTCCATCTCATGACCCTGAGCTCATGACCTGAGTCGAAACCAAGAGTCGGATGCTTAACCACCTGAGCCACCCAGGTGCCCGCAGACCCCATTACATTTAAAATCCTTATTTGTCAGCCAACAGAGTATGCTTTGCTCCACTGCACTACTCATTAAAGGAAGTAGTAAGCCAACGCCAATGGCAATAATGACATTTATTCATTGTTCCTCAGTATTCAATCCAAGAATAAGACTTTAGTTTGTGTCTGTTTTTTAGTGTTTTGGAGGCTCCACTTCCCACTTTTCCTGTGGGTACTGGTTCCTAGAGCTCTGCCCTAGCCTTTTTGCTTTTCATTCTCTTTTTGAAACCTCTTGATTTATTTTTCTATAACTTTTGCTTTATGTATTTGTGATTATAGACCCTCTGCATATTCACTTCTTAATCACTTTTTGTTGACTTTATTTTTTTCAACTTCCAGCTCTTCTTCAACTCCCACCTTCTCTTCTTCTTTGTAGTCCTACCATAGCCTCTTCTGTTTCAAAGAAATCTCGGGAAACACATAGTGGTGTCCTCTCTGCCTAGCTTATTTTTCTTTTTTTTAAGATTTTATTTATTTATTTGAGAGAGAGAATGAGATAGAGAGAGAGAGCATGAGAGGGGGGAGGGTCAGAGGGAGAAGCAGACTCCCTGCTGAGTAGGGAGCCCGATGCGGGACTCGATCCCGGGACTCCAGGATCATGACCGGAGCTGAAGGCAGTTGCTTAACCAACTGAGCCACCCAGGCGCCCTCTGCCTAGCTTATTTTTAAAAACAACCTCAACAACCCTCCCATTCACTCATGTCAGGTACTGTTTTGTGCCTCTGTGGCACTGCTTTCCCGCTGTGTGAACTGGATGATTTGGGGGCAAGCGTTGTCTTCAGCTTTGCACAACTCTACCTCACCCTGTACCTTAGGGACCAACTAGCCATTTGATAAACCTGTTCTATAAAGAAGTACTTTTCTTTCTTTCTTTTTTTTTTTTTAAAGATTTTATTTTTTTATTTGACAGAGAGAGACACAGTGAGAGAGGGAACACAAGCAGGGGGAGTGGGAGAGGGAGAAGCAGGCTTCCCGCTGAGCAGGGAGCCCGATGCGGGGCTTGATCCCAGGACACTGGGATCACGACCTGAGCCGAAGGCAGACGCTTAACTGACTGAGCCACCCAGGCGCCCCTCTTTTTTTTTTTTTTTTTTTTAAAGACTTTATTTGAGAGAGAGAGCACGCACGAGTGGGGGCAAGGGCAGAGGGACAAGTGGGCTCTCTGTTCACCGACAACTCTGGGCTGGATCCCAGGACCCTAAGACCACAATCTGAGCTGAACTTAGATGCTTAACCAATTGAGCCACCCAGGCGCCCCTAGAGAAGTACTTTTCAAACTGTACTGTAAATAAAAATCACCTAGAGAGCTGTTAAAACACCGGTTTCTGGGCCCTCTCCCAAGTGATACTGATTCTGTTGCTCAGCTAACTACACTTTGAATAATACTGTTTTTGATCACAAAATGCTTGGAGTGTGAATTTAGATTAATGTATATTCATCACAAAATTCAGGCAACCCTCATGATTTATGAGACATATGTTCCTGAGATTCCTGCATATCAGAAAATCTGAACATTTTGCCTTTGACTTACACGTATTATTTACTTCAGACTGTATACCAGCTGGTAGCTAAGTGGCCCTGGAAATTTTTTTCTTCCTCTCTACTATTTAGGATTTGTTT
The DNA here is from genome assembly GCF_004348235.1 of Phoca vitulina. Classification (NCBI taxonomy): domain Eukaryota; kingdom Metazoa; phylum Chordata; class Mammalia; order Carnivora; family Phocidae; genus Phoca; species Phoca vitulina. The sequence continues at coordinate 30,334,529 of NW_022589723.1, forward strand.
ATTTATTTGTTATTTTTAAAAGATTTTCTTTTTAAGTAATGTCTACACCTTATGTGGGGCTCAAACTCATAACCCCGAGATCAAAAATTGCTTGGTCCACTGACTGAGTCAGCCAGGCGCCCCCTCCACTATTTAGGATTTTTATTTATTTATTTTTATTATTATTTTTTAAGATTTTATTTATTTATTTGTGAGAGAGGGAGGGAGAGAGCACAAGGAGGAGGAGGAGGTAGAGGGAGAAGCAGGCTCCCCACTGAGCAAGGAGCCCTATGTGGCGCTCGATCCCAGGACACCAAGATCATGACCTGAGCTGAAGGCAGATGTTTAACCAGGTGAGCCACCGGGTGTCCCTAGGATTTCTTTTTTTTTTTTTAAGATTTTATTTATTTATTTTATGAGAGAGAGAGAGAGAGAGAGCAAGCTGGGGGTGGGGCAGAGGGAGATGGAGAGATTATCAAGCAGACTTCTCGCTGAGCATGGAGACCAATGCAGGGCTCGATATTATGACCTGGCCAAAGCCAAGAGTCAGACACTTAACCCACTGAGTCACCCAGGTGCCCCTCCACTATTTAGGATTTAAATCTCTCTTTTCTTCTCTTTTTTGGTTGTGGCATTCTATCCCTCTCTGTTCCATTCTCACCTTACTCTAGGCACCCATAGCAGCACTGGTAGTAGGAGGCAAAGATTTTAGGTCTTCTCTCCCATATCTAGTGCTACTTGTTCTTGAGTCCCCATAACCTTTTCTTAGCTTCCTCCCCTATCTTGGTTCTTATCTGCTGCTTAAGCTCCTGTGAGAAAATGTTGTGTAAACCGAGTTTGGATATTTCTCTGAAATGTTTTACTCCAGTACTTTCTCTACCCAGAGATCTACCTTCAGTACATATATTGGCCTGTTTTTCTCAATTAGGTTTAATGAGGGGTGGGGGGTGGGGGGAGTGATGCTCTTAGGAGAGAACTTTAGTAAACTCCTGTCTTTTCCCCATTGTTTCTGTTCTTAAAAGGTTTAAAAAGCCAAAACGGGCTGTATGCTTCTTTCAGGGACAGCAGGACTAGAGAGAAATTGTGAGACTGTAGCTTCTTCCATGGTAGGCCAGACAAGGTGAAACACTGGTCAGAAATAATAGCGAAATTTAAAGAATGGGTTGACCCTGTGTATCTCAGGAATTTTTTTTTTTTTTTTAAGTAGGCTCCATGCCCAACATGGGGCCTTTGTGAACTCATGACCCTGAGATCAAGAGTCACATGCTCTACAGACTGAGCCAGCCAGGCTCCCCAGAAAAAAAAATTTCTGTTTTACCTGAGGATTTAGTTTGGTGTGAAGTTTCTATTCCCTATAGCGCTTTATTCCTTCATCCTTCATTCCTCTTTATCATCTCTAAAAATCTTACACTTGGGTATTATATGCAGCTGATGAATCACTAAATTCTACCCCTGAAACTAGCAATACAATGTATGTTAACTAAATTGAATTTAAGTAAAAAATTGAAAATAAAAAGTAAAAATCTTACACTCTGCTAGAACTTTCTTCCCATAGGCTGAAGGAGCTACCTTCAGTAGCTTACAGCTGGAAAAAGTCTTTACTCCCACTGCCACAGGGGAAAATACATACTTGGCTCTTAATTTGAAATGCTTCACATTTTCTTCTAGGTACATCATTATACTAAGTGGTTAAGGTCCATAGTATTAATAATATACTCTCCTTCAATTACAGCCCTATGACTTAAATGTTTTTATTCTTGTTTTTCTTTTGTGGGATGGCTTAGGAATCTTCTATAGATTAGTTCTATGAGATATATTCCAAGTTCCAAACTCTGACTTGCAAATAAGCTTTTAGAAATTTACCTGTTGTACCATGTGTATATATATGTATATATCTATATGCTTTAAATTAAGGTTTTAAATATATATTTTTTAAATTTTTTGAGTATAGTTGACACACCGTTACATTAGTTTCAGGTGTGTCAACATGGTGATTCAACATCCCTATACGTTATGCTGTGCCCACCATAAGCGTAGCTACCACCTGTCACCATACAATACGATTGCAATATCATTAACTGTATTTTTCTATGCTGTACCTTTTATTCCCATTCCTTATTCAATCCATACCTGGAAGTAAAGGCATATATTTTGGTTTATGCTTTTGGACATAAACTTGAGCTTGCTTGACCTAGGGATAATTACATTTCTTGAAATTGAAATAATTCAAAAAAGAGCAATATGCAATATGATCACTTGGCTGTGTGCTCAAATTAGGAAATGCAAAAAAGTATAGTAGAATATCTAGGTTAAATGCTCAAAGAGATAAAGGAAATCTTTTTACTTTAAATTAACTACATGCTCTATAAACTCATGCAAATACTGCCTTATATGTTATGCAAAGCATGTGAAAATCCCTATGAGAGTTATATCGATTGATGACAAATACTTTTTCCCCTTTTAACATCTTGTCCGTCTGCTGCACATGCATTTGATTTTCTTTTAGGTACCATGATTGAGGATGTGTTAACACTGAAATGCTGTAGCTACTAAATGTAAAAATATTGGGGAAATACCAAAACTAAACATCACCAGTCTGTGTTTAAGAGAGTGTACTGTATGTTACTATAGTTAACTGTCCATATCCCAAGTCTTGAAAGACAAGGCTGAACTAGAACTCGGAGTTCAGAGTTTCTGCAGTCTGAGGGCAACCGTGATGACTGCTTCTTCATGCAGGAAGCCCCAGTCCCTTGCCTTCATGGCCTGTAGCTGGCCCAAGAATTGCCACTATTGGCAGTCATTGTGGTAGATGTTAGGGATGCATGCAGAGAAGTCCTTACTTATAAGGAGTTCACAGACTGCTGGCACAGATTGCTGGTTTTCTTAGGCAGTCTAGGGGAATGAAAGAATTTCTGCATCCCTGGGAATGCTCTGGAAGTCCCTTCTTCCTCTATCTATATCTCTTTCCTCCTTTTAGTTTTCCATTTTATGACATCACCTCCGAAACCAGGGATTAGTTTGCCTACCCATTGAGTGCTTTGCTGCTATGGGTTGATCTTTCCTGAGCTGGTCTCACTTGAGGACTTTCACAATCAGACTGGAGTTTTCTGAAGATTATACTTGGAATGTTCTTATACAGTGAAGCTTTGAGAGTGTCAAGAAGATAATGTCTCTCTTTTTTTTTTTTTTAAAGATTTTATTTATTTATCTGACAGAGAGAGACACAGCAAGAGAGGGAACACAAGCAGGGTGAATGGGAGAGGGAGAAGCAGGCTTCCCGTGGAGCAAGGAGCCCGATGTGGGGCTCGATCCCAGGACCCCGGGATCATGACCTGAGCCGACCCAGGACCCCGGGATCATGACCTGAGCCGAAGGCAGACGCCTAACAACTGAGGCACCCAGGCACCCCCATGTAGTTAAAAGACTTGTCTAGAGTTGTAAACTGAGACCATAAGTAAGAAACACAACTCCCAAGCCTCACCATCAATATGACTACCCTTACTTTTTCAGAGAACTTTGAGTTTATGAGGCACTTTAACATACAATATTTCAGTTAGTTATTGGATTAAATGACTTAGTGTATATAAAAAAACTTAACACAGTGCTTGGTATTGAGAAAGCACTTAATGTTGGCTGTAATTCTCTCAACTTCGTTAGTAGGAATTTTTTCCTCCTTTCGTTTTTCAGCTGAGTAAATAGGTTTATAGAAGTTGTGTTTTGCTCACATCTTTCTGTCTCTAATTTTCCTGTTCTTTTCACTTTACCAGATTGCCTCAGAAACAAATTATTCCAATCATGTTTCATTTTTAGGGCATAATATCAGAGCTGGAAGGAGCCTTCTGTACTACATAGTCCAGTTTCCTCTTAGAATTGAAAAAGCTGAGGATGAGAGTGACTAGGTGACTTCCTCACATACAGCTAGGTAGTCTCAGAACTACAGCTAGGACCTCAGTCTTCTAACTTACACAATACAGAGAACTAGAAGTCTAGAGTCCTAGGTAGAATTCTGAATTCCACCCTAGCTTGCCCTAAAAAGTTGAATGAGATGTAGTACTTCTTTATACCTCTGGGTACTACCACCTTTACAATGGATACTCTTATGTTTATCTGATATCTGCTAATTTTGGTTACTTAGTCTTTATAATTCAAAGGTTTTGAAATTTGTAATGTCTACTTTCTTTAATTGATTTGATGAAAACATTTATTGGGCACCTACCATTTGGCGCCCACTATGGTAGTGTTAGAGATACAAAGGCAAATGTGCCTTGTAATAGGGCTTTTTGCCAGATTGCTGGCATGTGTTCGGATTTCCAGCTGGGCAGCCTGGAGGATGAAAGACACCTAAATCCCTGGGAATACTCTGTGCTCTAGAGCCCAAATTAAAATCAACAGCATTGTGACTATTGTCGACAGCATTCTGGGCATTGCTTAGTGATAGTTTCTGAGGAAGGATGGTTTCTGAGAAGTAATGTTATTCCAGAGACAGGTATACCTCTAGAGAGATGAAGGGGGAAAAGAAAACAATTTAAGAAAACAGGGAAACTTGTGAGGTTGATGTTATTTTTCTCACAATCTTTTGCAGTAGTCAAGACACATATTCTTATTTTAGTCAGAGAAATGAGAATATTGAAGTCTAGAGAGACTAAATGACTTGCCCCAGGTTTTTCATGACAACATATAGGGGGGCAGTTGTGGGTGTGGGCTGTAGTACACCTGGCTGTCCTTGAAGGGGGGGGCTCCTTGTTTATTTGTTAGTCTTTATTTTTTTGTGTGCTGAGCCTGAACTGACCTGTTTCTGTTTCAGTTCAGTGTCAACATCACTGTTGACTTAACTGAGACTTTTTGTGGGGGAAAGCAATGTGCAAGACAGACAAGAACTTTGTTAGGATTGTTTTCATGAGATGGATAGTTCTTAAGGCTGCTACCACTGAACCAAACTCTGTCCTGGTAGATTTGAGGAGTCCAGAGGTCAGGGACCACATCAGTGAAGTACCTCTCATTAGGGTCACCTGGGACAGGAAGGTTGCTTGTTTTCTAACTTTAACACTTAGAGGAGTCATACAGCCTATGACCTTTGCCCTTCTTAGCTGGTGATAGGGGCCCTTTGTCAGTAAAGCATTCATGTGGATTCTACTCCACTGCTGCAGGTCACTCCCCCTATTAAGTCTGAGGCAGAAAAGGGGTGAACTGAACTGCTTTTCTCACTGTGAGGGAGGTTCATGCATTATGCTCAGCCAGTTAACAGGTCAGAGGAATGAGTTTCCCACTGTGTGAAATGCCTTCCTTTATTATAATGTGAGTATTCTTTAAAAACTTGCCTTAGCATCAGACATCCTGAAAAACCGTGGTGTTTCTTCTGTAGTAGCTACAAAATTAGAAATATTAACTATTTAGATTCTTTAAGCGAATACTCATTGTGTGTGTGTGTGCGCGCACACACCCCCACATGCACGTGACCACGTTTGTGTGTCCTTAAACAGTGTTCCCACTGCTTCCTCATTCTTACAGAATGAAACTCTGAAGTTTGAAAGTATCTGAGTCCTGAAGCAAGATAATTGAATGTGACAGGAACACAGTAACCAGAGGACCTGGGAGGCCATGAAAGATTTGCATTGCAAATATAAAAAATAAATAATGAGGCTTCTTTTTCTCCCTTACAGGGAAACTGGATTCCAAGATCCATCAAGGAGCAAAGAAGGGGTTAATGAAGCAGAATAAAGCTGTCTGACCCAGGAGAAAAGGAACTATACAGCATAGTGGAGTTTTGTGTACTAAAATTGCTATCCACTGGTCCTTTGGAATGGAAGCATTCGAAATCTAAAGGCTTGGCATCAGGCTTGAATCTCTCAGAATTTAAACTCTTACCTAAATCTGTATATTTTTCTTAAAGAGTGGGATTCTTACTTTCTGTAGTAGGTCAAAATCTTTGAATACATTATTTATAAAATGCTATTTTAAAAATTCTAGGTCTTTGACATTTCTCTCAGAATGGTATCAGAAGAGAAAGGAACAAGTTGGAAATTACTTTCCTCTCTGAGGCTTGGATTTGAGGTTATGAAAATCTTAACATAGGTTAACAATTTTTTTGAGAGACCACTTGAATTTTAAAGTTTCTTTTCAAAGTAATAGCCTGGTTGGAGTATTAGGATGTTTGAGGAATCCTGTGTTTAATACAAACCTGTGATGGGACAGAAAGGGGTTTTAACAAGTTTTTTGCTCTCGTCCAACATCTCTTGAAGTGAACAGTCTTCAAAAGCTGAATAACCTTCTTCGGCAGATTTTTTTTTTTTTAAGGGATAACCTGAAGGGGTGCTGCCACTTTGTTCTTTGGTTTGAGATGTTAGGACATAAGAGGATCAGACTGGGAGGAGATAGAGCCACCTGTTAAAGCAGCATGAAACTGCCCTATTTATTGTTGTGGGTATTGCAAAAGCACCACTTGGATGGGGCAATTAGAAACAAACTAAAAAGTAAAGTCCCTTCAGTAAATGTATTCAAATACCCTCAAATGCTGAAACCCAACCCTTTAAACCATCCACAGCTCAGGAAGCTATGAGCTTTGGAAAAATAGAAGGTTGATTTGAAATGAGATTTTCACTCATCAGTCTGGCCCCACTTAGTGAAGCACTTTTTTTCTGAGGCTGTTCAGTAGAGCTGTCAGAATCTCAGTTGCTGGCATCCTCAGGAAATTCATGGTCTTAAATGTGTATGTTCTGCTTTTTATAAAGCACCACCACCACACTAGGGAAGTTGGATTCCCTCCAGCAGTTGTGTGCATGACTTAAAAAAGAGAGCGCACAGGAGAGAAAAAAAAGTGCCCTGTGTTATGAAAAAGATTAATTTCCCCTTTCTTTAATCCTTCATATTCAGCATGTATTTGCATTGAAATGCCTGCACTCATATGCATTGATGTTCACTCAACTGTGAACCCTGCTTGTTGCATAGCTCTAGGCACTGGTTTTGTGGGGCCTGATCACTCTGGATTCCCAGGGAAAACCCACCCAGTTCTTGTTCCGGTAATGCAGACATGCAGTATTCTCATTCTTTTCCTGTTCAACTTCTGTAGAGAAAGTGGAAAGAACACCTAATGGTACTTCTTTAGGGGGAAAAAAAATTTCATTCTGGTCTCCTGAAGACCCTAGTACTGTTAATGAAGACACGCTGGGTTAATATTTTACCGTGCAGTAGTACCATGAACTCTGCACGGGAATTGTCTGGTTTTCCGAATACCAAAATAAAACCAAAAGGCAGGAGGTAAAGGGCCTAGGGAACACCAACAAGTTTTCTGCCTTTTTACGTGAATGACAGCTCAAGCACAGAGGAGTCTGGATTGATTTTTTTTCACCTGGATAGATTGTGTGTGCATGCCTAAAGAAAAACATCAGGACCTGCAAGATCAGGTTATGAGACCATTTTGTGTGCTGTGATAAAGTTTACAAGAACATTACAAGTTTACAAGAACCCACCTCAGCATCCAAAATATGCAGCTGGAGCCACATGAGTAAATGGCGGAGTAACTTGGAAACTTCTTTTCATGGTTAGACTGTGAAAGCCTGTCTTTAGTTCACATGGTGATGGTGTAAGGTCTGTCTTTTATTTGTAGGACACTGGGGAGGAAGTGTGGGAAAGACTTGGGGGTAGATGGTCCTCAGTTGCTCAGTGATGAATAGCATAATTTAAAGCCTAGTGGAAATTCCTAGCATCCTGAATACAAACTCGTCCAGGAATTGCCTCTCGGTGCTTTACAACACTTTGCACTGACCCTTTTAACTCTGGGACAGCTTAGCCTGAGGGAAGTTTCACATTTCTGAGCTGGTTTTCTTTTGCAGCCTAAATATAATCGGCGCCCCCTTTTGGATGGTTGGGTCCAGTGACTCTCAATTTGTATAGTACCTGAAGGATTCAGTGTTTTTGTTTTTCTAGGCAGGTCCCTGTCTCAATTATGTAAGCTCAGAGTGGGATATATGTGAAACTAGATACTTTCTTGTCAGGGTTTAGGAGACTCTGGCTTTGCAGTCAGATGTTTGGAATGGAGTAAGGTTTGTTTGTTTGTTTGTTTTGGTTTGGGTTTTTTTTGCTTGCTATAGCTAATCTAGGGAAAGGGAACTAGGTGTCCCTCCTTTTCTCTTTAAGCTGAAAGTTTACAGAAACCCATTTTTCCTAGGGTGTAGCTGTGAAAAATTTAGACTTTAAAGATTACTTTTACAAATAATTACAAAGTTACGGTTTTTATTTAATCTCTTTCCATTTTAACTGCATCTCTACTAAAGCCCATTTATGTGGATTTCATTTAGTTTGGTAAATTTTTTTAATGCTTTTGCTAGAACTCCTAGCCAAGATTGAGACAGTGTTGGGGTTGTTCTCTTGCCCAGCTAAAAAAGGCCAGTAAAAAAGCAAGCATCTATTAAACTAGAGAAATCAACTAACTTCAGTTTATTAGGCCTAGGGGGAGGAAAGAAAGGCTTGTGATGAAGGATTTTTTTTCCTTGAGATTCAAATAGCAAGTATACATCTGCTGTTCTGAGCTTCTGTGAATGTGTTTGGAGGGAGGTGATCCATATCACAGGCTCCAGCAGCAACAAGGGATCCAGCATGTGGAGGGCTTTTCTACTTCTCTCATGCAGAGAAGAAAGAACATAGCACAGTTCCATCCTTGAACACAAAGAAACTTGTGTAAATATCCATTTATATGTGTGCACATAATGTGGATCAATACATGGGGTGAAACTTGGTAAACTGATCAGATTTCAGTTGTGACAATGGAGAGCTCAGAAAGAAAACCCAGTAAATGTTGTATTCTACCTTGGAGTCAGATAAATAGGGCTGGGGGTAGGGCGCTGGGGGAACTGAGAATCCATATAGAGTTGTGACACAGGAAGGGAGTAAGATGTTGGCACAAAGGGCAAAAAATGATACAGAAGATTTGAGAAGAGTCTAGAGTTGTACTGTCTAATATGGTAGCCATAACCACTTGTGGTTTTTTAAATTAAATGAAATTAAGAATTCAGTTCTTTAGTCACATTAACCAAATTTCAAAGGTTCAAACAGCCACATGTGGCTAGTGACTTCTGAACTGGAGGGCACAAATATAGAACATTTCCATCATTGCAAAAAATTCGATTGGACAGTGCTTATTCAGAGCAGGGGTCCACACACTTTTTCTGTACAGGGCCAGATAGTAAATATTTTAGGCTTTCCAGGCCATACAAATCTCTGTTAACACCTATTCAACTCTGCTGTTAATAGTGCAAATGAATTCATAGATAATGCATACATGAATGAGTGTGGCTATGAGCCCATAAAACTTTATTTATGGACACTGAAATTTGAATTTCATATTCTCACACCACAAAGTATTATTTTATTTTTCAGCCATTTAAAAATGTAATAACCACTCTTAGCTCATGGGACATACCAAAACAGGCAGTGAGCTTGTGAGCCATAACTTGCCAACCCCTGGTCTAGAGGAACAGGAAGTCAAAACTTAAGATTCTTTCAGTGTACAGGACATCACTTAAAAATTTTTGGTGGTTCTTTCAGGCTTGAGAACTTTCTTTGGCTAAAAATTGAGGTTCACTGTAGTACTGTTTATTTTCTTCTTTTCCCTATTTTTGCAGTCCTGTCCTCCCCAATGGTAGGGTCATGCTCTTCAGTAGATGACTGCTTGAGTGTTAACTCTTAATTAAGTCACATCTAAGTCTAAAATACCAAACCTTACTCTTTCTCTACGTGCTAAGTAGTGAATCCTCACTTGTAACATTGCCTAGTAGAGATTGGAAGTGTGCGGTCACCCAGAATCAGTTCTGCCCTACATGTACTGTACTAGAACAAGTTAAATATTGGTGGGCCAAAGGGAGATTATTCTTCCTAGGCCAGACAGGCTTAGTGTTCATCTTTAGCCCCCACCCCACCCCCACCGTGTGTGTGTGTGTGTGTGTGTGTGTGTGTGTGTGTGTGTGTGTGTGTATAGATGGAGAGTAAAGGGGTTTTATTATCTGGCTGTATCCCCAAGTCACACACTATTTTGAGTGGCACTTTTGAAGGATGCCTCAGGATAAGGGAGGAAAGGAAAGACAAAAACTGAAGAGCTAAAATGATCAAGGACACAGGAAGGACATAAGTTAAGGGGCTAAGAAAGGGGAGCCTTGAGAATTAAGAAATTTCTCTTTGCTATGGAAGGAGGTGGAAATTTTAGGGAAAAGGTCATGGAGAGTATATTTCACAAGTGAGAGGTGGGTGGGAGGGTTCACGTAAACACGGACTGAATGTCTACTGTGCAGTGCGCTGGACAATCACAGTTGAATGACAGATATGGAAAGGTAAAAGTTACAGTCGTTAGAAACAGAATGGTGGGTTGGAGAAGGACAGAATAGGGCTTTTAGATAATAAAAAGCAGCAAGATTTGGCGATATAGGATGGTGAGATGAAAAGGGATATAGAAAGAGGAGAAGTGGGTACTTTGGAGAGAAAAACAAGTGGTAATCCCAAGAAAAAGAAACTGGAGAACAAAGGATAAAAAAATTAGGGGGTTGATAATTTTCTGAACCAAAGGATAAAATGGATGAAACCATTATGAGCTGTTCTTGCTCTTCTGTTCTTTGTGGATGTTCACGTTCAGACCCCTTAACGGCCTTTTCCTCTCCCCATGGTGGAAGGACACCTACGGAATTGGTGTCTTGTATTTAAGGTATGATACTTCCCCAGAGACCTCTCTGCGAGGAAGTCTGGTCCAGCGAGAGTTCTTTTCCACGAGGGGAGAGCGTTAGGTTCGAGCTCTCCAATCCGGGTTTCTTCGAGTTTATCTCTGTTTAACCGGCTCGCCGGGTTTTCCAGCATTCCCAGAGCTACGACTCTAATCCGGGCTCCGTGTGACCGCGCATTCCGAGACCCAGGATTTGGCTCTTTCATCCAGGTTCCGGGTTTCCCCGGCGCACTCCCGCTCCAGACTCCACAGCAGCCCGGAATCCAGATCCGAGGGCCCGGTAGTCCACTTTCCGGGTCTTCGGGGCGGCCCTGGTTGTCCCGGATCGCGGCGGCGGCGGCGGCGGTGGCGGCGGCTGAGGGACCCGCGGCCCCGGACACAGCGGCACCGGCCGGGCGGGGCGGAGCGGCGCGGGGAGGGGGCGGAGAGCCGGAGCTGAGGCGGGGTGGGGTGGGGGGGAGGGGCCGCGGGAACGGATGGCGGCCTGGGCCCCGTAGCAGCGGCGGCTCTACGGCCCGGGGCCCCGGGCGGGCGGAGGTGGCGGCTCCCGGGACCGGCCGCGCGGTGAGTCCGAAGCTTTGTGTGGAGCCGGGGCTGGGGGAGGAGAGAGGCCGTGGCGCTGAGGGGGGCCGGGGCTGAGGGGGCCGGGGGAAGCGGCGCCTGACGGAGGAAGTGGGGGTTGGGGGGCCGGGGCGGAGCGAGGGGAAGGTGTGTTTGGGGGGGAGGGGGGTCGTTGCGTGGGTGGGGGAGGGGGCGTCGAGGGGCGCGGGGTGAAGTTCAAAGCGTGGCCGGGGCCGGTTCAGCCTCAGGGTAGGGGTTCCCAAGAGAGGATTAGGGTCTGGCCAGGTTGTGGGGACAGGCCAGAGAGTTTCAGTGGCGAGTCTGGGTATCTCGAGGGGGCCTAGGGCGGCGGGGCTAGTCAGCGAGTTAGGGGGGTTCAGGGCGAAGGGTTGGGAGCAGGACGTGTGCGCGGCCCTGAGGGGGGGGGGGAGCAAGGTGGCCGGGAGTGTGCAGTAAGTAGGTTGTGGGTGTGTGCTCCTTCCAGTCTTCAGGTCACATTTAGTCCTGTCCTTTTCTTCAAGATGGAGGGATCCCTGGGCCTGGCCCTTAACTGCTCTCCTTGTACCCCCGGGAGGATTTGTGACCCTGTCCTGTTTGGAAAAACCCATGCTGCCCTCTTTTCCCTTTATGTGTAATTACGGTTGGATCATCTCTGTGCTTTGCTCAGATTCTCCTTCCTCCCTCTGGGGTTGAGGAGGAGGAGACACATCTGACCAATTAATGTGTGTTTGTGAAACAGGCAGCAGCAGTCATTTCAGCTTCTAGGAATTAGGCTCACACAGGGTGGAGAGATCAGAGCCCTTCAGGGGGAATATTTCTGAACAAATCACAGATGATTAAATTCTCTAAGAAACAGCTTCCTACCTAAATGAGAGTGGGAAAGATGGGGGAGAAAGCCTGTCTGTTTGCAGCCATGTGTCCAGAGCCCCAGGGGTAGAGGAGAGTCCCCAATCCCCCACAGGCCTCTCTTTTCTGTACTAGGCTTTGCTCTGCAGCCTTGAGTTAATTTCACCCCTGCTGCTTTGTCTTGGGGGAGGGAGTGCTGGTTTAGGCTGTTGTGAGGAGATGACTGTTCTGCTGCCACACACAATAGTCTGTGTCATTTTATCGGGAGTGCTACCCCAGGGCTGAGAACTGCTGCTGCAGAGATAAACCGGTCCCTCTCACCCGCCTATTGTGTACACAGTGAAGGTCATAGGTTCAAGTCTTGTCTGAGAGCTTTGGATATGCTCCATCTCCCAGGCTCCTCAGTGCCATTTTCTTCCTTTTCCAGACTGGGGCTTGCCATTGGAGGAGGCCAGACAGAAAGGCTCTTCTTTTTGAGTGAGGAACAATGCAGAGCTCATTGGCACACATTTTTTCAGAAGAATAGGGGATGCCAGCCATGTTGTGCCTGCCTCTTTGGCTAGCCTGTACTAAGTTGTGGAGGAATCGTGTCTGGGAGACTCAATCCGATGTTTGTGTCAGACCTTTAAGGAAGAAGACTCCAAGGGGAGGTTTCCACTCTTGTTTGAACCATCATATTTAATTCTTTTTATAGAGATGGGACACTCAAGAATGATTTTTTTGGTTGCTTAGGAATACCACTAAAAACCTTTGCAGGGTTAAGATAGGGAGTCAAGGACCAAGTACCTTTTTAATGGTGACTTCCTGGTCAGTATTAATTGCACAACGAAAAAGCCACAGAATTTGCCTATCTGGGCGAGGGCTATGGAAACAAAACAACTTTCCTTTTAATCTTTGTTTTAATTTGATGAAAAGAGATGACTTGCCATTGTGCAGAAAGGCCATCTCTGCCTTTGTATTAGGGAGAAATTTGTCAAAGTGATGAACATAAAAATCATTTGAGGTCTTGGGGGTTATTAATGAGAGAAGGATGAGAACAAGCTAGAAGAAACCCTATCCTTGTAAATGTCTCATAGAAGTGTCCAGATAGTATTTAGGTACTATTAGTTGGGTAAAAAAATTATTTGGGATTAGAAGTGAGGTTTCCATTTAGAATATAAAAACTTTTCTTTAAGAAGAGATTAGAAATTAGACTCATTGTGAGAGGGCAGTTGCACACAATGCACTGTGTACACAATAGCCAACCATAGCCTATAGGGTATTGTTGAATAGGAACTTTAGCCTTTGGTTTTGGTAGAGGTCTTTTTCTGAGGGGCTGAGTCTGACTATGTTGCCCCCCTCATCCCTTTATTTCAATGAGTTTCTTAAAATGATGACTTGCCACTTAGGTGTTGGGCTTTGTTGGGAGGGAACATGTTGTTCTTGATGACAAAACTATCTTAAAGTCTTACTAGAAGTGTTGTCTGTCTTTAGACTATTTCCAACTTACCTGTCCAAGGTCTCTGAATGAAGCCTCAGCTAAACTGAGTCCAAAGCATTTTGCTCTTGGGTTGTAGGCATTCATTCTGAATCCTGTCAGGTGACAGTGAAGGCAAAAGCCTCCTATTAAGTTTGCCCAGATTAGATATAGTGGTTTCAGAGTTGGGCCCTTGCCACAAAGTCTTCTGAGTCTTCTGATTGTGACCATCTTTCAGAGAGCACTTTGGTTTTCTTGGTAGAAGATGTTTCCTTGTGAGAGGTCTAGATAGCTGGGCAGATTAGTGCTTATTTTGTGTGAGGATATAGGAGCATAATTTTGGCTCCTGGTAGTAATTATGTTGCAATTAGCATATAGCAACTAAACAACTGGAACAGGATAATTTGTTAAGGGGTTTAGCGATTGCTCTGATGAGTAGAAGTGCCACTCCTTATTTATTTGACTTGAACACTACTGCCTGGGCTCGACCATGGAGACTTAAGAAGTACAGGGATGATGTGTGATCTCAGAAGTTCTTCCCCTCTCATTCCTGCCAGGTACCATAGCACTTTCCAACTGCCACTTTCTTCTGCTACAAAGGTAGCTGAGCAATTGTTATTTCCCTTGTGGAAAACCAGTCATGGATGGGAATACTGCCAGACAGATGGGGCCACTCTGAGATAAGGCAGCCTTATGTTGTGTGGCAAGTTCTTTTTAGCAGCTGAATTTTCACTTCTACTTGATTTTTAAAAATCCGTTTCCTTTAAAAAACAACAGCAACAAGAACAAAACCCCACAAAATACAAAGTCACATAGTGTGCTAAATACGCCTTCAAGATATCTCTCATAAAAGTTGGCTGTGACCGACAAAATGAAGATTGGTGAGGCTGATTGGCAGGTTCTGGGCCCACTAAGTGTCAGTGAAGGACTCTTTACACTAGGGAACAGGTAATTCACCAGAGCACCTGCCTAGCTGGGCATGTGGAATTGGCAGCAGCTGTGCAGCTGAAGAGGGATTATTGAGCAGGTGGTTAAAGAATCACATGCCACAGTGACAAGAAAATTCTGGGTCTTCCGTGGTTTAGGTTCAGTTCATATGTGTGAAATTGCTCTTTGTTTCACATTTCTTAATGCCTGATACAGATTTGTTAGTGAGATGATAATGGAATAGAGAAAAGAGATTCTTCTTTCTCTGTGTTTCTTTTAGAATACTGAGTAACATGCCTTAGACATGGTCCTAGCTGGCCCTATTGTATTTCTGTGATTTCTGGCTTTATGCCCTATGAATGGGAAGGAAATAGTGGTAATTCAGTTTTCTAGTGCTTGTTTATTAGAGGGAAATGGGAAGGAGAAAATTCTTTGCTTTCAGTGTGGTGAAAAAGATTTCGCCCACTGGGAGAATACCCAGCAGATTTTATGCAAAGGATATAATTGACTTTTTGTGTAGGTCTACCTGACATGCCTCCCTCAAGAAATTTGCATGTGTTTTTATTTTATGAATGTAAATTTCCATATGAAGTTTGCATCTCTTCAGATGTCCTGTTTCATTTTTAGTTTCTCCCAGCACCTTTATAACTCTTTTCTCTGGCACTGAGATTAACATCACTTGTTAGAATCAAATCACCTCAAGCCAAATCATGTTAAGGAAATACCTCAACTATATGTTTATCTTAAAAACAAGTATAGCATTTCCTATAACTTGGAGGAGGACTTTCTATTTTTAGGTTTTTTGCAAATTCCCAGGTTTTTCTTGTAGGTTACCATCATCATCTTCTGTTAATATATTATTTTTCTTTCACATGTTCGTGCCACTATAGTAGGCAGTGCTATAGAGCCAAAAATGTATGAGCAAATAACTTGGGTGTTTATTTTCTGATTTTTTTTTTTAGGGCCCTCCAGTCATTTTCTGTGTTAGGTCAACACAACAGGCTATGTGATCCTGTTGAGGCCCATTCTCTCATTGAATTCACTGGGTATTAATTAACAGTTGATTGAAGGGAAATAAGTGATATTAACTGTTTAGAGTTCAGAAATCCCTTTTCCAAGTGGAGTGAAGACTCTAACCTGTTTGTCAGAGCAATACAGAGAGAGCTTTAGATACATAGATCGATTGATTTAGGGGAAAGGGAGGCAGTGGTATAAGGCCAGGGCCAGTAGACCACTGCAAAGTCAGGGACATTTGCAATAATCTGCTTAAACCTAGTTCATAAGCTAGCTTTAAGTGGGAGCCTTGCAGTTATTTGTATAGTATTAACTAATAGGAAAGAATATAAAGTTCTTTATTTACCCATATGAAGCCATCACAGTTGTTTCTTGGTTTGTTTTAAACTGTTCACAAACCACTATATACTTTCCTAGCATTTTCAGTAGTTTGCTTCCTCATGCTTTTTCCCCTCCCCCATCTCTCATCCTAGTTCCCTGCTCTGAAGACTTCTCCAGCAGCTTGGAAACACTCTAATTACTGTAGCTATTATAGTCACAACCCAGATCTTCCACCTCCTTCCCACTCACCCCTTTCTATCTTCCTTCCCCCTCCCCTTGCTCTAGCAGCAGGAGTTGAACTGCAGTCTCATGAGCACAGTCAGATCTATGAATGAGCTTTATATCTTGTCAAGGCAGAACTCCAGATCCAACAGGGCTGATTTTTCATGGTCCTCTTGCTGTTTGTTCTTGGATCAGAGTCCCAGAAATAAGAGATGGCAAATACCTATTAGGTCATATCTAGTCCATCACTCAGGAGCAAACCTCCGATCTTTCTCTTGTCTCTGTGAGAATTTTTTCCTTCTTTCTTTTGCAGGTGAGAGCTGTCTGATGCCAGGCAAGCTCTGAAACTGCCTTCTTTTTATTGTGCTCTCTGGTCATTAGTTTATGGCCAACTTTGCTCTCTTGGATTTTTATTCTTACACCATTTTCATGATTACTTGCTCCCAGCAATATCTCTACCCCCTTCAAGTTCAGTCCATTTTGATTGTTGGCACCACATTTGTGGGTTCCTTTAGTACTGTCAGTTATCTATACCAGAAGTTACCATTTTTCAAACCTTTGCCACTAGGGTCATTGTGGCCTCATCTTAAGGAGGTACATTTCACGAACACACAGGACACACATCCTGGCATGTAATAATTAACAAAATGGTTCAGAAAATATGTGCGAGGTTGTGCCCTTAAGAAGCCCCTGGATTGGATGAACAAATGCTGCTGCTTTCTGTTTAATTTGGGGTACTTCCTGTTCTAACCCTTTGTTCTCCTTATGTGGATGAATTTTATTTTTGTGTGGCTTAGTTATAGTTACTGTTAAGTTATTGTCTGATTTAAGAGTGTTATTTTTTTTTTCTGCTAATACAGCTTTTCAAAGAATAGAATAGGGTGTCATAAAACCCTGGTTCTCATCACTGTGGTGCTTCTAACTAGCTGTGTGACCTTGTGCTAGTCACTCCGCTGTTTTCACTTTCCTTATTTGTAAAATGAGTACATTAAACAAGATCATCTTCTAAGGTTCCATTTAGCTGTAGAATTTTATGATACTAAGATTGTGATGGAAGAACAGGCAAATTAGTTGACATAGTGAGCAGTTTTTTATTTTTTATTTTATTTATTTATTTATTTATTTTAAAGATTTTATTTATTTGAGAGAGAGAGAGAGGGAGCATGAGAGGGTCCGAGGGAAAAGCAGACTCCCTGCCAAGCAGGGAACCCGACGTGGGACTCGATCCTGGGACTCCCACCCGGATCATGACCTGAGCCGAAGGCAGTCGCCCAACCAACTGAGCCACCCAGGTGCCCGTGAGCAGTTTTTTATTACTGTGTCAAAAATACAGTCAGTATGCAGGAAGGCTAATGAGTACAGCGTTAGTTCTCTGGGGTTTGACCCTCACTCCTCTTTGATATGTTTGTAAAGCTTATGCTGTGCATTTTTTGCTAGGCCGTCTTCTTTCAGAGGCTCTTAAACCCTTATTCTGCAGGTTTAACAGCTTGTCAAATATATTTTTTTCTAGTCTCCTCAAGCCATAGGAGTGGGAATCAGAAAGCTGTAGAAAAAGAACCTCAGATTGTGAGAAGGAAATTGTACCTCAAAAGATTTGCCAGAAGCAATTTTGTGTGTTAAGTCAGCAATCTAAGATTTTTAAATCTCTTATATCTGAAATCTTTGAGTCAAATGGGACTGATTGTGGAGGTGGGTTGGGTACTTTTCCATTTTTGACCAGTCAATAGAAAACTTGCTTTGAGGGGCACCTGGGTGGCTCAGTCAGTTAAGTGTCTGCCTTCAGCTCAGGTCATCATCCTGGGGTCCTGGGATCCAGCCCCGCATTGGGCTCTCTGCTCAGCAGGGAGCCTGCTTCTCCTTCTCCCTCTGCCTATGCTCTCTTTCTCTGTCAAATAAATAAAATCTTTAAAAAAAAAGAAAAGAAAACTTGCTTTGAATTAACTTCTTGGGATTAAATATGATTGCCCACTGTGTTTTGTTTGGAAAATAAAATTATGTGATTTTTTAATGCCAACAAAATGCTAAATTGATGACATTTGGTGAAGTATGACTAACAAGGAGGATCCTTGAAATGCCCTGTAAAGGGACTCAGGGATAGAAAGGTGGTAGGTGATTGTAGGAACTTTGGAATTGACAATAATATTAAGAAATCTTTGCTTTCAAGCAGTTTAAAGGAATAAAATTGCATAACCAAGTTAATTCCCCAACTTAGGATTTTTATCAGCATTTCCTAGTTAATTCTTGGATTGGGGACTCCCAATAGCATCTATTTATTGAGTGTTTAGATGGTGGTCTTTTAGTCTTTTCTTTCTTTCTTTGTTAATATAGCAAAAATCACGTTTAATCTACCTTTGAACATTGGAAGAAGCATTCACTGTTTTTAAGTTTGCATTTTTTTCTTTCTTTTTTTAAAAAGATTTATTTATTTGAGAGAGCTCACGCACAAACAGGGGGAGCGGCAGGCAGAGGGAGGGGGAGAAGCAGGCTCCCCACTGAGCAGGGAGCCTGATGTGGGACTTGATCCCAGGACTCCGGGATCATGACCTGAGCCGAAGGCAGTCGCTTAATCGACTGAGCCACCCAGGCATCCCTAAATTTGCATTTAAAACATCCATCAGTCTGTAATAGAGAAATTTGGTGGATGGAACTATTGTTTGTTTTGGACTCACAAAAAGTCCTGGGAGTGCTTTGCTTTGTTCTCAGCCATCTTCAGCATATTATTAATTTTTGGGTAATCTGAAGGTTATTTTGGGAAGTGCTTCCCTTGAATATGAGATTTTAGAAAGATTTATATTAGAAATATAAGTAGTATTTATAGATGGGTTTTTGTTTTGTTTTGTTTTTAGGTGTCAAGTGATGCATAGGGTATTGAATTGGAAAGTGGCCAGAGTAGATGCCATGCAACCCTTGGAAATCAAACCATACCATGAATAAAATCCAGATCCTGGCACTTAGGCCACATTGCATGCTTGGTACCACATTGCATACTTGTATCTGTAGTTTCTTAGGTTGTAGTTCAGTATTTGTTGGGGAATGCAGCAGTGTCTGCTCTATTCTATGTACAAAGTACAGCTAGTGGACTTTTGGCATACTACCAGCAGTGTTCCTAGCAACACTTCTAGGTGAACACTTTAGGTTTTGTTAGGATGAACTTCCGTTTATGTGAGCAGAAGTGGATGTTCAAGAATGTACCTTATAAATTTCAGTTACAAATTCTGAAGTTTGGGGGGCACCTGGGTGGCTCAGTCGTTAAGTGTCTACCTTCGGCTCAGGTGATGATCCCAGGGTGCTGGGATCGAGCCCCGCATCAGGCTCCCTGCTCCACGGGGAGCCTGCTTCTCTCTCTCCCACTGCCCCTGCTTGTGTTCCCTCTCTCACTGTGTCTCTCTTTGTCAAATAAATAAATAAAAATCTTAAAAAAAAAAAAAAAATTCTGAAGTTTGGTGTGAAACTCAGCATTTATCTTTGTTCTGGAAGTGATCCTTCTAGAGCAGTCTTAGGAAGAGAAATTGCAATTGTGCAGCTTTTGGGGTATGTGAATCTGAAAGGTATACAAGGAAGAGGGAAAATTTTTTCTATTTGGCATCTGCTTTCGAATGTACTTCCAGTCCATCATTTCTGAAACCTGCCTACCCTTTTCTCTCCTAAAAGCATTACACTTCTTCCAGTTGCCTTGGCACAAAACTTGGGACTCATATTTGGTTCTTTTTCTTCCTCGCTACCTCATCTAATCATTCACTAAAATTGGGATTATTCTAAATATCTTGCCATTGAGCTTTGCTTTTTCACCTGACCTAGTTCAGGCCTTCATCTGTATATTATTGCAGTAACCTCATGGTTAATGCCTCTTTCTGTATTCCATACTACAGACTGCTGTAATATTATTATAATTTTTTTAAATGTAAGCTCTATGCCCAATGTGGGGCTTGAACTCACAACCCCGGGATCAAGAGTCGCACGCTCCACCACTGAGCGAGCTAGGTGCCCCAATATTATTACAATTTTTATTTGCTTAACTGATCGTTATTGAGCACCTAAGTGTCAGACCAGACATGGTCCCTCTCCTTTCAGGACTTAAAAGTGTAGCTGGGGAGACCTCAATCGATAAACGTATGATCGTGAACTAAAAGGCTCTGAAAGAATTTGGTTCTAGAAGAGTATATGACAAGGAACCCAGTGTTGTTGTTTCATCTTTTTCTTAACCCTTTTCTTCCCACCCAACTATCTCCAAAATTGATTTCATCTTCCTCTGTATCTCTTTCTTTGCTCTGTTATAGCACTTTCTCACAAGTTGTCTTTAATTAATTATTTGTGAATATTTTTTTTTTCCTGCCTCATTCTGAACTAAGACACTTTTGTCTCCTCTGTTCCTCATGGCTTCTAGCCCAGTGCTTTGAATATAACTATGCTTAATTAATGCTTGCTGAATTGAATTGGAATTTGATTTTTGAAAACAGAAACTTCTTGTAATTTTTTTTTCAGGCCTCCTTTTATGCTAAGGTAACTTTCAACACATTTTATCCCAAACTGAATAACCTAGGGACAAGGCCGACTATGAAAGCTCTCAGAAATCCTTCAGACTCAAGGACAAGCATTTGTTGCTTTTACTGCCTGCAGCAGTACTATGGTTCAATATATCCTAGCTGATGGAAGACTTTGGGGAGGGGGAGGAATAGTACATGGCAGGTGGAGGCAATGTAGGTCAGACATGGGAACCAGACTGGTTCTATTAGAGGAATATAGGCACAGTTGGGCCCTCTGGGTATTGTTGACCTCTGAGAGATCTTTTTAGTTTTTCTTATTTATTTCTTTCATCCTATAAATATTTATCAGATTCCTATTATATGTGAGGACCTAGTCTAGCTGCTTAAGATCTATCAGTGAACAAAATAAACCAAATAAATGGGACGCCTGGGTGGTTCAGTCGGTTGGGCATCTGCCTTTGGCTCAGGTCATTATCCCGGGGTCCTGGGATTGAGTCCCCCATAGGGCTCCCTGCTCAGCGGGGAGCCTGCTTCTCCCTCTCCTTCTGCCTGCTGCTCCCCCTGCTTGTGCGCTCGCTCTCTGACAAATAAAATCTTTAAAAAAACAAAACAATATAGACCAAAACAAAGAAACAGAAAAAAACCCAACCTCCTGGATCTTGTCTTTAAACAGAAGGATATAGAAATAAGCATAATGAATAATTATGTATTATTATGAGACCGATAAATGAGGTGATAAAAATAGAGCATAGTAAGGGGGATTAGGAGTGTGGAGGAGGGATAGGTGAGAAAGGTGGGAGGGCTGTAGCTTTAAATAAGATGGTCCGGGACGCCTGGGTGGTGCAGTAGGTTAAGCATCCAACTCTTGATGACTCAGGTCTGATCTCAGGGTTGTGAGATCGAGCCCCATGTTGGGTCCAGGGCTAAGCTTGGAGCCTGCTTAGGATTCTCTCTCCCCCCGCCCTCCCCCAGTATGTCTGTCTGTCACTCTTTGTCAAATAAATAAATCTTTAAAAAAAATAAGAGTAAGCATATTCAAGAAGTGTGATGGTGGTGTGTTACTGGTTGTTAGGCCCTTCGCTGAGGTGGTTGAATGCTGTTCTGCCTAGCAGAGAGAAAGGCAGTTTCTGCAGTTGTTCCAGAGTCCAGCTGACATAGAGGGGGAAACAGCTACTCCTTATGTTCTTTTCTCCTGGCTGCTCCTCTGGCTGGCATTCCTGGAAGTTAATCATGGTGAAAATTGCAGTCAGTCATGTCTGGAAGACACCAGGGGTAGAACTGGAGACCCTGTAGCCAGTTCCCTGAGGGGTAGGATTTACCCTTCTGCTGACTGGGTCTTGGATGCCTAGAGTAAAGGGTGAGGTAGGCCTCTGAGTTATCTCCTGCCTCAAGGGGAAAAGTCCAATATCATGCATGACCTTTGTGATGAGGCCACAGCAACTTTGGGGTAGCTCTTTAAAAATAAGCTTTCAAGGAGTATGCACTCTGCTCCCAGCTTAAAAATAGAATTTTCAGGTTTGTGGTAAAATATTTTGACTTCCTCTAAACACATAGCTGGCTGTGTTCTGGAAGTCTCAATACCTAATGCATTAGCCTGAGGATGAAGATGTCTCATGATGTCTGGATGCTCTCTTGTTTGACTTGTGTATTATAAATTTTCTTATAATTTCCTTGCTTGCCCTTTCCTAACCCTTCTATTTCTTCATTATTTTTCCTGTTACCTCATTCCTTTTTTGCTTACATGAAGCTGATAGGAAACAGAAATCCCTTAGGCCAGACTGCTGCTTTGGTAATTGGCTGGAAGCCAAAATTCCTACAATATACAAGAAATGGAATGTCTTATTTCTGTCCTTGGGTTCTATAGAATGCAGCTTGTGGACATCAAGCTCTTAGCTGGTTATACTGTATGCTATTCGAGGTAGCTGAGGTGTGTGGTACCTGAACACTATTTTTAGTTATTTATACATCAACTTGTGCAGTCGCAGTGCATAAGGAGACCTATTTGCCATTCCATAAAAATGTGCTCTTTTTGATATATAATTTTATAATAAAGGTTCTTAGGGGCACCTGGCTGGCTCAGTCCGTGGAGCATGGGACTCTTGATCTCAGGTGGTGGGTTCAAGCCCCACCTTGGGTATGGAGATTGCTTAAGAACAGAATCTTAAAAAAAAAAAAGTCTTCAATTCTAGAATAAAGGTTCTTAATGAACTCAGGTCCATGCTAAGAAAAATTTGTTTTATTTGGGCAGATGATTGTAATGTTAGGTGGGCTTCTAAGTAGATTTCACATGGCTTTTCTCTGAATTTGCTGTATATCAGACTTGAAGTCATAGGTTCTCACTACATGTGCTTAACTGGTACAATGATACATTACTGATACTGTGAACTTTTTATTTTTTTAAGATTTTATTTATTTTAACAGAGAGAGAGGGGGAACACAAGCAGGGGGAGTGGGAGAGGGAGAAGCAGGCTTCCCGTGGAGCAGGGAGCCCGATGTGGGGCTCGAACCTAGAACTCTGGGATCATGACCTGAGCTGAAGGCAGACGCTTAATGACTGAGCCACCCAGGCGCCTTGATATTGTGGACTTTTAAGGCCAGAAGCTGTTAATTCAAGTGTATGTTGTTGTTTTACTTTAGTGGTTTGAAAGGATCTCCGTTTAATTGACCAGGGTGTATTGCTTTATTAGTAAAAATGCCTTGACATAGTTTGCTAGTGAAAACTGTTTTTTCAGTAGTAATGTTTCTGTGGTTTGTATTAGTTGGCCCTTCCAGTCCTAGCAGAGCTAGAAGGCTTGGCAGTGTGGATTTCAGATGAGTTCCATAACACTATCTGACAGAGAGGAGTGCAGGGCAGTGTTTGGCAATATTCTTTCTCTTGAGCCTTTATATAAGAAAGAAATTCAGTTTTAACAAGGTCACATTGGGGTAGGTGACATAACGGTGAAGTGACATTTTCTTCCAGCAACAGATATATAATATGTTTTACCTGAATATGTGATCTGAAGCATTAGATTTATTTAAAAGTGTTACTGACATAAATATGATTAATGCCATTTCTGTCCTTATGTAATTTTTTTTCCTTCTCCTTTCTTGGTAGGCAAAATAATGATATAATAACTTAATTCACATCTCAGGTACTTGATGGAAGGAGACTAATCGTTGAAATGTGGTGCTGGTAGACTATGCACTTGATAGGAATGATAGAGACAGCAAGGTATTACATTTTTATAAGGATTGAGATCCTTGCTTAAATAAAAATGTCACATTCTTAATCAAAATAATATGACTGAGTTGAAACTGTTAAAGGAGATTAAAGAAGCTGCAAAATTAGGCCAGATAATAATAATAGGCAGTTTGTTTATACATGGATTGGCTAAATACTTCATTGGGAACAAATGTGAAGATATGGTTTTGAGTAAAACAAACTGCTTCTTCAGTTGGCAGTTTTAGAACCTACAAAGCAAAGAAAGAAACTGCATTTTACTTTTGATAAAGGTTTCATAAGTCAGCACTATTTAATAGTAATCATATCTTGGCTCTTTTCCTCCCAGCCAACTGGGAAGCCTCAAGAATTACTGTACTAGCCATGGTGTACCAAGCACCACTTCTGTGGTGGGCTCTGTGCATGCATCTTACTGGGCCAGTAAATTAAATCATCTAATTCTCAACCAGACAAAAAATATTAATCATATATTGACTAAGCTCAGCATTCTTCAGGGAGAGGAAGAATAAAATCTGTCACATGGGGATTCAGTTTTAAGAAATGGAACTATGATCAAGTATGTACATTAGGAAAAGTAGAAAGAAAGATTTTGGAAAGCAAATAACCCACTGCAAGTTTAAAGGCTTAAAAATCATTGTATTAGAAATCCATGGTTAAAAGAAAGCTAGGGATCAAAAGGACTATACAAAACAGATGGTTATTTGGCATAGTCTTAGAGGCTGTGGAGAGAAGAAAGCTATCTTTAAAAAACAGGCATTTTCATTCAAGGCCAAAGAAGCCCACAAAGTGATGATGGGTGAGTGCCACCAAAAATTAGGTGAAAGGAAAAAACGATGAAATTCAGTAAGCCTCTTTGCACAGCTGATGGTAAGAGTTTCCTGTTTGTTTTTATTTTTTTAAAGATTTTATTTATTTATTTATTGGGCAGAGAGAGACAGCGAGAGAGGGAACACAAGCAGGGGGAGCGGGAGAGGGAGAAGCAGGCTTCCCGCGGAGCAGGGAGCCCAATGTGGGGCTCAATCCCAGGACCCTGGGATCATGACCTGAGCTGAAGGCAGATGCTTAACGACTGAGCCACCCAGGTGCCCCTGTTTTTATTTTTTTAAGGGGACATGTTAAAAATGGAAAGGCAGCTAGAAAATTGTTAAGACTACTTGATCCATTCAGGAATGAAAATAGAGAATTTCCACTTCTGTTTTTCCCCTCCTCCTAAGCAGATTAAAGTTTCTAGGTCAAATGATGATAGATTCTTAACCCTTTTTTTTTTTTTTCTGATTAGAACATGAATTAATTTTTTTCAAAACACAAAAAGTACAGAAAAATCTAAAGAAGTCCCAGGAATTATCCCAGAAATGTTAACATTTATTTAGTATTTCCAACACATTTTTTTCCCAGCTGCCTAGGTTTTTCTTGATCACATCAATAAACTTGATTAGATCAAGTACATCTACCTAAGATTTTAGAAGGAATTCAAGGATAAACTATGAATCTCTTAGTGAAAGTCTGTTACTTCAAGTTGTAAGTGGCATGGTCACTACACTAAGGGACTGGTGTAGATTTCAGATGTGATTCTGTCCATAAGAAGGGTCTGGAGATGGAGATTCTAAAAACTATATTGAAAAATTGATAAGATACAAATTAAAGATTGAGTTGACTTGGTACTGTTCATGTCACTTACTGGAGTTAAGGGGATAGGTTAGTTTACATAACATCACATATGACAAATCATTAATAGTTGTGTGTGGACAGAGTTGTTACCAGTGGACATTGTTTAATTTGAAAAAACTTGTAAAAGTCAGGCCAAGGCTATTTAAAAACTTTACTCATGGAATGGGAGAAAATGTTTTGTTGTGCATTAGCAAACTGACTTTCTGACAGTAAGCATTTCTTAGGTCTGTAGTTCCTTCTCTGCAGTTCTAAAACTCAAAAACTGAAAACTGAGCTTTTGTAAGGTAGACACAAACCTGACTTCAACTATTAAGAGGCTATTCACAGTCTTTTTTATTGTTCTATTTCAAGTAAATATTCATCTTGCTTAGGAATATCAATGAGTTTAATGTTAGGGGGCTGCCCCAGTTTCTACTGAGAGTATTACACTGTATATAGTATATTAATTATCTCACCTTTTTACAGGTGAAGCAACTGTGGCTCATATAAGTGCAGTGACTTGCCTGAAATTGTTACGCATCTAAGAGAGAGTAAAGAGTAGGATTGAGCTTTTCTGCCTCTTTTGTTTTGTTTTGGCTTTTTTTGCATTGTACTGTGCTGGTTCCTTGTAACATTACCTTCAGGAACCATCCTGGTAAGTTCTTCTAGGTAGAAGAGCTTAAGCAATGACACCCATCTTATTTGACCTTTTAATAAATGTTTTACATAAGTGACATATTCAGATTTTCCCATGACATTAAGCTCTTTCAGGTAGTTAAGTTTCTGAGTTGTTTAGATTATAAACTTCAGGAATCTCTTGGCTGTTGGGGGTCAGGGGAGATGAAAAATAGATGAGCTTCAATGTGGACAAGTGTAACATTTAAAAAAAAGAGGTAGAAGGTCCAAACCACTTTCTTAGCATGAGTAACTTCTCTTTTTTTTTTTTTTTTTTAAAGATTTTATTTATTTATTTGACAGAGACAGAGATAGTGAGAGCAGGAACACAAGCAGCGGGAGTGGGAAAGGGAGAGCAGGCTTCCTGCCGAGGAGGGAGCCCGATGTGGGACTCGATCCCAGGACCCTGGGATCATGACTTGAGCCGAAGGCAGACGCTTAACAACTGAGCCACCCAGGCGCCCAGCATGAGTAACTTCTAGCTAACCCTTGTAAGCCCCCAAAGACTAGGAATCTTGGTAAGCCTATTCCTAGAAAAATTAGCTCAGTATGCTGCCAGGAAAATGGTGAGCATCATTAGGAAGAGAATCAGAACTAAATAAAGATAAACATCCCTCCGCAAAACCAAGGTTTGTTTATATTTGTGATAACTGTGTGTTCTTTTGATCCCCAAGAAATACATACCAGAGCTGTTGACCAAAGGAGGTAAAGGCTTTAATGAAGGCCTGTCAAAAAAATTCATCTTTTAAAGACAGAGAATATTATTGGGGCACCTGGAGTGACTCAGTTGGTTAAACGTCTGACTCTTTTTTTTTTTTTAAGATTTTATTTATTTATTTGACAGAGAGAGACACAGTGAGAGAGGGAACACAAGCAGGGGGAGTGGGAGAGGGAGAAGCAGGCTTCCCGCGGAGCAGGGAGCCCGATGCAGGGCTCGATCCCAGGACCCCGGGACCATGACCTGAGCTGAAGGCAGACACTTAACAACTGAGCCACCCAGGTGCCCTCTTTTTTTTTTTTAAGATTTTGTTTTTATTTATTTCACAGACAGCGAGAGAGGGAACACAAGCAGGGGGAGCGGGAGAGGGAGAAGCAGGCTTCCCGCAGAGCAGGGAGCCTGAATGAGGGGCTCAATCCCAGCACCCTGGGATCATGACCTGAGCCAAAGGCAGATGCCTAACAACTGAGCCACCCAGGTGCCCCAAGCATCTGACTCTTGATCTCAGCTCAGGTCTTAATCTCCGGGTTGTGAGTTCAGCCCTACTTTGGGCTCCACTCTGGGAGGGGCAGAGGAAGAGGGAAAAAAGAGAATCTCAAGCCAACTCCCCACTGAGCACGGAACCCAGTGTGGGGCTCCATGCCACCACCGTGAGATCATGACCTGAGCTAAAATCAAGTCAGACACTTAACTGACTGAGCTACCCAGGTGCCCTTGTTTCAATGATTTTTAAAACTTTTAAATTTGAGATGATTGTAGATTCTCATGCAGTTGTAAGAATAATACAGAGGGATCCCTTGTACCCTTTACCCAGGTTCCCCCAATAGTCATATCGTGCAAAACTACAGTACAATATCACGACCAGATACTGACATTGATACAATCTACCCATCTTGTTCAAATTTCTTCAGTTTTACTTGTACCCATTCATGAGTGTATATATTTAGTTCTCTGCTGTTTTATTACCACCATAGTCAAGATACAAAGCAGTTTTATCACCACAAAGGTCCCTCACATTGCCCTTGTATAGCCACATCTACCTCATTTCTGCTGTCCTTCCACCCATCTCCCATAAGATTTTCTTTTTAGATTTTTTAAAAAAGATTTTGTTTATTTGAGAGAGAGAGTGAGCAAAGAGAGAGAGCACGAGAAGGGGTAAGGGGCAGAGAGAAGGGGAGAAGCAGACTCTCCCGCTGAGCAAGAATGGCAGAGGCAGAGGGAGAAGCAGGTTCTCCACTGAGCAGGGAGCCCGACGCAGGGCTCAATCCCAGGACCTTGGGATCATGACCTGAGCCAAAGGCAGATGCTTAACCAACTGAGCCACCCAGGTGCCCCTCCCATAAAATTTTTAATAAATTACTGGATTGATACATTTTATGATAACATATATTTTTTAAAGATTTTATTTACTTACTTGAGAGAGAATGAGTGAAAGAGAGAGCGCACAAGCAAGGGTAGGGGCAGAGGGAGAGGGAGAAGCAGGCTCCCCCCTGAGGAGGGAGCCCAATGCAGGGCTTGATCCCAGGACCCTGGGATCATGACCTGAGCCAAAGGCAGATACTTAACCAGATGAGCCACCCAGGCACCCCTTATGATAACCTATTAAGGGAATCCAGGGATGTTTGGGGGAGTATATCCTTTTTATATAATTATTTCAAAATGTGTTTTATTTATCAAATTAATACATAGACTTTTTTGTTTTTGTCTTTCCATGAACTTTATATTGAAAATCAAGTAGTACTGTGGCTTTTAATGAAAATCAGTAATCCACTTTTTATACCTTCCCACCACCAAGTCTTAATCCCTATAGGCAACATCTTTACACCACTTATTAGTCTTTTTCTTAGATTTACTCCTGTATCAAAATAACGATATGCTTTCCACTGTCCTCTCCTTACCAAATACTCTTAGTATAGTTGTGTCACATTTTTCGTTAAATAAGTACTCATTATTGTGTTAAGGACATATTTTACTGTTGGGCCATTTTGTATACTGCTATTATGTTTTCTTGTACAATTTTTGTTTTTTCCATGATTTAATATCATTAATTACTTTGTTTATTTTAGCTTGTTGTTACATCCCTATCACTAATCTTTTCAGATTCTTCAACAGATTTGTAAATCTCACAATATAGTCAAACATAGGGTAATGCTTAATTAGTTAGCTTCTTCCTTTCCTTTTTCTTTCTTTTCCTTCTTTTTTTTTTTTTTTTTTTAAAGATTTTTTATTTATTTATTTGAGAGAGAGAGAATGAGAGAGAGCAAGCACATGAGAGGGGGGAGGGTCAGAGGGAGAAGCAGACTCCCTGCTGAGCAGGGAGCCCGATGCGGGACTCAATCCAGGGACTCCAGGATCATGACCTGAGCCGAAGGCAGTCGCTTAACCAACTGAGCCACCCAGGCGCCCTCTTTCTTTTCCTTCTTACCATTCTCCCTAAATGTCCTAACTTGTGAAGATTGATGCCATGGTTCCCTATTATCATGATTGCATAAAATGCTGCTTTAGGACCAGGAACATGATCCAGTAATGCAGCTCTCTTGTTCATAGGTATTTACTATTTTACTTTTTTTTTTTAAGTATAATGTGCATGTAATAAAGTACATTAAGTTCAATAATCTTAAGTGTACAGCTCAATTTTTACATATTTGTACAGCCATATAACCACCATCCAGTTCAAGATATAGAACATTTCCAGCCCCACAGGATCCCCTCATGTTTCTTCCCAGTCATTAACTACCACCCCCACAGACATGACCACTTTTCTGACTTCTGTCATCTTTGATTTATAGATGTTTAAAATGTGAAAACTGAGTGGTTTAAGTCTGATAGAATTTATCATACATTTAAGTATATACATGAGGGTTCTCAGGAGTCAGTTATGTCCAGAACACCTGATTTGTGTACTAGCCCTATTTTGGGAAGCATCTGCATTGTGTATGGATGGAACTATTTGAAGGTTAAGAGAATACTCAGGAACACATAAGTATTTTAAGAAATGTGGAGACTGTTTTGTTTCGTAGCCTTTCCCCTAGATTCCTCCTAGAGAGAGGAATCCATATTCTGTTCTAGTAAGTTTGAAGACTGTCAGGTAATTGAGACAGTTTGTAACTAGACACAAATGAAATTGAAGTAAGAATGGAGAGGAGAAATGGCAGCCTGGGCACCATTATGATTCTGCCTATTGAGGAGAAAGCAGTGTTCACTCCCTCATTCATTCATTCATTCATTCACCCATTCATCCATCCACCCATCCATTTATTCACTTATTTTTAAAAGATTTATTTATTTACTTTAAGGAGCATGAGCGGGAGGGGCAGAAGGAGAGGGAGAGAGAATCTCAAGCAGACTCTGAGCTAAGTGCAGAGCCCAACGTGGGTCTCTGTCCCATGACCCTGAGATCATGACCCAAGCTGAACTCAAGAATTGGATGCCCAACCAACTGTGCCACCCAGGCATCCATCCCTCTCTCATTTATTGACCAAAATATTTATTGAGGGCTGACTATAAACCAAACACTGTTATTAGGATACAATGGTGAGCAAAAGAGACAGCCCTGTCCTCAGGATGCTTGCAGTTGAATGGATGAAACAAATATTAAACAAGTCATCACACATATTGGGAGGTAGGGTGTGCACAGGGAATGCCTTTCAGGTAAAAGCCGTGAGGCATTAAGGTGAGAGAGTGGTGCAGAGGACAGAGTGTGGCCATGAGATAGGACTGGAGAAGGAGGGTAGACATGGCTTAGATAGCCTTACAGGTGTACATGTGGATTCCACCATTTTTTAATGGCTAACAGTGTAGATAGTACCTTTTGATAGAAAGTTTTTCTTTGCTCTTTATAGTTAGTATAGCATAGTAGCTCTTGTGTATAATTTAGGAAGGGAGGTGAGGTCTATAAAAAGTGAAGGTAATTCCTTGTATTTCCTGAGAAATGCTTGGGTTATTTCTTTTCCCTCATGCCCATGAATTTCTTCCACATTATCACCTGTTTTAGAGATGAGATAATTGACATAGAGAAAAGCTTTCACACAACAGTTCTGTGTGGAGGACTGATTTCTTAGATCTGATTCCTAGCCATCTCCACTATTCACTTTTTTCCTGAGAATCTGACCACCTCTTTCTCTTTAGCATAGAAAGTTTACTTCTGGGGATTAGAACTAAATTATAAAGGCTATATAGTCCTCCAATTATTAGGGGAAAGGGGGATGGTGGAGCTTTATTATTTAGATGGTCTCTGCCTTCTGCTTCTTGGCCTACTTACACATAGGTCTTGGTAGGGGTTTTCTCTGTGGACTGCTTCCACCAAATGAATGCCTGTACAGCTGGGACTGAATTATTTACATATTCAGTGTACTGTTTAGCCTGTTGTGAGATGTATGCTGGCACAGAGCAGTATCAGCAAACACCAAAGCTCTAAGCCTGAGCCCTGTTGAACAGCTATGTCCTGGTGGAAGTGTCAGTTGCTTTTGTGAAAAGAAACAGGTCAAGCCTCATAATCTTTGTCTGAGAATAGCAGTCTGTGAGGACCATAAAACTATTCATGAGATGCAGCATAAAAACACTCAGGGACTGAGAGATGCCATACTTTTTACTCTTCTGTCCTTAGGTGATACATGGTCAGATGAGCCCTGTTGAATTGGATCCGTCTTCTCAAATTGGCACTGTTAGTCTGTTCTTTATCTGATCCCCCATTGGAGATATAAGCTGAGAGCTATGGTACTTGAGGAGATGACACAGTTCCTTTGTTACAGTAATTAATGTAATAAATTAAGGGAGAGACCCAAAGGAAAGTTGATTGTTTCTCGTTAGAGCCCTAGGTGGAAATTCAGTTGATTAGTGAGCTCCTATGAAGTGTGGCAGGTGGAGAGGGAGATGCCTGTTCTTCCAGCTGGGTAAGCTTAGAGTCACTGAGGGTGGTTTACATGTTGTACTAGCCTCACCAGAGGCTGGCTAAGCACAAACTGATTTCAGAGTAGCCTCTGGAATTTAGGGAAGATGGTATAATACGGTTTTCTTATAGCAGCTTTGTTGTATCCCATTGGTTTGTTGACCTTTCCCTGGAGCATCAAACCCACGAATCTCACATAATTTAGATTTGAAGTCCTGTCCTATCAGTGGGGTCAACAACCTAGTGGATTAGAACAGGTGATAAAAGAAAAGAGAGTCCAGATGTTAAAACCGTGAGCTTTGAGATGGGTACCTTGGCCCTAAGGGATTTTTGAAGGAAGATGGAGTCTGTCTGTCACTGTGGTGTAGGGTTTTGAGCCGCCTCTGAAGTTAAGGAGTATCCTAAAGAGAAAATTCAGACTGCTGAGTTCATGGAAGAAAAATGGATTGCCGGGGCACCTGGGTGGCTCAGTCGGTTAAGCGTCTGCCTTCAGCTCAGGTCATGGTCCCAATGTCCTGGGATCGAGTCCCACATCGGGCTCTCTGCTCAGTGGGGAGCCTGCTTCTCCCTCTCCCTCTGCCATTCTGTGCTCTCTGTCTGTATCTCTCTGTCAAATAAATAAAATCTTTAAAGAAAGAAAGAAAAAGAGAAAGAAAAACGGATTGTCATTTTTCTTTCATAGAACTTAGGTTGATATCAGTACTATCTGTAATTTAATTTGTAAAAAAATTTTAAACATTTTTCCTTTATTTTTTTAAATACCTTGATACTCTGTATAAGGTCTAATTGTGAATTAGTACTCTTTAAGTTCAGACACTAGAACAGTATAAGAATATTTGGGTCATTTTATATATTTTTATTTATTTTTTTATTTTTTAAGATTTTATTTACTTATTTGACACAGAGAGAGAGAGAGCACAAGAAGGCAGAGTGGCAGGCAGAGGGAGAGGGAGAAGCATGTTCCCCGCTAAGCAGGGAGCCTGATGTGGGGCTTGATCCCAGAACGCTGGGATCATGACCTGAGCTGAAGGCAGTCGCTTAACCAACTGAGCCACCCAGGCGCCCCTCATTTTATATTTTTGAGTTGTCTTATACTTCTCAAATTTGTATGCTCATAATATGCTTAGAACCATGATGGATGCTTCCTCCATTTTATAAATGAGAATATTTAATGAAGCAACTTGGCTAGGGTCAGTGGAAATTTGAGTCCAGAAATCACATCTCTCTCTCTCTCTCTTTTTTTTTTAAGTAAATTCTACACTCAACATGGGGCCCGAACTCATGACCCTGAGATCAAAAGTAGCATGCTCTAGGGGGCCCCTGGGTGGCTCAGTCAGTTAAGCTTCTGACTTGATTTTGGCTGAGGTCATGATCTCAGGGTCTTGAGGTCAGGCCCCACCTCTGGCTCTGTGCTTAGCGGGGAGTCTGCTTGAGATTCTTGCTTTCCCTCTCCTTCTGTCCCTCCCCCACCATGTGCTTGCACTCTCTCTCTCTCTCTCTCTCTCAAAAGATTGATTTATTTTAGAGTGAGAGCACGTATGCGGCAGGGGGGAGGGGCAGAGGGAGAGAGAATCTCAAGCCAGCTCCCCGCCTAGCATGGAGCCGACTGGGGGCTCGATCTCACGACCCATGAGATCACATGACCTGAGCCAAAATCAAGAGTCCCATGTTCAACCAGCTGAGCCACCCAGGTGCTCCAGTAAATCTTAAAAAAAAATGGGGTGCTTGGTGGCATAGTTAGTTAAGCATCTAACTCTTGGATTCAGCTCAGGTCCTGATCTCAGGATTGCGAGATTGAGCCCGAAGTCAGGCTCCAAGCTCAATGTGCAATCTGCTTAAAATCCGCCTCCTCCCCACTCCCACACACTCTCTCAAATAAATAAATAAATCTTTTTTTTTTTTTAAGATTTTATTTATTTATTTGATAGAGAGAGACACAGTGAGAGAGGGAACACAAGCAGGGGGAGTAGGAGAGGGAGAAGCAGGCTTCCCTGCGGAGCAGGGAGCCCAATGCGGGGCTCGATCCCAGGACTCTGGGATCATGACCTAAGCTGAAGGCAGACGCCCAACGACTGAGCCGCCCAGGCGTCCCAATAAATAAATCTTTTAAAAAAGAAAAAAAGTAGAGTTGCGTGCTCTACTGACTGAGTCAACCAGGTGCTCCCAGAAATCACTTTTTTTTTTTAAAGATTTTATTTATTTATTTGAGAGAGAGAATGAGAGAGAGCACATGAGGGGGGAGGGTCAGAGGGAGAAGCAGACTCCCTGCTAAGCAGGGAGCCTGATGGAGGACTCTATCCCGGGCCTCCAGGATCATGACCTGAGCTGAAGGCAGTCTCTTAACCAACTGAGCCACCCAGGCGCCCCAGAAATCACTCTTTTTTTAAGTTTATTTTTTTAAAAGTAATCTCAAAACCCAACGTGGGGCTCAAACTCACAACCCCAAGATCAAGAGTTGCATGTTCTTCTGATTGAGCCAGCCAGGTGCCCCAGAAATCGTATCTTGATTCTAAGTTCAGTGTTCTTTTTTCTACACCATACTATCTTCTTAAAATTGGGTATAGCATTTTTTTTTTCTTTTTTTTTTTTTTGACCATACAGCCTTTGGAGGGAACTGCCTAGCCAGACAGATCACCTTCACATTTAAATGTGTATGACTTGGGGCGCCTGGGTGGCTCAGTCAGTTAAGTGTCTGCCTTCAGCTCAGGTCATGATCTCAGGGTCCTGGGATCGAGCCCCGCATCGGGCTCCCTGCTCGGTGGGAAGCCTGCTTCTCCCTCTCCCTCTTCCTCTGCCTACCTGTCTGCCTACTTGTGATCTCTCTCTCTCTGACAAATAAATAGATAAAAAATCTTTAAAAAAAAAATAAATGTGTATGACTTGTATGGTCCCAAGCAGATTATACACACTCACATACAGCTGTCACTCAGGCCAAAGCCTATAAGAAGATTGATCCAAAACCCGTAAGAAGAGGGGTGGACAGATAAATTTACAGGAGAACATTGGACTATTTGCTACTTAGACCAGATTATCTGTGGGTAGTTGGCAGTTAAAGAGATACTCTCTCATTATAGTCCTCTAGGGAGAAGTACTGTCCTTATTATGTTTGAACATCAGTAGGCTCAGTTGCTGTATGTGCTCTGGGGAGTGGGGGGAACCTCACATGAAGACTCTTTCTCATTCTTAGCCATCTTGAAGTCCTTGTTCATTCCTGAGGTAGGAAAGTAGTGGGATCTATGGCATGTGCCTTAAAAAAGTAAATAATGACCCAAAATATGTGATTACAAACCAGTCTGTGGGCTGGGAGTCTGAGAGATGGAATTGGGTTCCAGGGAGGAAACTGGGATTTGAACTTTTGTTGTTACAGGTACAGGATATGGGGAGTGATTATCATGACCTATCTTGGTCCCTTAGCTATATTTGCACAGAGAGGAGTTGTTGGTGATCAGGTGCAGGAACAAATAATAAATGGTACTGACAAGTAATTCCAGAGTCTGGTGAATTGTGGTCCTAAATAAGGAAGTGCAGTACAATTAGGCAGAAGGAGAGAAGAGAGAGGAAAATATTTACAGAAGCTCTTGCAAGTTGAAAGTGCCTTGTGGTCTCTGTAAGGTATTGGTTCTCCTGATTCTGCACTTTGTCTGCCATGGAAGCGAGAGGTCAGTGCTTTTCATTTCCAGCAAGCATGTTAGTTGCCCTACCTCCTGTGGTTAAACATCTCTGCAATGACCTGTCAGAGAATTGATTATTAGCAGTCTAAAGCCAGGGATGCTGTAGGGAGCAGATGGGAAATGGTTTGGCTGCTGCAGTCAGGCTGATTAAAGAATCCTTGGCAATTTTAGTTTATCTTTGGAAATGTACCACCAAAGTTACTGTGAAGCCTGCGGGGTTTGGAAAACTGGATTTCTGAAAAGTCACCTGGTTAAAAGTAGTATTTATGAAAACTCTTAATACCCTCAAAAATAGGACAGTGACTCTCAAAAGAACATTGTGACTACTAAAGATCAGTCCTCAGGATATGTTTTCTTTGTTTGCATCCTGGTGCAGAACTTCTGGGTGGTTTTCTAGGAAGGAAAGCACTTTTTGATAGATACATTAATAGAATTATAGATCTGAAAAAGGCCCTAGACATGTCCAGACTACCCCCCCTACCACACTTAGAGGAATTCTTTATGTAATTTGCTTAATAGATGATTATGCTTTTTCTGCTCAGCACTTTTTTTTTTTAAGATTTTATTTATTTATTTGATAGAGCGCGAGAGAGAACACAAGCAGGGGGAGAGGGAGAGGGAGAAGCAGGCTTCCCGCTGAGCAGGGAGCCCATTGAGGGGCTCGATCCCAGGACCCTAGGATCATGATCTGAGCCAAAGGCAGACACTTAACGACTGAGCCACCCAGGTGCCCCATCTGCTCAGTACTTTCAGTGATAAAGATATGGCTTCATTAAGTATGGTGGGCTATTGTTGGAAATCTCAGGTTATTGAATTTCTTCCTGAGTTAAAACATCTGTCATTCTTTTTTTTTTTTTAATTTTATTTATTTGTCAGAGCGCGCGCAAGCAGGGGGAGAGACAGGCAGAGGGAGAAGCACGCTCCCGCTGAGCAAGGAGCCTGATACGGGACTTGATCCCAGCACCCTGGGATCATGACCTGAGCTGAAGGCAGACTGAGCCACCCAGGCGTCCCAAAACATCTGTCATTCTGTAACTTCTATTCATTGGTCCTGTTTCTACCCTCAGCATCACAGGATAAGTTTCTCTCTTCTACATTTCAACCATCAGATATTTGAAGCTCAGCAACCTGTCTCCCTTCAGTAGTCTCCTTTCCAGACTAAGGAATACCAATTTGTAAGACCTTTGCTCTTATGAAAAATGGCTTTTTGATCTTTCAGTATACTCTTCTGGACATCCTTCTATTTAATGAATATCACTTCAAATGTAGAACCTGGAAATGAGCACAGACCACCAGATGTTCAGTTTTCTTCTCCAGCTTCCCTTTGAGAAGAATCACATTTAAAAAGAAAAGTAATGGCAATATATTTTGTTGACTAGAGAAAAACAAAACAATTTGCCAGGACATACAGAATTGGGGCAAGAGGAATTTGAGGAAGTGTCTTTCCTTACTAGTGTTAAGGCTGAATTTTGGGTTCTACATTATTATAGGCATTGATTTTACCTCAGATCTTTTCAGGAATAATTTTTAATATCTGCATCCAGTTTACTCTTCAGATTATGAAATTCAGTTGGTATTTGTGTTTACAAGAATTGTTCACATTTATGCTACTGAACTGATTTTAGGGCTTCAGATAGTTTTTTAACAAGATGGATATGTACATGTTTTTACATAACTGAAAATCTATTATCTTTTTTAAAAAGTATTTGAGAGCGAGAGAAAGTGTACGCGAGAGCTGGGTAGGGGGAGGGGACTGGGGGAGGAACAAAGGGAGAGGGACAAACAGACTCTGTACTGAGCGCCTGACACAGGCTCCATTCCACAACTCTGAGGTCATGACCTAAGCCAAAACCTAGAGTTGGATGCCCAACTGACTGAGCTACCCAGGTGCCCCTATTACTTTTATACATGACAACAACTTGACTGTAAAACTTGAGTAACAACCTTTTTTCTTCAAAATTCTGTAGATTTTTCATTCTTTTTTAACATTTAATATTGCAGAGCAGTCTGAGGTTGGTCCAAATTTTGTCCTTATAATTGGAGAATTTTGCCAGAATGTGTGCAAGTTTGGCTTTTTAAATTGATTTTGCTAAAGAGTAGTAAACCTTTTTAATCTGCATGCAGGATCTTTTTTAGCTCAAGATATTATTCATTTATTATGTCTTAATGGGTTGCTTTCCTCCCGTTTGTTCTAGTTTCCTCAGTTTTCTTTTCAGTGCTATTAAATGGTATATCTCTCTCAACTTCTCTAATTTTCTTTTTGCTGTCCTTTTTATTCATGTTCTAGGAAAATATCTCAAGTTTTCTTGTAGTTTACTGAATCATTTCCCACAGTTTCAGTTCTGTGCTTTTTTGATTTCTGTGTGAATTTTAATAGGTAGTGCATTTTTTGTTTCCTTCTTCCTTTTTAAAAAATGTCATATCCTCATATCCTTTTGTCTAAGTTCATATCCTTTCATTTCTGCCTGTTTTCTTCTTAATGCTGTCTCTTCCTTACTGGCACACGTCATTTATCCTGCTCCCTATGACAGGTCAACGAGTATAGTAAAGTGAGAACTGTCATAAGCTCTCTGAGCACTATCATTTTTATGTACTTTATATTCTTTCCCCCAGAGTCTCTCTTCCATCATAGTCCTGTTTTCTAGAGGAAGGTTGTATTTGTTTGTTTTGTTTTGTAGAGGAAAGTCTTTTGAAAGTTTTGTTTTTCCAAGGTTAAACAAACATAGGGTTGTTTTAATGGTTAAATTACATACTGATAGTGCAGCTTGGGAGGAAAGTGGGTGAGTCTTAAGTGAATGTGAACGTGTTATGTTCTAAGCCTTGCCACACAGTTGTAAAGATTGCAGAGGTAATAAATTATGATGTTGGAAAGAACTATGCTTTAATGATGCACTATAGTGCAGATTCAGTTGGCATTCCCTTTTCTAGAAATGCTCACTGTCCCTCATAATAGAATTATTTCCAGTACCATTTTCCACTGCCTTATTCACTTATTCACTGCTATATTCCCATCACCTAGCACATAGTAGGTAATAAATACAATTTTTTTTGAATGAATGAACAAAGATAATATTTACTGGAGGCCAAATCTTCTTCGGTGGTATTGAGAATTCCAAACATTTCAACAAAAATTTCTTTAAAATTCTAGATATTTAGGGCACCTGGGTAGCTCAGTCGGTTAAACGTCTGCCTTCAGCTCAGATCATGATCCCAGGATCCTGGGATCAAGCCCTGTGTCAGGTTTCCTGCTTAGCAGGGAGTCTGCTTCTCCCTCCCGGCCCCCCACTCATGCTGTCTCTCTCTGTCTCTGTCGAATAAATAAAATAAATATTTAAAATAAATAAAATTCTAGATATTTTCAGAGGTATCATTTCTCTGACTTCAGGGATAATGTTTCCTTTACCTTGTGGGTGGCATTTTTTCATAGTTCCTACATCAACTCCCCCCCTCATTTGCTCTTCCTTTTATGAAGTAAGGTCTCTGTAGACTCGATGCCAGCAATAGTTGTTCCTAATGGTACTAAGCTCTCTACTTGTGTAAAGGATATATTTTCTTCTCATATCTACAGCTAAATGACAAATCAGTGTGCACAGCTTTCTCTCTTAAATCCCAGTTCCTAGCAAGCATTTCCTTGGGACAGCTCTGCTATCTTGGGATGATGTCTTCTCTTGTAACTGCACCCTGGTTCTTTGATACTGTCTTGAGAGAGTAGGTGAAAAAGTACAATTGGTCTTGTCTCTGTTTGCCTTTTGCTCTGTTATGAGCGTTCTTTTCTAAATGGATATAGAAAGATGGTAGACAGGGGAGTGAGCAAGAACAGAACTCTTTCGCTTTGTCATAAAGTAATAACATGGATGGTATTTGTTGGCTGCCAGGTTTTCTAGATGGTACACTCCCGAAGTCTAGAGGCAGGAGACTGGCGTGTTATAAATTGTCTCCCTCCCCCAACCCCCCTTTTTTAGCTAATCTCTGTTTCATGTGGTGAGGCCTTGGTATTTATCAATACTATGCCACCAATCTTATGTAAAAATGTGAAGAATTATTTCACACTCTGCTTTTAGGGGTTTTAGTAGTGTTCAGTCAGGGTAAAATTTTTTCGTGTGTGTTTATGTGTGTGTGTCTTCATAGATATTTTAGTGGGACGTGGGAAAGGCTACACTGCATTACCCTCTTCGGACATAATTTGAAACCTTGAGTTGAATAAGGCTTACTTAACTGAAATTAAGCTGATTAATTGAGTCCTCTCTGAGGATTGTCTTCTTTAGCTACAGTATTTGTTCTCTATCCTAATGTTATATTTTTCCTAGTTCTGCTTGCTTTTTCTCTTTCACTCTTATCCATAATAAGATTCCCCCCCCCCCCGCCAACAGTAGAATGACAAGGCATCCTTATTGTTGGTAGGGATAGGCCCTGTTAATAGAGGGCTTTTACAGCCTTTGCAAGTCCATGTTCTGATTCTCTGATAATTCAAGAAGAAGCAAGGAGAAAGGGGGTTTGAGTAAAGTTGTGCTAGAGCTTGAATCTGTTATGTGCCAGGGCCTGTATTGATTGAGGGAGGATTGCCAGCTGGCAGTGATAGTAGAAGTAAGTCTCTGGGGAATGGGAAACTAACTCTAGAGGATTCCTAGTTAAGACTTATACAGAATCTCCGGGCATTTGGAAATACTGTACTCTCCCCTGGGGAGATGGAGCGGGAATTAACTTTTCCCTGGTCCAATGTGACTTGGTTAGAAATACAATTGAACCTGTTTGTCTTGTCCATTGTGATGTGATAGCCCCCTAGGAAGAGTCTGTTTTGTGTGGGAGTTTATTTCAGGCTGTCTCCTTGCCTGTATTGTTTCCTTTAACAGTTCTTTAAATTTTCTTTTTCCAGCAATGATGTTGTCCACTGGGCATGTACTGACCAATGTGGCAGGTCTGAGAACATAGCTGAAGCTGAAAATAGGAAAGCTGGGGGCAAGGAAGAGCCTTGAATCTTGAGGTGGGACGTTGACTCTAAGATGTCCTTGAGCAGTGGAGCCTCCGGAGGGAAAGGAGTGGATGCAAACCCGGTTGAGACATACGACAGTGGGGATGAATGGGACATTGGAGTAGGGAATCTCATCATTGACCTGGACGCCGATCTGGAAAAGGACCAGCAGAAACTGGAAATGTCAGGCTCAAAGGAGGTGGGGATACCGGCTCCCAATGCTGTGGCCACACTACCAGACAACATCAAGTTTGTGACCCCAGTGCCAGGTCCTCAAGGGAAGGAAGGCAAATCAAAATCCAAAAGGAATAAGAGTGGCAAAGACACTAGCAAACCCACTCCAGGGACTTCCCTGTTCACTCCAAGTGAGGGGGCAGCTAGCAAGAAAGAGGTGCAGGGACGCTCAGGAGATGGTGCCAATGCAGGAAGCCTGGTTGCTGCTATTGCTCCCAAGGGCTCAGAGAAGGCGGCTAAGGCATCCCGCAGTGTAGCCGGCTCCAAAAAGGAGAAGGAGAACAGCTCATCTAAGAGCAAGAAGGAGAGAAGCGAAGGAGTGGGGACTTGTTCAGAAAAGGATCCTGGGGTCCTCCAGCCAGTTCCCTTGGGAGGACGGGGTGGTCAGTATGATGGAAGTGCAGGGGTGGATACAGGAGCTGTGGAGCCACTTGGGAGTATAGCTATTGAGCCTGGGGCAGCGCTCAATCCTTTGGGAGCTAAACCGGAGCCAGAGGAAGGGGAGAATGAGTGTCGCCCGCTAAAGAAAGTCAAGTCTGAAAAGGTAAGAGGTGGCCAGATCTGGCTGCCTACTGCCAGTCAGAACTGCCCTGGACTAACCACTAAATGCTTTGTGCACTCTGTGGGAGGCTCATTAGTTTGTGGGTAATGACCAATTACAAGGTCAGAGCAGCTGGTAATGATAATGTGGTTTTGTTCCAAATTAGGGGATTCTCTATAGATTCATTAACAGCAGGCCTGGCCATTTTGGAGAATATCTATTGTTGGGGGCAGCTACTTGGTAGAATGAATTTTCTCTTAAGTCAAGTTGAGAACCTGCTACCTCGTTCTTGTCCCACCCTCAGACACTTGTTGCTGGAGACTGGCATCAACCTTTACGTGGTCCCCAGCTTGCTGGTATTTCATCCTCAGAGTCATTGATAAACTTTATAAGTTGATGATAGGCTTTCGGTTGAGTGTTCTTTTTAATGGAATAAATGGTGCTGCTGGGTTTCTGGAAGAGAAAAGGTTAAATAAGTTTCATGGTATGATATCTACCAAGTGTTCTATTGGTGGCTACCAAGGAGCAAAGGGGCAGGTAAATAAGGGAGCAAGAGGTACTGACTGTACTAAGAGGTACTTAATCATAAGGCCTTACGAGTTAGTGTTGTGGCTATGCATGTTTGGCCTTGAAAGAGATTCTTTGGCCATTAAAGGTATAGTTCTTGGCCACGTATCTACCTCAAATATTGGTAATCACAGTGTCCTGGTGGTTTAATAGCTGCCAAACCGTGTAATGATACCTTACCTTCTGCTTGAGTTGAAAGGACAGGTGCTTGTAGCCACAGGAGGGGCTCTCCTCCTCTGGGAAGATGATCTTAGTTCATGTCTCAGGAAATAGAGCTTGCAGGGCTGGAGCAGAGTAGGTGTGAGTCTAGGGTCAGCTCAGGCTGCCTTAAACTTCAGCAGCTTACAATTTCCTGCAAAGCGGCTGGCCTGGTGATGAGCTCTTCATTGGCTCTTGATTTTTTCCGCTGTGTTTTGCTCACCCCGTGCTTTCAGCTGATCCCAGCAGATGCAGTATAAATTGGTTTCTCTGTAATTACATCAGCTGCAACAGGGAATACCTATTTCCATATGTAAGTGTTAATAAATAGAGGCTGCATGTGTATGTTTGTGTGGTGGTGCCCTCTCCGTGCCTGGATTCCAGTGGTAGGCTGTGCTGTCTTTGCTGTAGGTATTTTGGTCTTTGCCTCCGGCACATCTGTAGCTCTTAGCAACATCTGGGCTTCCCTGGTAACAGGGCTGTGAATTTTCTTCCACTAATAACACAATGGTTCATTCCCTTTCACCAGTGGCAGCTGCCAGAGAGAAACTGTCTGTGTTTAGGTGACAGATGCTATAGTCCACCTCAGCAGCATCAAGTTCCAGCTGGCTACTGGCATGGCTCATCCTCTGCTGGCTGTGATTTACCATTTTCTCTGGGGTGCAGATAATACTGTTTTAAAGAGGCCTAGGAGTACCAGGAGTTCTTGCTTCTGTTCCAGGCCCATTAGACTGTTCCCTACATCTGGCTGCAATAAACTCTTGCCATATATCCATGTTCATAATCACTGTACTTCCTGTGCTGAAAAGTGGCCACTTTTTTAAAAAAAGATTTATTTATTTATTTGACAGAGCGTGCACGCGCACGCATGCATGCACAAGCAGGGAGAGTGGCAGGGAAAGGGAGAAGCAGGCTCACCTTGGAGCAGGGACCCCGATGCAGGGCTCTATCCCAGGACCCTGGGATCATGACCTGAGCCGAAGGCAGATGCCCAACTGACTGAGCCACTCAGGCACACTGAAAAGTGGCCACTTCTGAGAGTGGACTTCATTTTCCTTTCTGTTTAGAACTCTTGACTCACGTCGCAGTCTTGTAGGCCCAGTAGTCATCTGCAGGTGAAAGGATTAATGATGCTGAGCTTCATGCTGGATTTACGTCTAAATGTCCATGATAGTCTCCAACAGAGTAGCAAATGGAACCTGTTTTCTTTTCTTTTAAGATTTTATTTATTTATTTGACAGAGAGAGGGGCAGGGAGAGAGGGAACACAAGCAGGGGGAGCAGCAGAGGGAGAAGCAGGCTTCCCACGGAGCAGGGAGCCCGACGCGGGCTCGATCCCAGGACTCTGGGATCATGACCTGAGCTGAAGGCAGACGCTTAACGACTGAGCCACCCAGGCACCACCGGAACCTGTTTTCTCTTAGAGGTCCCGTGACCAGTTGAGTGGTTGCCCTTCAGATTATAATTGGGCTGAAAGATGCAGTGTATTCAGCTAAGAAAGCACCTTGGTGCCAGGGAGGTTTGCCCCTTCATAATGTAGCTGTGGTATATAAGCCTTGTCTCCCAAGGAGACTGACAGTGGGGCAATGGAATGAGAGAGAAAAGGGAGAGACTGCTTCAGTTTTTGGAAGAAAGATAAAATTGCTGGGAGGTACTTTTAGAAGCAGAAAGTTGCTGTGCAGTTTGATGTTACTGTAAGCCAAAACCTGGTTTCTCAGTTCCTTTCCCTATTCCCTCAACCCTTTTGAACAGTCTGGTTCTGGGGGTGCTTTTCCATAAAGCCTTTGATCATTGAAATAATTATTTAAATAAATGTTAGGAAGTTGCTAGGAGATGAAAACACTACAGGGAGAGAGTGTTTCTAGAATGGGAGGAGGGGAAGACTTAAGGGAAGAGAAGGCTAGGAATCTTACAGCAGATCAGCTTTTGGGAAACAAGGACTCCAGAGTTTAGAGTATAATAGGGGCTCAGTGATGATAAGGATTATAGCTTATATGCTAAGTCTTTGAAAACTTTAAGATTTTCTCTCTTAGATATGGGCTTGCCTATGCCTT
Source organism: Phoca vitulina (assembly GCF_004348235.1). Classification (NCBI taxonomy): domain Eukaryota; kingdom Metazoa; phylum Chordata; class Mammalia; order Carnivora; family Phocidae; genus Phoca; species Phoca vitulina. The sequence goes on from NW_022589723.1 coordinate 30,378,425, forward strand.
AACTGGTTTGGAATGTTCCTTCTATGTGGGGACAACCAACAGAACTAAAACAGCAAAACATGTTTTGATATAATCTGGGAATTATATACCCTGAGCTGGGAGCTATCATGAAGAAAGAAAACTCATAAAATTTGGGAAGCGTCTTGACTGATGTCTCCCCCTAACCATGTCCGCCTACCCTCCCCACCCCTCACCACCTTGGAAACAGGGGAGAAGACAAATAGAGTTTGTGGTGTAGGGTAGAATTGTCACATGTCTACCACTAGCTAATGAGGGAGATTTGAGTATTCAAATTATCCACCTCAGGACCTTCTTTCTCATCAAGGTAAGTATCTCAGGCTATGGCTGAGGGAATTTCCTATTAGCCAAGAATGTGGATTTCCCTTCATGGGATCCTGCTTAGGCTCCACCACACCTTTGTCTGGAAGGGCTCACTGTGCTGTTTTCCAGAGTTGTAGGAGAGACCAGAATGGCTCTTAGCAACTGCTGCTGCCCTGAATTGTTATTGAACTCATACTTCCTGCCAGCTAAAGAGATGGGGGAGGGAATGTTGAGGAATAAACAAGACAGAGCCTTTAGGCTCCTGCCTGTTCCCTTGCCTTTGGTTTGATTGATAGATTGTTAAGTTAGGGATGGAAGGGGAGGAAGGGTTCCTGCCTGAATGTTCCAAGCTTAGAGCTTAGTGCTTGCATTGCCACTCTGACAGGCAAGAAAAAAAAAAGAATTTAAAAACTATAGAAGGCAGTGATGTATCTGCTGAGTCTGTCCCGCAGTACAGACTCTTGTCAGAATCAGGGCTTAAACCAGGAATTTAAGGTGAGACTCATTTTTTTCAAATCATACAAAGTAACCAGTAGGCTCTAGTGGCTAAAGGATCTAGAGGTTTGCAACCAGAAGCTCCCCTGGCCTCTTTAGCTGCTGTTTTTGATCTTGCAAGGTAGGAACAGTCTGCACTCCTGTTTTGGGTCTCAGGTTCTGCTACTCTCAGACTGCTACATATATTACCACTTCCCCCCCTTACTTTAGGATACAAAAAAAGAAAAGAAAAAAAAAAAACACCATTAAGTGTGCTCTTTGCTCTTTCGCCTTCTGATCATGCTTGCTATCATATCCTGTGTTCTAAGAGCATCTTCCTTTGCCCTTGGTTTTTGTTTTCCTGCCCTAGTTTATGCCTTCCAGCTCAGTTCTCTCGTGTTAAATCCCTCATTGCCCAATCAAGGTCAGGTCTTTTTTTCCTTCTGATTCAAGGCTTTCTCTCTTAAAGCTTCCTCCTTCACTAGCTGTTCTTTCTCAGCTATTGATGGCATAGCAGTCAGCCATGCTTCCTGAAGCCAAATGCCCTCAAGCATTTTCCTACATGGAAAAAATTAAAAAGAAATTGATATTTATGTGGGACAGAGATGCAACAGAGCCTGAACTTAATTTATTTTTTCTTCAGTAGCTCTGTTTTCCATCTGGGTGTTGTAATTCAAGGAGGTCCCACAGAAAAATTATCTTGTCCAATCTCCTCATTTTATGGAAGAAGAAACTAAGACCAGGGAGGTCATATGACTTGCCTAGGCTTTCACGGGTAGTCAGTAGCAAAGTCAGGCTTAGACACCAGGTTTTTGGTGACCAAGTTCTTATGGCATATTGTTATTCTGGGGTATTTAAAAAGTCTTCAACTGTTATGAGGGATTCTTTGTTTTCCCATTCTAAAAACTACCTTAGAAACATTGGATGTAAATTCTCAGATACTCTTGAAACTGTTTTCATTGTTTTTCATACTGATTTTAACGTTGTAGATGCTTAATAAACAAAGGATCCTTGAGTTTAGATTTCCTTGGTATGATGATGTTTGCAAAGAACTATTTACAGCTGGTGTTAAACCTATCCTATTATCCTGTTAAATATAAAGAGGGAAAGTTACTTTTAAACTGCTACTTTGAGCTTGGTTTTGTGTGTGTGTGTGTGTGTGTGTTTTCTGGAATATTGCATTCAGATTTCCATTGTAAGCGTTGAGGCATTGCCATTTCTTTGCAATTGCAGGTAAGAGAACAAAACCCTATTGCTTCTTGGACATATCACTAGTAGGCAGACCTTAAATGTATTGTGGATATTAACTGTTTTATAAAGACATGATATATACTGTTGAATACCATTTATTCAGTACATTAACTGAGTGCATTTTATTTATTTTTATTTAAAAAATTTAATTGAGATATAGTTGACAATTGAGTGCATTTTAGATTCCAGGTATTGTGCTTGGTGCTTGGTATGTACTAGTGAATAAAACAGAGAAGTTTCCTGCTCTTTGGACCTTACAGTTTACCATCTACAGTAGAGTCCCTAAAAGTGTGGCCCATAAAACCATGTGTATCACATCACCTGAGTGTCAAAATGCAGATTCTTGACCCTACGCCAGTTCTGCTAAGTAAGTTTTAGGAGTGGGGGCCCAAAAATCTGCCAGAAGTCTCTCCAGATAATTGCTATATACTTTAACATTTGAAAACCATGACAAATTTTCTTTTTAAGGTGAGAATTGGGAACCACTTCTGACATAAAACACTAGCTTTTTTTCTAAACTTAAATTTCACATCAACTTTTATCTATAACTTAGTGGTTAAGAGTATAAACTCTGGAGCCAGACTACCTGGTTTGTATCGCAGCTTTGCCACTTACTATTTTTTTTTTTTTTAAGATTTTATTTATTTGACAGAGAGAGACACAGCAAGAGAGGGAACACAAGCAGGGGGAGTGGGAGAGGGAGAAGCAGGCTTCCCGCGGAGCAGGGAGCCTGATGTGGCGCTCGATCCCAGGACCCTGGAACCATGACCTGAGCCGAAGGCAGATGCTTAATGACTGAGCCACCCAGGCACCCCGCAACTTTGCCACTTATTAACTGAGTGATCTTGAGCAAGTTACCTAACTGCTCTCAGTTTTTTCAACTGCGAAATGAGGAAAATAATAGTTCCTACATTGGGTTGTTAAGAGATTAAATTAGTTAATGCATATAAAACACTTTGAACAGTGTGTGGCATTCAGTAGGAAGCATTCAGTAAATATTAGAAAGAGAGAAAAACACGATTTAAGTTAAAATATGTCTCAGTCTCCCCTAGGCAATAATGGGCTGAAATATAACCACATTCCACCTATACAGGAAGCCCAGTATAAATAGATAAACATGTTGGCTAAGATTTTGAGCACTGTGCTCAGAAGAAGATCCAAACCTGGGTTGGGAAATTTTCATGCTGGTAATGGGTTCTAAAGGTCCTGATATTTATAGTGGGGATTGGAGAAGGGGAGAGACCGAAAATTGGCTTTAAAAGATCTTGACGTAGCCTATTGAATTTCACATTTCATATAAATTGAGTTTCCTTTCTGGCCATATCCCTGATGTGGGATTGGGTATGTTGGATAGATGTTATTGTGGGTTTGCCAGCCTGTGCAATCTCGTGTATGCTGGAAGAGCACTAAATGCTTTTTGTTTCTACACAAGAGTGCATGGAAAATCTAAGTCCCAGTTCTTAATCTTCCTCCCCCAGTGCGAACTTGTATTTTTGCCATTTGGGTATAAGAGGTTTTACCAGCAGAGCTCATCCAGGGAGGCAGCAGGGCTTGGGCTTTCAGGCTGGAGGTGGCAGTAACATACACAGCTGAGATCCTGCCACTGCTGGCTGGCTGAGCCCTCCTCTCTGTGGTTTTCACTCTTCAAGCCATGCTTGAGTAACCCGCCTCCAGAGCTGCTGACAGGGCTGTGTTCAGAGGCCTTGGAAATTACACTGTTCATTTCCTTATCATCCCCTGACCTGCAGTGCAGAGCTTCTGGTGCAGGAACAAGGCAGAAAAAAATCCAGACGGCTCCCAGCCAGCATGTGTCAAGGGCTACAAAGAAGGAAATTGGACTTGCTCACTTCAAAACTGTGGGGTTAGGCTTTGATTTTTGGTTCCTGCCGAGAGTTATTTGTGTGTGTGCGCATGTTCTATCTCTGTATATATGTATAGAATGAGTCTGTGCATGGCAGAGCTGTAGAGGAGGAGCATCTGAAAGTAGAGAGCAGAGGGAAGATTGCTTTTCTCTTTGGTTAATTTCCCAGTTGTGCCATTGGGATGGGCCTGGAAGGATTAGCATCAGGAAGGTGCCAAGCTATATTAATATTTTAAAGTATATTTCTCTTGGTACAGTTTAGTCATGGTTGACAGCACCCACCCAAGTAAGAAGCTTCCCTGGCAGGCTGAGGAGACGTTTTTAACAAATCCTATGCCTGAAGTCATTCGTCCTACATGACATTGACGTAATCAATGTTTAAGCTACTTGAGAAAGGATAGACTTTGGGTCAGTCTTGCGTTAGAGAAATAGCTCTTTTGAGATGGAGGATAGTGTGACAAAAGAGAGGCAGAAGGAATTTATAGCATTTTGAGATTTTCTGTTCATAGGGCAAAATTCTGTGATATTTTTAGAACCTGTCCTCGATTTTTTTAGTATTACAAAACAATCTACCTCCTTTTTCTTTTGGCGTTTCTCTTGCCCTAGGACACCCAAAGGAAACACTTTTAGGCTGAAGAAGTAAAATGTGGATGGTGACAGGCCCTTGAGCAGAATTTTACAGTCATTCTGTTCTTAATTTTCCTCTTTTGGATTTCCACTGTCTTAATGTCACTGGTGATATTGGGGCCTTTGTGAAGTGGGGGGAAAAAAGTCTTTTAGCTTTCAGACCCTGGAGGTTTTTTTAAGTCCTAAGTGTCTCTCTTGTTAGAAGTACTCTGTAGAGAAGTGTTTTCACATGAGAAAATGATAGCTAAGGTGAGAGGGGATTACTTCCTTTTACCTTTTTATAAAGCAGTAGTCCCTGTACCAGCAGCAGCAACATCTGGGAATGTGTTAGAAATTGAAATATCAGGGGCCATCCCAGTCCCCCAAATCAGAAACTCTGGGGTTGAGGCCCAACAATTTGTGTTTAAACATTAGCTCTTTCTAAGACGTTTTTGTTTTTTTTTTTAAAGATTTTATTTATTTGACAGAGAGAGACATAGCGAGAGAGGGAACACAAGCAGGGGGAGTGGGAGAGGGAGAAGCAGGCTTCCTGCCGAGCAGAGAGCCCGATGTGGGGCTCGATCCCAGGACCCTGGGACCATGACCTGAGCTGAAGGCAGACACTTAACCAGGCTCCCCACATTAGCTCTTTCTTTGACCATGATACGCACCAAAGTTTGAGATCTGCTATCATAGAGCACCTTCCCCATTTATTTATTTATTTATTTATTTATTTTTAAAGATTTTGTTTATTTGTCAGAGAGAGCGCGTGCACAAGCAGGAGTGTGGCAGGCAGAGGGAGAAGCAGGCTCCCTGGTGAGCAAGGAGCCCACTGCGGGACTCAATCCCAGGACCCTGGGATCATGACTGGAGCCGAAGGCAGACGCTTAACTGAGCCACTCAGGCATCCAGCACCTTCCCCTTTTAATAATGAGGATCAAATTGGAAAAATTGGAAGGAATACCTAAGGGTTTGGGACTTTGAGAGCAGTAGAAATATTTAAAATATTTAACTTTTCTAAGCTTCTTTTCTTTTTTTTTAAAGATTTTTATTTACTTGAGACAGAGAGCACGGGCGGGGGAGAGGGGCAGAGAGAGAAAGAGAAGCAGACCTCTGCTGAGCAGAGAGCCCGACGCGGGGCTCGATCACAGGACCCCGGTACGATGACCAGGGCCAAAGGCAGACGCTTAACTGACTGGGCCATCCAGGCTCCCCTAAGCTTCTTTTCTCATCTGTAATATGGAAGTGAATAATAGTACTGACCTTATTGTGAGTTTTAGATCAGATAAAGAACATTAAGCACTCAGCACAGTGCCTAGCATGTTGTAACTACTCAATAAATGTTAGCTATTGCTAATATAATGTTACTAGCTGTGAGGTGCAAGGTCATTGTGAAATTAAGATGAAAGGATATCTTTAGAGACTTTAAAGAGTTAAGCACCTGAAAGTTTTAGAAAAGAGTGAGTTTGAGACGCCTGGGTGGCTCAGTTGGTTAAGCGACTGCCTTCGGCTCAGGTCATGATCCTGGAGTCCCGGGATCGAGTCCCACATCGGGCTCCCTGCTTAGCAGGGAGTCTGCTTCTCCCTCTGACCCTCCCCCTCTTGTGCTCTCTCTCTCTCTCATTCTCTCTCTCTCAAATAAATAAAATCTTAAAAAAAAAAAAAGAATGAGTTTATGATAGCTTATATTTTAACTCCTGGTTTCCAGGAAGGCTTGAGGAGAGAGAGATTGAGTCAGAGCATTTGGAGCCATTGAGGTCTAGAGTTATATTGTTTGATTGATTAGTTAGTTTGGAACTGTTTGTTGGACTCCTTTTGGTACAGGGCTGATCTCAGGTTGAAGAACCATGGCTCTTGGGGTGCCTGAGTGGCTCAGTTGGTTAAGCGTCTGCCTTCAGCTCAGGTCATGATCTCAGGGTTGCCCCGCATCGGGCTCCTTGCTCAGCAGGGAGTCTGCTTTTCCTTCACCCTCTGCCTCTCTTCCCACTGCTGCTCTCTCCCTCTCTCTCTCATGCTCACCCTCCTTCCTCTCTCAAATAAATAAATAAAATTGTAAAAAAAAAATAAAAACCATGACTCTTGCTTAACTGTTTTCCATTAAAGTCAGGTTTTTTTGGTATATATTCAGGCCTTCTGAACTGTTTTTCTAAGGATTGAAATGAATGTAACATGATTGCTTTAGTTTAGAAAGTTTTTTCCCTTTTATTAATCCTTTTTTTTTAAGATTTTATTTATTTATTTGACAGAGAGAGACAGAGCGAGAGAAGGAACACAAGCAGGGGGAGTGGGAGAGGGAGAAGCAGGCTCCCCCCTGAGTAGGGAGCCCATGCGGGGCTCCATCCCAGGACCTTGGGATCATGATCTGAGCCTAAGGCAGACGTTAACGACTGAGCCACCCAGGCGCCCCTCCCTTTTGTTAATCCTTAAGGAGTACAGACTTTAGCCTTTTGAAGGAATTAGAGCTATAATCTGAACAGTGAGGAGAAGAGTGAGGATTAAGGTACTTCTTTTTGTGAACTTGTCACTAGCTGCAGGAAATAAAAAGGCAGTTTTTAGATTTTTGGTAGTGGTCAGTTTTCAACTTGAAATATTATCCATTGGAAGAGTACAATTTGACTTTGTGCCTGAAAAATACACTAATTGAGTATTTTTTTATTTTTTTATTTAAGATTTTATTTATTTATTTGACAGAGAGAGACACAACAAGAGAGGGAACACAAGCAGGGGGAGTGGGAGAGGGAGAAGCAGGCTTCCCGCTGAGCAGGGAGCCCGATGCAGGGCTCGATTCCAGGACCCTGGGATCATGACCTGAGCCGAAGGCAGAAGTCGGACACTTAACCGACTGAGCCACCCAGGCGCCCCCAATTGAGTATTTTTTAATTTGAGACCGTTGGGTTCCAGCCCTACTAGCAAATACTATATTGTATTTAAATGAGCCAGACCTGGCCATTAAATTTTTTCATGGTCTTTTTTTAAATTAAGGAATAATTGACATAATATATTAGTTTCAGGTATAAAACATGATGATTCAGTATTTGTATATATTGCAAAATGATCACCACAGTAAGTCCAGTTAACATCCATAACTACATATAGTTACAAAAGTCTTTTTCTTCTGATGAGAACTTTCAAGATTTATTCTCCTAGCTACTTTCAAATATGCAATACAATATTATTAACTATGGCCACCATGCAATACATTATTACATCCCTATGGCTTATTCATTATTACATCCCCATGGAAATTAGTACCTTTTGACCTTTTTTACCCATTTCACCCACTCCTCATCTCAGGCAATCACCGATATATTCTCTATATCTATGAGCTTGGGTGGTTTTTTGTTTTGTTTAAATTCCACATATAGGGGTGGCTCAGTCGGTTAAGTGTCCGACTTCTGGGTTCAGCTCAGGTCATGATCTCGGGGTTGTGGGATTGAGCCATGCATTGGGCTCTGCACTGAGCGTGGAGCCTGCTTAAGAGTGTCTCTCTCCCTCTCCCTCTTCCCAACACCTGCCCCCCACCCTCGCACGTGCACGCACACGGTCCCTCTCTCTCAAAAAAAAAAATAGATTCCACATGTAAGTGAGATCATATAGTATTTATCTTTTTCTGACTTGTTTCACTTAGCGTAGTGCCTTCAAGGTCCCTCTGTGTAGTTGCAAATGGCAAGATTTCATTCTTTTTTTATGAATGAAAAATAGTCCATTTTATATACAAGTACACATGCCAGATTTTCTTTATCCATTCATCCACTGATGGACATTTAGGTTGTTTCCATGTCTTGGCTATTGTAAATAATGCTGCAGTGAACAAGGGGGGGTGCATATATCTTTTCAAATTAGTTTTTGTTTTCTTTGGATAAATGTCCACAAGTGGAATTGCTGGATCATATAGTAGTTCTATTTTTAGTTTTTTGAGGAAACTATTTTCCATAGTGGCTGCACCAGTTTACATTCCCACCAATATAGTGCTCAAGGGCTTCTTCTTCTCCACATCCTCACCAATACTTATTTCTTACCTTTTTAATAATAGCTATTCTAACAGGTGTGAGGTCGTACCTTATTGAGGTTTTGATTTGCATTTCCCTGATGATTAGTGACATTGGACATCTTTTCATGTACCTCTTGGCCATCTGTATGTCTTCTGTTGGCCTCCATCTTTGTTAGTGGGTTCTTTTCATCATAAAAAGTTTTTTATAAACTGGTTCCCAGCCCACTCAACTCAGAGTTGATATTTCCTATCAGATACATTTCTTTAGAAGTTAAGTACTTAACTCTGCACTGAATTAATCCTTAGTGAAAGGTACAGAGAGTATTGTAGAAAGGAGGTGTAAATATTCATCATACACCAAGCAAAGTAATGTGAGGTTAGAGAAATTAACATTCAAGTTGAAGAGTTTCTTAGTGTGGAGGCTTCTCAACTGGAGGTGCAAAATCATTTTGGAGCTTCTACAAAAGTAAAAGTGCCCTACTAAAGTAAAATCTTTAGAGCTGGGGACTCCAAGCATGTACATATTTTTTAAAATTTTGACAGATGCTTTTCATGTACCTCTTGGTTAAAAACCACTATCATTGTGGAAGTTGTCCTTGTTATTTTGCCATTTCCAGATAGAGCTATGCACTACACTTTAGGTATCATGTGATTCTCAAGTTTCTCAACACGCTCAAGATTCTCCTCCAACTCTCCTTTTTCATTTCTCACTCATTGTGTGGGGGTCAGTCATTTCAGAATACAGCTATAATGAATCTGACTTCTTGTTACCCCCTTAATTAGGAGAATTCCTGAATTTCTGATAGTTATAGTTGTTAAAGGAGGACATCCATATCAGTGTTACTGATTCAATTTTAAATTATTGTTCCAGAATTTTCAAGTCAAATCTGAGCAAAGTTCTTTTTTTAAAAAAGATTTTATTTATTTATTTATTTAAGAGAGCACAAGTGAGCAGGGGGAGGGGCAGAGGGAGAAGCAGATTCCCTGCTGAGCACGGAGTTGGATGTGGGGCTCCATCTCAGTACCCCGAGACTATGACCCGTGCTGAAGGCAGATGCTTAACCGACTAAGCCACCCAGGCGCCCAAAATTTGAGCAAAATTCTTATGACTAGATATATTTGCCATATAGGCAACTTGTGATTTTTTTTTAGATTTTATTTATTTATTTGACAGAGAGAGGCACAGCGAGAGAGGGAACACAAGCACAGGGAGTGGGAGAGGAAGAAGCAGGCTTCCCGCAGAGCAGGGAGCCCAATGTGGGGCTCAGTCCCAGGACCCTGGGATCATGACTTGAGCCCAAGGCAGATGCTTAACCGACTGAGCCACCCAGGCGCCCCTATTGATCTATACACTAGATGGATCTCTTTAGGTTTTGGAGTATTTCAAATATACACACCACTGAAAGGAAGAGAAAAAATGGCAAATGTGGGGAAGAAGTCATCATACAATGTGACTACACATTTATATACACCATATTAGACTAGATCTTAAATCCGTCAGTATGCAGATTCTTAAACATCTGGTGGAGTGTCTGTTTTAGATAAAATATGCCATAAGGCATTTTTCATTTTGCTTATACATATGTGCTTGAGAATGTGGAGACTTGAAATCAAACAAGCTGATTGCTTATTACAATTTCAGAAAGAGGCTGAGAAATTTTTTCATTTTTGTTTGCGTCTGGTATCTTTCCTATCCTTTCCCATCCCTAACAGGGATCAGGTTCTAAAGTCAGGGTATGAACCACTTGGTTAGAAAATACTTTTGAAAGTTACTTAGGATGTCCCCATGTTGGAGATTGACATACTGACTTCATAAATTCAACACAAACAATTTTTTCTCCAGCATTGAAACAAACCATTGTTTTTTCAGTTTGAGGTCTCATGTAAAATCTGGCTTGTGTTTAAGGACTGTATTGATGAAAAATATGTATTTGTAAATACTAGAGTTCCCCTAACCTTGGCTAAATACACAGTGAGAGGCACATGGGATTGGAAATCAGATAAGTGAACATAAATTTCAGGTCTCCCTATCTCTGGCTCCCTACAGAGTCTATACTCAATGAGTGGAATAACTGTGAGGCCCAAACCATTCAAATTGTTCTTTCTTTTCTTTTTATTGCCAGCAACATATAGTTTATTTGATTATGTTAAATGTATATATCCAGTTATCTATTTAGTATACAAAGGTATTTTATGACAGAGGAAATCTTGGGGTGCAGATTTTCTCTGTAGTGGAAATTTATAGATCCTTGGATTGAACTGAGCTTAATATAATTAATATTCTTTTGTAGCATTTACTTTTCAAGTCCAGCTTTAATGTTCCTCACAATAACCACAAATTCTTTCTCTTTTAGGCTCCTTCGTCTTGTATATGGTAGCCTCAGGTCTTACCCTTGAGTGAAACAAGGGTCATCCTAGAGGCAAAATGAAGAACAGGGCTGTTCTCCTCTTACCAACATAAATATCCCTGAGCCTCGTGTCTCTTAGGCTTAGTGCCTTTGGTCTCTGAATTACTCTTCAGTTTCTATCTTTTTCTGACTTTCAGCTAGAATCTAACCATACCTTTTTTTTTTTTTTTTAATCCTGTTGTTTTAATTCTTTTTTGTTATTTCTGAGGCTCTTAAGTTTGTTATTGGTCCGGTCTTAACCAAGTGGGATTATATTTAGTTATACAGATTTAGAGAGGTCTTTCCTTCTTCCTCCTCCCCTACTGAAAATGATTAACCAGGAAAAGGTAACCATGTTTTATGTTCTACATGGGCATTCATTGGACTCTGGGCACAACATTGGTTTTATCAAGAAAACCACTGTACTGTTTACAATGAGGTTTTACTCATTCTTTGAAATTGTTATTAAACTGCTTAGCTACTGCTTAGAGATGGCACTGCTGTGAATAGTATACCTTATTTGAAAGCTTGGTGCCAGTGCTATGCTTTTAGCTGTGTACTGGTGGCACCTCTTAGAACGTTGCACCTGCCCTATAAGACAGGATGAACAGAAGTTTTCATGTTGAAGAACTAAGTAAAAATGATTCTTAAAAAAAAAAAAGATTCTGGGTGTAGGCCAAGAAACATCACTGAGGAAGAAGAGAAGTATAGTTTGCTTCTCCCTAGGAAGCAGTTTGGGCAGGGCAAAACTCCCAGAAATGGACATTCTAAGCTTACTGACTTGGGAAGCTCTGGGGTTTTGCCCCTCAGCCTTTGTGAAATGGAGCTTCTTTTCAGAAGGAGGGATAGGGATGGGACAGACTTAAAGGCTTAAAATAATGCTACTTTCCAACCCTCTAATCACTCCCTTAGAACTAAACTGGAGGTGTCCTCAGATACCACACAGAGGCAAAGATTGACTATTACTTAGGACCCAAGTTAGATAGGATTGTCCCTAACTTCTGCTGGATTAGTGACCTGAAGTGGCAGAGGAAAGTGTGGGAAGATAGTTGGAAAATAATACAATGACATTTTTATATCTGAAAAATTTTCAGATTTTTCATTTGTTTTTATTTCCTAGTCACATTGCATCCTCCATTTCATATCTAATAACCAAAATCAGGAGAAAAGGGCCAGGCAAATCCACTTTAATCCTTCCCATTCCCTTGTCCCCATAGAGCTTTGATACTGGTGAAAGCTTGTCCAAATGAACTGGTGACAGTCTGAGAAGTATGTTTGGAAGATAGTGGCAGCGAAGAGATAGTGGGGTTGTGTTTTGTGACGTGGGGAGTGAGTGCTTGAATATAAACTTTGATGGTTTTTACTTTTATTTATTTTTCTAATTAAAGGTTTTATTTATTTATTTTAGAGAGAGGGAGAGAGTGCTATCAGGGGGAAGAGCAGAGGGAGAGAGAGTAGGAAAGAATCTCAAGTAGACTCTGTGCTGAGTGTGGAGCCCAATGTGGGGCTCAGTCCCACAACCCTGAGATCATGAACTGAGCCAAAATCAAGAGAGGCTCAACCAACTGAGCCACCCAGGCACCCCTGTTTTTATTTTTAACAAAAACAAACTAATCGTAGTACTTTCCACTTGCTATTGATAAAACAATGGCAAATGACTGGTCTATCTTTAGAAATGGTTTTGACTAGGGATTTGAGATTAGGGTAGATTAGGAGTTGATAGCAAGTGATGGTGTCTTTGGTCTAAATAATACCTCCCAAGAAACAAGCAGTACTTTTTTTTTTTAAAAGATTTTATTTATTTGACAGAAAGAGAGCACAAGCAGGAGGAGTGGCAGGCAGAGGGAGAGGGAGAAGCAGGCCCCAGCTGAGCAGGGAGCCTGATTCGGGGCTTGATTCTATAACCCTGAGCCGAAAGCAGATACCTAACCAACTGAACCACCCAGGCGCCCCACAAACAGTACTTTTAAAGGAAACTTAGATTTTAGTGTGGTGCTCTTTTAATAAAAATTATCTTTTTTTTTTTTTTTTAAGATTTTTTTCGGGGGGAAGGGCAGAGGGAAAAGGAAAGAGAGAATCTTTTTGTTTAAAAAAAAGATTTATTTATTTGAGAGAGAAAGTGCGGGGTGGGGACAGCAGCAGAGGGAGAGAGACTCAAGCAGACTCCCCACTGAGTGTGGAGCCCAATGTAGGGCTTGATCCCACGACACTGAGATCATGACCTGAGCCGAAATCAAGAGTTGGGGGCTTAACTGACTGAACCATCCGGGTATCCCGAAAGAGAAAAAATTTTAAGCAGCCTTCACATCAGTGTGAAGCCTGATGTGGGGCTCCATCTCACGACCCTGAGATCATGACCTAAGCTGAAATCAAGAGTTGCATGCTTAACTGACTGAGCCACCCAGGTGCCCCTTTAAGATTTTATTTTTGAGTAATCTCTACATCCACCGTGGGGCTTAAATTTACAACAAGATCAAGAGTCACATGCTCTACTGACTGAGCCAGCCAGGCACCCCTAAAAATGATCTTTTCTTAAATATTCTTTTATTGATCTTATCTTAGGGATCGTTTTTGTTTTTTTTTTTAATTTTATTTATTTGATAGAGAGACAGCAGGAGAGGGAACACAAGCAGGGGGAGTGGGAGAGGGAGAAGCAGGCTTCCCGCTGAGCAGGGAGCTTAGGGATGGTTTCTTACCACATTTTCCCTGCTTATATGTTTCTGTTTCCTTTTTTTTTTTAAAGACCAGAGAGCTTTATTTTTTTTAATTTATTTAAAATCTATTATATAAAAAAATAAATTTATTTATTTGAGAGAGAGGGGGAGAGAGCATCAGAGGGAGAGGGAGAAGCAGACCGCCCACCAGGCAGGGAGCCCAACACAGGACTCGATCCCAGGACCCTGAGATCATGACCCGAGCTGAAGGCAGACGCTTAACCAACTGAGCCACCCAGGCACCCCTGTTTCTGTATCTTTCAAAACTGTTTCCGAAGTTTGGGGCACCTGGCTGGCTACTGAGCAGGGAGCCTGATGCAGGACTCGATCCCAGGACCCTGGGATCATGACCTGAGCTGAAGGCAGATGCTTAACCAACTGAGCCACCTGGTGCCTAAGAATACTTAAAGTCTTAAAAAAAATTTTTTTTTTCCTAAGTTCATCTTGCAAGCTACTGTATCATAAGTCCAATGGGGCTAGTAGGACAGACAGAATGGACTCAAATAATCACATGCATAACAGGGTGGGGGTCAGAGAAAATATCCGTGAAGAAGTTTAAGTAAATATCTGAAGGATGAATAGTAGCTAATTTGGAGGAGAGAGTTAAATGAATCAACAACTAAGTAGAAAAGTCCCTTAAGGTCTGGAGGTCATGAGAGAGAATTGGAAAATGTAGGAGTTATCAGTTTGAACCAGTAAATGGTAATTGATGCCATAGAACTGGATGAGGTTACCCAGGGCGAACATGTCTGTTGAATAAGATGAAAAGAAGGGGGCCCAGGATAGATCCTTGAGGAACACCAAGAAGGTAGCTAACTTAGATGGCATATTAAAAAGTGCTTTTCTGGGGCGCCTGGGTGGCTCAGTCATTAAGCGTCTGCCTTCAGCTCAGGTAGTGATCCCGGGGTTCCGGGATCGAGCCCCACATCGGGCTCCCTGCTCCGCGGGAAGCCTGCTTCTTCCTCTCCCACTCCCCCTGCTTGTGTTCCCTCTCTTGCTGTGTCTCTCTCTGTCAAATGACTAAATAAAATCTTTAAAAAAAAAAAAAAGGGTGCTTTTCTGTGTAATGGAGAGCATATGAAACTACAGCTGGGAACACATGTCGACAAAAACATTTAAAAGTCTTTTGAAGGGGTGCCTGGGTGGCTCAGTTAGTTAAGCATCTGCCTTCGGCTCAGGTCATGATCCCAGGGTCCTGGGATCACCCTGCATCAGGCTCCCTCTCTGTCTGCCTCTCCTCCCCGCTTGTTCTCTCTCTCTTTCAAATAAATAAAATCTTTAAAAAAATAAATAAATAAAGGTAAAAATCTTCTGAAAGGTATAATAGAACTTGCTTGGTTCTGTAGATTTGGTTTACTGGGGACACCTGGGCAGCTCAGTTGGTTGAGCGTCTGCTTCGGCTCAGGTCAGGATCCCACAGTCCTGGGATCAAGTCCCACCTCAGGCTCCCTGCTCAGTGGGGAGTCTGCTTCTCCCTCTCCCTCTGCTGCTACTCCCCCTGTTTGTGCTCTCTCTTGCTCTGTGTCAAATAAATAAACAAAATCTTAAAAAAAAATTTTTTTTTGGTTTACTGGATTGAGTCGTGCTTTTTTCTTTTTTTTTTAAGATTTATTTATTTAGAGAGAACGAGTGAGTGAGTGCAAGCCAGAGGGGCAGAGGGAGAGGTAGAGAGAATCTCAAGCTGACTCTTCACTGAGCGCTGATGCTGACGTGTTGCTGATCTCACAACCCTGAGATCGTGACCTGAGAGTCCGCCGCTTAACTGACCCTGCCACCCAGGCGCCCCTGGATTGAATCATGCTTTAAGGGAGAGTTCCTTTCCCATGCTACTTGTAAACAGTGAAAGAGTGATCCTTGTTTTTTACTTTAACCACTTCCCATATTTTTCCTGCTTTCTAGTGCCTTTTCTAAATCAGTCTCAACTTCCTTAATTCCATTTTTACATAATTACAAAACATAGACTTTGTAATTAGACCTATGTTTGAATCTCAGTACTTTCACTTAATAGATGTGGAATCTTGCTAATGACCTTTGAATGTCATTTTCTTTAAATTTTGTATGGATTAAAAGTATATTTATTTATTTATTTAAAGATTTTATTTATTTATTTCACAGAGAGATAGCGAGAGCAGGAACACAAGCAGGGGGAGTGGGAGAGGGAGAAGCAGGCTTCCCGCCGAGCGGGGAGCCCGATGTGGGGCTTGATCCCAGGATCCTGGGATCATGACCTGAGCCGAAGGCAGACGCTTAACGACTGAGCCGCCCAGGCGCCCTAAAAGTATATTTAAATGTGTAGTATATGGTTGTCTGCTAGTTGTAGGCCAGCAACAAATGTGTGTACTCTCTTCTCTTTCTTGGATCCTATCCTGTATTTCCAGGCAGGTGAGTTCTTTCATCTGTGATCAGGCCCTGTCCCACCTCCCTATGGCATCATGTAATAGCTTTTCTACTAGAGTAAAGGAGTTTTATATTTCAAGTAGTAAAAGTTCTCTTGGGAGAGGAAGTACAGGGGAGTTTTGCATTGTTGTAATGTTGAGTTTTTCAACAACAGCACCATTGGCATTTGGGGCTAGGTAATTTGTTGTGGGGGCAGTCTTGTGTATTGTAGGATGTTTAGCAGCCTCCTTGCCTTTACTCACTTGATGCTAGTAGCATCTTCTCTAAGTTGAGGTAACCAAAAATGTCTCCAGACATTGCCAGATGTCCCCCAGAGAGCAGTCTCCATTTGAGAACTATTTGCTAAAACACTACTCCTGATGTGAATGTTACTTACATGGCTGTGTACGTTTATGAACATTCAGTGAGTTGCATACAGTGTTCTGCTGTGAACATTATGTTTCCATAAAAAGTTTTTAAAATTTTTTCACCAAAGACAGTAGAGAACCAGGCTGTAACCCTTTATGATACCTAAGTATGTCTAGATTTTCATTCTTTTCCCTCAATCCCTAAAAGGTGAGGTGAATTAAGGCAAGAAAGGGGTCCATGGTAGGATGGAAAGGCAGCAAAAAATAGTCTGAAACATTGGCATCCAAATATCTCTTTTCAACTCCTAGCCAGTAGGGTGTGGAATTCAACCTAGGAAAATTTCTACTACAAGATTTCAGAAATAAGCTCTGGGCATACAATAGAGTTGAATTATCAGCAAAACAGGTATCTTCCCTCCCACCCTCTCTGCTATTCTGTGACAGCAAAAAAGAGGATAACCTTATTTTGGTCACTTCAACTCTTATGACCCCTTTCTTTTTTTTCTTTTTTTTTTAAGATTTTTATTTATTTATTGAGAGAGAGAGAGCATGAGAGGGAGGAGGGTCAGAGAGAGAAGCAGACCCCCTGCTGAGCAGGGAGCCCGATGCGGGACTCGATCCTGGGACTCCAGGATCATGACCTGAGCCGAAGGCAGTTGCTTAACCAACTGAGCCACCCAGGCGCCCTTATGATCCCTTTCTTGATGGTCACTGAAGTTACTTCTGAAAGTGTTTGCTTTTACCTTTAATATAAAATCCTTCAGTTTTTATCTTTGTATGGATGGGTAGAATGTCCTTCCATATTGGGTGATGTTGACTGCTGCCTGAGAATATAGTCCCCAGAGAAGTCCTTGGATAGGACCCAAGCTGAAAGCAGTAGGTTAAATAACCCACCTCATTGTCTTGAGAGGAGTCCAAGAAAAGATCCCGTTTTGAAGTCTGAAAGATCCTGTAAAGAGAGGGCAGGCCTTGGGCCAAGCAGCCTTTGAGGTGGTAACCAGCTCATAAACAAGAACTGGCATGTGCCAACAGAGTCTCATCCTGGCTCCAGAGTTGGCTGAGGAGAGAAAAGTGTGGAAGGCTCTGTAAGTGGAAGGATTGTTCTTGGCTTTGGCTGTAGGGTGGCTGGAAATAGAGCAGGGAGGGAGCTTGGACCTGGTCTCTGGGGTCTGGGCATTGCCCTGAGAGGAAGAGTTTTTTCCCTTCCTCTTCTTGTTTTATTTTTTTCCCCTTCTTTCTTAGTATTGACATTTCAAGGTACAGGAAATAGTTGGATATTGAGTGTTCTACAACTCTTCTAAAACAGCCTGTTAATATTCTGGTCTGCTAAAACGAAAGCCAGAAGAGATTTAACTAGTAGAATCAGGGCTCCTAACTTTTATGAAAGTGCTCTAATCAAGGTACCCTCAGCTTATTTGGAAGTGTTTAAGTTTTATTAAAATCTCATCATTGCCAGCATGGTTTTTTAGAGAGGATGGACAGCCATGGTGGCTAAACCAAGGACACCAGTAAGACCTGAAGTTGGCAACAGAGTGAAATATCTGAGAACAAAAGGAGAGCATTGGTACAGGAAAGAGGTACAACCATGCCTCTGAACCCCTATCCCCTCATTATTCTTTACTGGCCCTGGCAACTGCCAAAGCTTGCTCAATAGAGTTGTGGGCTGGGGATTGTTTCTTAAACTCTGTATGGGAGTACCAAGCTTCAGCTGCGTTATCTAGGCTCTGAGCCTCTGGCACTTGGCTAAGGCACTTGCTGAGGCATCTGGTGACTATAGACAAAAGCCTATTTTGTCAGAGAGAAGATTGGGGCAAAGTACAAGCATTGTTATCTCTGATGCCCTCAGGGTAAACTGTCTATTTGGCAAGCGAGACTGTCTTGACCTTGTGAATTACAGCAACCTGTCCACTTGGTCTTACGTTTCTTTGAGATTATTTTCTGCTAGGGACTTTGCAGCACTCAGGTGTTGAATGCTACTCTTTGAAAAAACTATTAATTTTTTTTTACGTTTTAAATGTCATAAAAGTAATAAATGCCTTATTATAAAAATTTTGGAAAATCAGAAAGGTAAAAGGAAGAACAGAAAAATCATATTTAGTTTTATTATATTTTCTTAGCAGAAGAATTTCTTTAACATTGTGGATCCGGCTAGATTATTGGTTCAGGACTGGCTTGGACATGACCTATACCTCATGAATCTCAACTCTGTTCCCTTACGCATATTTAATTTTCCGATTTGGGAACTGACCTGGTCTGGCCCTGCTTGGCTAGGCTTTATTACATTTGATGAAATCTCACCCTGGAGTATGAAACTCTTATCATCTATATTTAAGTTTTTATAACTTGTATCAGAGCCAACTTTTTATCTTTATCTGTGATTATCTTTAATAAATGAATGTGTAGGGGGAAAGGTTTTATTATTTTTAAAGGCTTAATGTTAACACACTTTCTTCTTTTGGGAAAGAGGTCTGTGGTGTCAATTAACATCATAATGGGCTTTCATTGATGAGCTTGGTCAAGAAAATCTTAGGAGATTTCTTATTGTATAAATAGAAAAGGGCTGTCTTTTGTGGAGTCTTGAGACAAACCAAGGCACAGGGACTTTTTCTTTTCCCCTAGAGTAACATTTTAGTTAAGGCAACCACAGGGAAACAAATCTTCTTTTACTATACAATTTCCTATCTGGATTTATATTGTCTAGGCTGGAACTTTTGCTTACTAGATGTTTAGATTATTAACTCTTAGAGGTTTGTGGTAAAGAAAATGGAGATCTTGGCCTAATAGGGAAATGTATTTTGGACGTATTTATTACACCTCTGTAATTTTAAAATGAGATGGAACTATAGGAGACTAATGTTTGAAAGTACTCTTTGGCATTTGCAATATCAGGTGTAGCCATTCCCAAACGAGACCTTCATTAATATACACTTATGATCTTAGGACAGAAATGAGAGATGCTAGCTGGGTACATTTTAATTTATGTTCTCTGAATGTGTGCATTCTTTTTTGTTAATGTTCCATTTATTTATTTGACAGAGAGAGAGAGACAGCAAAAGCGGGAACACAAGCAGGGGGAGTGGGAGAGGGAGAAGCAGGTTCCCCACTGAGCAGGGAGCCCGACGCGGGGCTTGATCCCAGGACCCTGGGATCATGACCTGAGTCGAAGACAGATGCCTAACAACTGAGCCACCCAGGTGCCCCTGAATGTATGCGTTCTATACTGATGGGTTATTATGATAGATTTTCTTTTCATTTAACATGGATTCTCCATATAATAGGGGAGAGGAAGCCCCCAATCAAAATAATTACTCTAGCAGCTCTGAGACTAACCTTTGGAACTATCATCAGCACTTTGGTTTGAAGAAATCAAATCAGGATTGACTATCTAATGGTAAACTTTGACCAACAACCTGACTTAAGAATTTAAGGAGATCTAGGGAACCTTTGAAAATTTTCCATGTGAATAACTTGTATAAGAATAGAACGTTGAGAAATCGTGTCTGGTGGCCTTACCTATAGGCAGCATTTCTGCTTTTTGCATGTTTATCAGATGGCTCTAATGTTTCTGCCTTTATTTGTTGTCAAAAAGCAGAAAGTAATCTGTTTCCAGAACTCATTAATGACTGATAGGTAGTCGGAGAATTTTGGGGATGAGTGAGCTAAACAGGTTATATATGGGGAAATTTTTTTTTACTAATACAAGTTTTTAAAAATGAAGATATTCACATTTCCTTTTTTTAAGTGTACAATTTAGTGGTTTTATGGTATATTCACAAAGTTGTATAGCTATCATCATTACTCAATTTCAGAATATTTTCATCACTCCAGACAGAAGCCTTTGGACCTATGAGCAGTGTGTGTCTCCTCTTTCCCCCCTTTTCATACACACACACACACACACACACACATACACATACCACACACACACACCATTCTCCTTTTCCCTCAGCTCCTGCAAGTCACCTGTCTATTTTATATCTCTATGGGTTTGTCAATTCTGGACATTTCGTATAAATAGAATCATACAGTATGTGACCTTTTTGTGTCTGGCTCCTTTCACTTAGTATAATGTTTTCAGGGTTCATCCATGTAATTCATTCCTTTTACATGGTTGAACAATATTCCATTATATAGATATACCAGGTTTGTTTATCCATTTGTCATTGCTAGACATTTGGATTGTTTTCACTTTTTGGCTATATGAATAATGTTACTACAAACATTGGCATGCAAGTTTTTTTAAAAAAATATTTTTATTTATTAATTAGAATATGAGCAGGAGGAGGGGGCAGAGGGAGATGGCAAGAAGCAGACTCCTCACTGAGCACAGAGCCCAATGTGGGGCTCAGTCCCAGTATCCCAAGATCATGACCCAAGCCAAAGTGAGACACTTAACTGACTGAGCCACCCAGGCACCCTTCCATATGAGTTTTAGAATCAACTTGTCAATTTCTCCCAAAAAGCGACTGAGGATTTTGACAGAGATTGTGTTGAATCTGTGGCACAATTTGGAGAGTATTATAGTCTTAACATTTTTAAGTTTTCCAATCCATGATCATGGGATCTCTTTCCATTTATTTAGGTCTTCTTTAATTTCTTTTAGTGATATTTTACAGTTTCAATAATACAAGTCTTGCACTTCTTTTGTTATATTTAGTCTAAGTATTTTGTTCTTTTAGATTGTATTTGGATTTGTATTTATATTGTAAATGGAATTTCCTCAATTTCATATAGCTCTGTAGAAATACAGTTAATTTGTATTTCTTAGTCTTGTATCTTGCATCCTTTCTGAACTTACTAGTTCTAACAGATTTTTTTGTGTATATTCTTTAGGACTTTCTATCTATAAGATCATGTCATTTGCAAATAGAGATACTTTTTTTTTTTTTAAGATTTTTATTTATTTGAGAGAGAGAGAATGAGAGAGAACACATGAGAGGGGATAGGGTCAGAGGGCGAAGCAGACTCCCCGCTGAGCAGGGAGCCCGATGCAGGACTCGATCCCGGGACTCCAGGATCATGACCTGAGCCGAAGGCAGTCGCTTAACCAACTGAGCCACCCAGGCGTCCGCAAATAGAGATACTTTTTACTTCCTTTCCAATATGGATTTCTTTTCTTTTTTCTTGCCTAATTGCCCTGGCTATAACCTTTAGTACAATGTTGAATACAAGCAAGAGCAGACATTCTTGGCTTGTTCCTGATTGCAAGGGAAACATGCAGTCTTTCACTGTTAAGTGGGTTTTTCAGAGGTGCTCTCTGTTAAGGAAGTTTGGAGGGAACATTTATACTCATTTGAGATTGAAGAGTATTTTTTTTTTTTCATGACAAAGTTCTTGAGCTAAGGATGTGTGTGTGTGCGTGCGTGCACACGTGGGTGTTTGTGTTAGGGAGGCGGTTAGAGAAACTTGTGGAATGTAAAGCTTACAAGACTGAGAGCATCTGGATTCTACAGTCCATTCTACCACTTAAACTGGGCATTCTTTTGTATTCTCTGTACTTTATTCATTCATGCTTTCTGTCCATCAGGTATTTTTTGAATATCTAGTTTACTAGATATGTATTTGAGGACACAAGGGTGAAAATAAAAAGGCTGAGGTCTTTGTCTTTGGATAGCACTGTACCGCAACTTTACACTCTATCTCAACAACCTCAATTTTTTTATCTGTGAAGATGGAGTTATCGGGTATTCATTGATTTGTGGGCACGTGTTAAGGCCCTGTTTATTTTCAGAGTTCAGTATGGAATCAGTGTTAAGAATGGCTTTATAAAAAAAAAAAAAGAAAAAAAAAGGAAAAAAAAAGAATGGCTGTATATGGGGCGCCTGGGTGGCTCAGTCATTAGGTGTCTGCCTTCGGCTCAGGTCGTGATCAAGCCCCACGTTGGGCTCTCTGCTCACCGGGAAGCCTGCTTCTCCCTCTCCCACTCCCCCTGCTTGTGTTCCCTCTCTCTCTGTCTCTCTTAAAAAAAAAAAAAGAAAAAGTCTTTATATGGGGCGCCTGGGTTGTTCAGTCGTTAAGCATCTGCCTTCGGCTCAGGTCATGATCCCAGGGTCCTGGGATTGAGCCCCACATCGGGCTCCCTGCTCTGTGGGAAGCCTGCTTCTCCCTCTACCAGTCCCTCTGCTTGTGTTCCCTCTCTCACTGTGTCTCTCTCTGTCAAATAAATAAATAAAATCTTTTAAAAATAAATAAATAAAAATAAAAGAATGGCTTTATATGTATGTAGCACAAGTACTACATATATGTCAGTGACTTAGATTCTCATTTTTTCAAACTACTATAGTTACACCAGTAACTCCCAAATCTTCTGTCCTGGCCTCTTTTCTAAGTTTGACCATGGTTTCCAGCTGCCTAACATATTTCTTGCTTGGTTGTCTCAAATATACTTCAAATTCACAGTATCCAAAGAAAAAAAAAAAGAAAATCATAATTTGTCCCTAAAGCCCACTTTTCTCCATGCTTTCTGAATTTCATTAATAGTACTATTTCCTTCCATTTACCCAGACTAGAAATTCTGTGTCATCTTTGATACCTTTTTCTCACTGTGCACATCTAGTATATCATAAAGACTATTTTGAGAGACTATTTCCTACGTATCTCTTGTTACCCCCCTCTTCTTTATACTTGCTGCCATTTCCTTTGTTCAAACTGTCATCATTTATTTGGACCAAACTCTTTTCCCACCCCCTTTCTTTCCCTCTTGGTAAATTGTCATTCAGGACCCAGCTTAAATGTCGCTGCCTCTTTATAGCATATTCTTGTTAGCCAACTTCTCAACTTCAGGTGAAATTAAATATCTTTCTATTAATGTTATGGCAGTTTTAAATATTGTATAGGTATTAATAGCATACATTGTAGAATTATACAGACTTGAGTTTGAATCCTAGCTTTTAATAGCTGTATGACCTTGACCATATTACTCAGCCTCTCTGAGCCTCAATTTCCTTATCTTTTTTTTTTTTTTTAAGATTTTATTTATTTATTTGACAGAGAGAGACACACAGCGAGAGAGGGAACACAAGCAGAGGGAGTGGGAGAGGGAGAAGCAGGCTTCCCACCCTGCAGGGAGCCCGATGCAGGGCTCCATCCCAGGACGCTGGGATCATGACCTGAGCCGAAGGTAGACGCTTAACAACTGAGCCACCCAGGCGCCCCTCAATTTTCTTATCTTAAAGCTAGTAAGTACTTCATAGAGCAGAAGTGAAGATTGAATGCAATTATGAAGGTAATGATTATAGTAATCATGGCCACAATATATTGAACATTTACTATTTGCTAAACACTGAGCTGAGTACAATACTAGATACATATTGCTTATAAGAATTATTAGCTCAGTGCCTAATGTACAGCAGACATTCTCAACTAAAGTTAGTATTTTCTATGTTGTCTTCTTTTCACTAGGCTGAGCATCTTAATGGCAAGAACCACGTTTATCAGTAAACAGTTGTTGAGTTTGAATTTATTTAGTGTGATTTGACAAAATGCTTGGAGGTCTTCTTCACAATAATATTGTATACCCTACTAACTTGACTGCAGTTCCTTGGGGATTTGAAGGTTTGGGGTTTCCTATTAAAGTTACACATTCCCCTGGAGAGGTAATACCTTGTACTATTATCAAGAACTATCCTATGGGAATTAGTTGTTTATCAGCTGCTCTCTAATCTGAGAAAAACCTTGCAGAATGAGACTGGGTGAGAAAGAAAGGGGAGACCTGGGCATACAGTATCATGGGGAATAAAATCACTATTTCCTATTTGCCTCAACATTACTTACTCTTTTTACTAATTTGTAATGGACATCATGCCACCTATTATACCACAGCAACATTTGGTAGCCTTAGCTGTGCTGTAGAACCATGGGATTAGATCATGTAAGAGTGAGTCATTTGTTATTTGAAGGTCTAAATTAGTTGAATTATTTAATACTTTGTGATATTAGAGGCACAACTGCAGAGTCCCTATAGAGACAGTTAATAGCTTTATATGAGTACTGAGAGAGAATACTCTAAACTTCGTCCCTAATTTTGGCCAGCTACCTGATAAATGAGTATCAGCTATCAGCCACCGTATGAACTGCCCAGAGGAATGTTGAGCACAAATGGGATGATAAACCTGAAAGCACTGAAAAAGCTACACAAATGCAAAGTGGATTATTCCCGACTTGAACATGGGACTGGAAAACTCACTTAGCTTCCTGGGCCTCAGTTTCCTTATCTGTAAAATGAAAGACTTGGAAAATTATTTCCCAAGGCCCCTGTCGGTTCTAAAATTTTGAGAGACTCCATCCTGGTGTTTCCTGCTTTCACGCAGTCATAACACACCAGCCATAGTTATTCTTTTAAAACTTGTCCAATCAATATCACATCTTTCCTCAGAACCCTCCACTGGCCCTTCATTTCCTTCAGAGAAAAAGCCAGTGGTCTGTAAGGTCCTGTATACATGATCTTTGCTTCTCCCTGCCATACCTCTGTGGCCTTATCGCCTATTTTCCTCCTCTCTCACTCTTCTCCAGCCATACCAGACCCTGCTGTTCCTTGAATATCTTGGGCATGCTCCTCTTACTAGGGCTCCTACACTGAAAATTCCAGCTTCTAGAATTCTCTTTTCATAAACAGCAGTATTTTCAACTCCCTCATTTCCTTCAAGTTTTTATAACTGTGTCACCCTATTTTAAATTTGCAACTGCCTCTACACTGCCCCCATACCCTGTTCCACTATTTTTTCTCAAAGCAGTACTCTACTAATTTACTAAGTGTGTACTTAATTATTACGTTTATTGTTTATTATCTAATTCTATCTGCTAGAATGTAAGCTCTACCAGGGAAAAGATGTTTTTTGTTTCTTTTAGTTTGTTTACCCTTGTTTTCCAAGTGCCTTTAATATTACCTGGCCTATTAAATATTTGCTAAACATATGGATGGGTTGTCCATGGTGGTAAATACTAATTTCATTTTTAGCTGATATGAGCCTCAGTTGACTCATTTACAAAATGCTGGTTTTGATCTTTATCTTTTATATTAGAGGCTTTCTTCAAAATCTAGTAGTTATTGGTTGTCTGCTTATGATTTAAACATCTTTAAGTTGGGGCACTGAGGGGCCCTGGGGGGTTCAGTTGGTTGAGCATCAGACTCTTGACTCGGCTCAGGTCATGATCTCAGGGTCTTGAGATTGAGCCCTGCGTCAGGCTCTGCACTCAGCGCAGGGTCTGCTTGTCCTTTTCCCTCTGCTCCTCCCCCTGTTCACGCATTCTCTCTCCCTCTCAAAGAAGTAAATAAATAAAATCTTAAAAAAACAAAAACAAAAACAGACAGGGCACTGAAAGATTGATTGGGAGCTCTGAGTGCCATTAGCAGGGTATATTTATGGTGAACTTCACAATGAGATGGCTGTTAAATTGGCAAACCCTACATGTCAGTATCTTTAGGTCTTTCCTCATGGGTTTGCCACTCTTTAGAAAAGCCTCTTCTAGTCTTCCTCAAGGTAAGGACTAACTGCTAGCTTTCTTTTTGCCAAGTGAAAAAAAAAAAGAGAGCTGGGGCCTCAACCTTCCGCATTCACCATGTTTATTTATTTATTTTGTAAAGATTTTATTTACTTATTTGACAGAGAGACAGAGCATAGCAGGATAGCGGCAGGCAGAGGGAGAAGCAGGCTCCCCCACTGAGCAAGGAGCCTGACAATGCTGAGCTGGATCCCAGGACTCTGGGATCATGGCAGAGAAGAAGGCAGACACTTAATGGACTGAACCACCCAGGCGCCCCCATTCACTATGTTTAAATCCACATTTAATCCCCTTATTTTTTAGGTATGATCCTCATATCCTCCCCTTTGCCTGGGGCAAGCACCCTAGTCCTGAGATCTTCTATTTGACCCTCTCCAGAGAATAAACCTCTAGTCTCCTGAGTTGGGGGTGGGCGGAAATATCTGAGTGAGAAAATGGATTAAGTTTATAACTTGCTTAAACAGTTTTCAGTCAGTTTTACTGTTAATCACCAGTCCCCCACCCCCACCCCAGCCTGAATTACCTGCTGCTAACAGTTCCTAAACTCTTGGGGTGGGGGTGGGGGTTGTTGATTGGTGTAGTTGGAAGTTTTCCCTACTGCAGGTTTAGCATTCAGCGTTCTTGTGTATGCTTAGTTACCATTCTTTCATTTGCTTTCTAGATTCCAAAATGTTGCCTTTTTCTCCTTTTCTTCTTTGTGGGTTTTTAAATCTTTTGGAAAATCTTATTGTGGTTTTAGTGTGGCTTTGTCTACTGTATTTATTGCAGCTATTTTTTTATGTGTCATTTGTCTTTTGTTTTTAATTGACATTTTTATTGAGATAATTGTAGAGTCACATGCAATGGTAGGTTATAGTACAGAGATCCTTGAACACTTTACCCAGTTTCCCCCAGTAGTAACATTTTGCAAAACAATAGTATAATATCAAAACTAGGATATTGAAATTGATATAATCCACCAAGCTTATTCAGATTTGACCAGTTTTACTTGTTCGTGTGTGTGTGTGTGTGTGTGTGTGTGTGTGTGTTTTAAGATTTTATTTATTTATTTGACAGAGAGAGATATAGTAAGAGAGGGAACACGAGTAGGGGGGAGTGTGAGAGGGAGAAGCAGGCTTCCCACCAACCAGGGAGCCCGACGCGGGGCTCCACTCCAGGACCCTGGGATCATGACTTGAGCCAAAGGCAGACACTTAACGACTCAGCCACTCAGGCGCCCCGTGTGTTTGGTTCTATACAGTCTTATCACACGTGTAGGTTTGTCCACTGTCAAGATTCTGAACAGTTACATCACGGCAGGGATCCCTGGTATTGTCCTTTTATACATAAACATAGCCACCTCCCTCTCTATATACACCCCCAACCTGGAGAATCCCAGGCAACCACTAATCTGTTCTCCATTTCTAAAATTTTGTCCTATCAAAAGTGTTACATAAATAGAATCATACACCATGTAACCTATTGGAATTGGCTTTCTTCTTTTCTTTCTTTTTTTTTTTTTTGAGTTGGCTTTTTTCAGTCAGCATAATTCTCTGGAGATTGATCCAGGTTGTTGCATTTTTCAGTAATTCATTTCTTTATTCAAACCCATTCATATACCAGCTTCTGTGGTATATGTGTGTGTACATTCCAGAGTTTGTTAAACCAGTCACCTGTTGAAGGACATTTGGGCTGTTTCCACTTTTTGGCATTATGAAAAAATGGCTGTGAACACCCATATACAGGTTTTGTGCAAGCATAAATTTTCATTTCTCTGGGATAAATGCTCGAGAGTGCAATTTCTGGGTCATATGGTAATTGTGTGTTTAAAGTTTTTTGGGGTTTTTTTTTTAAAGATTTTGTTTATTTATTTGACAGAGAGAGACACAGTGAGAGAGGGAACACAAGCAGGGGGAGTGGGAGAGGGAGAAGCAGGCTTCCTGCAGAGCAGGGAGCGGGATGCGGGGCTCGATCCCAGGACCCTGGGATCATGACCTGAGCCGAAGACAGACGCTTAGTGTTTTAAGAAACTTCCAAATTATTTTCCAGAGTGGCTGTACCATTTTACATTCCTACCAACAGTGCGTGAGAGGTCCATTTTCTTTGCATTCTTACCAGTATTTGGTATGACTACTATTTTTTAAATTCACCATTCTGACAGGAGTGTAGTGATACCTCATTGTGGTTTTAACTTGCATTTCCTTAATGACTAACAGTGTTAAGATCTTTTCAAGTACTTGTTTGTTGTCTGTATATCCTCTTTAAAAAAATTTTTTTTATTCATTTATTTGAGAGAGAGAACACGAGCAGGGGGGAGGAGGAGAGGGAGAGGGAGAAGCTGACTCCCTGCTGAGCAGAGAGCCCAACAATGGGGCTCCATCCTGGGACCCTGGGATCATGACCTGAGCCGAAGGCAGGTGCTTACCCAGCTGAGCCACCCAGGTGCACTGTCTCTATATCCTCTTCAGTGAAGTCTCTGAATGCCTTTTGCTCATTTTCTAATTGTTTTTTTACCTTTTTTTAGGGTTTTTTTTTATATACCCTAGATCCAGTCCTTTGCGAGATGTATGGTTGCAAATATTTTCTTCCAGTCTGTAGCTTATCTTTTTATCCTCTTTACATGAGCTTTCACAATGCAAATATTTTTAGTTTTGATGAGGTAGTTACCATTTTTTCCTTTTATAGATCATGTTTTTGGTATCAAGTCCTAAGAACTCTTTGTCTAATCCTAGATCCTGAAGACTTTCTCCTGTTCCTTCTGAAACTTCGGTAACTTTATGTTTTACACTTAAGTTTGTGATCCATTTTAAGTTAATTTTTATAGAAGGTGTGAGGTTCAGGTTGAGGTTCACTTTGTGTGTATGAACCTATAGATATCCAGTTGCTCCAGCGCCATTTGTTTTGCAACTTTGTCAAAAATCATTTGAGCAAACTTGCACCTATTTCTGGGTTCTCTGCTCTTTCCATTGATTTTTTGTGTCTTTCCCTCTGCCAGTACCGCATTGCCTTGATTACTGTGGCTATTTAATAAGCTTTAATATAGGGTACTGTGATTCCTCTCACTTTATTTTACTTTTTCAAGATTGTTTTAGTTATTCTTAGGCTAATGCCTTTATATATAAATTTTAGAATTAGTTTATCTATATCTATAAAAAACCTTGCTACAATTTTGATAGTAATTGCCCTATGGGGAGAACAGACATCTGTCTTTTAAGTTTATGTGTTTTGGTCTTATAAATGCTTGTATTTAATGAAATCTGTTGGTCTTCTTTTTTATGACTCCTGAATTTCATTTCTAATTTAAAAAGAACTTCCTTGCCCCAAGATTATGAAAATATTAACCTCTATTTTTTTCTTTAAATATTTTGATTTTAAATTTAGTTACTTATTTATTTTTTTTAAGATTTATTTATTTGAAAGAGAGAGAGAGCGAGCAGGGGGAGGGGCAGAGGGAGAGAAAGAGAATCTTAAGCAGGCTCTACACCCAGTACAAGCCCAAGACGACCCTGAGATCATGACCTGAGCTGAAATCGAGTTGGACACTTAACCAACTGAACCACCTGGGTACCCCTTAAATTGAGTTTTTTTAACTATCTGATACTTACTTTGGTGTGCTATCAGACTCTAAAATATATACATATATTTTAACCCTATTGGAGAGTCAGTTGTCCTCTCAGCATTTACTAAATTACTGAATGTTATTCATAGTTTTTCATTGATTTGAGATGCCATCTTTATCATAATCAAATTGTTATATATATATTTGGGTCTGTTTCTGGGCCATCTTGTCTGTCCAGTCATCTATTGCATCATCATATTATACTTTTTAATGATCTGTTGTGGGTCTGTGAGACATTGTAGTGTCTAGGAGGAGGCATAGCGTGATAGTTGTCTGACTCTAGTTGCCTAGTTGAATGCTAGCTCTACCATTTACCAGCTAGATGACTTAGTGTGAGTTATTTAAATTCTCTAGACCTCAGTATCATCTGCAAAATGAGGATTATAATATTATATAAATTTTAGGGTTAATGTGAGGGTTAATGCATTAATACATGTAAAGCTCTTTAAATGCTATGTAAGATAGTAAGTGCCATGTAAGAGTTAGGCTATTGTAACAGGGCAAAGTTGTCCTCATAGTCCTTCTTTCTAGACTAGCTTTAAAAATATTTTCTTATATTCTTCCCCAGATCCAGTTCAGCTACTGATTGGAATTACATTGACTTTATAGCTTTGAAGGAGAAATGATCTTTATAATAATGTAATAAACAACTTAATTGTCATTATATGATATTGGTTTACCACCTAAGACCATGGTGTATTTTTTCATTTACTCAAGTCTAGAGTCTTGTGTCAGTTCTGTGCTTAACAGATGGAGATTGTTTTCTGTTCTCACCCAATTTAAAACACAAAAAGAGAGAAATATTGGGACCTATATAAACTTCACAAGTGTGACATTATTGGCTCGCTTTTTCCCTAGAATGTTTCCCTAGAAACATGATGCTGTAGACTACATCATTAGATGCTCTATAGGTGTTTGCATCGACATTGGTGGTTTAAACCAGTCTTTTCAGTACTGTCTCACATTTTTTCACCCAAAAGTGCATGAGTGTTTGAGTAAAGAAAAAAGAAAAACTCGGAATGATAACCTTTGGAACAGTAATAATGAAATTCAGAATATATATGAATATATATATATAAGAATATTGAGTAAATATATGTAAAGGAAATAATGCAAATGAAATTGGTTCTTTTGAATGTGCACGTTGGGATTTTCCTAAGGGAGAGTCCCCCAGATCCCTGCTCTAGGAGAGATGCCTGTTATACTCAGTTTTTAAGATCACTGACCTCAGGGGCACCTGGGTGGCTCAGTCAGCTGAGCGTCTGACTCTTGGTTTTGGCTCAGGTCATGATCTCATGGGTTGTGGGATTAAGCCCCACATTAGGCTCTCCACTCAGTGGGGAGTTTGCTTGAAGATTCTCTCCCTCTGCCCCTCCCCCCATTCATACACATGCTCTCTCTCTCTCTCTCTCAAATAAATAAATTTTGAAAAAAACAAAATCACTGTCCTCTTTTCCTCAGTTTTTCTTAAAACATCTGACTCCAAAGTCTAGCTGGATGCTTTGCCATTTGAGATTGTTCAACTTTAAAGGAAAAACTACTTTTGATTATGTGTAAGTGAGCTGCCCCAGACCCAATCCCCAGCCTACATGTATCAGTTAATGGCTTCAAGGAAATAGCAAGTCGGGCAGAAGACTGTTTCCAGGGAGAGCTACAGGAGATGTCATGTACAGATGCCCTTAAACCATGCTTGTTTTTGTTTTCCTGATTTTTCTCCCAGAATTGTTTAGGTTTGATAGATGGTTATGTTTATTCTAGGAAGGAGTGGGTTAGGGGTAAAAAAACAAATTAGCTGTATATTTTGACTAAGAAGAAGTCTTGAGCTTAAACAGTAGAGGGGCACCTGAGTGGCTCAGTCAATTAAGAGTCTGCCTTCGGCTCAAGTCATGATCCCCAGGGTCCTGGGATCCAGCCCCGAGTCGGGCTCCCTGTTCAGCAGGGAGTCTGCTTCTCCCTCTCCCTCTGCCCCCGACTCCTGCTCTCTCTCTCTCTCTCTCTCTCTCACTCTCTATCTCAAATAAATAAAATCTTAAAAAAAAATCAGAGATGCTAATCAAAGTACAGCAATATATACTATTCTATTTTTGTCATATGTTTGAAGTTTTTTAATAATATTTTGGGAGTAAAACAATATATATAAATAAAGTAATAACTATCAACTATATCAAGTAATATATACTTTTTATTTTTAAGGTTTTTTTTGTTTTTTTTTTTAGTAATCTCTACACCCAGTGTGGGGCTCAAACTCATGACCCTGAGGTCAAGAATTGCATGCTCTTCTGACTGAGCCAGCCAGGCACCCCTTAAAAAAGGTTTTATTGTACATACAAAAAGTATACTAGTCATAAGCTTACAGCTCAGTGAATTTTCACAGTCTGAACACACCCATGTAACCAGAACCCAGATCAAGAAACAGAACATTACTAGACTCTGGAAACTTCCCTGTGCTGCCTTCTAGTCATAAGCCACCTGAGGCTAACCACTGTGCTGACTTCTAACAGCATACATGAGTTTTTTGCTTGTTTTTAATTTTTATACAAATCGGGAGTTATACACTGTTGAGCCTGTGAGAGTCATACCTAATTGCATGTAGTTGTAGTTTGTTCACTCTCATTGCTCTGAAATAGTCCATTCTGAGAGAATATACCACAATGTATTTAACCATTCTACTGTTGATGAGTATTTGAGCATTTATAGTTTTCAGAGCACTTCTCACCCTGTTTTTCTTAATATTGCAGGGGCTATGGACATTTTCTCAAATATACTGATGAGGAAATCTGACAATTAATATTTATCATCTCTACTTTAGAAATTTCATAATGGTGAATATATACCTTTTAATTTAGAAATTTAACCAAACCCATTACCTCAATTAGCTGTTGCTATATACAAGCACGCCAGCTTAATGGCTTAAAACAACTACTATTTACTTAGCTTTTTATTTATTCTGGGGGTTAGCAATTTAGGCTGGATTTTGCTAAATGGTTCCGGTGATCCGCACCAGATTTGGCTTGCCTTGGTTGAGACTGCTGAGCCACCTTCTCCGTGTGGTTTTGCATTCTCTCACAGGCTATATAAGGGTTATTCACACGGTGGTCTCCCTCCTCAAGGGGAAGTGTGGGGTGTGTGCCAGGCCTCTTGAAGCTGAGGCAGAAAACTGGCACTGTTTTGCTTTCTCCACTTTATGTTGGCCAAAGCAAGTCACAAGGCCAGCACAGAATCAAGTGGTAAATAAGTCAAATTCTGTCTCTTGATGAGAGAATTACAAAGTGGGTGGGTTCAGGGAAGGGAAGAGTTCGTGACTTTTTTTCTTTCAAACTACCATAGACATATTTTGCACTTGCCTTTTTTTTTTTTTTAAGATTTTATTTATTTATTTATTTATTTATTTGAGAGGGGGAAGGGTCAGAAGGAGAAGCATACTCCTTGCTGAGCCGGGAGCCGGGGAGCCTGATACAGGGCTCAATCCTGGGACTCTGGAATCATGACCTGAGCCTAAGGCAGACCCTCAACTGACTGACCCACCCAGGCGCTACACTTTTTTTTTTTAATTTATTTATTTCACAGAGAGAGCACATGTGGGAGGGGCAAAAAGAGAGGGAGAAAGAATCTCAAGTGGACTCCAAGCTGATTGTGGGGCCAGGGAAGGGGGGGGAGGGCGGGCTCAGTCTCACAACCCTGAGGTCACGAGCTGAGCAGAAACCAAGAGTCTGAGGCTTTAACTGACTCTGCCACCCAGGTGCCCCTGCATTTGTTTAGGAAAATAAATCCCAGTGATCCAACATGAGTGACATCTTCTGTCTTGTTTTTGATACAACATACCAATTTTCATCTAAACTTTTGTTATTTTCACCTCTGTTTTAAAACAGTGTTTGGAATGATAAATGGAAGTAGGGCTATTTTGTATTAGGGTGGTATTTTAATTTTATTTGTTCTTCTTCCTCCCCCTGCCTTTTTTTCTGTGCTATTCATCTTATCTTTCAAGAACACCTCTTCAACAAAGCCTTTTTGACTTTATGTCATTCTACCCCACCCCCACCCTGGCATCTTCCCTTTGAACCCCTCATGGCGGTATTTAGCATCCAATAACATTTTATTACATTCGGTTGTTTTCATGTCTGTTTTCTATTAATTAGACTCTAAGCTTCTGTATGTATCCCCAGTGTCTGATATGCAAATCTTTTAAAATGATGGATGAAAAAAAAATATTGGATGAAATTATGAGGGAATGCTAGAGTTTTTACCAAATCTGTCTTCTCCATTTTAGCACAGAACTGTTTATCCCTCTTCTATTCAGGTATAATTTCCGCTACTTTGACTAGATGACAGTATTTATATTTTTTAAAGATTTTATTTTTAAGTAATCTCTCCACCCAGTGTGGGGCTTGAACTTAATAACCCCGAGGTCAGGAGTCGCATGCTCTATCAACTGAGCCAGCCAGGTATTTAGGTTTAGATTTAGATTTAAGTTACTGAGAAAGGTCAGATATCTCCATCCATATATAACAATAATTGCTATTATTTCTTTTTGTACTATTTGTGTTATTTTGATTAAATATAATTTTTTGTTTTCTTCTAGGATACTGTGCTTTTATTTAGAATGTAGTATTTTACATAGACACACCTTTAACACTTTGGAAGATGGAATAATTCAATATGTGTAATGAACATATAATGTCTTTTTCTTTTTTCCTACCAATGAGCCACTGCCTTTTGGAGGAATTCCTTACCTTATGAGTTTAATGTCTGCTATAAAATCAGAAAATGCCAGATGCTTACTTTACTACCTCTCTTAGCAACGAGTTTGAGACCTTGACCCAAGCTTCACTAACCACATATATCATCCCTGATATTTTCATGTCTCTGATGCCAAGGGACAATGGAAAATTGTTTATAATGGTTGTGGTGACAGCACCATCCAGTCTCCAGAGGCATCAATGGTTCAGTGGTGGAGGCAGCACTCTCCTTACCAGACTGATAATGTAGCATGATTTTGTAAGTGGTTCTGGATGTTTAGCTTCTTCCTGTGCTTGCTTATTTTCTGAGTCTAATTCTCCAGACTTCCGGGGAGTTCTGTCAGTCACCCGTTAACCTTTTCATCTTTTGCTTAAATTAGCCAGAATTAGTTTCTCTAAGCAACTAATTTTGAGAGTTTTGAGACAAAACTCTTGAAATACTAGATCTATATTACACAGAAACGTGATAGCTTATATTACACAGATTCTAAGTGATATAAATAAGCAAAAATCAGTGGAAGAATATTTGGAAACAGATTTATAGAGAAAGTGGGACTCGTAGTGAGTATAGGATTTGGGTAGGAAGAAGAAATGTTCAGAAAGGTACAAGTCAATCAGGAAAATGTAATTGTTAATTATTTTCACTGAGGACTTTTGATAATATTTAGATACCTCTGCTTCATATCAGCCAAAAATAGGAAGAAAAAAAAAAAAGAAAGGGGGGGGATGTTAGGATTATATATTTAAGTAGGCCAGAAAAGTGTGTGCTTTCACTATTTGTAATCTCATGACTGTGTATAACTGAGAGTGTTACAGGTCGGCCTGTGGAAGAATATGTAGGCATTTATTTTTGCAGAAGTTCATTTTCAAAATCACTGAAGGTTATCAGTTTTTTTAAGGGGCAGGGAGATTTAGCTGTTCTCTCTCTCTTTTAATTTTTAAAAATCTTTGATTTTTGATTTCTTTTTTTTTTTTTTTTTAGAGACAAAGTGAGCAAGCGAACGCAGGGGGAGGGTTAGGAGGAGAGGGAGAGAGAGAATTTGAAGCAAGCTCCACTCCCAGTGCAGAGCCCAACCCTGAGATCATGACCTAAGCCGAAATCAAGAGTTAGACGCTTAACCAACTGAACCATCCAGGTGCACCTATACTTTGAGAATCACACTCCCTAAAATCCCTTGATAACCAATAATCCATTTGTCCATCAGGTATTCTAGGCCTCATGGAGCATTTGGAGCTTTTTGTTTTCTTTCTTCTTTTTTTTTTTTTTGGACCTTTTTGTTTTCTAAATAGAGTTTCATAACTGACTTTGTCCAGATAAAAGTAAAACTCACTTGAAGCTTGTTCTTCTCCAGCAAATAGATGCAAATTGAGTATCCTTTTTCTTTCCTCCCATGATTATTTTGCAGACTTTATTAGATCACGGATTTGCTTTATTCTGTTGTAATTTCTGTTTTTATGTCTGATTCCTTACCTTCCCCAACCTCTCCAATCCCCATCTATGAGCTATTTGATAAGGGACTCATTCATCTCTGCATCTCCAGTGTCTGGCACGTAATTGGGCTGTATAAAAATTTTTTTTTAAGATTTAATAAATTATTTCCTTTAAGTGCACTTTGGAAGGAATTGAAAGAATTAAGATTTTCTATACTTCAGAGTTATCATGGACATTGTATTGTGTAGCTGGCCTGGTATGTTTGGTTTTTGTTTGTTTGAAAAGATTTAAGATACCTTGGTCAGATGTGTTTTGTTTGGGTGTCTAGTGATTTCCAACAGTTCACTAGTTCTAGCCTGGAATTGTGCGATTTTACTTTTTGGGGGGTGGGGGGTAGACTTTAGAACAGTTTTAGATTTACAGAAAAATTGAAACAATATTACAGAGTTCCCATATGTCCCCACACCCAGATTCCCCTCTTACTAACATCTTACTAATTATTAGTGTGGTACATTTGTTACTATTATTGAACCAGTGTTAAGACATTATTATTAACTAACTTCCGTACTTTGTTCAGATTTCCTTAATTTTTGCCAGATGTCTTTCTTCCATTTCAAGATCCTATCCAGGAGACCACATTACATTTAGTTATCATGGCCTTGACAGTTTCTCAGATTTTCCTTATTTTTGATGACCTTGACAAATTTACAAGGGTTTTTTGGGGGAGGGGGGTTTACAGAATACATTTATTAGAATATGTACTTGGAATCAGATTTGAAGTTGTAGACATTGACAGTTTGGAGGCATAGTGGTCAGATATTTTGTGGAATGCCCCTCAATTGGTATTTAATGTTTTGCTCTTTTTTATTTTTTAATTTTTTTTAAGTAATCTCTGCATTCAACGTGGAGATTGAACTCACAACCCTGAGATGTTTTGTTCTTGATTAGCCTGCAGGTCTGGGTTTGGGGAAGAAGAACTATGGAGATAAAGTAACATGTTCTTCCCATTACATTAAAGGTACATACTGTTTATGTGATTTATCATTGTTGATCATGACTTTGTTCACTTGAGATAGTGTTTGTCAGGTTTATCTACTATAAAGTTACTCTCCTCCCCGCCCTTTATTCTACTCTTTGGAGGGAAATCACCATGTGTGACCCACACTTATGGAGTAGGGAGTCAAGTGTTCTCCCTTCCTGAGGACAGAGTATCTACATAAATTATTCAGAATTCTTCTACATGGATGGTTCTGTTAATGCTTTTTAATAACTCTGTGGTGGTGGAGGAGGGTGGAAAGCTATGAGGTATTTGACAGAATTCCCCAACTGGGTCTTAACTCTAGGTTCTTGTTTCTATAAATAAAGTCATGTCAGGTGCTCTAAGTAAACACTGTTGGGTTATGATTCATTGGTCTAGGTTGTTTTTGTTTCACCTCCTTTTCTCTTTAGACTTCCATTGAAAATGATGTTAGTGAACTTCTGAAAACCACTGAGAGTTTTGTCTATGTACTTGTGTCTTAAAAAAATGTACCTAGGGCTCTGATGGTTTCTAAATAGTCAACTTCAGTTTTAGGGAAGGAGGAGGAGGTTTTATAACTACATACAGCCACATTGTACATTGAAAGAAAATATTTGTTATACTCCTTCAGGAGCCAAAGCCCAAGACCCACTGGAGTGAGTGAGACAAGGTATATCTTCGCTTTTTCTCAAATAATCTGATCTGTGATTGAAATATGACTACAGTTTATGTGTGTGTGTATAATATATATTATATAATATATATCTCACTAGTTACAGTTTTTAGTTTACATCAGTGATCCTCAGAATGTGATCCCAGATCAGCAGCAGCAGCATCATATGGAAATCTGTTAGAAATGCAAGTTCTGTCTTCATCTCAGACCTGCCCATCTCAGAAACTCTAGGAGTGAGGCCCAACAATCAGTCTGTCTTAACAACCCGCCTCACCACCACCACCAATGATGATCCTGATCTGGTTTGGTTTAGTGAGTGTGCATGGTAGCTTAGATAGCAGTTCTTATGGCATATTGGCTATAAGTAACATTTGCTTTTCCTACAGGGCCGTGAAAAATCTTTTCTCTTTTAATCAGCGTTCGACTCCTAAGATGTTCGTACTCTCCTCCTTTAAGATCATAGTTGCTGAACTGATGTATCAGGGGTTGTCAAATCACAGACTGCAGGCCAAATCAGGGTCATCTCCGTTTTTGTATAGTCTATGAGCTAAGAATGGTTTTAATCTTTTTTAAAAAGCTGCTTTATTGGGGCGACTGGGTGGCTCAGTCGGTTAAGTGTCTGCCTTC
This sequence comes from Phoca vitulina, assembly GCF_004348235.1. NCBI lineage: Eukaryota > Metazoa > Chordata > Mammalia > Carnivora > Phocidae > Phoca > Phoca vitulina. Next base: position 30,416,359 of record NW_022589723.1, read on the forward strand.
AGCTCAGGTCTTGATCCTGGGGTCTCTGCTCAGTGGGGAGCCTGCTTCTCCCTCTCCTTCTGCCTCCCCCCCGCTTGTGCTCTCTCTCTCTCTCTCTGTCAAATAAATAAATAAAATCTTTTTTAAAAAAAAGCTGCTTTATTGAAATGCAATTCAAATACCATAAATTTCACTGATTTAAAGCATGCATTTCAGTGGTTTTTAGTATATTCAGAGTTGAGTAGTTTACCACTATCTAATTTTATCATCCTAAAAAGAAACCTTGTGAGCTTTCACTTCTCCCCCTACCCCTAGCCCAAGCTAACCACTAATCTACTTTCCTATTCTGGACATTTTATTTAAATGGAATTATACAATTAAATATGTGGTCTTTTGTCTCTAGCTTCTTCCACTTCGCATAATGTTTTCAAGGTCATTCATGTTACAGCATGATTCAATACTTCATTCCTTTTTATTGCCAAATAATATTCCATTATATGAGTATACATTTTATTTGTCATTTGATGGACATTTGGGTTGATTTTTACATGTTTAAATGATTGAAAACATTAAAAGAAGAACAATATTTTATGATGTGAAAATTATATGAAATTCAAATTTTATTGTCCATGAATAAAGTTTTACTGGAACACAGCCATGCTGGTTTCTTTATATATCATCTCTGGCTATTTTCATGCTATGATTGCAGAGTTGCATAGTGACTGTACAGAATTCACACCCTAAAATATTTACTATTTGACCCTTTGCAAAAAAGATTTGCCAACCCTTGATCTTGAACAGTTTTTCTCACTTTTTCTTCATTATTGTTTCCTAAGGATTTTTTTTAGACATTTTTTCCCTAGTTGCCTTCCCATGAAATTTTATACCAAAGTATACTTTATATCTGGAACACAAACTGGTGATAGTATCTTTTTTTTTTTTTTTTAGCCTCCTCAGGCACAATATTGTTCTCACTGAGAGTGCATACTATAAAGTAGTGTTCTGGTTAGGTTAATCTCCTTCCTTTTTACATTAGGAGGGTAAAAAAATTTTCAGATGGGTTAGATTTCCTTTAGAAATACTTCTGATGTTGAGATGTTCAAATAGTATGTTGGGATCTACTGTTACTAGATCTCTAAGCTAAGAGACTTGGCTGTCAGCATATAACACAAGATACTATCATCTTGGCATTTTAAAATTTTGGAAATTTTGGTGACTTTTGATCAATATATTTAAGGCTTTTGCTTTAGCTCATAGACTGGTTTAAAATATCGTTTATTAATAAATTAGTACATTTGGCTATAGGCAGGAATCAGAGAGTTTAATTTCTTAAAATTTTGTCTGTAAAGTGAGGATTTTTAATACCAGCTGGTTTATGATACTAGCTTTATGCAACTTTCCTGTGCCCTGTAATACAGTAGAAAAAAAGATTATTTTCTCCCATTTCCCCCATCCTCATCTTCTCTTTCTTAAACTTTGTGTTCCTGGAGAAGTAGGAGTAGGCAGGACTTTGTGAGGATTTGAAGGCTGGAGAGAAAAAGGGCTGGTTAAAAGAAGAGACTCTAATTTTAAGCATTGGGGTACTGATACCTCTTTTCTTTGTGTCAGTTGTTGATAACTTTGTGTTCAGTAATCCAGAATAGGCCATTAATCATTATGAAAATATATAGGTTTTTAATTTTTTTATTTTAAAAAGATTTTATTTATTTATTTTGAGAGAGAAACCAAGAGAGGGAGAGAGCATGAGCAGGGGGAGGGGCAAATGGAGAAGCAGACTCCCCACTGAGCAGGGAGCCCTTGGGTCTCAATCCCAGGACCCCGAGATCATGACCCGAGCCGAAGGCAGAGGCCTAACCAACTGAGCCACCCAGGCGCCTCTGAAAACATACAGGTTTTTTTTTTTTTTTTTTAAAGATTTTTTATTTATTTATTTGAGAGAGAATGAGAGACAGAGAGCACGAGAGGGAAGAGGGTCAGAGGGAGAAGCAGACCCCCTGCTGAGCAGGGAGCCCGATGTGGGACTCGATCCCGGGACTCCAGGATCACGACCTGAGCTGAAGGCAGTCGCTTAACCAACTGAGCCACCCAGGCGCCCAACATACAGGTTTTTTAAATGTAGATGAAAAACTTGAGTCTAGCAGGAAAACAAAATCCATTTGTTGTCCCCTTCCTCTTTTCTACCAAATAGAACATATGGAAAAAATGGGAAAGTGTTGTATTTCCCTAGAAGGAGAAAAACTGGCAGAGAGGAACATTTCAAATGTGTTGCGATGGGACTATAAATGATTTTATGGAAAGGGAATTGTTATCCAGGTGGAATCTCTCCTCTTTGCCCTTGCCTGTTAGGTCTTACTGTTTAGTGAACTGAGACTTCTCTTCAATTTAAGTGGATCCTTTTGAGAAGGGTAAGCCCAGAACCTGCTCTCCAGTATATATTTTCTATGCTGTGTGAGAGTAGGGAAGCTTAGAAAATGGTCTAAAACCAATCTTTCTCAAACTTTTATTATTATTATTATTATTATTATTATTATTATATTATTATTATTTTAAGTAATCTCTACATCCAGCATTGTAGAGCTCAAACTCACAATCCCAGGATCAAGAGTTGTATGCTCTACTAACGGAGCCAGCCAGGTGCCCTTCTTTCTCAAACTTTGAACTTGCCTTACAATATTTGGCCTCTTGGGCAAAATTTAAAATACGATTTGCCTGAATTTATTAGAATTGTTTTGCAAGTAGGTTATTGTGAGAGAGGGAGGTAGAAATGATAACTTCTCAGTTCAACTGTGAGATTTAAACTTTTTTTCCCTGGAATTTCCTTTCTGACTGAAGATTTCTCTGTGTGTTATTTCTCCTATCATCAAATAGATCTTCAGCTGTGTAATACTAAAATAAGATTTAAAGATTGTCACCTTTCAAGGTTCTGTGCACTGCAGACCAATACTCATATTTTAATCAGCTTGTCTAAAATAGTTCTTATCTTTCTACCTAAATATTCCATGGCTTGGTGATGTTTAATGGACCATCCACTCATTGCTGAAGGTGAAACAGAAAATTGTCCTAGACTCTCTTTTTTACTTCTCCAGAAGTTGTAAGCTCTGTGAATGATTACTCTTAAAAGTATCCTTTCTACTCCTCTCCATCTCCACTTCTCTGCTTTAAGTTGGACCTTATCACTTACTACCTGCATCATCCCAGTTACTTCCCAGTCTGTCTCCCTGCTTCTGGGTTAGTATCTCTCCAGACCATTCTCTACTTTGCCTGCCAGGTTATCTTTCTAAATTGACAACATGACATCAGACTCCTAACATAAAATATTTTAATTATTTCCCATAACATTCTAGATTAAATTTCATTTCCTTAATTTTGAGAAACAAAGTCCTTCAGAACCCCATTCCAGTCTGTTTTTTCTGAGCTTCATCTATCACTCCTTCTTTTTTTCAGCCATATAAAGTACTCGCAATTCCCTAGACATGCCATGAGGTTTTGTACCTTCTCTTGTTTCATATATCATTGTGCCTTTGTATATGCTTTTTTCTCTGTCTAGAACATTTTTGTATATACTTTTTTTTGTATATACTTTGTATATACTTTTTTCTCTGCGTCTTCCATTTTTGATCACTTAACTTGATCAAAAGCAAAACTTCCCAGTTTTGCTCTGGGAAGCTTTGTTTCTGAAGACCTCATATGTATTTGTGTCATAGCATTTACACACCAAGCTACATAATCTAATTCTTACTCTTTTCCACCCAGACTGTAAGATCTTCTGGAGGACAGTGTGTCATCTTTATTTTAGGCTCCATATTACTTAAAACAGCACTGGTTCCAAGTACCTGCTCCATAAATGCTAATTGACTGAATCTCATTCATGTTAAAAAGAAAAAAAATTTTTTTTTCAAAAAAAAAAAAAATTTCAGTGGAACAGAAAGGTTTTCAACTTGAGCTCTGGACCCATTCATTCTAAGTAATGTTAGACCAAAGTCCAACAAAATCAAAGAATTCCTGTTGGAATATAGTTTGATGTGCTTTCTACTTCACTGGTTTTTGGTATCCAGATTCATGCAGAATGTTGATTAAGGTAATTCTTGTCAACCAAACAAATGATGCTGAGGTTGGAAGTTGTCTTTTCAGGCTGGTTTTGCTTACTGTTTTGAAACAGCAGGCAGCATTCTTTTTTGTTTTTGATGGAGACTTGTTTCTTCAACAGCTTCATCTGAAACCCCTTTCCAGGAAGTCCTTGGGTTACTGTCAGACTTTGCCCAGAGTTTTCACAACAGCACTGCCAGGACTAATCCCCTCTCTAAATCCTCTAAGCTGTCAGCAAACAAACCTCTTCTTACCAGTCTAGCATGAAAGCCATGAGCTAGGAATATAGGGCATTGGTCGTTAAAGGGCATTTGGTTTTCAGTCTCCAGATTTCCTGTTAGTGCTTTGTCCTCTGCTGTTGGCCCATCACGTTGTTAAGTGTTGTGTGGGCATACTTCAAGGTTGCCGCCAGTTGTCGAACAGTTACAGAAAGCTGTGATTTCCCTATTATGAGAGAACTGTGTACTTGTGATTTCTGCCATTCTGATTAGCAGGTAAAAGAGATTAAGACTGGCTACTTATCAGGATTAGTGAGAGTAGAAACCTACTTCCTTCTTGAAGCCTTTGTGTCTCTAGGAGGTACTTTCAGCCCTTTATTTTGCAACCAGATCTGCTTGATAAAAGCAGGGAGGAGAAAAGGGTTGTTTGGTGAAAAAAGGATCCCCATAATCAGGATTTTTAAAAATCAATTTATTGAGTATTATATCCATACAAAAAAAATCACACATTTTAAATGTACAGATTGATGATTTTTGGCAAATGAATGCACCTGTTTAACCATCACCCAAACTAAGATGTAGAATAATTTAATTTCCCCACAAAGTTCCTTTGTGTCCCTTTGCATTCAGCCTCCTCTCACCACCCCATTGCAACCAACCACTCATCTGATTTGCCGCACTAATCTAATTTTACCTGTAAAACTAATCTAGTTTTACCTGTTCTAGGATTTTGTATAAAAAGAATCACACACTATATATTCTTTTGTTTCCAGCCTCTTTTTCTCAGTATAACATCTCTGAAAATTGTCCATGTTGTTGCATGTAATAGTTGTTTCTTTCTTTTTATTGTTGAGTACTATTTTATTATGTGGATATACCACAATTTATTTATTCACCAGTTGAAGGAAATTTGGGTTATTTTTAGTATTGGGCTTTTATAAATAAAGCTGTGAATATCTATATATACATTGCTTTTCATGGACATTGGGTTTCATTTTTCTTGAATATATACCTAAGAGAGGAATTCTGGGTTATATAAGTATATATTTAACTTTGTAAGAAACTGGCAAACTATTTCCCTTAGTGGCTGCACCATTTTACACCCTCACCAGCAATGTATGAGAGTTCTAGTTACTGCAAATCCTTGCCAAAACTTGATATTGTCTGTCTTTTTCATCGTAGCATCCTAGTGGGTGTGAGGTGTATCTCATTATGATTTTAATTTTTCACATTTTTTCTTTTTTTTAAGCTATCTTTATTTATTTATGTATGTATGTATGTATGTATGTATGTAGGATCCATGCCCAACGTGGGGCTTGAACTCATGACCCTGAGATCAAGATTCACATGTTCTAACTGAGCCAGCCAGGTGCCCCTAATTTTTCGTGTTTTTCGATGCTGTTGTAAATCGTGTTTTTTAAAATTTCATTTTCCTTTTTTTTTGCATATAGAAATGCAATTGAATATTGTATATGACCTTAACATCAAAGTCATTTCGTTCTTCTCTAGCAGTCTTTTGTTTTGTTTTTTTTGTGTGTGTATTTTGTTTTAGATTTCCTAGGATTTTCTACATAAACAGTTTGGTGTTGATTTGCACTTACCTATTCAACTTTAGGCAGTAAGCATACAATCCACATAACCTGGATTTTTGGCTTGTGTAGTTTTCTGGATATTTGAAAGCCTTATCTTTATAGGCCTCTGTATGCATGTTAGGATGACATAATTGAAGTGTGAACCATGAATATGAAGTGGATGAACACGGTTGCAGTAATAATCATATGTAGAATTGGCATGGCAGATGGTAAACAAGGCTGTTTTGCCTTCTGGGTTTTTGAAAATTTAGAAAGAAGGTCCTGAACTCTAAAGAACAATAAAATTTGGCTCTAGCCCAAAAAAAGCACTTCGTAAAAGCAAGGTACAGCAGAGGATAATGGCATTACCTCTGGCCATTTGTAAAGCCACTTACAGTTCATTCATTGGACAAATATTTAGTGAGTGAGAGTGAGTGCTGACCAGGTACCAGACACTGTTTTGGTACTGGGGATGCACCAGTGAACAAACAGTCAAAAATCCCTGTTTTGATTACATTCTAGTGGGAGAAATGCACAATAAATATTAGGCATAAAAATATATAGTGAACAGGGCTTTGAAGAAAAATTAGGTAGAGAAGGGGTGGTGTGGGTGTATAGGAAGTACGCTGTTTTTACCCTATAGACTATTTGATTAAAGCTGGAAAGTCATCAGATTCACCTCATAAACCAAGTAGTAGGAAAAAAGGTTAATAATTATTCAGTCAGTGATGATCCTCTGATGAGGATTATCTCAAGTTTAGATAGGTATTCCCTAATGATTATCTTCTCTAACCTAATTGTCTTATTTGCAAGGAAGAGTTTGCAGAAGAGACAGTTCCCAGCAAACTACACTGATCCCTCACCACAAAATATCCCATTTTCACAGGAAAAAAAATTGAATTTTTTTAAACATATATATATATATATTTTTTGATTTTGTCAGAGAGAGAGAGAGTGTGCGTGCACAAGCAGGGGAAGTGGCAGGCAGAGGGAGAAGTAGGCTCCCCGCTTAGCAAAATATTGGACTCGATCCTAAGACCCTGGATTCATGACCTGAGCCGAAGGCAGATGCTTAACCGACTGAGCAACCCAGGCGTCCCCAAAATTTGAATTTTTTCAACATCTACAAACACAAAATAGGAAATTCTACACAGTTGTAGAATTGTTCATTTTACCCTTTTGCTTAGAAATGGTCAGTATTATGTTCGAGATTAGTGAAGAAACAGAAAAGGTGCCACTTTTGAATAATTCTACTTTGGACATTGTAAAACATCAGATGCCATAGAAACAGCACTACACCAGATGGCTATTAAATCCATGCTTTTCATTACAGATTGATGAATCAATAGACATTAGTAAATGTGCCCAGTAAATAGCACTGCTTAGAATCTCTAAACAGAAATTCTTAGAACATTCTGCACATCTACTAAAGCAAACTGAGATGAAATACCCAAAATTAAAAATGAAATCTTTGAAAAAATAAGATATTATGGAAATCTTTCTCAGTTTATGTAAGTGGTAGTGCTGCTTTATATTAGGAGTTCACCTGAAAACAGCATATGAATTGTCTTATTCAATTTTGCATAGGAGAAACTCAATTTTGCCCATAGGCCTGAATTCCACATTAAATTATCTTTTCAAAATGCTGACTCTGATAATAATAACAGACACTTAAAAATAGTACTCACTGTGTGCTAGGACTGTTGTAAGAAGTTTATATATGTAGCTTTGCACAGTGGCAGTATCGTAGCCAATGAGGTTTACCCGAGATGCGATTATTGCTAATTGAAAAGAAGTTTATATATATATTTACTAATGTAATCATCACAACAAATTGCTGATGTAGGTACTATAAATGTCATCCCATCTATAGCTGAGGAAATGAGGTAAAGAGCACTTAGGTAATTTACCCAAGGTCCCATAGCTAGGAGGGGGCAAAGCCAAGGTTCAAAGCCAGGTAACCTGGTTCCAGAGTTTACTCTTTTTTTTTACTTAAAAAAATTGTGATAAAATGTATATGACATGAATTTTATCATCCTAACCATTTTTAAGTATACAAATCAGTAGTGTTAGGTACATTCACATTGGTGTGCAGTCTCCAGAACTGTTTTCATCGTATAAAACTGAAACTGATATATCCATTAAACAATTCTCCAATCCCTTCTTCCCCTGCCTCTGACAGCTACCATTCTACTTTCTGTCTCTATGAATTTGACCAATCTAGGTACCTCATATATAAGTGGAATCATACAATATTTGTCTTTTTGTAACTGGCTTTTTTTACTTAGCATAATGTCCTCAAGTTTCATTCACATTGTAGCATGTGTCAGAATTTACTTTTTATGGCTATAATAATATATATACACCTTTTTAATAAAAAATATATGCCTTTTTAAGGTATAATATTTCATTATAGGTTTATACCACATTTTGTTTATCTGTTCATCTTTTGAAGAACACTTAGGTTACTTCCACTTTTTGGCTGCTGTAAATAATGCTGTTATGAACATACGTGCAAATATTTGCTAAAGTTCCTCCTTTAAATTCTTTGGGGTATATACCCAGAAGTGGAATTGCTGACTCATATGGTAATTCAGTGTTTAATTTTTTTGAGCAATTGCCATATTGTTTTCCGTAGGAGCTGCATCATTTGTATTCCTACCAACACACAAAGGTTCTAATTTCTCCACATCGTCACCAACATTTGTTATTGTCTGTTATTGTCTTGTTTTGTTTGTTTTGTTTTATAATAGCAATCCTAGATCCTGATGAGTATCAAGTAGTACCTAATTGTAGTTTTGATTTACATTTCCCTAATGGCTAGTGATGTTGAGCATCTTTTCATGTCCTTATTGTCCTTCATATATCTTCTTTGGAGAGAGATTTATTCAAATCTTTAGCCCATTTTTGAATTGCGTTGGGTTTTTTGTTGTTGAATTATAGGAGTTCTTAGCATAACTGGATATTAATCCCTTATTAAATCTATGATCTGTAAGTATTTTCTCCCATTCTATAGGTTGTCTTTTCACCTCTTGATGTCTAAAAGTTTCTAAATTTGATGAAGTCCAATTTATCTATTTTATCTTTTGTTGCCTGTGTTTTTGTTGTCAGCCAAGAAGTCATTGCCAAATCCAGTGTCCCCTGTGTTTTCTTCAAAGAGTGTTAATAGTTTTAGTTCTTATGTTTAGGTCTTTGATCTATTTTGTTTTTGGTTTTTGGGGGTTTTTTTTAAAGATTTTATTTATTTATTTGACAGAGAGAGAGAGAGAGCACAAGTAGGCAGAGTGGCAGGCAGAGGGAGAGGGAGAAGCAGGCTCGTGAGCCTCAATCCCAGGACCCCAGGATCATGACCTGAGCCGAAGGCAGCCACTTAACCGACTGAGCCACCCAGGCGCTCCTTCGATCTATTTTGAATTAATTTTTGTATATGGTTAAGGTAAAGATCCAACTTTTATCCTGTGGCTTAATTTCTGACCTATTGTCTTTATCACCCACTCTCAATTTAAAGAGTTGGCATAATGGATATGGGAAAAGTAGGTAGTAAGGAAGTGGCAGTAGCAAGTATAGATTACTCATTTAGAAATCTCAGTAGTTAGAAGGTGGAGGCAAAGAAAAAGATTGCTGTTTTTAGGTAGAGAATATTTTTCTTTTTTTTTTTTTTTTTTTTTTTTTAAAGATTTTATTTATTTATTTGAGACAGAGAGAATGAGAGAGAGAGCACATGAGATGGGGGAGGGTCAGAGGGAGAAGCAGGCTCCCTGCCGAGCAGGGAGCCCGACGTGGGACTCGATCCAGGGACTCCAGGATCATGACCTGAGCCGAAGGCAGTCGCTTAACCAACTGAGCCACCCAGGCGCCCCGAGAATATTTTTCTTTAATAACATGTTCATTGGAGAAAGTTTGGAGAGGTCAGAAATGTTAAGATAAAACATATCTTGGAAAACAAATAATATATAATGTTTATGGATATATAAATCTGTAGTAAATGCTTAAAATCTATGCTTGACAATGATAAATCCTGAATTCATTATAATGGTTTCCCTTGGGAGCAGAAGGGGGGAACAGGATGAGGAAAGGGTACATAGGAGGCCTCAACCTATGATGTTAATAATTTTTAAAAAAGAGATGTCTGAAATAATAGGACATAATACCTAGGATTCAACAAATCTAGTTGATGGGTACAGAGGTATTTATGATCTTTATTTTTATGTTTGAAAATAATAAAAATAACTTAAAAATAGAACATAAGGGGCCCCTGGGTGGCTCAGTTAAAGCATCTGACTTTGGCTCAGGTCATGATCTCAGCGTCCTGGGATGGAGCATCAGGCTCCGGACTCAGCAGGGAGTTTGCTTGTCCCTCTCCTTCTCCCCCTCCCCCCACTGGTGCTCTCTCTGTCTCTCTCACAAATAAATAAAATCTTTTTTAAAAAAAGGTTAAAAAAATAAAAATAAACAGAACATAAAAGAATAAAGCTTAGAAAGTTTAGCCACATCAAAGGGAGGTTTAAATCTTCCTCTAAGATAGGAGGGAGGCAGAGAAAAGAGGTGAAAAAAATTTTTTTACAAAGGACCTTTGAATTAAAGAATAGAAATTTGAAGGAGCCCAGGACAGATAAATCTTAGTCTCATTTTGGTGGCAAAGTCATTTGCTGAGGGTGGATTGGGAGTACTGGGGATGGTTTTGAGAGTTTCAAGTTGGTTGGAAAGTTTGACAGATTCAGGATAGGAGCTGTGCAGAAACAAAGAAGTTGATTGCTGAATAGCATTGAAGGGCCACCAAAGGATGGTTGTCAGGAATTTGTTGTTGGGCAAGATACCACAATTACATGAATTTGCTAGCATTGCTTTGTAGCCAGGAGAACAATAAAAGAATAAAAAAAAAAAAAGCAAAAAATTGAATGATAGATATTGGATTAAAGTTGTATTAGGAATAATTGGGTTGTAAGGGCAAGAAATCCACTCTAACAAAAGTCAGTGGGGAGCTATTGTAAGGTTTCAGGAGACAATCATAAGGGCAACCAAAGACAGAAACACAGACATCTCTTCAGTATGTTCATCTCTGGGATTGTATCTTTCTTGAGTGCCTTTCTCTGCACATGGCTATACTGACACGGTACTTCCTTTGTGTAAGTCCCCACCCTCCTCATGATTGCAGATTTTACTCATTAGTGGGTTATAAAATCAATTAAGTTGGTTGCAACCAGCTTTTTTCAAAAGTAGTTCAATACAGTTAGTAGGGTTATTTTAAGCTGTGTGTGTGTTTGAATGCATATTTATTGCAAAATAAAATTAATCACATTTATTGAGTGCCTGCTATGTGCCAAACAGGGATACATTAGTAAATTAACCAAAATCCTTGCCCTTTGCTTGCTCCTGCCCAAGAACCTCTCAGAATACAAGGCAGAGTAGGCAGAGTTCAGTTGCCCAATGGGGAGGGCAAGGGGTCATTTCAAGGGGTAGGGACAGAAGGGTTGTAGGAAACCTGTCTGAGCTATATAGATCTTGCACTGTGTAGGAAACAGGTTGTGTGCCCCTGGGTTAAGTTCTACTCCCGAGGTTCAAGTGTACAGGGCCTGCCTAAGGCCACACCTGGAGCAAGAGAATCTTGTTCCCACCCCTAGTCTTTCACCAAGTAACAAGCAACATTAGTCTACCACTTGGGGTGGGGGCAGGAACATGAAGACACCTGCTCTATGCACAGGTATACAAGACCTGCTGAGGGGTGCCTGGATGACACAGTCACTTAAGTGGCTAACTCTTAATTTTGGCTCAGGTCATTATCTTAGGGTCCTGGGATCAAGCCCTGCCTTTGGGCTCCGTGCTCAGTGGGGAGTCTACTTGAGGATTCTCTCTCTTCCTGTCTCTCAAATAAGTAAATCTTAAAAATAAATAAAGACCTACTAAAAACTGAGGATGAAGCAAGAACTTTCAGAAAAATTCTCCAGTAATCCATTCCTCACACTAAAACACAAGGTATTGTCAGTTTAGCACTGGAAGAATTTGAAGCCTGTGATGCGCTGAAGCTAACAAAAACAATAAGACCAAACCCAGCTCACCTATGCACTAGATTGATTCAGATCCCCACCCTAATGGCCTGGCAGAAACAGGTATGATTATTTCCAAGCATAAATACTGTTTTCCTCAGTTTCTACTTTTTAGACATAGTATCTAAAAAATAAAAATTAAGAGATATACAAAAGAAGCAACACAAATACAACCAGACCTAGAGATTGTCCAGATGTTAAAACTATAACATAGGGATTTTAAGTAATTAATTAAAGAATCTAGAGGAAAAATTCCTGCCTTTATGGAATTTATAATCTAGTTGACAGAGACAGACAATAAGCAAAATAAATATATAGTGTGTTAGATGGTGCTGAGTGCTGTGGAGAAAAAGCAGAGAAGGACGAGTGGGTGATTTGGGGAGTGGAAGGAGAAGGTGACATTTGATAAATGACCTAAAGGAGATATGGAAGCAAGTTAAGAGCATATCTGAAAAGAAAATGTCCAGGGAAGGGCAGGTGTGGGGGGGAACAGCAAGTGCAAAGGTACTGAGGTGAGAGGGTGGCTATGTACGCTGTGTGGTGAGGTTTTCCTCTCTGGTGGTGGGAGCAGCCACTATTCCCTGTCCTGTGTGAGCTACAGGTATTTTTCCCTCATTACTTTTGACTGTTTCTCTTCTCCGTGTTAGATTGTTCCTTCACACACATGTGCTGACCAGTAGTCAGCTGATAACTTGAAGGGGACCTTTTGTAGATCTCTAGAATTTGTGCAGGGCTTTCCTTTGTTGTACTTTGCCCTGTAAACTCTAGCTCTTTTGACCCTCTCTAAACTTGCAGCTCTTTGTTCTCAATCTGGGAGACTGCTGGGTTCTGTTTGGGTTATTCCTCCTCATGCACGTAACAGCCTAGAAATTCTTTCAGGCAGTAAGCTGGGGCAATTGTACAGCTTACCTCATTTGTTTCTCATCTTTTGGGGAATCACTATTTTCATTTCTTTCTTTCTTTTTCTTTTCTTTTCTTTTTTTTTCTTTTTTAAAGATTTACTTATTTAGGAGCGCCTGGGTGGCTCAGTCGTTAAGTGTCTGCCCTTGGCTCAGGTCATGGTCCCAGGGTCCTGGGATGGAGCCCTGCATCGGGCTCCCTGCTCGGTGGGAAGCCTGCTTCTCCCTCTCCCACTCCCCCTGCTTGTGTTCCTTCTTTCACTGTGTCTCTCTCTCAAATAAATAAAATCTTTTTTTAAAAAAAAAGATTTACTTCTTTATTTTAGAATTTGAGAGAGAAAGTGTGCAGTGGGGAGGGGCAGAGGGAGAGGAAGAGAGAATCTCAAGCATTTCTTTTCTTTTTCTTTTTTTTTTTTTAGATTTTATTTATTTATTTATTTATTTGTCAGAGAGAGAGAGCACACAAGCAGGGGGAGAGGCAGGCAGAGGGAGAAGCAGGCTCCCCTCTGAGCAAGGAGCCTGATTCGGAATTCAATCCCAGAACCCTGGGATCATGACCTGAGCTGAAGGCAGATGCTTAACTGACTGAGCCACCCAGGTGTTCAATCTCAAGCATTTCTTGATGTCCGTTGTCTTGAAAAGCATTTCATATATATATATTTTTTTTTTCTTCTTTGTTTCAGGTAGGAGGGTAAATCTGATCTCTGTTACACTCACTTTTGGCTGGAGGTGAAAGTCTCATTTAGTTTTTAACAGGATCCTTCTAACTGCTGTATTGAGAACAGACTAAAGGTTGTCAAGGGTGGAAACATGGAGACCCATTTGGGAGAGAAATATAATCAAGTGAGAGATGGTGAAATAAAATGTAATTTTCACTGTATGCTATGGTCAAATAAGTTGAGAACCATTGATCTCTCTCTGTCTCTCGTTTCAAATTTTCAAATGTTTAACTCTGATCATTTAGTGGTCTTCCTCTAAGTTAAGTCTTTAATGCCTCCCATCCTCCTACTCCCACATAGCCCATTCAGTTATTATAAGTGGCCTTGGAGGAGGTTGGTGTAGATAGGGGCAAATTTCTTTTTTTTAAGATTTTATTTATTAGAGAGAGAGCACGAGCAGTTGGGGGGGGGGGAGACAGAGGGAGAGGGAGAAGCAGGCCCCTGGGATCACGACCTGAGCCAAAGGCAGATGCTTAACCAACTGAGCCATCTAGGTGCCCGATAGGGGCAAATTTCTTAAAGAAAAGGGGAAAGGAAGAACCATGCTAAAGTGGGGAAAATATCTTCTAAGAAGAGATTCCAAAAGATGTATTCTAAAACAAGGTATCCATGTCTATTTTTAGTGGTCTTTAAATTCTCTTTCAGAGGGATGATTCTCTCATTTGATTTTTTTGTCATCTTCATGGTGAGTGATGGAAGACGGCTCTGAGCCTTTTTCCAGACCTGCTTTGCGATCCTAGCCCTTCAGGGAAAAGTCCCAAGTATTGCTGAAGGATAGAGACTAATGTCCTTTAACTGCCTCTGTTCACCCTGAAAATTCTGAATTGACATTCATAAGCTTCAATTCTGGTGGCACTACTGAATATAGTTTTACAAATTGATTTTCTTATGTAAGGAAAGTAATTACATAGAAAAATATTATAAAGGCAACTTTTTAAATTTGAAAATTAAAATATTTTACATTTGAAAAAATTTAATTCATTTGTTTGTTTTAAAGATTTTATTTATTTGGCACAGAGAGAGAACACAAGCAGGGGGAGTGGCAAGCAGAGCGAGAGGGAGAAGCAGGCTCCCTCCCCGCTGAGCAGGGAGCCCGATGTGTGGTGCTAGATCCCAGGACCCTGGGATCATGACCTGAGCTGAAGGCAGACACTTAACTGACTGAGCGACCCAGGCGCCCCTCTTTTTGTTTGTTTTTATTCTTTTTTCCTTTCTTCCTGGGACCGCACTCTCCTTTGAGAGTGACCTTCCTACTTTTGGTATTTAAATGCCCTTTTATGAAATTATGATAGATGATGGTGTTTGACTTCTTTTACTATCCTTTTTTGACTAAATTTATTTATTTATTTTTTTCAGAACTCGTTTGTTATCTATGAAATCCACCATAGTGAGATCCTTATTTAAATGGTTGGTCTTGAGATCAGGCTGAGTGGCAAGGGAAATATTGGTGATGATCAGGGTGAACCAGGAATTTGACTGAGAGGTCAAAGTACTGGAGTCCTCCAGTGGCTCCCAAGTAAGGGATCATGGGAACCTGCAGAACCAAAAGGCTAGAGAGAAGGGGATAGGGCTTATGATTAGAGAGATTTTGTCATTTGATATCCTAAAGGTGAGGCATTTCAGAATGGTGGCAGAATCCATAGAGTAGCAGTGTTTATGGAGATAAAAGGCATTGTGAAAAATTTTATACCTTAGTTTTTCTTTATTTGATGAGGGATATGGACTGTTGGGGCTAAACCAAGTATGTTTAGTACATGGCTAAAACAAGAAAACAAAAAAAGATCTCTTTCCCTTCTGCTGACTTTTTGTGCAAATCTAAACTTAGGATAAAATATGTGTTTTCCCTCCACTATTATCTCATCCTTCCTACCTGCTTGTTCTTCCTTAATAAGATATTTTAATTGGAGGTGTGCTGCAAGTAAAAACTATCACTTGAGCTTACTGCCAGCCATACAGCTTACTGCCATTGACTTTGGTACAACTTTTTTTGATTTTTAAAGAGGTGTTGCTGGGGCACCTGGATGGCTTAGTCAGTTAAGCATCTGCCACTCCCCCTGCTCATGCTCTCTCTTGTTATCTCTCTCTCTCTCAAATAAATAAAATCTTTTAAAAAATAAAGACATCATGCCATACAACTTTGTAATAATAACTGTAGTAGGAATTACTATAGGGATTATTTAGTAGGACTTCTAATTGTGTCTCCAGTTCTCTGCAGAGTGGAACCCTCAGGTTCTTTTTTTCCCCCACCTTAAAAGAAATTTTCTTTAAAGATTTTATTTTTTTGCTCGAGAGAGAGAGCACAGAGGGAGGGGGAGAAGACGATTCCCCGCTGAGCAGAGAGCCCGAAGCAGGGCTCAATCCCAGGACTCCAGGATCATGACCTGAGCCGAAGCAGATGCTTAACCAACTGAGCCACCCAGGTGCCCCCCACCCAATTTTTTTTAAATCAACTCCATGCTGAGTTGGCCACTTAACCAACTGAGCCACTCAGACACCCCCACCTTAAAAATGTTTAATTTTTTTATTGTTAAGACCTCTGCTTATATAGATGACTTGTAAGACACAGAGAAGTACAGAGAACAAAAATTCATAATCCAACATGTAGTAATAACCACTTTTTAAAAAAAAAGATTTTATTTATTTAAGTAATCTCCATGCCCAACATGGGTTTAAGCTCACAACCCCCATATCAAGAGTTACTCTTCTGACCGAGCCAGCTGGGCAGCTGTAGTAATAACCACTTTTATTTTTTTTATTTTTCTAAGATTTTATTTATTTATTTGACAGCGGGAGAGCACAAGCAGAGGGAGCAGCAGGCAGAGGGAGAGGGTGAAGCAGTCTCCCTGCTGAGCAAGGAGCCTGATGCAGGACTCGATCCCAGAACCCTGAGATCATGACCTGAGCTGAAGGCAGACACTTAACTGACTGAGCCACCCAGGCGCCCCTAGTAATAACCACTTTTAACATTGGGTACCAGTCCCTTATTATATGCATTTTGCTATGTACCATTGATCTCCTACTGCTTTCTTAAGTTATCTTTTTATTTCATTAAAAATTCCCTGTAAACATTTTTTGGTTAATGCTAAATATTCCAGAGTCAGGATGTATCATAAATTACCCATTTCCTTAATTCCCTACTGTTAAACTTTTAGGGCTGTTTTCAACTTTTTTATTTATAAATAAATTTTCTGGATTCTTTAAACAGGCAGTTTAATCTACATTTATTTGTTGTGGATACATTTTTTTTTTTTTTTTTTAAAGATTTTATTTATTTATTTGAGAGAGAGAATGAGATAGAGAGAGCATGAGAGGGGGGGAGGGTCAGAGGGAGAAGCAGACTCCCTGCTGAGCAGGGAGCCCGATGCGGGACTCGATCCCGGGACTCCAGGATCATGACCTGAGCCAAAGGCAGTCGCTTAACCAACTGAGCCACCCAGGCGCCCTGTTGTGGATACATTCTTAAATATAAATGTTACAGTGCCCATTTTGATACATATATCTGTTTGCATTTATTTTCTTTCTTGAGTAGATTCTTAGAAGTAGAATAATAGGGTTCAATAATTTTTCAAATGCTTTATACCTGTTTATATATATTTTTTGTAAATTCTGTTTTGATTTTTGTTTTCATTTTATTTTTGGGACTTTGTGGATCTCTGTTTTAATAATTTGTATGAGCCCTTTATTACAACTACTGATCTGTCAATAATGACAATACATGACAGTAGCGCTTATTAAATGTCAAGTATTATTCTAAATGCTTCATATACATTAACCCTCAGATATTTTTTTAACAGAAATGTTAAATAAATGTCAGTTTCCCACAGAGTGCCTGGGTGGCTCAGTCAGTTAAGCATCTGCCTTTGGCTCAGGTCATGATCCCAGGGTCCTGGGATCAAGTCCTGTGTCAGACTCCCAGCTCAGCAGAGAGCCTAGTTTTCCCTCTCCCTATGCATGCCACTCTGCCTACTTGTGCTCTCTCGTTCTTTCTGTCAAATAAATAAATCTTTAAAAAAAATACCAGTTTTCCAAACCTTAACTAAAAGTTTAATATACAAATATTTTTTAAGATTTATTTATTTTAGGGGCGCCTGGGTGGCTCAGCCGTTAAGCGTCTGCCTTCGGCTCAGGTCATGATCTCAGGGTCCTGGGATCGAGCCCCACATCGGGCTCCCTGCTTCGCGGGAAGCCTGCTTCTCCCACTCCCCCTGCTTGTGTTCCCTCTCTCGCTGTGTCTCTCTCTGTCAAATAAATAAAATCTTAAAAAAAAAAATTTATTTATTTTAAAGAGAGAGAGGGTGTGAGTGGGGGGAGAGGTAAAGGGCGAAGGGGAGAGAATCCTCAAGCAGACTCCCTGCTGAACGTGGAGCCTCCAGGCTTGATCCCAGGACCCTCTGAGATCAAGACCCCAGCTGAAACCAGGATCCCAACTGAAACCAAGAGTCAGCCAGACACCCCTTTAATATACAGATTTTGTCCTTCCCTTCTAGCCACTGATACTGAATACTACTAGTCTTTGGTGTTTTAATGTATTTAATGCATTTATAGCCTCATAACATAAAGTTGACCAGTACTCAGATGTTATATACAGTGTGTTTAATGGTTGTAAATTACCTAGGTCTATTAAAATTTTTTCTTACTGACTAGATTTAATATGTATTTAAAGTTATTCACCATTTGTGAGAATTTTTAAATTATTATTTATATCCTATTTGCTCAGAAAAAAGATTTTGTTCAATTTATAATAAGACCCTACAGTAGGACTTTTTTTTTTTTTTTTTAAAGATTTTATTTATTTATTTGACAGGGAGAGACACAGCGATAGAGGGAACACAAGCAGGGGGAGTGAGAGAGGGAGAAGCAGGCTCCTGGCTGAGCAGGGAGCCCAATGTGGGACTCGATCCCAGGACCCTGAGATCATGACCTGAGCTGAAGGCAGACGCTTAACGACTGAGCCACCCAGGCGCCCCTACAGTAGGACTTTTAAGCATTAAAGATAAAAAAAAGTCAAAGAGGAGATAGGATAATTATACCTAAAATCCAGACCCATTCAGTAAACATAATTTAGTATTAAATATAGTTCTTCCTGACGTTTTTGGTAAAAATGAAACTCTGGCTCTTGAGGATAGCTCAGGTTCATTCTTTGGAAATTATGGCTTTTTTTTTTTTTTTCCACCCTGTCACCAACCATTCCCTTTTAGTCAGCAAGTCTTTCATCCAGACCTTCACCCTAGAATTTAAGGTTTTTCTTTTTTTTTTTTTTTTTTTTTTTTTAAAAGATTTTATTTATTTATTTGACAGAGACAGACACAGCGAGATAGGGAACACAAGCAGTGGGAGTGAGAGAGGGAGAAGCAGGCCTCCTGCGGAGCATGGAGCCCGATGCGGGGCTCGATCCCAGGACTCCGGGATCATGACCTGAGCCGAAGGCAGACGCTTAACGACTGAGCCACCCAGGCGCCCCAAGAATTTAAGGTTTTTCTGTTTCACCCTATTTTTGTCTCAGTCTGAAATCAAGCTGTTGTACTAAGTGACCTTTTTAGTGTCTAAGGGAACATATGCATTTGCAGTTAAATTCGCCCCTTTGGCTTTGGCTATGAAGAAATTCCCAGAGAGGATAATTCCCAGGGTGGACCCTAACCTTATGAACTATTTTATTTATTTATTTATTTATTTTTTTAAACCTACATCCATGGAGGGTCATTTTTTTTTTTTTTTCCTAAGAATTTATTTGACAGAGGGAGACACAGCAAGAGAGAGAACACGAGCAAGGGGAGTGGGGGACAGAGAAGCAGGCTTCCCGCCGAGCAGGGAGCCCAATGTGGGGCTCGATCCTGGGACCCTGGGACCATGACCTGAGCCGAAGGCAGACGCTTAAGGACTGAGCCACCCAGGTGCCCCCTTAGGAACTATTTTAATGTGGGGCTTCAGAGATGTAAATTTTTCATTTTAGAGCAAGAAAGTGCTTGTTTTTCTGCCTTAATTGCAACATCTGTTTGGAAAGACAAGATAGATTGGCTTAAGATGGAATCAGAATGTGATGCTAGTGAGACTCATATTCTGGAGACAAAAAGCAGAGAGCCAAAAGCTGACCTTGGTTAGTCAGCCAGGGATGGAGTGGGGGAGAACGTCAAAGATAAAAATGGTGAGTAGCAGTGGTTAAGGGGAAAGGATGATTGGCTGAGGGCTTAGGGTCTGTAGCAAGAAGGAGAACACTGGTAGCCAAGTCAGGGCCTTTAGACGGGGCCTTGTGACTGGGCACTAGAAAAGCCTTTGTGTAAAGTATTCCCAATACTGACACTTATTTCTCACCTGCTGTGTACTAGGTGCAGTGGTCATTGTTAGGGGGAATAAAAAAAAAAAAATGATATGTCCTTTTAGAGAATTTCACTATCTAGTAGGAAAGATTGACATAAATGAATAATTATATTAATAAATGCTAACATTTCCCACTGTCTACAAGGATATAAACTCCAAGAGAACACAGAAAAATATATCTGCTTTTATGTCTGGCACTTAGTAGTTGTTTAGTAAATATTAACAGAATAAATGAATTTGTTAACCTTTCCCAGTTTACCGAGGTGCCTTCATAGATAGGTCCTTTAGTATTCTACTTTTTGCTCCTGTTTATCCCCTCTGTGATGTAAGCAAGATGATAGCAGTATCCGTAAGAATAATAGTGTAACATAAGGGAGAATAAATTCAATTAAATGTAAGTTCAAATATGAGTTATAAAGGAGAAGAAATTAATTCTGGCTTGGTAAGTTCACAGAAAGCCTCTTTTAGGACATGGCCTTTTAAGCAGGCCATTTAAAAGGAGAATAAGGTTTTGATAAACAGAGTAGAGGAAACTAGTAGCTTTTGTAGCCATATCTTACACTAGATGAGTTGTTATACTTGTCCTGGATCTAGAGTAGCCACATACTTTCAACACCCTTCCTCTTTCCCTAGTGTTTTGTTTTGTTTTTTTCAATGAAGGGTCCTTTGGCTTTCTACAACCCATCAGATGCTATTCCATCTTGATAGAGTTTATTTATTCCTTGTTCATATTCCTCCCTTACCCAGGGAACCCCTCATTTTCTATTTCTGAAAATGAAATACTTTTTCATGCTCATTATTTAGATTTTAACATAGAAAACTCAGGGACCTCCCCTTTCTGACAGGCTTATCTCTTAAATTTATGCTCATCTCTGTGCAAACATACATGTGTTTGAGAGAACGTCGGGAAAAGAACAAGAGATGGAAAAGATTTTAAAGTGGGATGTTTGGCAAAAAGGAATAAATGACTGTTATGAAAGAGAAATTGGCAGGACTTCTTAACTGATTGGATTAGGGAAGTAAGGAATAGAAACAGGTCAAAGATGACTGGAATCTATAGAATGTGTATTTTAAGTGCTAAACCTCAGCACTTAATGGCCCCTCAACCTGGTTGCGCCTTCCTAGTACCTGGCTTACCCCTCGTTCAGCCGTCCGTTCTTCCAGATTTACTTATCTAATGGTACCTCCCCCCAGTAATTCATAGTTTAACCCATTTACCTTATTTTATTTTTGTAATACCACTTGCCACTTTCTGAAACTGTCTTCTTGTTTGACAGTCTTTGTCTTCTAGAGAAATCTTTGTGAATGTTGGTCCTTGTCCACTGATTGCTAAGTCCCATTGCCCAACCTTCTTACTGTATGTCTTAACATAGTAAACCGAAATAGGATAGATTTTAACTTCAAAAAAATAATAATGCTACTTATTAAGATTGGATTGCTTAGAGACCTTTTTATGATGCAAAATGGATTCTCTCATAATAGCTTTCATTCCTGGTTCTTTCTGAACTGGTACCTAATGACAAACTAATACGTACCAAGGCCTTATAGCCAAAAATTTATCCTAGGCAACTGATTGATGTTAACATTGTGTTTTCTGTCCTCTGAGAACCAGGAACCAAACATTGACGTCTTTGGGTATTGTGAGGATGAAAGTCGTTCAGTTATTTTTCAGAGCAGGCTTGGTGCATGCCATTTTGTTAAGCTACCTTAAGAACTGAGGGTGTACATTTCTGCTGCGTGTGAAAAATTTGGTATTATGTTTATTAATGTACCATCTGACATCTGAATTATCCTTTTGAGTTTTACAGATTTCCAAATTCCTTGCAAACTCCTGAGAATAAATCTCAGATCCTAGTGTAAAGCCTAATGATTTCAGTTCAGTCCTTTCATTTTCAAAGATCCACTCTTCATTCTTAGTTTGGCATAGTACCAAGGATATTGATAAATGTTGGTTGCCAAATAAATGTAAAAGTTCTGTTCACTGTAAGTCATTGTAATTAGTAATAATAGCTGTCATTTATTTTGAGTGCCTTCAAAGGAGACTCTGCTAGGCAACAATTTATCTTGATAATCTCACAACAACCTTGACAAGAAGGTGGTAACTATTTTCATTTTACATTTGAAGAAACTGTGGCTTAGAAACATTTACTTCCCCAAGATCACACAACTAGAAATGAATAGAAGTTGATTTATCACCTAGGTCTGTGTGTGACTTCAAAGTTTGTCATTTTACCATAATGCTTGGCTGCCTGTATCATTTAATTTGATGGAGGCACTAATATGACACCCACATTGGGCTCATATGTTACTGATAATCCCTCTGTATCACAGCCACACACATTCTTAGATTTCCTGGCTGAGATAACTTTACATAATTCTATTAAATTTCTCAAATTTAACTAATGGTGCTAGACAAATAGGAAGGGGATTTAAAATCTTTATTTGAAATAATCTCATGATTGTCATAATTAAACAGTAACCTGAGTTTATAGTTCAGAAGTTGAAGCCAACAAAAATTTAATCTTTACATTAGCAGCAACTTTGTGTGTGTGTGTGTGTGTGTGTGTGTGTGTGTTTGCCTAGAAAGAGAGCAATTACTAATTATCTAATTGGAAGAAAGGGGTGACCTATACTTATAAAAAGGATTAAGATGACTAAGTATACCAAACAATCTACAAGCCAGATGAGTAATATTCACAATAATTCTGTCAGAGAAGAGAGAGCTGTTGTGGTCAGGGAAGCTGCTTGTTAAGAAATCCACTATAGTGCTAGTTCACATAAGAGGAGCTGTAAGCATGCTGAGTGTTCTGTTACTGCTTCTCTGGTCCTATTTAAGTTGGAGGTGTTGTGAGGAAGAGGTTAACATTAAGAGGTTGAGAGCAAATGGTGAAGGTTTATTTTGACTTTATTTTTGGCTTTTTACAACACTTGGAATAAAAAGCGTTTTGTTTTATTTTGTTTTCAGGCATAATGATATCCATCCCTCAGTGAGAATTGGTTCTTCATGGTATTTTGTCATATTCACAAGGGAAACCAGGGTGTTTATGTTTTGTTGTAGAACAAGTGAAGAGAACTATACCCATTTCAGTGTGGCTTCAATCTATTTGATCCATTGAGTTTAATTAAACTAGCTGTATAAAAGAGCCAATGAAACTCAACCGCTTCCCTTTGGTACATTTAGATTATAGTGAATAAAAGTATTGTCACTGATCCATTGCTGTGCGTACTGCTCACTAAACATGTCTTTTTATCCACTAATAGTTCCTTAATTTTGTAAGTGTTTGTTCCTTTACTAGGTTAAAGTAAGTTCTTCGTTGGTAATTTATGAAACTGCTTAAATTTACCCTTAATGTCTGCTTCAGCTACTAAGAATGCCCACTAAGTTACATAAACATTTTAGCAAATGAATTTAATTTCAGAAGTACTGAATACAGAATGGAAAACCAGCAAAATTAGGTTTGGCAAGGGCATTTGAAGCAGTCACCGTGGTAATTCTGATCATCTCTTAAGAAAACCAAGATACGAATGATACTAGAATAATAACCCTTAATATTGAGCTAAGTTTCTTTTCTTTTCTTTTCTTTTTTGCTCCTTAAAATTCACCATGAGTTTTGGTTAAAGTAAGGAGGGCAAAAAGTACTCACTTGATGCTGACCTATACATTAAATCAGGGACTTTTCTATTTAAGTAAGTAGCCATGAGTAGCCATGGAGAAAGAAGTAAGCATGACCCATCTGTGGTCCGCACTTGAACTGTATGAAAAGCGGATTTGGTTTTAATAGGAACTTCAAATGAGACTCCATAGGTGGGTCCTTCAGAATATGTATGCATGTAATATATATCAGACTAATGTGATTTGAAGAGACAGCTAAGAGCCAAAAATTCTAACCATTTTTTAAAAGGCCAGTTAGCTAAACATATGTAATTAATTAGGATTCATTTACTTAGTTGACATACAGTTTAAAATTAAATGTGAGTGAAGGAAATAGGTATGGAAGAGATGGGGAAAGGTTTAGAATTGGAGGGTCCTAAACTGCCAGTGTAGGGAGTGGTAGAGACAGTACTACCTTCTTCCCAGTTTCACTTTGGGTGACCCTAATTACAGTTCAGTAGTTCTGAGCTGCTTTTGAGAGCTAGTGGAGAGAGATTATATTACAGCCTAGTAGTATGTAACTCAGTTTTGCTGGAGGTCACCATCCTCTTCCAGGTCGTGGATGGTATCTCTTAGTGTCATTCAGAGATGAGGACTATTTAATGGCAGGCAGCCTGAAGGTGCTGATAGCATGGAGGCCTTTATTGGTAAGGTTTGGGAAATCTGATTCCCAGAAAGAGTGAAACATCATAAACTCTAGAGGGTGTGAGTTTCGCCTATTATACAGTTAAAAGGTAATATAGGACTAAAAAGGATCTTGCTAAGTAGAATTGAGAGAAAATATAAACAAACTTTGAATATTTAAAAAAATTTTTCAAAAGCAGGTTTTTATTTTATATTTTCAACTGGACTAGCATGAACTGGTACCTCCTTTAAAGAGCCTGGCATTCCATCTAAAAAAAATTACCAAGACAGCTTTTGAAACATAATTGACTATATTGTGGCAAGATATTTTCCCTCCCTCAACCTTTTTTTTATGAACAATTTTAAATATACAGAAAAGTTAAGAGAAGTAAAATCACCCACCACCTAGATTCAATAATCGTTATAGTTTTGTCATACTTGCTTTGTTTATATATGTGTATTTTATTTATTTGCTTTGCTGAACAGTTTGGAAGCTTGAAACATTTTGGTGTTTCTCTCCTAAACACTTGAAAATGCATTCCAAAAAATGAGGACATTTGCTTATATAACCAGAATATCACTGTTATACTACACAATAATTCCTTAATATCATCTGTTATCCATGTGTAGCAAGATATTTTAAGTTTGTTTCTCCTTACTCCAATAACTCTACCCCTTCCAGGGCCTTATATTTCCTTATCGCTTTGCCATGAACCTGATGCCATGTGAATCCTCTGGATTCAGCCCTGTTGCCTTCTAAATTTTGACCTAGTGTTAAAAGCCTAAAATTCTGAAGGGGGGGAAATCGGAGGGGGAGACGAACCATGAGAGCCGATGGACTCTGAAAAACAAACTGAGGGTTCTAGAGGGGAGGGGGGGTGGGAGGATGGGTTAGCCTGGTGATGGGTATTAAGGAGGGCACGTTCTGCATGGAGCACTGGGTGTTATACGCAAACAATGAATCATGGAACACTACATCTAAAACTAATGTTGTAATGTATGGTGATTAACATAACAATAAAAAATTAAGAGAAAAAAAAAAAAGCCTAAAATTCCCCCAAATTGGAAATTTGTTTTGGACTATATCTCTTTCTTGGTTGTATTCCTATTAGAATTTTACACTATTAGAACAGATTGAGGAGAGACTTCTATGATGAACAAGTTCATTTCCCTTATTTTGCAAGTGGCCACTTTGAACTGGTGTTTCTGTGGAGTACTAAGAAAAGTGCTGGATTGGGAAATGAAAGATTTAGATTCTGGTGCCAGGTCTGTAATGAACTAACTATAAATAAGTAACTAGGCAAGTCTGCAAATAACTTCCTTTCTCTGAACTTCATTTTATTCACGTGTGAAGTGAGAGATTAATTTGGATAACCTCTAACATTCGGTGAATCAGTGAATCCAGGGATTTTGACTTGTAATTCCACACTACCATACTACTTGCCCTCTAGTGACTCTTGTAGCCTATGATCCATAAGGACAGTTTTATGTCTTCTTCTTTTTGAAGGTCCATGCCATTGCCAGGAATGAAAGATCACTTTGCACATAGTGAATGCTGAAGTTGATACATGTATTCCTTCCAGAGGCTGTTAATCCTGGAAGGGAATATAAGGAACTTTTGGGCATAGATCCTTCAGTGGAGCAGAAAGTCATGCAGAGGCTTAGATAGATACTTCACTTGAATCACTCATAATGCTGGCGTTGGTGACAGTGATAATGACAGCAAACATTTATTTACTGTGCACAAAATACAGTGCTGAGCACTTTAAATATATTAATTGAATGGATTAAGTGGGTTAATAAATGCAGAGTGCATAGAATAATGCCTAGTACATGGTGTAGCTTTATAAGTAATAGCTGCTATTATCATTTTTATTATTATATTTTTGTGGTGGTGGTTGTAATTAATCTTCACAGCAACCCTATAAGGTAGGTGCTATTTTTATCCATTTTGCAGATAGGGAAGCTAAATGCCAGAGGTTAAATCAGGAAATAGAATTCAAATTTCTAGTCTGTGTAGTTGAGTCTTCATTTGGTTAAGAATGCCTAAGTACATTGAGTAGCTATTTACTTGGAGTAGCCAGGGAAGGCCCCTTTGAGGAGGTGACATTTAGGCTGAAATTGAAAGATAAAAAGGGAACAGACAAAAATGGCGGGGGTGGGGGGCCAAGCAGGTGTGGAGATGTGTGCCAGAAGGAGTTCTAGGTAGAGTAAGGCAGGTGCAAAGGCCTGACGGGAAGAATAGATTTGATAAGGTTCTCAACATAGAAATGTCACCTTCTCATTGAGTTCCTCAGTGTCACCTTCTCATTGAGTTCTTCCCTGAATACAACTACACACCTATACACTTTTCCCTCTTCTCTTTTTTATTTTCTCCTTAACATTTATCACTGTCTCACATACTATATAATTTCTTTTGGTTCCTCTGTTTCCCCACAAAATGGGAAATAAGCTCCATGAAGACAGGGATTTTTGTCTGATTCGTCACTGTACCTAGAGCCTCTCTTAGGCCACGGGCCTTCTTTCAGCAAATTAGAAACAAGTCTCCTTCCCAAGAGACTGCAGCCCCATGCCAGGACATGCAACTTAGCTAGCAAAGCATGATCTGGATTGCAGCCTCTTCCCACTTCCTCAGTTAGGAGCCCTTACACAGGACGGAATTGAACAAACGTTGCATGACAGACCTATATGCATCCATAGTATGTACAGCAGTGTTAGCATGTAGCAGTACCTGACTCAATACTTATAGAATGATGGGCTAGTTTCGAGTGAGGAGGGGAGAGTGGTTATGGGATGAGAGGTGGGCGGAAACCAGATCTGGTAGGGACTTCCAAGGAGTTTGTTTTTTGTTTGTTTTCTTTTTCCCCCTAACAGCAGTCATCTGGGAAGTCCCTTGGAATACTTTTCATTGAATCATAATCTTCTGTATTTTTAATAAGCAGTGCAAGTAATTCTGTAGTAGAGAAAGACACAGGCCAAGTTAGTTGAAGTCCAACTTTCAATAGTTTTGGACCTTGGCCTCAGAGATCTCTCTCCTGCCTACTTATCTCACCCTTGTCTATTTGGCATTGCATTTTGCCTGCATATGTTGGTTTACCATGTCCTATCAAGATCTGTGCGAGGGGCTTTGGGATAAGCTGTATATGAAATGGCCATTTTTTTTCTTGTAACCTCAAATCCAGACGCAGTATGGTAGGTAGAATTTTTCAGTCAGGGTTGTAGAAAACCCAGAACCTGTGGTCCTCGCGACTGAATAGTGAGTGAGGGGGGAAATGAGGGTACCTGAATATTATTCTATTTAGGAATTTCCCAAATGAATTAGTCAAGACCATCTAATTTTTTCATCAGCTTCCACCCTTAACCCCCAGAACACCAACCTTCACTGATGTTATTTAGGGTTCCATGTTCACTGTGGAAATGACAGCTGGAATCTTGGCATTGAATGACTATTTGAGCTCTTGTTTCTCTTTCATGCTGATGGTTTTTTGGCACCCCAGGCCACATTTGAGAATTCACTTTCTCTCTGAGAGATTTTTGTTGGCAGTTTTTATCTTATTGCCTTTCTCTTCTATGATAGGATAATGATACAGCTTGAAAAAGAAGGAAACTGCAGAGGTTTATTGATGGAGTTCCTGCCCCACCGTGCCCTAGGCCTAGAATGTGCATGCTTCTGGTGAATCACTGCTGTTAATATTTAGTATTTACTGATCCTCATATCCCAGTATTGTGCAAAGCATAGAATCTGCCCAAGGGACTTAATAGCTAAATCACCCACTTGATCTGTTGGCTTTCTCCCTCCCTCATCTTTGTTGGTGGCTACAAGGAGGAATATGGGAGATATAAAACTGTAAGCAAGAGGAAAATCTAGACTATGTAGCTTTGTTGCTGCCTGGAAAGTGCCTGGGAGTTCAGTTGCAAGGATTTGATGCTCTATGCAGCTGCCATAAATAACCTGCTCTCATTGGGGTGAGGATGAAATATTTCCACATGGTTGCTCCAGTCTCTTTTCTCTTTGCCCTGATGCTCCCTCCTTCTTTCTCTGTTTCATTAATTGCTTTGCAGTTGCTGATGCAATTAAAACGAGATGTGTCTGCAGCCTCTGTGGTTTGCTGTCAGGGCCCTCTCTCTAAGGTCTTCATCTTGCTGCTAGGGATGAGTGAACATCTGATTTTGAAGCAAGAGGAGGGAGGGACCTGTGGCTGTAGTTAAATGCGTTTTTCTAAAAGCAGCAGCTTGCAGAGCTAGATTTCTCCTGACACTCTAATCATTTTACCAAGCCAAGCCTTAGTCCCTTGTGCTGTTCATTAATGGGGCTTATATTTGGCAGCACAGTATATAGAAATGAATCCTGCTGAATTGCTTTTGTTGGTGATAATAGAAAGTGCTTTTCATTTTTAAATAGGTGAGAACAAGATGGAAACAGCAGTCTCAAAGTGCTGAAGAGTCAAAACCAAATCCACAGGTTTCCATGGAAAACAAGAACCTGATGTTAAGCAAACTGGACTGCAACACTTAGTCTGTTTGGGGGTCACTGGGTGGAATATGTATGTCTCCCTCCTGGCTAGCGTTTCAGCTTGACTCTGACTTCTGTTCCCTTTTGCTTGTCTTTGAAATTGCGGCAAAAAGCTCAGAGGATCTAACTGTTGTGTTTCTACTGAGTTTCTGGTAGAGGAGGGTTGACTGCTTGCTTTACCACTGCTGTTTGGTAATCATATAGCAGGTAGGTTGCTTTGTGACATGAATTCTTTATTTGCTTACCTGTCTTCCAGACCAGTGTGTGCATCTGCCACATTTATAGAGGGATCACAATGTCTGCCACAGTGATACTCAAACTTTAGTGTGCATAGGAATCACGTGGAGAGCATGTTAAAACAGATTTTTAGTCTCACCTCCAGAGCTTCTGAGTCACTAAACCTGGAGTGAGGTCCATTTGTATTTTTTACAGGTCCCTAGAATGTGCTGATGCTCCCAGTCTAGAGACACTTAGAGTAGTACTGGCCTACGGATAATGCCTTATGCATAGCTAAGACTCAAAACTTTTTGATTTGATTTGATTTTTTTAGTGATTAGTTCTCTCTTAGGATGTGATAGATTTCCAAAGATTTTTATCGGCTTTTACTTTCAAGCAAAGCTAGTCTGTTAATAATATTATCTGAATTTTTTACTTTTAGCCACCCTCTCCCCACAGATCTTCTGTCAGATCATCCATGTTTATTGCTAGCTGTATATCTGTTGGGGTGTTTGATTCTGATATGCAAAGATGTAGTTACCTTGAAATTTAAATGTCTTATATTTATGATGAGACAGTTTATCCGATATTATGTGCCTGAGTTAATGGGTTCTAAATTGTTTCCTAAAGTAGGGGAAATGTGCGATGTTTGTTTCTTTGTGAACTCTAATTTACTAAATTCCTTCACCCACCCTGATTTGGTTAGGTCACATTCTGACATGGCAGCAGGGATCAGTATTGTTTCTTTTTAAATAGACTTTATTTTTTAGAATAGTTTTAGATTTATAGAAAAGTTGAGAAGATAGTATAGAGAATTCCCATACACCTCATACCCATTTTTCTCTATTATTAGTATGATACATTTGTTACAATTTATGAGCCAATTTTGGTATATTATAATTCTTATTATTAACTGAAGTCTATATTTTATTTAGATTAACCTACTTTTCCCTTTTCTGTTCTAGAATCCCATTTAGGATACCACATTATGTTTAGTTGTTGAGTCTCTTTAGGCCCCTCTTGGCCATGGCAGTTTCTCAGACTTTCCTTGTTTTTGATGACCTTCACAGTTTTGAGGAGTACTGGTCAGGTATTTTGTAGAATGCCCCACTATGGGAATTTGTTTTATTGTTTTCTCATGATAAGACTGGGGTTATGAGTTATTGGGAAGGTACCCACAGAGGTAAAGTGCCATTTTCATCACATCTTATCAACATACATATTATAAACATTATTTATGACTGTCAGTGTTGACCTTGATCACCTGGCTGAAATAGCCTTTGTCAGATTCTTCACTATAAAGTTATTCCCTTTTTCTTCCCTTTCCATATTGTACCCTCTGGATGGAAGTCCTTGTGTGTAGTCCACAACCTAAAGAGTGGGGAGTTTTGCTCTCCTTCCTTGCAGGTAGAGTATCCACGTAAATTATTTAGAAGTCTTCTGCTTGGGAGATTTGTCTCTTCTCCCCATTTATACATTTACTCAAGCATTTATTGAGATACCACTATGGACTCATGGATATTTGTTTTATATTTTGGGTTTCATTCCAATACTGCTTTATTTTGTTGCTCAAATTGTTGTGGCTTCAGCCTTGGGACCCCTTTCAGTCAGTTCCCACATTCCTTTTTCATGTGTGTGTGTGTGTGTGTGTATGCACATGCCCGTACAAATGTGCTTGTGTGCTTTATTTTTTAACACTTCCTTGCTTTCTCACACCATAAGATGAGGTAGACTCATCTTGTATACTTCCTGCCCTAGTCTCTAGAATCAGCCCATTTCTCCAAGGAGACTTGATTCCTATTATTAATGATACTAGAAAAAAGAGATCTAGGCACTAGGCATGCTCCTTGCTGCTGTAGTGGGGCCATTATTTTTATTTTATTTTTATTTTTTTTTAAGATTTTATTTATTAGAGAGAGAGAGCACAAGGGGGGGAGGGCCAGAGGGAGAAGCAGGCTCCCTGGGGAACCCGATGTGGGACTTGATGTGGGACTCAATCCTGGGACTCCAGGATCATGATCTGAACCGAAGGCAGTCGCTGAGCCACCCAGGCGCCCAGGCCATTATTTTTATTTTTTTTATTTTTATTTATTTTATGGCTAGTGGGGTTAGGCACTATTTCTTCTGATCCCTTTTTTAAGATTATTTATTTATTTATTTGAGAGAGGGAGAGAGAGAGCGAGAGCATGAGAGGGGGGAGGGTCAGAGGCAGAAGCAAACTCCCTGCTGAGCTGGGAGCCCGATGCGGGACTCGATCCAGGGACTCCAGGATCATGACCTGATCCGAAAGCAGTCACTTAACCAACTGAGCCACCCAGGCGCCCTGGGCCATTATTTTTAAACAAACATATTGTTCCCATTATTTTATATTTTAGTATTAGTAAATAAAATTTTTGTTGCTGTTAAACATAAATACAGTTCTCACAGAGGTTGAGACTATATTATACATAATCTATATTGATCCTTCAAATACTTATTAATATTTTAGTACTGTTATGTAGTTGTATGAAGTTAATCAAATTTTTCTTGGCCCTTAGTTTAAATATCTCTTAGTCTGAGAGATTTTCCTAATACTGAGCCTTGACTATTGTGTTTGAGAATGCTGGGTTGATTGTAAGCATTGATAAGTGGTAAGACATCAGGGAACCAAGGGAAGGCTAGAATGCCTCCTACTTACACAGTTTTCATTAAGGGAGAAAAAGAGTGAATTTCCTCTGAACACCAGTGGTTTGAATATTGACTCCTTAGAGGATGGGTGTGGGGAGGGGAAGAAAGAAGAGGAGAGAAACAGAATTGCCTATAATCAAAAAAGGATATTTGATTCATGCTTATGAAATTTTTGGCAATGTGAATCTTTTGGAGACAGAATGGGAATAACAACCATTGAGGAAATTATGTTGATTCCTCAGGGAGGTTGACATCTTTGTTTTCTCTTGATAATGAATTCCCTTTTCTTATTCAGGGTTCTTGTGTGCTGTTAATTACATAAGTTACTGAGATCCTGGGCAGTATAACCTGTGTGTTTACAAAAAGGTTTTGAGGTTTTAGCAAGGTAAACTTAATGACATAGTCATTTTGCCAGTATTTGGAGTTTAATCTACAGTCAACCAAGCAAGCTGGTTTCACCCAACAGAGAAAATATAAATACAAAAAAAATTACTTGATATATTTGAGAAGTTAATAAAATTGGAGACTAATCAAGATCAAGCAGCTTGAGAAGCCAAAACCACTGGGTTAGTTTTGGGTCAAAGTTATCTACTTCACGGGCCCCTGGGTGGCTCAGTTGGTTAAGCGTCTGCCTTCAGCTCGAGTCACGATCCCAGGGTCCTGGAATCAAGTCCCGTATCAGGCTCCCTGCTCAGCGGGGAGCCTGCTTCTCTCTCTCCCCTTGCTCCTCCCCCCTGCTCATGCTCTCTCTCTCTCTCTGTCAAATAAATAAAATCTAAAAAAAAAAGTTATCTACTTCATTTATATCAGAACTCACAGATATAAATATGATTTTGTTACTACCATTTATTCAGTGCCTACTTGCTGCCTATTTTATGAGGCTTTCTTTAAACATTAACACTAACTATAAGCTAGCTTAAATGTATTATAAATTCCAATACAGACTTCCATAGTCAGGAGCTTCTCAGTTTCTGTGTTAATTCAGAAATCATCATCAAATTTTTGTTCTAAAAGTTAAAAAGAAAGTCAGTACACGTCATTGCCAGATACTGTATCCAAGAACACGCCTAGAGGTTTTTTTTCTGTGTGTTTTTATAAAGGTTTTATTTATTTGTCAGAGAGAGAGCACAGGCAGAGGGAGAAGCGGCTCCCCACTGAGCAGGGAGCCTGACACAGGGCTTGATCCCAGGACTCTGGGATCATGGGTGAGCCGAAGGCAGACACTTACCGACTGAGCCACTCAAGCATCCCTTGTGTTTGTGTTGTTTTTTTGTTTTTTGTTTTTTTTTTAATTCAGCCAAACTATCAGTCTTACATGAAAAGCTAGAATAAACTTGCAGTGTCTCAAAAAATGTACTTCCTATGCACCATTCTAGGAAGCTGGTGGAAGATGTTCTCCACAAAATAAGAGTTTCAACCAGGAAAGAGGAAGACATATAATGGAGGAAACAGGAAATTCAATCAACAAGAAAGGCTAGAAATAGACCCATAAATATAGAGAATAAACTGGTGGTTGCCATAGGGATGGGGGGATGAGCAAAAAGGGTGAGGGGATTAAAATCTTAGGTACAGACCCCCAGTTATAAAGTAAATAAGCATGGGGATGAAAAACACAACACAAGGAATATTGTAATATACTTATTGTTGGTGAGCATTTCATAATGTACATAATTGTTGAAACATTGTATTGTACACTTGAAGCTAATTTGTCAACTATACTTAAAAAATTTTTTTTTAAGGGCAAAAATTTTTTTTAAAAAAAAGGGCAGGCAGGCTAGGGGATTCCTCTAGATAGTGAATGGACTTCAGATAAACAATAATTTACCAGCACTAAATGGCCAGCCAGCCCAGATTGGATAAAGTTTGAAGGCTCCAAAAGAGACACTTCTTTAGGAAGATGAAATTGAATACTTGATCGGTCTGAATGACTTGAGAGGAAATGTAGATAATTGACAAAAATTTTCTGGGTTGAAATAATGATGAATACATGGAAATCTAAGCATATGAATAAAAAATCTAATGCTTACAGGAAAAGCAAAAAGTTGTGCAGGAAAGGAAAAGGAATCATGGTTTACTATATGGCTCAACTGTGAATAGGCTTACAAAGTCATTACAGTGTACACTGAACAGTGAACTAGTCAAAATTATAGCATTATTATAAAGGATAGTTGGGGAGATAGAAAGGATGCATGTGTATGATGGGTACAGGAGAAGAGAGATCTAAATCATCATTTTTCAAAGTGGGAAATCAATAGATAATTCCCAAAACTGAAAAATTAAGAGGTAACAACATGAGCATGTCATTTAGAAACATGGAGATGAATTCTAAAATCATCACTTGAAAGATGTGCAAGTGGTTTGCCTCTCAGAACTGGAAATGGGACAGCAACAGAGGTGAGGGCTACTATTTTTCTTTTTTTATTATTTATTTTTTGAGAGAGAGAGTGATAGAGCATGGGGGGTATCAAAGGCAGAGGGAGAAGCAGACTCCCCACTAAGCAGGGAGCCCAACACGGGGCTCATCCCAGGACCCCGGGATCATGACCAGAGCCTAAGGCAGACACCCAACAGACTGAGCCACCCAGGCGCCCTGGGCTACTATTTTTCTTTTTTTTAAAGATTTTATTTATTTATTTGACAGAGAGAGACACAGCGAGAGCAGGAACACAAGCAGGGGGAGTGGGAGAGGGAGAAGCAGGCTTCCCGCGGAGCAGGGAGCCCGATGCGGGACTTGATCCCAGGACCCTGGGATCATGACCTGAGCCGAAGGCAAACGCTTAACGACTGAGCCATCCAGGCGCCCAAGGGCTACTGTTTTTCTTAACAAACTTTGTAGAACTCTGATTTATTAAATTATGTGAGTGTTTAACTTTGATCTCTTAAAAAAAAATAGGTGTGTGCCTTGGAAGAAAATGTTAAATGAAAAAACTTAATTTAAACCACAGTTGGGCTGGCTCAGTCAGTTAAGCCTCCATCTCTTGGTTTTGGCTCAGGTCATGATCTCAGGGTTGTAAGATTGAGCCCCATGTTGGACTCTGTGCTGGGCATGGAGCCTGCTTAAGATTCTCTCTCCCTCTCCCCCCTCCAAAAACATAAAATAAAATACATACATACATAAATACACACACAATTGGGGTGCCTGGCTGGCTTAGTTGGTAGAGCATGTAACTCTTGATCTCAGGGTAACAAGGTGGAGCCCCACATTGGGTGTGGAGCCTACTTAAAATAAAACAAGTATCTCTTTATTTTTTATTTTTATTATTTTTTTTATTTTAAAGATTTTATTTATTTATTTGACAGAGAGAGACACAGCGAGAGAGGGAACACAAGCAGGGGGAGCGGGAGAGGAAGAAGCAGGCTCCCGCAGAGCAGGGAGCCCAATGTGGGACGCGATCCCAGGCCCTTGGGATCATGACCTGAGCTGAAGGCAGTCGCCCAACTGACTGAGCCACCCAGGCGCCCTTATTTTTATTTTTTTTAAGATTTTATTTATTTATTTGACAGAGAGATAGAGAGCAAAAGTAGGCAGAGAGGCAGGCAGAGGGAGAGGGAGAGCAGGGAGCCTGATGCGGGGCTCGATCCCAGGACCCTGGGATCATGACCTGAGCCGAAGGCAGCCGCTTAACCGACTAAGCCACCCAGGTGCCCCAAAATATTTCTTTTTAAAAAACCCACACAATTACTCTCTAACAAATTTTATCGTGTTAAGAATCCTAGTTCACGGACGCCTGCTTCTCCCTCTCTCTCCCTCTGCTTGTGCTCTCTCTGTCAAATAAATAAAATCTTAAAAAAAAAAAAAGAATCCTAGTTCACTACATAGATCTTTGTCCACATTTCTGGTTTAATCAGTTAATTTGCTTTTAGCTGCAAGTAGCAGAAACCCATTCTTAGGGGTGCCTGGGTGGCTCAGATTGTTAAGCGTCTGCCTTCGGCTCAGGTTGTGATCCCAGAGTCCTGGGATCGAGCCCCACATAGGGCTCCCTGCTTGGGGGGGAGCCTGCTTCTCCCTCTCCGTCTACTGTTCCCCCTGCTTGTGCTCTCTCGCTCTGTCAAATAAATAAATAAAATCTTAAAAAAAAACTTTTTAAATTTTAAATGGCTTAATAAGGAATTTTCTTATCAATCATAACAGAATTTCAGAGGTGGGTCACGTTTGGGATTTTTTGTTGTGGTTGGGGTTTGTTTGTTTTGGATAATGCAATGGCTGCAGCTTTATAAATATTTCGTCCAAATACCCCTAAATTAGGGGTATTAGGAAGGGAAATCTGCTTCTGTTTCTTAGAAGCAAGAAAACCTTTCCCAGAAGCTCCCAGCAGACTTTTATTTTCATATCTCTTTGACCATTAACTGGGTCATAATCCCTCTTTTAAACTAGTCACTGACCAGGGGAATGGGATTTCAATGATTGTCTGACTGATTGTCTCAGATGAAATGGATGTTGGTAGTGAACCATAATGTCAGCTGTGCCAGTCATTGCCTATTAAGTACTTACTGAGAACCCACTTCTCTTTCAAGAAGCTTTACCATTTAGAAGAAGAAAATGAGGAGCGCCTGGGTGGCTCGGTCATTGGGCGTCTGCCTTCGGCTCGGGTCATGATCCCAGGGTCCTGGGATCGAGCCCCACGTCGGGCTCCCTGCTCGGCGGGAGGCCTGCTTCTCCCTCTCCCACTCCCCCTGCTTGTGTTCCCTCTCTTGCTGTGTCTCTCTCTGTCAAATAAATAAAATATTAAAAAAAAAAGAAAATGAGTGGGTAAAAGAATTGATCATCAGTATGGACAGTGCTAGGGTACTCAGTAAATATTTATTGAATGAATTAGATGAATGTAAGTAAACTTTTTGACAGAGATAGAAGTACTTTAGATGTTTGGGATTTTTTATTTTTTTTTATTTTTTTAAAGATTTTATTTATTTATTCATGAGAGACAGAGAGAGAGAGAGAGGCAGAGGGAGAAGCAGGCTCCCCGCTGAGCGGGGAGCCCGATGTGGGACTCGATCCCAGGACGCTGGGATCATGACCTGAGCCGAAGGCAGACACTTAACCATCTGAGCCACCCAGGCGCCCTAGATGTTTGGGATTTTTTAAAAAGACTTTATTTATTTATTTGACAGAGACATAGCACAGATAGGCAGAGCGAGAGGGAGAAGCAGGCTTTCCGCGGACCAGGGAGTCCGACGCGGGGCTCGATCCCAGGACTCTGGGATCGTGACCTGAGCTGAAGGCAGCCGCTTAACCGACTGAGCCACCCAGGCGCCCCTCGATGTTCTAAATTAGGGGAAATACATGCATTTAGACTAGACCAGGAAGCTCCTTGAAGAAGAAGGAAAACTTGGAACTACTGTTTACTCATCAGCTAGTCACAGTGCTATCCTATTAGAATAAATATACTTTAGTCAATTGGTGTGCTGGTTTAACCAGCTTGGAGAAGGGGACGGGGTTGGTTTGTAGTGTTTACCAATTTCCATGGCATAAATAATCTTACCCTGGCCAATTTCAGTCTATCAACATGGAATCAATTATCTTGCACAATTACTTCTAACAGCATTATTTTTATTTCTAACCTACTAAGATCACATACTGATGAAAGCAATATTTAGCTTTTTTTAGCCTTGTAGATGTTCAGTAATAAGACCTAGATTATCAATATAAGATAGTTGGTTTTGGTGTTTTGGACAGGGGTATGTTGGAGAAGATTATTTTAAGATACTAATAAATCCTGGTCTTTGAAGACTTTGAGAAATGAAAAAAGCCTTGCAGTTAGCTTTAGGTGCTAGATGAAATGTTACTAATTCAGTTTTTATGGAGTGCCAACTATGTGCTCAGTGCTGTAAAAACAAAACTAAATAAGACTCAAGGGTCTCCATCCTCAGTCCATTAGGAAAACAATTATCAACAACTTTCAGTGGAGTTTTAAACTGCTATGAGAACACAAAGGAGAAGACAGCTAAATTTGGGGACATCATAGAAGCAAGTATTTGAATTACATCTGGAAAGGAAATACATCATTTGTATTAAGGAGATGAAGGGAAAGGATCATCTCAGACAATAGGAACAGCATGATCCTAATTGCTGGGGGATGAAAAATCTGACATGTTCCATTGCTTTTTGTTTGTGTTTGTATGTGGGTAAAATTCAGGGTAGAGTACAGAGAAGAGAAAGATAGGCCATGTCCAGATTGTGAGAGTCCTTAAGTTATTTTAAGGAGTTTGGATTTCCTTATTATTAAGTATGAAACTCCTTAGTATAACAGGATTTTAATATACAGGTTTATTTTTCTACATATCTACCCAAACTAGGTGTTTATTATTCTTTATAATTATGCTAATTTGATGGGAGAGATGCTTTGTCATTTTAATTTGTGCCTTCCTAATTATTAGTGTGGTTGAATGTTATTTTAAAAATATATCTATTGGTCATTTGTTATTCTGTATATTGCTTGTTCACACCCTTTACTCTTTTTTTTTTATTTTAAGATTTTACATATTTGTCAGAGAGAGAGAGAGAGAGAGCTCACAAGCAGGGGGAGCGGCAGGCAGAGGGTGATGGCTCCTTGCTGAGCAAGGAGCCCAGTGCGGGGCTCCGATCCCAGGACCCTGGATCATGACCTGAGCCGAAGGCAGATGCTTAACCGACTGAGCCACCCAGGCGCCCCTTTACTCATTTTTCTGTTGAATTGTTTATTTTTCTTAATGATTTGTAGGAATGATTTATATAAATAATAGATATGAATCCTTCATTTTAAGGTTTTTTAAAGACTATAATTCTAGCCTTTATGGTGGATGAATTGGAAAAAGGAGAGACCATTGTCAACTTGGCCAACTGAGAGATAATTGCAATAACCTATAGCTATAGACCAGAGATGATAGGGAGTTCAACTGTGGTAGTGGGGGAAGAGGGAGGCAGATTAGAGATCAAACTGCTGCCACACAATGGCTTCGTAGTGGAGTTTGGATTAAATGTCAGTACTACGACCTTTTAATTGAGTGCTCTTCTAGGATATATCATTGTCTCCTTTATTATGCTTTCCTTCTGATTCTATGAAAGAAAAATAAGAGAGTTCTATACAGCAGAGTCTACAGTAAGGTTAAAATGAACTGAGGGCCTAATTTAAGAATCTTGGATATAAAAAGAAAATACAGATGAATATTTTTTATCTGCTCTCAGGATGTAAATGACTTTTTTAAAAAAGATTTTATTTACTTAGTGAGAGAGAGAGAGAGCGTGCACATGAGCGGGGGGAGGGGCAAAGGCAGAGGGAGAAGCAGGCTCCCCGCTGAGCAGGGAGCCTGATGCAGGGCTTGATCCCAGGACCCTGGGATCATGACCTGAGCTGAAGGCAGACACTTAACCAACTGAGCCACGCAGGCGCCCTGTGAATGACTTAATAAGCCTGAATGCCAAGAGAAGAAACAAAGGAAAAGATTGACAGGTTTTACTAAATAAAAATTGTTAATTTCTTTGTATCAAAAAAGATTATAGGGGCGCCTGGGTGCCTCAGTCATTAAGCATCTGCCTTCGGCTCAGGTCATGATCCCAGGGTCCTGGGATCGAGCCCTGCATCGAGCTCCCTGCTCTGAGGGGAAGCCTGCTTCCCCCTCTGCCACTCCCCCTGCTTCTCCCTCTGCCACTCCCCCTGCTTGCTGTGTCTCTGTCAAATGACTAAATAAAATCTTAAAAAAAAAAAAAAAAGATTATAAATATCACCAAAGGATCCTGCTAGACTGTAGTCCTCTCAAGCAGTATCTGTCCTCCTTGCATTCCTCATACCACTAAACCTAAAATTGGGGTTGGTGTCCTTTTTCTTTCTTATCACTTGCAGATCATTGTCTCTCTCTCTTCTCTAAAACCTAGGTTAGTTTTTTCATTTGTCTATTTTAGTCATAGACTCTGGGGTTACTTCTTCTCATTCTTGGGATGTTTAATTCATTTATATTTATTATAATTATTGATAAGATTTATGTCTGCCATTGTGCTATTTATTTTCTATAAGTCTTATTTTTGTTCCTCCGTTTCTCCACGACAGTATTTTTTGTGTGTGTGTTATAGATATATTCTGGTGTACCATTTTAATTCCCTTGTTTTTTTTTTTTTTTTTAAGATTCCATTTATTTATTTGACAGAGAGAAAGAGATCACAAGTAGGCAGACAGGCAGGCAGGCAGAGGGAGCTGAGTGAGGAACCCGATGCGGGACTTGATCCCAGGATGCTGGGATCATGACCTGAGCCAAAGGCAGACGCTTATATGACTGAGCCACCCAGGCGCCCTCCCTTGTTTCTTTTAATATAATATTTTGAGTTATTATCTTATTGGTTGCCCCAGGGATTACAGTTAACATCTTAATTTATAATAACCTAGTTTGGATTAATGCCAATTTAATTTCAATAGTATGCAAAAATTTTGTTCCTATATGGCTCTGTTCCCTCCTCTCTCTTGTGCTGTTACTGTCATACAAATGACATCTTTATTATTTTTGTTGTTGTTGTTAAGATTTTATTTATTTATCTGACAGAGAGAGACACAGCGAGAGAGAGAACACAAGCAGGGGGAGTGGGAGAGGGAGAAGCAGGCTTTCCACTGAGCAGGGAGCCCGATGCGGGGCTCGATCCCGGGACCCTGGGATCATGACCTGAGCCGAAGGCAGACGCTTAACGACTGAGCCACCCAGGCGCCCCACAAATGACATCTTTAAACATTATATGCCCATCACCACAAATTATAATTACTGCTTTGTGTCTTTTAAATCAGATAGGAGAAACAAAAAGTTACAAACAAAAAACACATTTATACTGTTTTTTTTGTATTACCTGCTGTGTTAGGCAGAATAATGATCCCCTAAAAAACAATCTGACTTATTAATTCCTGGAACATGTGAATATGTTACCTTACATAGCAAAAGGGATTTTACAGATGTGATTAAATTAAGGATTAAGAATGAGAGAGAGATTAGCCTGGATTAATCAGTTAGGCTCAGTGTAATGACAAGGATCTTTATTTATAAGGGACGGAGAGAGACAGGAAAATAAGACAGATTTAAAGATGCTATGCTGCTGGCTTTGCAGATGCAGGAAGAGGCCCTGAGCCAGGGGATGTAGGCACCCTCTAATGGAAAAAGCAGGAAAACAAATTTTTTCCCAGAGCCTCTACATAGAAATGCAGCCCTGCTGACATATTGACTTTAGTTTAGTGAGAACCATGTCAGACTTCCAACCTCCAGAACTATAGTAAATTTGTGTTGTTTTAAGCCTCTAAGTTTGTGGTTTTATGTTGCAGTAACAATAGAAAACTTAATACAGCTATGGAGTTAACTTTA
Source organism: Phoca vitulina (assembly GCF_004348235.1). Classification (NCBI taxonomy): domain Eukaryota; kingdom Metazoa; phylum Chordata; class Mammalia; order Carnivora; family Phocidae; genus Phoca; species Phoca vitulina. The sequence goes on from NW_022589723.1 coordinate 30,457,171, forward strand.
CTGGTGTTTTTTATTTCTTCCTGTGGATCTATGTTACTGCCTAGTGTCCTTTCATGTCAGCCTGAAGGATTTCTCTTAGCATATCTTGTATGGGAGTTCTGCTAGCAATGAATTCTCTGTTTTTGTTTATCTAGGAATATCTTAAATTCTCCTAGTTTTTGAGGACTAGTTTTGCTGCATATAGAATTCAACACTCAGCCAGGCATTTGATGCTCTGGTTTAGCCTCCACTTTCTCCTTGTGCAAAGCCTCAGACTCAGAGGTGAGAACTTAGAGCCTTCTCAGGTCTTTTCTAAGCATGTGCTCAGCCCTGGGCATGCACATAGCCTTCTGCATGCATGTGGACTTCTAGATTCCCAGGACCACGTCAGAACTTTTCAAAGCCCGTATGGACATCTCCTTCCCTAGCTTTCTTTTTAAGCTCTTTGGATAGTCTTATTATTTGCCCCAACTCTTATCCACTGTCTCAGGCAGCCACAAAGTGAAACACGTGCCTGCAGGTATTTTCAACAAATATTCCCACTGCTAGGGAAAAAGCTTTTCATGATGAGCATACTCTAAGTCTGGTCAAATGTAGACAAACTTACAAGTGGGGTCTTCCAGGAAACCACAAGAAAGGTCATATAATGAGAATTCTTTGGAAATGAGGCTTGGAAGGAGCCTCAGTCGTGCTCTGCCCATTCAGTGGTTGTCAGGCTGCTGCTTTTCACTGTGATTGTAGGCTATTGATTTTTCAGCCCAAGGATGGGAATAGGGCAAGTTAGGATGCCACAAAGCTCACTGTTCTTACTGAGATTGAGTATCAGATTTGAATCTCAATATGTGATATGAGCTGTTTTTCTTGAATAAATGCTCCTCAGATTGCTGCAAGCCTTTGGTTAATTTCCAGAATTCTGAAAAACTTGATTCTAACGATTTTTGCCAGTTTTCTTATTGCTTTTATGGAGGATGGAGTTTTCAGAGATCCTTGCTCTGCCATTTTTTGCTGATTTTTCCACCCTGCCCCTGCCATTCTTTAAAGGTTTTAATTTCTGGTTCTCAGTCACTGTCTCCCACATTGTTCCTGGACTTAATTCTTGATGAATTCAGTGTCCTTATTAACGATCTTGCCCACACTTTTGCTTCTTAGTTCCTTGACCACCTCTCTCCCAGTGATTTTTGTCCTCCATCTTATCTCAGCTACTGCTTCCACATACCAGTATCCCTGAGCCAAACTATTTTTGTAAATAAAGTTTATTTAAATACAGCTCTGCTCCTTCATTCATGTATTGTCTACAGCTTCTTTCAGACTACAACAGCAGAGTTGGCTATTACAGTAGAGACCATTGGTCCTTAAAGCCTAAAATATTTATTCTCTTTAAAGAAAAAGCTCACAGACTCCTGCCTTAAAACTAGTCAGTTAGAGCTATATTTCTTCTGTTATCTCAATTTCAAGAATCTTATTCTCCAACCATCCTCCCCCGCCTTTTTTGCATCTCCCTTCCTCTAGAATCTCAACTGCATCAATTCTTTAACCTCACCACCTTTTTGCACTGTGTATCTCACTTTTTTCAGATCTTTACTTCCCTCCTTACCCTTACCTCCTCACATTATAATTAATTCCTTCTGTACATTTTTAAATTGCTCATTGACAGAACCCCAACCATGGTTAAATTTGACTTTCAGCTTTCTGCATGCTTGCATGTATGCATCTAAAGGTGGCTGGAAAACCACACAACTATTCTACCCGTTCTCACTTTAAGTTCATGATCCTTAGCCTTAAGTGGGCTTTTAATACTTCACAGCAATCCTACTGCATTTACTATCTATTAGTCTTTCATACCTTCTCATCTCCTCAAACTTGCTGCATCCCTCTCCCATCCTCACTCTCACTTTGCTTGCTGTTTCCTTGAAAAATAGAAGCAAAGGCTTCCATCCATTCTATACACATCTTTCCATTTATTTTTACTCACGTGTACCCATTTATCTGTGTCTTTGCCCATGAGCTGCTTGTGTTCCTATCTAGAACTGATCTCTTATGCACAAAATCTGTTCCTCTTGTCTACTCAAGGACTTCACTCCAGCATTTCTCCTTTTCCTCAATTGCAGAATTACTTCTTTTTCCCTGTGTATAGGATCACTCTCATCAGCAGCAAACACACACTAAATTTCTCTAATCTTTTAAAACAATCTCTGTTAGTCACACATCTTCATCCAGAAAGTGCCCTATTTCTCTGCTGCCTTTAGTACAACTTCTCAAAGAGCAGTCTATACACCAATTATAGTATAGACTCAGTGATGGTCTACACAACCATCTCCATTCCTTTCCTCCCTTTCTCTCTTAAACCAGCTCTAATCTGGCTTTTGTCTCTACCATTCTACAAAAACTGCCCTTGTCAAAGTCACCAGTGACCTCTTCATTGATAAATCCAGTGATCAAGTCTCAATTTTTTTTTTTAAAGATTTTATTTATTTATTTGACAGAGAGAGACACAGCGAGAGAGGGAACACAAGCAAGGGTAGTGGGAGAGGGAGAAGCAGGCCTCCTGCAGAGCAGGGAGCCCGATGCGGAGCTTGATCCCAGGACCCTGGGATCATGACCTGAGCCGAAGGCAGACGCTTAACGACTGAGCCACCCAGGCGCCCTCAGTTTTTTTTGAGTAACAACTTTCTTGTGATATAATAATTCACATGCCATAAAATTCACCTTTTGAAAGTATAGAATTTGGAGGAGTTTAGTATATTCACAGAGTTATGCAGCTATTACTACTGTCTAATTTTAGAGCATTGTCATCACCCCAAAAAGAAGCCCTGTGCCTATCAGCAGTCACTCTACATTCCTGTGTTCCCTTAGCTTTTGGAAATCATTACTCTATTTTCCATCTCTGTGAATTTGCCTATTCTGGACATTTCATATAATAGAATCATATAATAATACGGCCTTTGTGCCTGGCCTCTTTAACTTAGCATAATGTTTTTAAGGGTCATCCATTTTATAGCATGCATCTGTATTTTGTTCCTTTTTATGGCCAAATAATGTTCCATTGTATGGATATATGTGCTACATTTTGTTTATCCATACACCAGTTGATGGATGCATTTGAGTTGTTTTTACTTTTTGGCTATTTTGACTAATGTTTCATGTACAAATTTTGTATGGAGGTATGTATTCAGTTCTCTTGGCTATATACCTAGAAGTGGAATTGCTGAGTCATATGGTAACTCTGTTTAACATTTTGAGGAACGGCCAAACTTTTTCCCAAAGTGGCTGCACCAGTTTACAATCCCACATGCAGTGTAAGAAGGTTCCAACTTCTCTACAGCCTCACCAACAGTTTTTAATGTCTTTTTTTATTTTAGCCATCTTCATGAGTATGAAGTAGTATCACATTGTGATTTTAGTTTCCTAATGACTAATGATTCTGAGAATCTTTTTTTTTTCTTCAAGATTTTATTTATTAGAGAGAGAGAGATAGCAAGAGAGAGCACAAGCGGGGGGTAGAGGGAGAAGTGGGCTCCCCACTGAGCAGGGAGCCTGATGCAGGACTCAATCCCAAGACCCTGAGATCATGACCTGAGCCAAAGGCAGACACTTAACCAACTGAGCCACCCAGGTGCCCTTCGAGCATTTTTTCATGTGTTTGTTGGCCATTTATGTATTTTCTTTGGAAAAATAAGTGAAGATTTTAGGGAAAAAAATGAGAATTCAGATCCTTTGCCCATTTTTAATTGGGTTGTCTTTTTATTGTTGAGTTGTAAGAGTCTTTAAAATATATTCTTTTTTTAAAGATTTTATTTATTCATCTGACAGAGAGAGAGAGAGAGTGCACACAAGCAGGGGGAGCAGCAGAGGGAGGGGGAGAAGCAGGCTCTCCACTGAACAGGGAGCCCAATGCGGGGCTCGATCCCAGGACCCTGGGATCATGACCTGAGCCAAAGGCAGACACTTAACTGACTGAGCCACCCAGGCGCCCCTAAAATATATTCTTGATACAAGTCCTTTAACAACAGATATATGAGGGCGCCTGGGTGGCTCAGTTGGTTAAGCGACTGCCTTCCGCTCAGGTCATGATCCTGGAGTTCCAGGATTGAGTCCCACATGGGGCTCCCTGCTCAGCAGGGAGTCTGCTTCTCCCTCTGACCCTCCCCCCTCTCATGTACTCTCTGTCTCTCATTCTCTCTCTCAAAATAAATTAATTAATTAATTAATAAAAATCTAAAAAAACAACAACAAACAGATATATGATTCGCAAATATTTTCTCCCATTCTCTAATGGAATGTCTTTTCACTTTCTTGGTAGTTTTCAGTTCTTCAATGTTCATCTTACTTGACTTGATTTGATTACTCTCTCCTTCATATACTTTCTTCACCTGACTTCCAGAATACCACATTCTTGTAATTTTTTCTTTTTCTCACCTTACTGTATGCTTCACCTTGGTCTCCTTTGCATCTTATTTTAATCTCTCCTCAGACTATCTGTTCTGTCGTACCACTCTCTTATCTCCTTTGCTCTCATTTATATGCTGACAGTTTAAAAATTATTATCAGTCTCATATATTCATCTGCTTTTTTGACATTTTGACTTAGATACGTGATAGGCATTTCAAACTGATTTGTCTAAAACCAGACTCCTGATTTTTTTCTCTGAAACCTGATCCTCCTCCCTCAGTCTTACTCATCTCAGCAAATAGCAATCCCAGTTTTCTAATTTCTTGGGCCAAGGAATCATTCTTGACTCCTCATCCTCTCTTTCCCCACACTCAATCCACCGAGAATCCTACTGGCTTTATCTTTAATATATTTAGAATCCAACATCTTCTCACTACCTCCACTGCTACCAGCTGGTCCAAACCACTGTTTAACTTCTGGATTATTTTAATAGTTCTTAACTTGTCTCCTTGTCTTTAGTGCCCTATAATCTTTTCTCAACATAGCAGTCAGAGTGATTCTTTTAAAACATGTCAGATTATTTCACTCTTCTACTTAAAACTGTGTTGTGGCTTCCCATATCATTCAGAAAAACTCAAAGTTATTTTTTTTTCTTTTTTTTAAAGATTTTATTTATTTATTTGAGAGAGAGCAAGCGCACAAGTGGGGTGAGGGCCAGAGGGAGAAGCAGACACCCCGCTGAGCAGGGAGCCCGATGTGGAACTCGATCCCAGGACTCCAGGATCATGACCTGAGCCGAAGGCAGTCGCTTAACCAACTGAGCCACCCAGGCGCCCCATCAAAGTTCTTATAGTCACTGACATCATCTAGCCCCTGTATTCAGTCTGACCTCCTTTATTCTCTCCTCTGCCTCTCTCACTCTTTTCCTGTCATACTAACTTCCTTAATATACCTCAAATGCCCCAGGCACATTCCAACCTTTTGGCCTTTGTGTGTGCTCTTCCTTCTGCCTGCAATGCCTGTTCTTCCTGGCTTCGATAACTGTGCAATGCAGAGCCATACTGGAGCCAGAGGCAAAAGGAAAAATCACTAATAACAATCCAGTCAGTCTTTATTTTTGATATTTTGTTCATTGTGGGTTTTGCATTAATTTTGAGCTTTAAAAAAAAATTGCATTAAGATATCATTGATCTTGATTACTGAGTTTTTTGGTACTCCTTTAAATTTTTTACACATGAAGTGAGTACTTTTCATGCCTCCTTTGCCTCATTTGCCTCACCTTGCTCAAGAAAGTAGGAATAGAAGGGAATCTCTTCCTGATAAAGAGTATCTACCATAAACCTACAGCTAATATCATAGCTAATGGTGAAAAACAATGTTTTTGCCTTAGAATAAAGACCAAGATAAGGTCTTCTTTCCATCATTACACTGCACTTCTATCCATCATTACACTGAAGGTTCTAGCTAGTCTGATAAGACCAGAGAAATAAATAAAAGGCATACATATTGGAAAGGAAGAAATAAAACTGTCTTTATAGATGATATGATCATCTATGTAGAAAATGAGAAGGAAGCTACAAAAAAAGCTGTTAAAACAAATATGTGAGTTTAGCAATATTGCAGGACAGAAATTCAGTGTATAAAAATCAATTGTATTTCTATATACTGGCAATCACATTGAAATTTTTAAAATACCACTTATAATAGCATCAGAAGTATTACATAGGAGTAAACCTGACAAAAGATGTGTAAGACCTCTACAATAAAAACTACAAAACATTACTGAAAGAAACATAAAAAGTTCTAAATAAATGGAGAGCTTTACCATGTTCATGGATGGAAAGACTCAGCAGTGTTACTATGTCAGTTCTCCTCAAACTGATTGATAGACCAGTGAGTCCTAATTCTTAGCAGGCTTTTTAATAGAGGAAAGTGACAAGCAGGTTTTAAAATTCATAGGGAAATGCACTTACACTATCTGACTTCAATTCTTATTTTAAATCTATAATGATTACAACAGTGTGGCATGGACATTGAGATAGCCAAAAATGTGGATCAATGGAAAAGAGTCCAGAAATTGACCTATACATAAATGGTCAATTGATTTCCTATAGAAGTGTAAAGGCAATTCAACAGAGAAAGGATAGCTTTAACAAAGGGTACTGGAACTATTAGATATCCATGTTCCAAAAAGTGAAGTCTATCTAAACCTCACAACATTTACAAAATTTAATTCAAAATGGATTTAGACAAATGTAAAATCTAAGAATATAAAATTTCTGGAGAAAATAATAAAAGTAGCCTTTATGATCTTGGGTTAGGTAAAGATTCTTAGATACGACTTCAGGAGTACAGTCTATAAAACGAAAAATTGATAAACTGGACTTGATTCAAATCTGGAAGTTTGGCTCTTTGAAAGGCACCATTAAGAAAATGAAAAGGCAGGCCACTGATTTGGGGAGAAATAATTGCAAATCACATATCTGATAAAGGACTTGTATCCAGAATATATGAAGAACTCTGGATATTCAGTAATAAGAAAATAAACAACCTGATAAAAAATGTTCAACAAATTTGAACAGATAACTTCACCAAATATAAGTGCATGAAAAGATTTCCAACATCTTTGGCCAACAAGGAAATGTAAGTTAAACCTATAATGAGACACCACTAGATTCTTTTATTAGAATATCTAGAACTAAAAAGACTTAACTATACACAGTATCTTTGAGGAGCAACCGGAACTGTTTTATACTATTAATGGGAATATAAAATGATAGAAGCACTTTGGGAAACAGTTTCACAATTTTTTTTAAGAAATTGGCACTTACGGGGTGCCTGGGTGGCTCAGTGGGTTAAGTATCCGACTCTTGATTTCGGCTCAGGTCATGATCTCAGTCCTGGGATCGAGCCAAGCCCCACGTGGGGCTCCACACGTGGTGGGGAGTGTGCTTGGATTTTCTCTTTCCCTCTCCCTCTGCCCCTCCCTCCCTGCTTGTGCGTGCTCGCTCTGTCTGTTTGTCAAATAAAGAAATCAATCTTAAAAAAAAAAAAGAAATTAAGCACTTACCTAGCGTAACCTCTACTCATTGCATTACAAGGTATTTACTTTGTTCATATAGTCTTATTCATAAACATTCATAAAAGTTTTATTTGTAATAGCCCAAAACTGGAGACAGCTCAAATGTCCATTAAGTGGTTAATGGATAAGCAAATTTTGGTGTACCTGTGCAATAAATTATTACTCATCAATAAAAAGGAATGCTATGTTGACATACACAACATGAATGAATCTCAAAATAATAATCCTGAGCAAAAGAAACTATATAAAATAAAGAGTACATATTGTATGATTTTGTTTATATGAAATTCTAGAAAATGAAAACTGTAGTGACCGGAAGCAGATCAATGTTTGGTTAGGAATGGGATGGGGAAGGCCAGGGAAGATCTGGAAAGACTGAGAAAGACCATAATGGAGAGTTACAAGGAGGCATGAAGCACCTTCAGTGTATGACTGATAAATTCACTCTCTTGATTATGGTGATGATTTCACAGTATTATACATGTCAGACTTACTAGATTATATAATTTTTTTTAAAGATTTTTTTTTTTTTTTTTGGAGGGGCACCTGGGTGGCTCAGTTGGTTAAGCGTCTGCTTTCAGCTCAGGGTCATGGGATTCAGCCCTGTATCGGGCTTTTTGCTCAGCAGGGAGCCTGCTCCTTCCTCTCCCTCTGCCTGCTGCTCCCCCTGCTTCTGCTCTGTCTTTCCCTATGTCAAATAAATACATAAAAATCTTTTTTTTTTTTTTTTTTTTAAAGATTTTATTTATTTATTTGACAGAGAAAGACACAGCGAGAGAGGGAACACAAGCAGGGGGAGTGGAGGAGGGAGAAGCAGGCTTCCCGCGGAGCAGGGAGCCCGATGCGGGGCTCGATCCCAGGACCCTGGGATCATGACCTGAGCCGAAGGCAGACGCTTAACGACTGAGCCACCCAGGCGCCCCCATAAAAATCTTTTTTAAAAAAAGTGTTTTTTTTGAGCGAGCGAGAGAGAGAACGTGTCGGGGGAGGGGCAGAGGGAGAAGCAGACACCCCGCTGAGCAGGGAGCCTGATGGTGGAACTCGATCCCAGGACCCCGGGATCATGACCTGAGCCAAAGGCAGATGCTTAACTGAATGAGCCACCCAGGAGCCCCAGACTGTATAATTTAAGTTCGCACAATTCATTGTATGTCAGTTATACCTTAACAAAGTTCATGTAAAAAAGACGAAAACAAAACTAAACTGGCCATTGTAATCGGGTTATAAAGCATCTCATGTCCTCTTATTAGAAAAGTTATTTGATATAACTTTACTAGAAGACAGTTTAAGGATATGTATATATATATTTTTAAGATTTTATTTATTTATTTGAGAGAGTGAGAGCCAGAGAGCACGAGCAGGGTGAAGGACAGAGGACAGAGGGAGAAGCAGACTCCCCGCTGAACTGGGAGCCCCAATGTGGGGCTTGATCCCAGAACCCTGAGATCATGACCTGAGCTGAAGGCGGACTCTTTTTTCTTTTTTTAAAGATTTTTTATTTATTTGATAGAGACGCAGCAAGAGAGGGAACACAAGCAGGGAGAGTGGGAGAGGGAGAAGCAGGCTTTCCACTGAGCAGGGCGCCGCTGAAGGCAGACTCTTAACCAACTGAGCCACTCAGGCACCCCAAGAATATGAATTGAAAATGTTTATACCCTACAATTCCACTTGTTAGGAGCTTATCACAAGTAAGTAATTAGAAACATTTTGCAATGACTTGTGGAAAAAAATACAAGCAACCCAAAATTCTAATTATAGGAAGCAAGTTAGATAAATTCCAGTTTATCTGTATAAGGAATATTACAGAGCCACAAAAAACTATATTCTCGATGGCAGAGGAAACTGTTCATATAAAAGTGAAAAAACTTTAAAAATCACTGTATTTGGTATGCCCAGCTTTCTTTTAAAGATAAATATAAAAATATTTACAATTTTTTTTTTTTTGGTAATGAGCTTACTAGTGGTTTATACTTTACCTTCCTCTGTTTTAAAATATTTTGCCACAGGGGCGCCTGGTGGTTCAGTCGTTGAGCGTCTGCCTTCAGCTCAGGTCATGATCCCAGGGTCCTGGGATCGAGCCCCGCATCGGGCTCCCTGCTCGGTGGGAAGCCTGCTTCTCCCTCTCCCACTCCCCCTGCTTGTGTTCCCTCTCTCGCTGTGTCTCTCTCTGTCAAATAAATAAATAAAATCTTTAAAAAAAAAAACAAAACATATTTGATTTTTTTTAGTTTTTTTCGCCTTAGAGACATTACTTCGTGAGCACTGTTTCTCTAAATGTGGACTGGTGGCTTTCTAGGCCAGCTACATAGTTTTTGTCCTAGGATTTATCCTTGGAATTTTCTTCTATGTTGGATCTTCTCCTTTCTGGATGCCATGTCTTGCTCTTTCTCAGTTTATTTCCTTGCGCTGGAGCACATCTTCCAGTAGTAGTTTTCTGAGAAAAGGGGGTATGGGAGGTAAATTTTTTGGGAACTTAAAAGTCCAGAAAGTTTGTCTAGATATTAAATTCAAGATTGGAAATAGTAGGTTGAGCTATAAGCAATTGCTGTTAGCAATTTTTGGCCTATAAAAATGGTATTTTCATCCATTTGACCTAATAATTTTACCTTTTGAAGATACTGTATTTTTATTCTTGTTATTCTGAACTTTTATTATGATGTGCTTTGGTGTGGATTTCTTTTCATCTGTCCTAGTAGATAAGTTCTAGACAGCCCTTTTTTTTTTTCTTTTTTAAAGATTTTATTTATTTATTTGCCAGAGAGCGTGAGCGCACAAGCAGGGGGAGCAGCAGGCAGAGGGAGAGGCAGGCTCCCCGCTGAGCAAGGAGCTATCTCTTGTTCTGTTTCCATGGATAATATCTTATGTTTGATGTGATAGCTTTTTTTATTGTTTTTTTTTTCCTGCATTGTGTCTATTTGCTATGAGTTCATTCATTGTTTAGTTTCAACTCAGAGGGTTTTTATCAAATGTCTTGTCAATCTTGATTATCTACTTGTATTTAAAAGTGAGACACTACAGGGGTGCCTGGGTGGCACAGTTGGTTAAGTACCCGACTCTTGGTTTTGGCTCAGGTCATGATCTTGGGTCATGAGATTGAGCTGCACGTAGGGCTCTGTGCTGAACAGGAGTCTGCTTAAGACTAGTCTCTCCCTGGGCGCCTGGGTGGCTCAGTTGGTTAAGCGACTGCCTTCGGCTCAGGTCATGATCCTGGAGTCCCGGGATCGAGTCCCGCATCCGGCTCCTTGCTCAGTGAGGAGTCTGCTTCTCCCTCTGACCCTCCCCCCCTCATGCTCTCTCTCTCTCTCTCATTCTCTCTCTCTCAAATAAATAAATAAAATCTTTAAAAAAAAAAAAAAAAAAAAAAAGACTAGTCTCTCCCTCTGCCCCTCCCCCCTACTCTCTCTCCCCCCCACAAGTAAATAAATAAATAAATCTTTAAAAAAATAAATAATTAGGGGAGCTGGGTTGCTCAGTTGGTTAAGCATCTGCCTTTGGGTCAGGTCATGATCTCAGGGTCCTGGGATGGAGCCCCAGATCGGGCTCCCTGCTCAGCGGGGAGTCTGCTTCTCCCTCTCCCTCTGCCTGCTGCTCCCCCTGCTTGTGCTCTCTCTGTCAAATAAATAAATAAAATCTTTTTAAAAAAGATTTAAAATTTTAAAAAGTAAATACATCTTTAAAAAATAATAAAATAAAAGACACCACAGTTCTTTTTTAAATTAACATATAATGTATTATTTGTTTCAGGGGTACAGGTCTGTGATTCATCAGCCTTACACAATATACAGTGCTCATTACAACACATACCCTCCCCAGTGTCCATCACCCAGCCACTCCCCTCCCACCCTCCTCCACTCCAGCAACCCTCAGTTTGTTTCCTGAGATTAAGAGTCTTAAGAGATTAAGAGATTAAGAGTGATTGACCCTTTACTCGGGGTCATCCAACTGCCAGTGTCTGCAGGTCCTTTTGTCTTGGCAAGTCATTTTTCCCTCAGAGGAATCAACTAATCTTTTGCCTGCTCGCACAGGGCCCAGTGAAGGGAAAAGGGTTTTGTGTTTCACTGGTGCTCTCAGTGTTGTATTTTATCCGTATTCTCAGTTGTGCTTGGTGTGGGTGAGTACAGAGCCTGCATGTCCAACATACACAGAGACTAAACCTTCAGACTTCAGCTAGAGTCCTGAGGGGTAGGGTAGGGAGATGGGAGGCTGCACTGGGCAGTAGAGATAGTCTAGAGGTCTGATTAAAACTATGAGCTGATCTTTGTTTTGAATTTTACCCTCTTTTTAGAAGTACTTGATGCTACTAAGCTTCTCCAGAGTTTTGAATGTTTGCTAGCATAGTTCTTTCACTCCCAGCTTACAGGCTTATGTCTCTTACACTTTTAAAAGGGTTTTAACTTCCTTTGGTCTGCTAGATTAATGTTTGTCCATCTGCTTTCTAGTTTCCAAAATGTTTTTGACATCTCATGTCTGCTATTCTTATCTCTCTTGCTCTCCTTGTCCTCAAGGCTTTACACCTCTTTTTCTACTTAGGTGTTTTCATTTTAATGAGCTTTTGGAAGAGAGAAGAGAACAACACGTGTATGTAGGGCAGTCACCCTCAGTTGTACAGGGTGGCCTTCAGGAAGGTCCTCTACTGAGGGAGGTTGAATTAAGGGTTGAAATCCAGTCTCATTTCACCATACTTTAAACCTGGTTAGCACGGGAAGGCAACTTCTCTCTCATTCACAAAGGCCTTATGCTTGCTGGTGCTAACTCTGGGTGTGTATTTGTTGCTGTTGTCTTTAGGTGATAACTTGAATGTAATAGATTTTTTTCAATTCTATAGCAAATTGTGAGTGCTTTTTACTGGGTTCAGTTTCCCAGTTCTTGGTAAATTGTGTATGTATTCCCTTTGAATATAGTAATAAATATGTTTTATTTCTAAATCTTAACTAGTTTTTTGTGTAGCTATTTAGCACCTAATTGGGTGCTCAGTATCCTTAGTTTACTTCAACATTCTGAATGCCAACTTATTGTCCCGTAAACAATGATTCACAGAGGAGGAAACTGAATCTAAGAGATTTTGAATGCTTGTATGCATATGTGTGTATACACACACACACACACACACACACACACACACACAGATTTTTTTTTAAGTAGGCTCCATGCCCAGCCTGGAGTCCAATGCAGGGCTTGAACTCATGACCCTGAGATGACCTGAGCTGAGATCAGGAGTCAGATGCTTAACCGACTGAGCCACCCAGGGGCCCCTGGAAATACATATTTTTAATTGAGATAATATACAAATGGAAATATGCCTTGTGAAGTCAAATTACTGACAACCTTGTTAAATTTTCAAGGAGAACTTGATTACCCAACACGGTAGAAACAAAGTTCATTCTTAGCGGTGCTAGTTGTCCCCTTCATGTCCTCCCTAACCACACTACCATCTTTGATTTCTCAACTTTTAGGTTGGCTGGCTTATGGAAGAAGGGAGTCAGAAATAACTTGAGCTGATAATAGGTGTCAGCAGCGTTTCCTACCATGGCCTTTAAAGGAATGCTGGGTAGAATGATGACTGTATTGAAACAACGAAAGGCAGCAAAAGTCTTGAGTTTAGTGAAAGAAAATAGTTCTGAAGTTTTTAGAACCACCATTTAATGCTTTTTCATTAGTTGTCTCTAATTTTAACCTTTCCCATATATTGGAGGCAGAGAGGCCGCTATAATGTGGCAACTTATGGCTCCTCTCTTTTATCTCCAGAACAGAGATGTTCATCTTCAACATAATAATTTCTTTCCTTTATAGCTTTTTATCCTATGAGTGATTGTCTCTGCCTGTTGTTTTCTAGAAGAGGTTCCAGAAGGACAGTGCTTTGCTGTTTATTCAATATTTTATGAGAAGCTACTCTGCAGAACAAAGAATGATCTAATTTAACTCACAAGGATGGTAAAGACTAAGGAATTAGTTCATCGTTTAGAGCAGCTGAAGGAAATGGCAGCCCATTGTTCTCCAAAGTGTGGATCTTTGCCACCCACCAGTTGTTGAAATCTCAGCTTTGTCTTTGTACACATTTCAGTGCCTTAAGAGGTCTGTGGGGGTTTGGATGGAGGCTATCTTACCATTCTTCTTACATGGAGTGACTATTATGTAGATAAATGAGACTGTCAATCCTGTCAATGCTGTATTTTCAGCACTTACAGGAGGGCCTCAGTAAACTTAAATGCTGTTATATAAAGTTACATAAATGCTGAAATGAGTACCGAGTTCTAGGACAGTCGTCAGAATGCCTAATAAGAGGGATGAAACATCAAGTTGCTGGAAAACTGTAGTGTGTTTTCCTACATTTATGGAGATACTAGCAAAAGTTACCAAACTTAGATTCTTCAAGTCATCCATTTATCCATTCATTCAAAAAATAGTTATTGAGTACTTCCCATGATCAGGCATTATGCTAAGGCCCTGAGATAGCGTGTTGGAGGAGGGGATACCCTCTTTCACGGAATTTCTAGTTTATCGTGGAAGGGAGACATTACAAAAAGTCATTTTGTGCGAGGTAAGTGCTACAAAGGAAAATTATCATTCACCTGAGATGCTATGGAAGTGGACTCTGTACCTTAATTTTTTAGAAAACTAATGTGGTTAGTAGAATCTCTGTACTACCTAAAGAGGTCATCAGGATAGCTTGGCCTGTTCCTCATTGTAGCAATGTGTAGGCACTAGATAATAAGGAATATTTTGCCTTTGGGTATGATTTATTTCTTTCTCTTGGTTTTAAACTGTTTCATGAAGAACAATAACAAGAACACCTGTACCCGTTACCTACTTTAAGAAGTAAAGTATTAACAGCACTTCAGGTTTAGAACCTCCTGGGTGACCCTTTCCTAATGAGGGTCACCTGCTCCTTCCTCTTTACCTCCTACTGATATTTTATATTTATCATTCACCTGCTTATATTTTTTCCATTTGTCTGTATCACTGAGCAGTCTTTCTTAGTTTTGCCTGATTTTGTTCTTGATTTAAATGGGATCATTATGGGGGTGCCTAGCTGGCTTTAGTCAGAGCATGCATCTCTTGATCTTGGGGTTATAAGTTTGAGCCCCGCATTGGGAATAGAAATTACTTAAAAATAAAATCTTTTTAAAAATAACAAATGGAACCAGTATGTCATGCGTTTTTTTTTCCTTGTCCCATGTTGATATGTGCAATGTAATTAATTTATTTTCACTACTTATAGTATTCCTCTCTATGAATATATGAAAATATGTATCATCAGTCTATTGAGGGACATTTGGGTTCTTTCCAGCATTTTTGCTATGTAAACATTGCTGCTGTGAACATTGTTGCTATGTCTCCTATATTCCAAAAAAGAATATAGGGCTGGGAGTTTAAAAATTCTGAGGCCTTGGGGCGCCTGGGTGGCTCAGTTGGTTAAGCGACTGCCTTCGGCTCAGGTCATGATCCTGGAGTCCCGGGATCGAGTCCCACATCAGGCTCCCTGCTCAGCGGGGAGTCTTCTTCTCCCTCTGACCCTCCCCCCCTCATGCTCTCTCTCTCATTCTCTCTCTCTCTCTCAAATAAATAAATAAAATCTTTAAAAAATAAATAAATAAAAAATAAAATAAAAATTCTGAGGCCTTACCTCAAGTTATAAAGTACAAAGTATCACTTCCTGAGCACTGTGAAACAAAGACAATGTACTAAGATAACATCCTTCTAAATATATGTGAAAATATAGACTTTCCCTCTGAATGGAAAATCTAGTCTTTTTAGGATGGTAATGAGATAACTTGGTACTTTGCTGGGGCGCCTGGGTGGCTCAGTAGCTTAAGCATCTGACAGTTGATTTTGGCCTAGGTCGAGATCTCAGCCCTGCGTGGAGCCTGCTTAAGATTCTTTCTCCCTCTCCCTTTGCAACCCCCTCTCCCTCTCTTTAAAAAAAAAAAAGAAAGAAAAAGAAGTAACTTGGTACTTTGCCACATGGCTTCAAATACTGTATATGAAATAAGAACTTCTTAGAACGTGACTAGGTTTTTTTTTCCTCTTTCTGCAGGAGATTCGAAAAGAAAGTCTTTGATTTGTTAAGTAAAACCTTAGTTTGAGGGAGAACAGAAAGATTTGCTTTGGGCCTGTTGGTGGTTACTCATAGAATGATGCCCACAGTGAACTTTTACTAGGAGCTTCTCTTTAGACTGGAATTAATTGGATGTTGATTTGAGGACATGAGGTAAACAATGAAGTTGAAAAGCATGTATTTCTGCCACATGTACTTGTTATTGGTCTCTTCCTCCCTCTTGACAGTTGTGATTTGGTTTATTTAGTTTCTTGCTAGTTCTTGCATGTGTGTGCCTGCTCTCTCACTCTAATCTTTTACTCAATCAGATCAATCCAACTTTGAGGCTAGAAATCCATAGAATCTCTTCTGGCAACCTGAGCAAAACCTCTAAGAAGAAAGGAAACAATACTAGGCTCTGGAACACTAGAGCATTCCAATGTAGGCCATTTTAATATTTCCTAGATTGAAAGAAGATATCTCATTGCCTAAGGGATAAATGCATCTGAACTATTTCACTATGTATTTTATTTGAAATATACATATCTCTATGGAGCTCAAAAAAAACCTCTTCTAACACCTGTCATGCTTGGACCCTAAGCCCAGTGTCAGTCCAGAGTCATTGTGTTTTTTTAGGTGCTGCCTTTATCTCATTCAGATCATTTTGGTTGGCAGTGTTTAATTTTTGTACTGCAAATGCTTGTCTGAATGTAGAGATTTTCATTTTGATGAAGACCCTTGTAATAAAGCTCAAGTTAATAGCAGTGCTGTTAAGGATAGCTACCCCAAGACAGTCATAACAGTTTGGATTTAGGCAAGAATCGAATTTAGAGAGAGACTGAAAATCTAGCATTTTATTAATCTTGTAAGGATACTGAGGCCAAGAGAGCATAAGTGACCGCAGCTAATGTCTAGAAATCTTGAAGGTGCTAGACAACTAAGTAATAGGAACCAGGATAGCTTCTTTGCAGAATTAAGGTCTGCTTATTATAGAAGGCAGAAGAGGAACAGATTGAGGGAGAGGGAGACCTCCCTGATCTTTTTTAAGACAGCTAAAGTATTTGTGCTGTAGGCATTTTCCCCTTATTAGAAGCTGTCCCACCCATTTGTTTTTTCAGAGATTCCTTCTCAGGCGAGTGATTAGCTAAATGCCTCATTGAAGTGGAGATTAAGTGCTTTCTTTCTAACTCCTTAGAGAATTATAGGATTATTACCAACTTGTCACCTGCTGACCATTTTTATCTGCTTGAGCAAAGTGTGGGCTGGTGGGTTATGCAGTTTGTTCTACAAGAAGGGGAAGAATGTACAGACTACTGGAGATTATGGCAACCTCTTTCTGAGACTTAATAGTGCAAGAAGGATAATGTTTCAGCTACTCATATAGATCAAGTGGTTTACACATCAGAATATCATTCTGGGACTTTCTTTCCTGGGTTTGTTCCTGGCTTGCACAGATGAACTGTCCATTTTATGGACACTCTTTTTATGGAGCCCGGTTGTAAAGTAAAACAAGAATTAGGGAAGGTGCACTCACCTTATGTGCACATGTTCCAGCCTGAAATAAGGATGGGCTTGAAAAGCTAAAAAGGAAACAAACTCATTTGACTTTTTATTTTTTAAATATTTTATTTATTTATTTGAGAGAGAAAGAATGAGACAGAGAGAGCAAGAGAGGGGGGAGGGTCAGAGGGAGAAGCAGACTCCCCGCCGAGTGGGGAGTCCAATGCGGGACTCGATCCCAGGACTCCAGGATCATGACCTGAGCTGAAGGCAGCCGCTCAACCAACTGAGCCACCCAGGCGCCCGACATTTGACTTTTTAAATTAATGATTTAGTACCAACTCTTGGCCTGCTTTTAGCCTGAAAAGCTCCTATCTGGCTTGTAAACTTTCTAATCTTTGTTGTGAGGTGAAGGTCAGTGGACAAAGGCCATTTGGAGGATCCCTAGGGCACCCTTAATAAAAACAGAAACTGCAGCAGCAGCATTTAACATTTATCAGGCTGTGTGCCAGGAAACAATGCTAAATGCTTTTATATGATATTTCATTTAATTCTCACAATAATTCTATGAGTTATGTACTAGTATGATTTCTGTTTTACTAATGGGAAGACTGTGGCTTAAAGAAGTTAAATGACTTGCCTAAAATTGCAATAGCCAATAGTGGAGGATCTGTTTGAACCCAGGTTGGCTATCAAAGTCCATTTCTCTTAATTATCTCCTACTTATCTTCACTCTTTCCTTCTGTCTGAAGAAGTCTTTCTTCCCTTATCTATTCCTAAACCAAAAGCCTCCTCTATTACTTCCTAAAACAGTCCATATCTATGGATGTTTTCAGGGATATTCTTTTATATAAGATTTTCTTTTCTACAAGGTTAAAATTATGAATAAAATGGTTAAGAAATTTTACATAGTGAAAACAGACCCAGAAATTTAAGAGTCTTATTCATTATAAAAATTTTTATCTGGGAAACTCCTTTTAAAAGGTTCTTAATGGAATTCACAGTGAAAACTAAGACTAATAGATGCTGACAAAAAATTAATGTGGTATGGTTGATCATACTGGTTATGGTAAAGGCTAAAACATTCAAGTTTACTGGGAAGTCAGAGAGCCACCAGGAGAAGTTGGAGAGAGGAAGAAAAAACACATACTGCACATGGCCCCATTTAATTTATGAACTTAAGTCTTTACTGTCTGCCAGGGGCTTGCTGATTAAAAATCTCAACTCCCGACCTGTGCTCTAAGAAATCTAGCCTTTTACTGCCCTGGCCTGCAGGGGACTCCGACTCTTCCCAGTATTCAAGCTCTTAGATCTGAATTATTTGAATCTTACCCAAGGTTAAATATAAGGTCATGCATATGGGAGTGGGGAGGCATGAGGTAAACCCCCATATATAGTGTGTATTGTTTGTTGTATGTTAAATATTATATATTTTATATATCTGGGTTTTGAGTAGTCATTTATAACCCAGAAAAGGAATCCAAAAATTAGTGTAGACCTCCTTAAGAGCAGTGGCTATAAATGTAAATTTACAGGGTTATGGTTAGGGAGACATTAAAATCAGAAAAATGTTAGGGATACCTGGGTGGCTCAGTCAGTTAAGTGTCTGCCTTCAGCTCAGGTCATGATCCCAGGATCCTGGGATCGAGTCCTGCATCAGGCTCCTTGCTCCGTGAGGAGCCTGCTTCTCCCTCTGCCTGCCGCTCCCCCTGCTTGTGCTCTCTCTCTTTGACAAATAAATAAATAAAATCTTTATTAAAAAAAAACAAAAACAACAGAAAATGTTATCATCCTTAGGGATAAAGACAAAATAAGTTCAAAGTTGAATACTTTGACACTCTTAGTAACACCTAAAAAGGTCCTGAGAAGGGTAAATTACATTACCCTGGAAAGGTAGACTTTTTTTTTTTAACTTAGCCTGCCGAAAGTTTGATAGAGTAGTGTATATCAAAAGCCTTAAAATATACATACCCTTTTTTTTTTTTTTTTTTAAAGATTTTATTTTATTTATTTGAGGCAGAGAGAGAGAGGGAGAGCACAAGAGGGGGTAGGGTGAGAGGGAGAAGCAGTCCCCCTGATGCGGGACTCGATCCCGGGACTCCAGGATCATGACCTGGGCTGAAGGCAGTCGCTTAACCAACTGAGCCACCCAGGCGCCCCTATACATACCCTTTTACGCCACTATTCCCATATGTAGGACTTTAGCACTGTAAAAATAGTGAAACAGGTGTAAGAGATTTAGCCATTAAGATATTTTTCTCAGCTTTTTGAACAAGTGAAAATTCGGACAGCCTAAATATCCACCTGTAAATATGGTTTGTCCAGAGGAATTCTGTTCAAACATTTAAAATTGTTTTAAATTAATAGCTAATTGATACAAAAATATTCATGATACAGTGAAATCCTGATAATATGGCCTTTTGCAATCTGAAAATTCCAGTTCGTCTTCAAGAAAGTGCCCATATTCGAGAGTAATCTGGAATGTTCTGATGATCCAACCATAATTTATTCCTATAGTAGAATTGGATGTGTTTGTTGCCTGGCCATAATACTACTTTTGTGGTGGAACTCCTTGATGATCATTCAAGTATTTTGTTTGAGGAAGATGCAAAAATTTAATACTTTTAAGAGTAGGAGAGGTGCAAAGGGTTTTATATCATGAACAGGCTTATTAAGCAAGGCTTTACCTTCTAAAAAAATGAAATAAATATTCTATCAACAGCTTCTAATATTTTAGAAGAAATTGATGCTGAACCCACCCTAGAAGCCAGGTGACTGGAGAGAAGAGACTGTGATTGCCCATCTCACTAGTTTCTAGTAAGATGCCTGGGAGGGGGCAGTTTTCCTATAAGAAAGAGGGATACTAGGCAGACCAAACTGCATGTATACAGTGGTTTTTAAAAATAAAAACCTGAAAATGTGAAGACTTGGAATATGCTCAAATATTTACAAAATATAAAGATTATAAAGATTTTAAGGGACATTGGCTCTGGTCCAATCAGACTGAATTTCAGGATTTTTTTTTTTTTTACGATTTTATTTATTTATTTGACAGAGGGAAAGCACAAGCAGAGGGAGAGGGAGAAGCAGGCTCCCTGCTAAGCAAGGAGCCTGATGTGGGGCTCGATCTCAGGACCCTGGGATCATGACCTGAGCCAAAGGCAGATGCTTAACGGACTAAGCCACCCAGGCACCCCAGGATTTTTGTTAGAGTGGTTAAAAAACAACACATCTTTCCACTGGGCTTGGAGTTAAGAGCTTATAAGGCTTGAACTGCTGTAGCTACCTTGTCACCCAGGAGGAAAGCCTTTCTAAAAATGAAGCTAGACCAGAGAAGGCAGTACCAAGAGAGGCAAGGATAGAAACTAGGCCTCCATGACATCATTTGAGCCCTTATATCAGGCAATGCCTAATTTGGTCTTTTTTAGTTACGTGAGCGCTACTACATTCCCTTTTTGTTTAAGCCAGTCAGGCTGTGGTTTTCTGTCACCTGTAACTGAGAAAGTCCAACTTCATAAGGTTGAAGTTTGGAGAAGTGAACTGACTTGCCTCAAGTGATACAGCTAAATGGTGGAAACTACGATTAAAACCTGTCCCTGCCACCTCCTTTATAAGCTCATTACTCCAACATAAATCAGTTTAACTAGGGTTAGGGTAAAGTCTATGATGGGGTTGTAGTGGGTTTGGGATGGCATTTAAGATTAATGTAAATCAGCCCCACTCTTACACAGCATGTCTTTTGGAGAGACAGTGACTACTGTTGTTAGAGAACTGACTCCAGTATTGTAGTGCTTATTTTTCTAAACTATTGGGTAAGAGTTCTGTCCATAGATCATATCATTTCATGATTGATATCATCATAACTCAGTCATCTGTGAACTTAGTGGATAATATCTGGCTAGCTATTCTAATGTTGCCCATTCCCTGGGCCTCCTAAGCTTCTAGAATCAGCAGACTCAAATATTTTTCTGGGTGTGTCTGGTAATAGGAAATGAAATATGGGCCTCAAATATATGCCAAGTTTTTTCCTGCCTTAGGGGTTTGCGTATGCCGTTTCCTCTGCCTTTATTGCTTATCCCCGGGTTCTCCGTATCTCCTCATCTTTCAGGTCTCAGCTTAAATCCAGCCTCTTCAGAGATTCCATCCCTGACTACCCTAGACAGCTCACATTGTTCTCTTATCACTTGCCCTGTCTAGTCCTCAGTACGTTTCCAATTCCTCTTTATTTACCAGTCTGTTTCTTTTACCACTCCATACCCACTGTCTAGCACAGGACCTACACATAGAGGGTACTCAATAATTATTTGTTAAATGATTGAATTTTTTGTGTCTGTGGCTTGAAGAAAAACAATAAAAAGCGCTAAGTATCTGGGCCCTCGCCTAGCCTGTCCTAAGTACCTTAATTGCTCTCACACCTCCACTGACTGAACATATGGCATGAATCCTGAAGAGAGAGGAAACTAAAAGCTATACTTAACCATTATACTGATAATTGTCTCAGGCATTTTTTAGTTGATATTTTATTACGTCTATTCTTCAGCCTGTCATGCCTTGTTTTTTCTTTTCTCTGTGACTTCTCACCTACCCACTTGACTCTCCCGATTCCTCACACTGGAGGGGTTTATCAGAGAAGTGAGGTGGCCCTGAGAGCAGGGGAGGAAGGATGGAATGACAGGGGCTACCAGAAATCTCTTTCAGGACTCTAATCACTCTAGGGTCACTGTTTAGAGTCTAGAATGAGAGGGACTTTGAGTGCCTCTTTTTCTTGCTCGGTGCCCTCAACTTGAGTGCTGAGCTGGCAGGCGAGCACCTTCTCCTCCTCAGTTACTGTCAGAGCAACATGAAGGTCAGGCAGAGAGAGACAAATGAGAGCAGCTCAGGGAAAGGAGGTTACCACGGTAACAAGCAGGCGGGACTGCTATTTGGAAACAGGCCTAATCTTTCTCCTTCTCCCTCCTTCCCAGCACAAGAAGATGGGTATTGTTTAGCTGACCTGCATCCTTGGGGTGGGAACCATAATCCCTTTCTGACAGTTCCCAGTGACACTGGAGTGAGCTGCTTTGCATTTTAATTTGATAAACAGCAGCCACAGTTTTCTCAGAAGCGCTGGAGACATGGCTTTTTCTGGCCTTGTTCCAGGTAGGATTCTGGTTGCCACAGAGAGGGGTTTGGGATTGTTGTTTATTTCCCAACAAAGATTTTGCATATTTGCACATGCATGAAAGATGCCACTCAGTTCTCAACAGCTAGAATCAAATGAATACAGGTAGTTTCTAGGTTATGAATATCAGCCTACAAAGGTCATAGAGATGTTTGTGTAGAACTGCCCATTTCCCCAGCTCTTAGGAGCCACCCAGCTCTTTGGGACCAGTCCTGTTACCCAGTGACCTCTACAGTGGATGTACTGACTTAATATCCTTACCTTTCTGCCTCCCCCTTCTACTCCCACTGTTGCTGCTCTTTTTCACCTACCTTCCCATTTCCTCATCAACTCCAGCCCCTATTCTTTTTTTTTTTTTTTTTTTTTCCCAGCCCCTTTTCTTATAATAAACCTAAACCTGGGGCGCCTGGGTGGCTCAGTTGGTTGAGCGTCCCAGTCTTGGTTTCGGTGCAGGTCATGATCTCAGGGTTGTGGGATCAAGCCCCGCTTTGCTGGAGATTCTTTCCCTTCCCCTCTGCCCCTCCCTTGGCTCACACACACTCTCTCTCTCTCAACAAATAAATAAAATATTTAAATAATAATAATAAACCTAAACCTTTACATATGTAAATATCTCTCCCTTTTCCTTTAAAATAAAAACAGCTTTTTAAAAAAAACTTTAAATTCTAAATATAATGAAAAATCAAATACTGAAAAATATAAAAGAGAAACTAAAAATCATCCAGATTCTTACTACTCAGAAATGACTGCAAGAACATCCTTCCAGATCTCAACTTCCATTTCTAATTTCTCATCTACATATTGTTTAAGAATCATATATACTTAATGTAGACATCAGTTTAACATAATAGGCTAATATAGTACATGCTGTGTTGTAACCTTCTGTTCACTCAAAAATATGCTATGGATATCTGTCCTTGATAGAGATCTATGCTGTGGTGGACATTTACATTGTTTCTGGGCCTTGTTTGGCGATTAGAAACAACACTGAAACAAACTGTATCATACATCTTTTTTTTAAGATTTGGTTTATTTATTTGAGAGAGAGAGAACAAGCATGAGACGTATGGCTCGGTCCCAGGATCCTGAGATGATGGCCCAAGCCGAAGGCAGACGCTTAACCGACTGAGCCACCCAGGAGCCCTGTCATACATCTTTGTGTGCCTGTCCTGTTATCTTCTTCATATAAATTATAGAAACAGAATTTTGGGCCAAAAGAGCATGTGTAATTTACATTTTGTACATAGTGCCAAAGTGCCCTCTACCGAGTTTCTGTCAATTTATATTCCCAGCAACTACAACAGAATGCCTGGTTTTTTCCCTATCCTTGCCAACTTGGATATTTGTTCAACTTTTTCATCTTTGCCAGTCAGATAGATGGAAAATTATATTGTTTTCATTTGTATTTATATATTCTGATGTCCCTCAGACTGTGCACTGAAGAGCAATCTATTTCTTTTCCTAGAGTACTGGCAACTGAGGAAAGTTTAAAAGAAAACCAAAAAACTAATCTCATTCATCTTTCTTCAGCCTCTCTCCAAATCAAAACTAAAACCTCGTTGTTTCTCCTCTTTTTTCTTTCTTTTTCAGGTATGGGATACCATCTACTTGAATATAAGCTCCAGAGACTGGGATTTTAGTCTGTTTGGTTTATAGCATATCCTCAGCCCTTAGAATAGTGCCTGGCATGTATTAGGTGCTCAGTAAATATTTGTGGAATGAATCATCTCCCAACTATCTGAATCTGAAATTCTATTCATGCCTGACTCCTTTACTGATTACCTACATGTCTGATATCTCATGAAGTCAGGCTGCTCATACATCCTGAATGTCTCTTGAATCTTCCTGTCATCCCCCTCCTTCTGACTTACTGGGTTTATTGCAACAGGCATCTAGCTAGGAGCCGTCCTTTTCAGTCTCTTGTAGTCTACTCCCTTCCATTAATTTTACCTTTATATATACAAATGATAAAATCATTCCCTTGTTTTAATTCCTTAGTAGTTTCTTAATACCTGGAAAGTTAAATACAAATTTTACTCTCCCTGTACTCTTTATTCCAACCAAATCTAGCAACTTGTAGTTCTTTGAATATATTATATTTGTTCCTGCCTGTGCACCTTTGAGTGGTTGTTCCTTCTGCGTGGAGTGTGCATTCTTGTTCTTTTCTTGGGAAACTCTTACTTATGCCTTAGGTCCTCTCCAGTATGAAGTCTCTTTTCCCTCTGTTAGTCACCCCCTGGGTAGGGTACTTGTAGCCCTTTGCTTATCTTTATTGTGATTATATTCTTACCAGTCTGTCCTCCCATCTAAAATGAAGTTTTGCAAGCAAGGACATAAACTTTGTATTGACTCTTACAAATACAGGATACATCTGTTTTTCTGAGCCTTATAGAGTTGTGTGTTTCTCC
Source organism: Phoca vitulina (assembly GCF_004348235.1). Classification (NCBI taxonomy): domain Eukaryota; kingdom Metazoa; phylum Chordata; class Mammalia; order Carnivora; family Phocidae; genus Phoca; species Phoca vitulina. Next base: position 30,481,725 of record NW_022589723.1, read on the forward strand.
ATTTTATTACTTTGTTGAATGGATTTGTGAGTATTAGAATAAGGAGCATGTTTAGTAGTAAAGGCAGTAAAAATCCTTAACTAGAATGTAGTTACTCTTACATTGTTGGCTTTGACTAATGCACTACCTTGGTTAAAGAGATTTTTAAGGACAGAATTCTTTCCAATATCAGAGTACTCTGATGTCTTTCTAAGTCATGGTATTTAAGAAACTTTCTGTCCCTTGAAAGATGAATTGCTCCTCTCAATTTCCATAGAATTTTGTGAGCCCTATATGTTAAGCACGTTCTACAAAATTCTAAATTTCATATAGTGTTGTTATTTAGTATTTGGGGTTTTGTTGGTCTTTTTTAGAAGACCTGAGCTAAGGAGAAGTTGTTTAAAAATGAAATATAGTTTAGCAGGGCTTGAATGCCTTATGACAGATTTTTCAGTCTCACTTCAGAGGATATTTATACTGAAAAATCAGAAACATATAATGCAACTTTAAGTAAAAATCAAAATATGAAACTAAGGATTTACTGGAACTAATGTGCAAACCCAGATCCAAAAATAGATTAAAACTCTTGAACAGTCTTTATTCTTTTTACAGAAGATAAGTTTGCTTTACCAGAGGACTACAAAATAGCAAGTATCCTTTTTACTCTGTGACAAAGCATCTTGAGGTTTGACGGAGTGCAAGTGTCCAAATCCAAATTAATCATATTGAAAAATATTGAAAAAATTTGCACGTGGAGTCAGAGATCCTATTGTTAAGGGAATCCTGGCAAATGGGAGAGAACCAGAAGGAGAACACTGGGCAGGCAAATATCCAAAATTTCAAAATTAGAGATTATTAAACTTACATTGATCTTTAGCAAAATCCTAGAACAAAATGTTGTAATAGAAAGTTTGTGAGTCACTTTTACTCTCCTTCCTGGTCATGCCTGAACTTCTTTGGAGTAGCAGCATATAAAGGGGAAGAGTATAAGTTTCAGATTCAGACATACCTTGATTCAACTCCTGGCCCTGCCACTTAATAATTGGATAATTATGGACAAATCAGTTAACCTTCCCAGGGCTCTGTTTGTTTTTCTATCAAACAAAGCTATTATCTACTTCATAGGGGTATTAGGAGATTTAATGAGATAACATATGTAGAAGTCCTGGCACACAGTAGACTTGTAATAAATTCTAATTATCTTCCCTTCACCACTTCATGCTTTTCTTTACCCAGTGCAGTCAGTTTAGCTTCTTAGCTTCTGTGCCTTACCCTTTCCTGCAATTTCAGTTTCTTACTGAGATTATTTAACACCAGCCCATTCTCTTCTTTTTTTTTTTTTTTTTTAAAGATTTTATTTATTTATTTGAGAGAGAGAATGAGAGAAAGAGAACACATGAGAGGGGATAGGGTCAGAGGACGAAGCAGACTCCCTGCCGAGCAGGGAGCCCGATGCGGGACTCGATCCAGGGACTCCAGGATCATGACCTGAGCCGAAGGCAGTCGCTTAACCAACTGAGCCACCCAGGCGCCCAGCCCATTCTCTTCTTGAAACTCCCTTTTCCCTTGACTTCTTGTGACACCATTCAGTTTTGATTCTCACTTCTTTATTACTGCAAGGGTTCTGGAGCCAGACTGCCTGAGTTTGAATCCCAGTTTTGTCACTTAGTAGCTGTATGATGTTGGCCAAGTTACCTAACCTATTTAGCCTTAGTACATTCATCTTTAAGAGAAAATACTATTAAAACCATAATGAGATAACACTTTACACCTATCAGAATAGCTAAAATTAAAAACACAAGAAACAACAAATGTTAGACAGGGATACCAGTAATAAGCCTCCTTAGCGAGGATGTGGGAAAAAAGGAACCCCATGCGCTTTTGGTGAGAATGCAAACTGGAGCAGCCACTGTGGTAAACAGTATGGAGGTTCCTCAAAAAATTAAAAATAGAATTACTGTATGATCGAGTAATCCCACTACTGGGTATTTACCGAAAGAAAATGAAAACATTAATTCAAAAAGATATATGCCACCCTGGGGCGCCTGGGTGGCTCAGTCGTTAAGCGTCTGCCTTCGGCTCAGGTCATGATCTCAGGTTCCTGGGATCGAGCCCCGCATTGGGCTCCCTGTTCCGCGGGAAGCCTGCTTCTCCCTCTCGCACTCCCCCGGCTTGTGTTCCCTCTCTCGCTGTGTCTCTCTGTCAAATAAATAAAATAAAATCTTTAAAAAAAAAAAAAAAAAAGATATATGCCACCCCTATGTTTAGTGCAGCCTTATTTACAATAGCCAAGATAAAGGAGCAACCCAAGTATCCATCAATAAATGAATGGATAAAGAAGATGTGGATGCGTATATGTGTGTATTTACATACAATGGAATATTACTCGGCTATAAAAAAGAATGGAATCTTGTCATTTACAACAATATAAGACCTAGAGGATGTTATGCTAAGTGAAACATGTCAGAGAAAGACAATTGCCATGTAATTTCACTCATGTGTGGGATTTTTAAGAAACAAAATAAAGAAAAAGAGACAAAAAACCCAGACTTTTAAATAGAGAAAACAAACTGATGGTTGCCAGAGGTGAGGGGGAGTGAAATAGGTGAAGGGGGATTAAGAGTATATTTAATCTTGATGAGCACCGAGAAATGTGTGGAATTGTTGAATCATATTGTCCATCTGAAACTAATCTAATACTTTGTTAATTATATTTGAATAAAAATAAATTTTCATTTAATTTTTTAAAAGGAGATACTATATTACTATATTAATTACCACAGTGGATGGTTTTGAGGAATACATATAAAATGCTTTGAGGGACACCTGGTGGCTCAGTCGGTTAAGCATCTGACTTCGGCTCAGGTCATGATCTCAGGGTCCTGGAATGGAGCCCAGTGTCTGCTTCTCCCTCTCCCTCTGCCCCCCCCCCCCCCCACAAGATTTATCACTTGCCATAATACCATCCTGGCACCATGGTAATTATTTAATATTTCTGAATGAGCAAAAGAATGCAGAAAGCTTTTGCTTATTAGAAACCAAATTAAGTCCTTAAACATGGTACTGTAAACTTTCTCTCTCTCTGTTCCCAATATAGTTGTTGGGTAGGTAGATTGGAGTGCCTTGATTTCTTCAGGGTATTTGAAAAAGCCTTTTATGATTCTTGAGGACATGTTGAGGAAACGTGGACTGGATGGTGATATAGTTGGGTGACTATAGCTGGCTGAAGAGCTATATTTAAAGAGTATTGATTACTAGGTGTTTGTCAGCTAGGATGGAGGTGGTGTACCACAAGACTCTGCCTTTGGTCTAGTCTTGTTCAACATTTTTATAATAACTTCCATGAATAAATATAAAACAGGTATATAAATTTGTGGGTGATATATAGTGGTCAGGACTTTTTCAGTTGTGGTGGAATCCTTGCTCAAGTTAGTTTAAGCAAACAAGGAATTTATATGTTCCCACAAATAGAGTTGATTAGTTTCCGGCAGGGGCTCAGTGTCATCAGCATTCTGTCTTTGCTCATTTCCCTATTCTCCTTTCCCCTGAATTGGCTTTATTGAGTCAAGCCTTTGTCCTGTATTAGTAGAAATGGATATTGACAGCTCCAATTTTAATTTAGTACTTCCAGTACCAGAGGAAGAATTTCTATGGCCTGTGGAGAACTTATTTCATGTATTTTGTGTAGAGTTCGGCCCACTCCTGTAGTGGAATGAGGTTGGAAGAGTGGATTTTTCACAAGAAAGAGAAATTCCTCTACCAGAAGAAGGAAGGGAAAGCATGATGAAAAGTCAAAACTCTACCATGACAAACCACTAAACAGATGGAGAGCTTAAGCACTGTATGTCTGAGTAGAAATTGACAATGTCATAAGAGACTGAAAGACAATTAACAAGATATTGTTATTATTACTATCAGTAGCAGCGCCTAATATTTGCTGAACTTTTACTGTGTCTTGGGCACTGTATACTAAGCACTTTACATCCAGTTAATTGCTACAGTGGCCATTTGAAATACAGGTACTCTTGATGTTTTTATTTTACAGGACAAAATAGAATCAGAAAGACTCCATAATGTGTCTGTGGTCACCTGGCTATTAAATAATAGAGCTGAGAGGGGAGCCTGGGTGGCTCAGTTGGTTAAGTGTCTTTCTGCTTTTGGCTCAGGTCATGATCTCAGGGCCCTGGGATTGACTCCCGAATCGGGCCCCCTGCTCAGTGGGGAGTCTGCTTCTCCCTCTCCCTCTGCCCCCACCCCTACAGATGCTCTCTGGCTTGCTCTGTTCTCTCTCTCTCTCAAATAAATAAACAACCTTTTAAAAAAAGTAGACCTGAGATATTAACCAGTATGTCTTTTAGGAAGATGAGCATTTAAAGTTTAAAAAAATTTAAAATTATTATCTACATTTTTGTTAAAAGGTATAAAACAGTATATATAGTACACTTCCATTTGTCTAAAAAGAATAAAGGGAAGGTACATATAAGCAAGCATATGCATTATGTTGGTTGCTTCTGGGAAAGGAAACTAGGGGTCAGGGATGAAAGAGAATCCTTTTGAAGTTTGAGTAGAAAAGATCTAGGGAGTTTTAATGAATATGAAATTGAGTATGAGCTTCCAAGAGTGACTTGACTATTAGAATAACTAATAATTATCATGAGATTGCCAAAATACTATACACCTATTGCTATAGACACTTGACCTATTAAAGAATTTAGTCTTTTAGGGGCTCCTGGGTGGCTCAGTCGGTTAAGCATCTCCCTTCAGCTCAGGTCATGATCCCAGAGTCCTGGGATCGGGTCCCGCATCGGGCTCCTAGCTCAGCAGGGAGTCTGCTTCTCCCTCTCCCTATGCCTGCCACTCCCCCTGCTTGTGCTCGCGCGCCCTCTCTCTCTCTCTCTGTGTCAAATAAATAAAATCCTAAAAAAAAAAAAAAAAAAGAATTTAGTTTTTTAAACCACCCCAGTAGAGTGAGGGTTATTTTCTCCTCCCACATAGGTGGGGTTGGAGTTAGAACAAGGTTTTTATGACTACCTGTTATAGAAATTATTTCACCCTTGAGTGGTTAGTTAGATGATCTTTAAGATTCTTCCACATTATGATGCTATGATTTTTCTCTGCATATTCTTTTAGGAATGTATACCTGATAGAAAATGAGGTGCTGTAGTATAAACATGTTCTCTAGGAACCCAAATCCGCTTTGCTGTTTAAGGTGCTTTCTTTAGAATGAATGACGCATATTCTTTTAGGAACATATACCTGATAGAAAATGAGGTGCTGTAGTATAAACATGTTCTCTAGGAACCCAAATCCGCTTTGCTGTTTAAGGTGCTTTCTTTAGAATGAATGACGTCTCGTTGGAATTACCCATTGTTATACAAAATCACCCTCTATTCTGTGACCTTCTAGCACATAAAATTGCCTGGGAGACACTTTGGCAATGAAGCCTATCTAAGCAGATGGCCATTTCCCGCTTGGTTCAGCAGTGCTAAGGTGTCCATAATCAGGCGTTAAGCTGTACTGCACAGTACCCTTCATGCCACTTTGAAGTTTTATCTCTGTAATACCTTTAGTTTACACAGCATAGACAAGGAAGACTTGTATAGGAAATGATGGCTCCTGGTTAACTGAAGACCCATTTTAAAATTTCTTTTAGATAATGGCATGTTTAACTTCTGAACTACTAAGCTATATTTTCGAAGAAATCTTATTCTTGGCAATTTGAAAACACATAGGCACTAGAGAGACTGATTTCCCCTCCTCCCACAATGGTAAGGTCAGTTTTCTCTCTAATGACCATTCGTTCATTTGTCCATTTTCTAAACCATTAGCTGAGCTCTTCATTCTCTCACATGTTTAAAATACTCATTGCCCAACTGCTGAGATGTATTATTACCTAACTTGTAAACATCCGTTACTTACAAAATCCGTAGTCTGTGGATCCTAGGAGCATTCTTTCCTGCTCCCCTCTTGCTAATAATGTTCCCTGCCTTCATGTCTCATTTTCCTTCATCATTACTTCTAAACTGCCCTGTTGTGGCAGACACTCTTGTTTGCCCACTAAACAGGCAATCTCCCTCAACTTTCTGGCTACCAGAATCCCAGTTTTCTTCAGGAATCAGATGGGCATATGGTTCTGGAGAAGCTGATCACTTCTTCAATCCCAGAACATGAAACCTGATTTGTTCTCAAAATACGATCCTCCGACATGTAGATATCTCTGAGAGCTTTACAGAGGTTCTCTAGGTCAGAATTATTTTCATAATAACAGAAAGACATTATTTGCCCTTTTCACTCTGTTGACATTTGCCCTGATATGCACTGATAATGCAAAAGCAGTGGTGGGTAAAATGGCAAGTATCTTGGCACAAATCAGATAAATGGCACCAAATTGTACTACTGGCCATCACATTCTTCACTGTTGTCCCTCACCGTAAAAGTAAAAATTTTGGAAGAGTTTAAGGATTGGTATTAATCTTCTTTGAATGTTTGGTAGAATTCACCCATGAAAGTATATGGTCCTGGGCTTTTCATTGGGAGGTTTTTGATTATTGATTCAATCTCCTAACTAGTAATTGGTCTGTTCACACTTTTTACTTCATCATGATTCAGTCTTGATAAGTTGTGTGTTTCTAAGAATTTATCCATTTCTTCTAGGTTGTTCAGTTTGTTGGCATATAATTAGTCTTAGAAGTCTCTTATGACCTTTTGTATTTGTGATGTCAGTTGTAATATGTCCTCTTTTTTTCTGATTGTATCTGAATTCTCTCCCTCTCTTTGTCTCTCTGTCTCTGTGTGTCTCTCTTGTGAATCTAGCTAAAGTCTTGTCAATTTTATCTTTTCAAAGACCTACCTCTTCATTTCATGGGTCTTTTTTAGTCTTTATTTCATTTATTTCTGCTCTAATCTTATTTCCTTCCTCTACTAACTTTGTGCTTCATTTTCCCTTTTTCTAATTCCTTCTAGTTTCTAGTTCCTGTTCAGTTTATTTAAGACTTTTATTTCTTGGGGCGCCTGGGTGGCTCAGTCAGTAAGCATCTGCCTTCAGCTCAGGTCATGATCTCAGGGTCCTGGGATTGAGCCCCTCATCGGGCTCCCTGCTCCGCGGGAAGCTTGCTTCTCCCTCTCCCTCTCCCCCTGCTTGTATTCCCTCTCTCGCTGTGTCTCTCTCTGTCAAATAAATAAATAAAATCTTTAAAAATAAATAAATAAAAAGACTTTTATTTCTTAAGGTAGGTGTTTTTATTACTATGAACTTCCCTCTTAAAAATGCTTTTGCTGAATCCCACAGATTTTGGTATATTTACATTTTCATTTGTCTCAAGGTATTATTTATTTCTCTTTTCATTTTTTTTCTTTAGCCCATTGGTTGTTCATGTTGTTTAATCTCCACACATTTGTGAATTTTTCAGTTTTCTTATTGTAGTTGGTTTCTAGTTTCATACCATTGTGGTTGGAAAGATGTTTGATATGATTTTAGTCCTCTTAAATTTATTAAGACTTGTTTTGTGGTCTAACATTTGATCTCTCTTGGAAAAGGTTCCATATGCACGTGAAAAAAATGTATATTCTGTTGCTTTTGGATGGATTGTTCTGTATATATCTGTTAACTCCATCTGGTCTAAAGTGTTATTTAAGGTTGATATTTCCTTATTTTCTGTTGGAATGATCTATCCACTGATGTAAATAGGGTAGTAAACTCCTCTGTTACTGTCTTGCTATTTCTCCCTTTAGGTCGTTAATATTTGCTTTATATAGTTAGGTGTTCCTCTGTTGGCATAAATATTTACAAATATTATATCCTCTTGTTGGATTGACCTGTTTATCATGTAATGCCCATCTTTGTCTCTTTGTTTTAAAGTCTATTTTGTCTGGGGGCGCTGTGACTCTTGATCTCGGGATTGTATATTCGAGCCCCATATTGGGCATAGAGTTTATTTAAGTAAAAAAAAAAGACTCTTTTGTCTGGTATGAGTATAGCTACTCCAGCTTTCATTTGATTTCCATTTGCATAGAATATCTTTTCCAACCCTTCACTTTCGGTCTGTGTGTGTTCTTACATTTAAAGTGAGTCTCTTGTAGGTAGCATATAGATGGGTCTTATTTTTTCATCCTGAATGCTTCTGTATGTCTTTTGATTGGAAAATTTAGTCTACTTACATTTTTTTAAGATTTTATTTATTTATTTGACAGAGAGAAACACAGCGAGAGAGGGAACACAAGCAGGGGGAGTGGGAGAGGGAGACGCAGGCTTCCTGCAGAGCAGGGAGCTCAATGTGGGGCTCGATCCCAGGACCCTGGGATCATGACCTGAGCCGAAGGCAGACGCTTAATGACTGAGCCACTCAGGCGCCCCTAGTCTACTTACATTTAAAGTGATTATTGATACTTCATAATTCATACCATTGTGTGTCAGCTATACTTCAATTAAAAAATAAAAATAATTTAAAATAAAGTAATTATTGATAGGTAATTATTGCCATTTGTTATTTGTTTTGGCTGTTACTGTGGTTCCTCGCTGTTCCTTTCTTTTCTCTTACTCTCTTCCTTTGTGGTTTGATGACTTTCTTTAGTGGTATACTTACATTGCTTTCTCTTTCGCTTTTGTGTATTTACTGTAGGTTTTGTTTTGAGGTATCATGAAGCCTACATATATAACAACCTATATCTGTAACAGTCTATTTGTTTTAAAGATTTTATTTATTTATTTGAGGGAGAGAGTGAGCAAGAGAGAGAAGGAGCAGAGGGAGAGGGAGAAGCAGGCTCCCCACTGAGCAGGGAGCCCAATGCAGGGCTCGATCCCAGGACTCCAGGACCACGACCTGAGCCGAAGGCACACGCCCAACCGACTGAGCCACCAGGCACCCCACAGTCTGTTTTTTTTTAAAAGATTTTATTTATTTGACAGAGCACAAACAGGAGGAGTGGAAGAGGGAGAAGCAGACTCCCTGCTGAGAAGGGAGCCTGATGCGGGGCTTGATCCCGGTACCCCAGGCTCATGACCCAAGCTGAAGGCAGTAGCCCTACCACTGAGCCACCCAGGCACCCCTGTAATAGTCTATTTTAAGTTGATCCCATTCCAAAGCTTAATATTTTTACTCTCCCCCCACCCAGGTTTTGTTGTTGATGTCACATTTTACATCTTTTTATCTTTGGTATCCCTTAACTAATTATTGTAATCACAGTTATTTTTCCTACTTTTGTCTTTTAGCCTTTATACTAGCTTTATATATGATTAATCTACTACCTTTACTATTTTTAGAAGAGGAGGGAACTCTTTCAAACTAATTTTATGAGGCCAGCATTACCTTGATGCAAAGCAGACAAGGATGCCACAAGCAAAGAAAATTATGGGCCATTATCCCTGATAAACACAAGTACAAAAATCCTCAAGAAAATATTAGCAAACTGAATTCAACAATTCAGAAATATCATAGGCCATGATCAAGTGGGATTTATTCCAGGGATGCAAAGATATTTCTTTTTTTTTTTTTTTTTTAAAGATTTTATTTTTTATTTATTTGACAGAGAGACACAGCGAGAGAGGGAACACAAGCAGGGGGAGTGGGAGAGGGAGAAGCAGGCTCCCGGCTGAGCAGGGAGCCCGATGCGGGGCTCGATCCTAGGACCCCGGGATCATGACCTGAGCCGAAGGCAGACGCTTAACGACTGAGCCACCCAGGCGCCCCGCAAAGATATTTCAATATCAAATTAGGGGCGCCTGGGTGGCTCAGTTGGTTAAGCAACTGCCTTCAGTTCAGGTCATGATCCCAGGGTCCTGGGACTGAGTCCCGCATCAGGCTCCTTGCTCAGTGGGGAGCCTGCTTCTCCCTCTCCCTGCCGCTTCTCCCTCTCCCTGCCACTCCTCCTGCTTGTGGGTGCTCTCTCTCTGTTGAATAAATAAATAAAATCTTTAAAAAAAAAAAATCCACAAATCAGTCAGTGTTATACAACACATTAACAAAAAGAAGGGTAAAAATTATATGATCATCTCAATAGATTCTAGAAAAGTATATGACAAAATTCAACATCCGTTTATGATAAAAACTCTCAATAAAGTGGGTAGAGAGGGAACATACCTCAACATAATAAAGGCCATATATGCCAAGTCCTTAGCTAACATCATACTCAATGGTGAAAAGCTGAAAGCTTTTCTCCTAAGATCAGGCACAAGACAGGGATGCCCACTCTTGCCTCTTTTATTCAACATAGTGGTGGAAGTCCTAGCCAGAGCAATTCTATAAGAAAAAGAAATAAAAGACATCCAAATTGGAAAGGAGGAAGTAAAAAAAACTGTCACTATTTGCAAATGACATAATATATATAGAAAACTCTAAAGACTCCATTAAAAAACTGTTGGAATGGGGCGCCTGGGTGGCGCAGCTGGTTAAGCGGTTGACCCTTGGTTTCAGCTCAAGTTGTGATGTCAGGGTCCTGAGATCGGGCCACGTCAGGCTCCATATTCAGTGTCTGCTTTTCCCTCTCCCTCTGCCCCTACTCGTGTGCACTCTCTCTCTCAAATAAATAGATAAAATATTTTTAAAAAACTGTTGGAACTAATAAATGAATTCAGTAAAGTTGCAGGATACAAAATCAATACAAAAGTCTGCTGCATTTCTGTATACTAATAACAAAATATTAGAGAAATTTAAGAAAACAATCCCATTTACAGTGGCATCAGAAAGCATAAAATAGCTAGGACTAAATTTAATCAAGGAGGTGAGAGACATATATATTGAAAACTACAAGACATTAATGAAAAAAATTAAAGACAACACAAATAAATGGAAAAATATTCCATGCTCATGGTTTGGAGGACTCAGTATCATTAAAGTGTCCATACTACCTAAAGCAGTCTACAAATTCAGTGTAATCACTATCAAAATTCTAATGGCATTTCTCATGGAACTAGAACAAACAATTCTAAAATTTGTGTGGAACCACAAGAGACCCCAAACAGCCAAAGCAATCTTGAGAAAGAAGAACAAAGCTGGAGGCATCATGCTCCCTGACTTTAAACTCCATTAAAAAGCTGTAGTAATTAAAACAGAATGGTATTGGCATAGAAACAATAGATCATTGGAATAGACTAGAGAGCCCAGAAATAAACCCAAGCATATATGATCAATTAATTTATGACAAAGGAGCCAAGAACATACAATGGGGAAAGAACAGTCTCTTCAATAAATGGTGAGGGGAAGATTGGACAGCCACATGTAAAAGAACGAAACTTGAACACCATCTTACAACATACACAAAAATCAACCCCAAATGGATTTAAGACTTGAATGTAAAACCTGAAACTGTAAAACTCCTAGATGACAACATAGGCAGTAAGCTCCTTGACGTAGACTTTCTGAATCTGACACCAAAAGCAAAAGCAACAAAAGGAAAAATAAACAAGTAGAACTACATTAAAATAAAAAGCTTCTACACAGCAAAGGAAACCATCAACAAAAGAAAGACAACCTGCTGAATGGGAGAAAATATTTGCAAAGCATATATATCTGATAAGAGGCTAATACCCAAAATGTAAGAATTCATACAACTCAACAGCAAAAAAAAAGAAAAAATCCATTTAAAAACTGGGCAGATCTAAATAGACATTTTTCCAAAGAAGACATACAGCTGGGCAACAGGTATATAAAAAGATGTTCAAAATCATTAATCATCAGGGAAATACAAATCAAAACCACAATGAGGTATCACTTCACACCTGTTAGAATGGTTATTACCAAAACAACAAGAAATAACAAATACTGGTTAGGAAGTGGGAAAAAGTTCACTGTTGGTGGGAAAGTAGATTGGTGCAGCCACTATGAAAAACATATGGAGGTTCTTCAAAAAGATAAAAAATAGAACTACAATGTGATCCAGCAATTTCAGTTCTTAGGTATTTATCTGAAGAAAACAAAATCACTGAAAGATATAAGGACCCCCATGTTTATTGCAGCATTACTTAACAGTGGCCAAGATATGGAAACAACCTAAGAGTCCATCAATGGGGGAATGGATAAAGAAGACATGATGTATATACACAATGGAGTATTATTTGGCCACAAAAAAGAATTAACTCTTGCCATTTTCCTATGCCAACTATACTTAAATAAAAAACAAAAAATCAGCCATTAAAAAAAAGTGGGGGGAAATCTTGCCATTTACGACAGCATGGATAGACCTTAAGGGCATTGTGCTAAGTGAAATAAGTCAGAGAAAGACAAACACCACATGATCTCTCTTACATGTGGAATCTTTTAAAAAAAGCTCAAAACAGAGAACAGATTAGCAGCTGCCAGAAGCAGGGAGTAGGGGTGGGAGAAATGAGTGAGGGAGGTCAAAAGTTTTTTAAAAATGTCTTTAAAAGCCAGTTTATCTTTAAAATATCTTCAGGGGTGCCTGGGTGGCTCAGTCATTAAGCATCTGCCTTCGGCTCAGGTCTTGGTCCCAGGGTCCTGGGATTGAGCCCCGCATCGGGCTCCCTGCTCCGCGGGAAGCCTGCTTCTCCCTCTCCCACTCCCCCTGCTTGTGTTCTCTCTCTTGCTGTCTCTCTCTCTCTGTCAAATAAATAAATAAAATCTTTAAAAAAAAAATATCTTTAGGGGCACCTGGGTGGCTCAGTCGTTAAGCGTCTGCCTTTGGCTCAGGTCATGATCCCAGGGTCCTGGGATCGAGCCCCGCATCGGGCTCCCTGCTCTGTGGGAAGCCTGCTTCTCCCTCTCCCACCCCCCTCCCCCCCCGCTTGTGTTCCCTCTCGCTGTATCTCTGTCAAATAAATAAATAAAATCTTTAAAATATATATATCTTTATATAAAATCTTTATATATATTAAATCTTTATATATATTAAATATATAAATATGCATATATAAAATATCTATATAAAACCTTTTGAGTACCTGTCATTTTATATTCTATGTGACAAAAGGGGAAGTACACATGAAGTACTTCTGCTGCATTCCAAAGTATGATACTTTTCTCTAGATAAAGCACTTTTGTAATTGAGTTGCAAGCCGTCCTAGCCAGTTTTTTTTATGGAATATCATTTTTACTTGAAAGAACAACTGAAAGTATAGGTATTCAGAGTTGGGTATTTGGCAGACATTTTCTTAAAAATAAATGAAATGAGCCTGTTACTCCAAGGAAAACAATCCACACTATTTGTTATTAATGATAAAATATGAGCTTTCAAGCAAACATTGTAATTTTGGAAAATTTGTATTTGCCCCCCCCCCCCCCGCCCCACATAAGTTTGACAGCCTACCAATATGTAAAGGATTTTCTGATGAGCTCAGAGGCAGTATCAGCGAATATGACTTTTTTGTATTAATGGAATGTGTCGGTATATGAAAGAGCTGTATAACTTAGTGAACCAGTATTTTCCAAATGACTAATATATGATGTTAAAAATCAGGCATGGGTAGAAAAAGCATTCAAAGTACTAGACAGACCAATGGATTGTAATGTAACAGAGTACAAAAAGTTCATTGATATAGTTTCAGATTCCACATTGCCACTAACCTTTAAGAACTATCTTTTGTTCAGTTTTGCTGTCATATCAAAGAATAACCACAATTATCTGAAAAGGATACATATATAAAATCTGTGTGAGGCCAGTTTTCTTTTTAGTTCAACACATTTCACCAACAGATTGAATGCAGAAACAGACATGAGAATCTAGCAGTCTTCTATTAAACCAGCCATTGAAGAGATTTACAAAATGTAAATCAATGCCACTGCTCTTTTTTCCCTTTCTTTTGAAAAATTATAGCCATTTTTATTTAAAATGTTACATATAGTTGTACATATTTAAATGTCATTTTAAACAAGTTAATGCATGTCAAATTTTTTCTTTTTAAATTCTAGTATGGTGAATATCAATAGATCTATTCCACATCAGAGCACTTTGGGGGTCTTCAATTTTTTGTTAATCTTTTTATTTTGAGATAATTAATAGTTGTAATAAATAATTCAGAGAGACCTCATGTACCCTTTACCTAGTTTCCCCTAATGCTAACACCTTGCAGAGCTCTAGTACAGTATCACAAAGGGGATATTGACATTATTGCAATCCACCTATCTTGTTAAGATTTCCCCCATTTTGCTTGTGTTCACTTGTGTTTTTCTCTGTGTGTGTGTATGTGTGTGTATTTAATTCTGTGCAGTTTGATCACATGTGTAGGCTTGTGTTATCTGCCACACATTCAAAATACCGAACATCTCCATTACTCTAAGGATCCCTTGTGTTGCCCTTTCTAACCACTCTCAACTCTTCTACCTCCCACCGACCCTTCCTCCTGAATAATCTGTTCGTGTCTCTAATTTTGTCATTTCAAAATCATTAGTTGTTTTATTTTTTTTAAGATTTTATTTATTTATTTATTTGAGAGAGAGAGTGTACAAGCAGGGGGAGGAGCAGAGGGGGAGGGAAAAAGAATCCCAAGCTGACTTCCCACTGAGCCACCCAGGAGCCCCTCAAAATCATTAGCTGTTTTAAGTAAGTTAATTAGTACATGTTGGAATCTTTCACTTTTAATTTCTAATACAGTAAACACTAGTTGATAAAGCCTGCATAAATAAAAGCTCTGTAAAGTTCTCTGTTTTTAAGACCATAAAGGTTTCCCAAGACCAAAATGTTTAAAAACAGCTGGCTTGAAGCAGGGAGAGTCATTCGCATTTCTCCTTCCCAAGCTACTACAGAACAAGATGTGGTTTGTGATGTCTCAATTTAGAATTTTCGTGTTTTCTCATAGGACCATCAATATGAATGATGATTAGGTTCTTTAGTACAATTTGGTCCATCCATGATATAGGTTAAATTAAGACTTTTCTACTGACATCTGTGATTCTGAATGATTCAGAAAAAAGACTTAGCTTTCTGTTGTATTCACCTTTGTCTGTGGGTTATTTTGTTGTTGTTTAGTTTTGTTTTGTTTAAGATTTTATGTATTCTTTTTAGACAGAGAGAGCTCCAGCAGCAGGGAGAGGCAGCAGGAGAGGGAGAAGCAGACTATGTTGAGCAGGGACCCTGATGTGGGGCTCTATCCCAAGACCCAGACATCATGACCTGAGCTGAAGGCAGACACTCAACCTTCTGAGCCACCCAGGCGCCCCTTGTTTTTTTGTTTATTTTCTTGTTTGTTTTTATATCCTATGGGGTTAGAGAATGGAGTAGAGATGACAAGCTCCAGCCCTGACTTTTTAGGAAATGAGTATGTGAAAGGAAGTAAGAATTGTGTGTAGGAGAGGAAGTAGTTGCAGCCAAAGAATGAATTTTTCTCATTCTTTATTCTTGAAAAGCTGATTCTAGTGCTTCCCTTGGAACAATACAGGAATGGGAGGGATCATCAACCTTCTGTGGAAAAAAAAAATAGTTTCAGAGGTAGTACTTAGGTTCCTATCATCACTCATCAGCTGCAGTTAATAGTGTTGCTGGAGGAAAATGTGAATTTCAAGCAGGCAGAAGATTATGGATTGAGAAGATTTAGAAGAGCAGAATAGATGCTTCTCTCAAAAAACCTTTGCCACTAATGGACACTGCCATGTAATTTGTGTTATGCATTGATTTCATTTGTGAGATTTTTCTTCCTTTGTTAAATTTCCAGCATAATAAACCCATTCCCACACACTGGGAAGTTAGACAGTCTTGAATTTTAGGGTCATTTGATCTGTTATCTCCTCTTTACCAGAAGAGTTCTTTTAGGTTTGAACCTGAGATTCTATAGGGATCATTGCAGGAGACCTCCCTATGGCTAGTATTGTAGTCTTCAAATTATATGTTTGCTTGCATTTTCTAGTACAAACTTCACTGCTGACCTTGGCCAGGCTGATTGGTTAAAATTGAGTGCTAAAGTAAGTTGTCTGTGAATAACAGAATATGTAGCTTCAAAGAACTGTTTGATGGCTGGTTATGGTGCCAGCTACCGTGTCTTTCTTTTCCACTTTTTCCTCCTTGCCTTCTGCTACAAGATGTCTTGGAAATTAACCAGAGTTACAATCAAATTCTTTTTCAAAGCAAGCTTAAGTGAAATCTGGAAGCTCAGCAGACCCGCAGCCTATGCTTTCTTTTTCCTTCTTCCTTCCTACCTTCCTTCCAATAGTCAGGGTCAAAGAGTGTTTGAAAAGGAGGTGATTTCCTCCTTACTAATAACTTAAATGTTGTGTTGTTTTGTGATTTACTTGGAATATTCTATTGTATTCTGTCAGGAGCTCTGTGGAAAGGAGGAATTCAGATTTCTCCTTCCATCCTCAGTTACTCTGTGATTTCTATCTGCCAGGCTCTTGCAGATAAGCAATTACTGATCTTCCAGGATAAGCAAAGATAATCTTTAATTATTAAAAAAAAAAATGCAGTAAATTTATTTATTTAATTTATCTCAAGATCTCAGTCAACAGGAGGCAGTTCAAATAACTGAGGATTTTTTTTCTCTGTATTTTAATTTGAGAGACAAATAACATAATATATTGATAAATGGGGGATGTTTGGGTGGCTCAGCAGTTGAGCGTCTGACTCTTGATTTCATCTCGGGTCATGATCTTGCAGTCATGGGATTCAGTGCCCTCCACTCCCCCATCAGGCTTCCCGCTCGGCACACAGTCAGCATCAGATTCTCTCCCTCTGCCCCTCCCCCCTCCCCCCATACTCTCACTCTATCTAAAAAAAATAAAATTGATAAATGGTATTTTAAATAAATACCAGTTCTTCTTTTTAATAACCCACCCTAGGGGCGCCTGGTTGGCTCAGTTGGTTAAGCATTGGACTCCTGATTTCCACTTGGTCATGATCTCAGGGTCATGAGATTGAGCTCCACATTGGGTTCCACGCTGGGTGTGGAGCCTGCTCAAGATTCTCTCTCTCGCCCTCTCCCCCTCCCCCACATTCACTGTCTCTCTCAAAAACAAAACCACAATAAAAATTTTGTGAACCAGTCAGGTTTTATAGGGGAGTACTTACATGTTTATCCATGAATCAGGAATCTATATTATTGTTAGTATTGCTGATGCTGAGTCACTGTAAAATCTTGAAGGACCTTTGGAATTATCAAAGAAAGAGAACATGTTATTAATATTTAGTATATTTGATGACATTCTACTTCCTATATAATCTTATCCAATAATTCTGAATAAATCTGAACATTTATCTAACCATTATCTCCAATTATCTTTCATTCTTGGATAAACGGAGTTTCTTAGAACCTTCAGTATCAGTAGAACCATCTTCCTCTCTGCCTTTTGACTGTGAAGGTGAAGGTATCAGACTCATATCTGTGAAGGGGAGGGGGAAAGATCTGTCCCAAATATTTCTTCGCTGCATTTTCTACCCCAAAAATTATGTTGCAGCCTTGAAATTTTTCTTTCATCAGTTCCTCTCATGTGTGGGAGGCAGCTGAAGTCAGTGTGTAATTACTTCTTGAGGGGAGATTAATGGCTCTGGCCTTTCTTTCTTCTCTCCAGTCCTCATTTCTGCGTCACCTGCCTATCAGCACTTAGATCTCTAATAGGTGCTATTAAGACTAATATCTAAAGGTGAATTGAAAAGAAGTATCATTAAAAGATAAAGGACATGAACTGTTGGGAAACTTAAGATATTTGCATCTTTAAATTCTCTGTCTCTTTTCAAGTTTTTCTTTTGTTTTGCTGTTTATCTTCCCATTCAGTGAGTCCCAGGAGTGCCGTCCCGTCCCCGTCCGTCCCATTGTCCCATCCCCTCCCCCCGTGGCACTTTAGCATTTCAGAGACCAAGAATTGGCCTGGTTTTTATTGTTGCAGCTATTAAGGTATTTAATGACCTTAACTTTTTATATTCCTGTTACTCAATTTTCCCTACTGGGTCCATTCTCCTGACAATTCCTGCTCTTGTATCCTAGGTATATGGGAAAGGTGGCAAAATAAGTCCTTTTCTGATTTTTATCCTCTCCTGGAGAGTGGTAAATGAAGCTTTGTTTGTTCCAGTGAATAGTAGACTATGAAATCCCGTAAAGCCACCTAGGTTATTAGATGAATATCACAGAGCTGCTTATTATGCACTATGGCTTCATGTAGATTATAGATGTGACCAAACGGTAATTAGCAGAGCTAGAGCTGTAATTAAACATTATTATGCTGCTCTGTGATTTCTCTTCAGATTTCTGTTGCAAAGTAGGAAACTGAATAGTTCCAAACCCATAGGTGGATTTCTTTACTTCTCACCCCCTAAAATCTCTTTTAATTAACTGACTAAATAAAGTCATCCTCACACAAAGAGAGATCCTGAATTCTACTTAGTACCTCTGATCAGTAAGAGTAGTTTGGTGCATATACATGTTAATCAGCTCTTTGTATATTCTGTTTTTCTAACTAATCATTTCTGCTAAGTTCCTTCTCTGCACGTATTCTGTAACAGGTTTAATTTGACAAACTGAATGCAGCAAAGGTGTCTCCTACTTACATCTTAGATGTTTTCTGGCTCTGTTGGTACAGAACTGGGGCCTTGGTTTTATTTACAGTGTTAGTAGCTTCCTTCCCTTCTTCTTGGCCTCCCAGGCACTGAATAACCTAGCAGGAAATAAAACATCTTCTAGAAAACAGCTACCCTCGATGGCTGAAAGAGAGAGAGAGAGAGTGTGTGTGTATGTGTGTGTATATAGGTGACTCCCGGGGGACTTACCTCCTTCTGTGTTTAGGATTGCTGCCCCAGCGATGGAACAGGTTAGCAACAGGACATGCTCAGGCGAGGCAGTCAGAAAGTTCAAAGGAGTGACCTAAAAGATTCAGGTTAATCTGTGTCCAAGAAAGCAGACCTTGCAGGAATTTCTCTTGCTAGTAGAACGGTATAGAAAAGACAACAAACTCCAAGCAAAGGAAATACACATACTGATTGTGAAATTGTTTTTGTCTCAGTTCTTCCCCAGGAGAAAAAATAGAAAAACAGAGGTGAGGCCAAGAGTAAAGATGATCTGTGTACTCTGTCTCTAATTTTCTCTTTTTAGTAATTTTCGTGAGTAAAATCTCCAGGAAACTTTCTTCCCAAAGAGTTATATGAGCTTCCTTCTTGAAGCATTCCTGAAAGGGCTTGATGGTTAGACCCAGATTCCAGCCATACACAGGGGTAGTAGAGAATTGAGCTTACTTTTTCTGTGTTTTTGCCTTCAAATCTGTGCATAGAAATCTTACAGGTCTTTCGGGGATCTACCACATCCCAAGAAGGTTGCCAAATTAAATGATCATTGCCTGATTTTCAGAAGTGCAAAAAGAAGGCAAAGATGCCTTTTGGCATTGACCATAATGCAGAAAATTCATTATATGGGCTTTGATTTTCATTTCATTTTATAAAAGAGGTAGAGTTAGGGGGGCAGGGGGAGGTGGGTGCATGACAACAAGCAGATAAGGATAATGTTTTGGCAACCTCTCAGGGACCAGAATTCATCAGAATCCGTGTTCTAGCATTCAGTGGACTCTGACAGTGATGATTCACAAATAGCAGAAGAAGTGAGAGCTAACTGCGATAGAGGCAATACCCAGATCTCAGCTTCTAGAGGAGTATCTGAGGCCAGGAAGAGGTAGGGGTATGTGTGTGTGTGGGGGGGGGGGGGAATGTATGTGTTACGAGGAGGGAGGTGACTTACAGGTTGAGCAGTGGTCATTCAGTAAAACCAGAGTTCTGTTGCAGAACTGTCTGGCAGCTTGGATTATGGGTGCATATGTGGCTCTCTGGATGTAGGGCCATTGAAGGAGTACATTCAAACTGGACTAAAAAATCTTTTGTGGGGCACCTGGGTGACTCACTTGGTTGAGTATCTGACTCTTGATTTTGGCTTAGGTCATGATCTCGGGGTTATGGTATGGAGCCCTGCGTCAGAGCCCCACATAGGGCTCTGGGCTCGGCAGCAGGGAGTCTACTTGAGAATTTTTCCCTCTGCCCCTCCCACGCTCACTTGTGCTTTCTCTCTCTCTCTCTCTCTCTCTCTCAAAATAAATCTTTTTAAAAAATCTTTCACAAGGGGAAGAAAGTCACAATCCTTGACTCTCGTTTTCTAGGTCTGTTGATTGGTATCACTTAATCTTCAGGGAAGGTTAGTCAGTGTGTGAATTCAGTGCTTTTGCATATGCAGGACACTTAGGATTTGGGCACTGTAGACTCAGTACTTTCATCAGTCTGATAAATGCTAGGATTTAAAGAGTTAAGGGATTATTACCCTCTTTATTACAACTTTTAATTCTGGATATGTTGAATTTTTGGTTTCTAAGTAATTGCATTCTTGTGAGAGGTTCTAGTTTTAGAGGTAGATTGCTGGTTCTTGTGTTCACCTATTTCTGTCTGTGTGTGCGTAATCAACTTCATCTGCAGACTGCCATGAATTAGCTTCTGGATAGTAACAGCACCTGCTGTTCCTTAAAGTTAATTTGATGTTGGATTCATGCTCCAAAATGCCATTCTCATTAACCGGTTGCTGTTATAATCTCTGAGGGTTAGAAACCCCCATCCTAGCCCTCCCATCACTTTTAAGTAGATGTCCTTCTAGCTAAAGATGAATTAAAGCTCTAGTCTTCTGGAAGTGATATATCTAGGACCTGCATATTTTCTCCCCTTCTTTATCCCTACCCATATTCTTGGATTTTATACCTGATTAATGTATTATTTGTCAAATGATAGATTGGTGAGAAACACAGTGGTGGCAGTAGAACATGCCTCAGAAGCCTTTTCTTTCTCATCAATCTGTGTGCTCTAATACTGTTGAAATCTGGACCTGGTTCTCTATCACTAGAGATTTTTAAATGAGACAGGATTTTTTAATACACTTTTAGCTAAGCACAGTTTATCAGGAAGATCATTAATAAGAAATGGAGCTTCTCCTACCACAGGGTGCACTCATATAAACCACTAGATTTTTAGTGGTATCATGAGCTGGAACTTGAAAGGAAGGACCAAAGTCTTATATTTAGAGCCTTCCACACTGGCAGGAAAGAATGTAGGACTAGATTATAGAGAAGGTATTTCCTCTAAATGTTCTCTCTGCAACTCAGCTACTACTTTTCTTCCCTCACAGATGGAGTCCCCTGTCTCTACACCAGCGGTGCTGCCACTGCACCTTTTGGTACCAGTCGTCAGTAATGACATCTCATCCCCCTGTGAGCAAATCATGGTTCGTACCCGATCAGTTGGGGTCAACACATGTGATGTGGCTCTAGCTACAGAGCCTGAGTGCCTGGGCCCCTGTGAACCTGGGACAAGCGTCAACCTTGAGGGCATCGTATGGCAGGAAACAGAAGATGGTAAGTGCTATGTGTGACTTTCCTATCCCTTCTCAACCTGCTTCTGCCAACATGGGCTTATCATTGTAAATAACACCAAGTATTTATTAGGAGTCTCAAGTGCCATAGTCTGCTTGTGATACCTATCCAGAGGATCGCAGCAAACTTCTTAGTAAAATCATCCAGCTTCTCGAGATTGCCACTTTTTAAAAATTAATTATCTCCCCTTCATATCAATCAACAGTGTTGGCCCTGGTCTTTAAGCAGTCACTTGATAAGTGCTAGCCAGGTAATTCAAACTGTGTCTATACTCTCCATACTCCTCTTTATCATTTTATGTGGGAGAATTTGAATGTAAATGAACTTTTGGGTCAGGCTTGAAGAGAAAAAAGTAATGAAAGGACAGCTGTGGGAGTCAAGGAAATGGAAAACAGCCACTCTTAAATTGACTTAGTGTTGGCTCATTGAATATGCAACTCTTGCCTTTTTTAACACCTGGAGGTGCAGTCAGCTCCTTCCCACTGGTTGCCTCATTGCCCGGCCACCCACACCACTTCATGCATCTGTCACTTAGTACAGATTTTATAGGCCTAGGCAACAGGGAAATGTTTACATGGTCTTGTTTTCAGGCATCCACTAAGCAGTTGGCTCACTGTAGGGTGCTTCTGCCCGAGGCTACCATCCAGACTTCTTGTATGTTCCATTTGCCCCTGAGAACAGAATCTCTTCTATTTTAGAAGTTCATAAACCTGAAAAAGTAGGTGTGTAAAGGGACTTAACCAGGTATTCCTGATCCCTTGGTACCATCTGTGGCAATTTGATTTCAGCACATACATTCTTTTTATAAAGAATCCAAGTTCTTGTTAAAGTATATGTGGTTTAGAGAGGCTGGGTCTCAGGGTCCCATCAGGTCTCTGCATCAGTAACCAGACTTTCAAAGCATCCCCACTCTGGAGTTCAGAGGCCCAGAGGAGCACAGCTCATTATCTCTAATTATCATAAGCTATCTTGTCAGTTTGCCCGTGGAAATTCAGGCATTTCATTGTGGTCATTCTAATCAAAGTCTGTTCCTCTGAATGTTTTGTTGTGATTCAGTATTTATTTAAAGTCTACCATGCAGTAGGTATTGAGGTGGTACAGGTTAAGAATTCTGTGTTTTTGGCTTTCTCATTGTTAAGCAGCAATATAGTAAAGCTTCAGCTTTCAGAATAACATTGCTGATGAAGTTTTATTGTGTGCCTGAGACCATAATGCCAAAAAAAAAAAAAAAAATGTCCTATTGTGTTAGAAACCAATGCAGAGAAAATGGAGAGAGATGTTGACCCTAGAGGTTGACTCTGGATGTGTGTATTCAGTATACAATCTGGAAATCACAAGTGGCTATCTCTAATTTTAAAAATGTCATCTGCCTATGGCCACACGTCTAAACAGCCACAGAGTCTGTTGGAATGACAAACGTGTCCAGACCACAGCTCTGTGACACCAAACAACCTTCAGGGCCT
Organism: Phoca vitulina; assembly: GCF_004348235.1. Lineage (NCBI taxonomy): Eukaryota > Metazoa > Chordata > Mammalia > Carnivora > Phocidae > Phoca > Phoca vitulina. The sequence goes on from NW_022589723.1 coordinate 30,504,430, forward strand.
GTTACCTCAATATATTGAAGATAGGAGACATCAATTTCCTGCCTATTTATTCTATCCATCTTTATGATGGTGACTTTTCTCCAAGGGCAAGATGCTTTTCATATATGTGAACCTGATGAACTCTTTGCAGGAAAGTGAGGCTAACCCTTTCACTCTCCTGAGAACAATGGTTACTTTTTTTTATCCCAGGATCCCTGAAACTTCCTGCCAAGGGGATGTTAGCACACACACACAAAAAATTATTTTAATTATTTCCTCTGAAAAGCTCTCTGGTTTTACCTGGCAGCTTATTACCAAGTTTCCCTTTTACACATTTTGAATGCATCCTGCATTTTATTGCACAGTAGTTATCACAGTTTGTAATTTTATATAATTATATTTTTCCAGTAATATCTATATCTTCCACTGTTTTAGAATTCTGTGAGCTCAGGGACTCTGTTTTGCTCACCATTGAATATCTAATACTTAACACTTGGCATCTATAATAGGCCCTCAAAGATATTTGAGTGAATGAATGCTTACATTTAGTCATTGTCATTTCTAGATCTCTGTTAATGTATATCTAATGGCTACTGTAATATTGTTTGAACTTAGAAACCATATCAAATACTTTATAAAATTCTAGACCTTCTCTGAAACTCAAGAATAAATACTGCTGTCACCAGGTAGTGAGATCACTCTCATTTATTTATGTCTGTAAGATTTTTAAAGTTCTCCTGCTTTTAGGGCGCCTGGGTGGCTCAGTTGGTTAAGCGACTGCCTTCGGCTCAGGTCATGATCCTGGAGTCCCGGGATCGAGCCCCGCATCGGGCTCCCTGCTCGGCAGGGAGTCTGCTTCTCCCTCTGACCCTCCCCCCTCTCATGTGCTCTCTCTCATTCTCTCTCTCTCAAATAAATAAATAAAATCTTTAAAAAAAAAAGTTCTCCTGCTTTTAATACCATATTTTCTCCCATTCACTATATTGTGTTTCAGGGCTTAGTACCTCTCCTCTTTCTTTTTCATTCATCACAAGGGAAAGAGAACTGTTCTGCAATTATATACTGTACTCTGCTTTCTGGCCCTCCCAGAGGGCCTTCACCTGAACCATCCGTTGGCAAAGGTCTGAATTGGGATCAGAGTTGGTTTACATTCCTTTTCATCTTCAGGTGACAGAGATTTCCTGCAAAGATCATTCTCTGCAGATCTATAAGATGTAGTATACTGAGTCAGTCCTCAAGTTAATAATAAGAACTATATACAGATACTTTAGGGAAAAAAAATCCTTCAGCCTTTAGGCTTTTTGTCTGCCACCCTACTCTTTGTACTTCTGTCTGTCTCTTGCCCAGCAAACTACTATCTTCAAATGGAAAAATCCTTAGAGCTTAGAGAGAAGCTGTGAATCCTTGGCCTCTGAGAGAAATGGAGGATCATGAGGTCCTTGTAGAACTGAGCCACCTTGCTGAGAACAGGTGTAGGGGCAGGCCCTCAATTCTTCCTGGTTTCTTTGCCTACCTGTCCTGCAGTGTTGCTTCTTTCTTCCCTCTCAGTGCAAACCTTGCCTTGGAGACATTTTTAAATTCCTGCAGATTCCATCTCTTTTTAGGCTGTTCATAATTCAGCCAGCACTGCACAGATCCTCCTTGACTAGGCTCCACCTTAGGACTTTAAAGACCCAAGTATAACTTGGAATGTTTTCTTTGGCTTTTTTGAGATGTAGCACTTATGCAGAGGTCTGATTCCACCTGATTTCATTTTGTCCCACCTCACTTCAAATCAAAATAACAGAGGCGTCTGGGTGGCTCAGTTAGTTAAGTGTCCAACTCTTGGCCTCAGCTCAGGTCTTGATCTCAGGGTCATGAGTCCAAACCCCACATTGGGCTCTATGTTGGGCATGGAGAGTACTTTAAAAAAAAAAAAAAAATCCAAATAACAGGTCCCAAATCCATTCCTAGTTCACAAGGCTTACTTTAACCCAGGGTCCTGGAAACAATGTATAAGAATCCTTAAAGCAGACCATATTCTTTTACTGAGGCAAAATTGCTTCCTGGCTTCTATGGTGTTTTTAAGAAAGGGAAGGCTGACATTTTTAAATAAGAATTCCAGGAGATGCTATAGGTTTTTCTTTTCAAGCAGTCACTGAGTGTAACATTACTTTATCAAATGTGCTTTCTGGAAGAATTTGTGGTATAGTGGAAAGAGCACCAGAGTGAAAAACAGGAGAGCCATATACTAGTTGACTATTGCATCTTGAAAATGAACAATTTCATATATCAAAACTAAAGAATATTAATACCAGTGAGGAAATTTCATTATACACTTGTTATATAGAGTTGTTTTTTCAGAAAAATGAAACTACTCACCGTGCCAGTCTCCCATTCAGAAGATCTCCACCCACATTTTTCAACTCCTGATCCTAGTCTGACAAGTGGAAGAATTCACAAAACCCAGTTGCTTTTGATGCAAGTATATGCTAGCTGACATAAGCTCAGCTCGCAGTACTGCTTAGCAATCCCTTCATCACCCTATGACATTCACATTTCCCAATACTTAACCTCATTCTCAGGATTCATTAGCCCAATTCATTCTCTCTTCATGCTTTTAAGCAACTAGGATCAAAGATACCTGCCTAAACCCTCCCAGCTTCCCTCCTCTTTCTTAAAATGTATTTTTATGTCCTATTATTCCCTTTTTCTCTCTTTTTTTTTTAAGATTTTTTTATTTATTCATTCGAGACACAGAGATGGAGCATGAGCAGGGGGAGAAGCAGAGGGAGAGGGAGAAGCAGACTCCCCGCGGAGCAGGGAGCCCGATGCGGGGCTCGATCCCAGGACCCTGGGATCACGATCTGAGCCGAAGGCAGACACTTAACCATCTGAGCCACCCAGGCGCCCCCCCTTTTTCTCTCCTTATTCTGAAGATTCTTTAAGACTTTATACCATGACACTGGGGAGGGTATGTACTATGGTGAGCGCTGTGAATTGTGTAAGACTGATGAGTCACAGACCTGTACCCCTGAAACAAATAATACATTATATGTTAATAAAAAAAAGGCTTTACACCATGAATTTTATCTACTCTTCTTCATCTTCATTCTTTCCCCTTCTATTTAAGCTCTCTCTGCAACAGTTAGAGTGAAAGTATTTTCCTCATCCTTGCTACCCTTTTGAACTATTGACCTCTCTCCTTTTCTTCACTACTTGCTATTGCTGTTTACAATCTCTTTTTACCTACTCAGTATCATATACCATCTTGGCATCAGATTTCTTCTGCCACCATTTGACTGAAATGATCTCATACCAATGATCATCTGTTTTCTAAAGGTCTTTTCTCAGTCTGCCCTAGACTTTTAGAAGCTCTACTGTTTCTCTATTCTTGAAACTCTCCTCTCTTGTCATTATCATACCTCTCAAAAATCTCATTTCTCTTTTTGACTGGTTATTCTCTTTATTTTGTGTCAGCCCCTCTTCCTCCTTGTATTTATTAAGTCAGAAGTTCCAGAAGGGTTTTAGGATGCTGAAATATTGGTCAGTTCTGTTCTCTTGGCCTTTGGGAGGACCTGTGGCAACTGGTGTCCCACTCCTTTCCCCCAGACAAGCAGCCTTATCCACAATATATTTTTTTCACATACTATGTATGCCATAGTGGGGAAAGTTGAGGAAACATTGAGTTAAGAATGGGATTTGGCTGCTAGGAACAGAAGATGAAGTAATAATGATTTAATATAAGAAAATTCTGAAGGTAGGCAGTCCAGGGCTGGTATGATGACTTCTAATGTAATCAGTGTTCCAGGCTCCTTAAAGTTACTTCTTCATTACAAAATTGTTAATGTAGCTCTAGACATCACATTTACTTTCCAGGTTGAAAATGAAGGAGAAGAGTAAAGTAGCTTTGGCTTCCCACCTAATCTGTTTACCTTTGACGGGCTTTCCCAGAAGCCAGATCTAAGACCTCCCTAAATCTCATTGGCTACCCCTTCTGCAAGGGAGACAAAGAAATGTCGTGTTTTAACTGGATACATTATTTACCCATACAAAATAGAGTCATATTAAGGAAGAAGGGGAAGCAGCCTGCTCTGCCACTCTTCTTTGCATAACCTTCATACGTCATAACTCCCAGAAGTCATTGCTTCAGCAGCCTTCTTTTAGTAAGTGCAGTCTTTTATATTCATGGCTTCAGCTGTCTCCCTTGTATGAACAGTCCCCACATCTTTATCTCTAGACTTGACCTTTTGCCTAATCCCATTTCATACATCACCAGAAGCTGATTTCTTAAATTCAGAATGTCTGAAAAAGAATAATCTTTCTCCTGAAATTTTGCGTCTCTTTCCCTCTTCTCTATTTCTCTTTATTACACCTACTTTCATTACCTATATTACCATCCTACCTGTTTTCTAGGCTCAAACCTCCCTAGAGTTATTTCTGACTCTTACTTCTTCATCTTTTTTTTTTTTTAACTTTTTTTTTTTAATTTTTATTTATTCATCTGAGACACAGAGATACAGACAGAAAGAGCACGAGCAGGGGGAGAGGCAGAGGGAGAGGCAGAGGGAGAGGCAGAAGCAGACTCCCCACTGAGCCAGGAGCCCGAATGTGGGGCTCGATCCCAGGACCCTGGGATCATGACCTGAGCTGAAGGCAGACGCTTAACCATCTGAGCCACCCAGGCGCCCCCATCTTTTTTTTTTTTAAGTAGGCTCCACACCCAGCATGGAGGCCAATGTTGGCCTTGACTCATGACCCTGACATCAAGACCCAGGCTCTACCTCTGCTGTCCCACCAGATGCAACCCAGAATATTTCTACTTTGCGGTGATTTATATGTTAGGCTCCTTTGTGAAACTGTATTTGAAGGGTATTCTGCTAAAAAAAGTTTCAGTATCATTTATCTGGGTTCACCTTCCCACTCCAATTGCTCTTATAACATCTCTGAAATTAGTATGGTCTTTTACCAGAATATCAGAAAGACCAAAAAAAAAAAAATCAGAAAGACAGAAGTTACAGGGCTATAAGACCATGTTTTTGAAGCTAAAGCAAGTACAACTCCCTTGTATGCCATGAAAAGCTATATGATGAGTTCGGTCCATCTTCCAAAGCTAAATTCTAGCTTAAAGATTTGGTGGGGAGGAGGGAGTTTCAATTTTTGTATCGTTAAAGATTTGTCATATATATGCACAAGCAGACATAGAAAGGCTATGCATCCCCATCTCCACATTTTTATTTAACAACTAAGAGTGTCAGGCATTATTTGAAAATCACTGTTTCAAGAACTAATAGTGTCTTAAAGGCATAGTAATACAGAACAGATATCTGAACTAGTGTCAAGAGAATTGGATTCCAGAGCAGATTGTACCGTTAGCTAGCTTGTGTCATCTTGGGTAAGTCTCTTAACTTATCCTGGCCTTAGATTTCTAATTTATGGGGGCTTGGACTAGATCTGCACTGTTTAATAAGACTCTTTTGATGGAAATATGCTTTCCAAAATGGTAGTCTAGTCATGTGTGATACTGAGCACCCTAAAATGTGGCACATGATACTGAGGATTATTAAATTTAAATGGTCACATGTCACTAGTGGTTTACTGTATTGGACAGCATAGGGGCTAGATGAGCCTTACGTTATATATACTTTAAAAGTGTAAAAATATACTGTGAGATAGAAGGAAGAGTAAATATGTGGGAGGCTGAAGAGGGTGGGTAAGTAGCTGACATCTGCACAGACCCAGGGTGATTTCTATGACTCTGGCCCCTGTTACCTGGGAGAGCATTTGGCCCTGCTTCAAACTCTGTGGTTGAGCCTTGTGCTTTGGTCTATGGGTTGCAGTTTTCTCATTATCAGAGTAATAGGCAGTGGTTTTGCTTAGCAGGAAGTTAGTTTGCCTGTGGTAACTCCGCTGAGAACCTGCCTCAGCAGTTCTTCATCCCCATCTGATTGCAGATCCCAGCTGCAGGTCTTTATCCTTCTCGCTAAAAAGAAGGGGCTGTCCATTAATCTTCTTTCATGGAAATGGTAATATTGGTAGTTACTCTTGGTATATTCTGTGTGATTCTGACGTAGGATAGTATGTGTGTGAACCGTGAAGTACCTAATTTTAGATATTTATACTAGAAAGTTACACTGGTTCTCAGCTTCTGGTTTTTTCTTTTTCCTTGGCTATCATTAACAATCCTTCACCTTCAGTCTTGCCTCAGGCAGCACTTACCTGGAGAAAGAGATGGTGCGCAGTGACCAAGCTTTCTCCACTGCTTAGCCAGTTGCTTACTAGCCTGACTCGTGCAGAAACAGCTCCACCAATAGCACAGTCATAAAGAGTCTAGCAGCCATTGTCTGGCACCACAAATCTTCATAGCAACAGACCACCACATGGCAACAGCAGCCACACAAAGGAAACATTAGGGAAATCAATACTTACTTTCTCCCACCCCTCCCCTACCCAAAACATCAGCCAACACATTTTTCCCACCTAGCAGCTTACTCCCAGGGGATGCTTTAGGGCAGTTACATGTCTATATACCCTTGTGGATTATGTTATCTGCCCACTGTCATATACTTAAATCCTGAAGCCCTAAGGAAAAATTTCAGTTACAGACTTTGAGTTTCATTTTGCAAATTGCAAAATAAACTAATCTCCAAGGGAGAGAGATGTCCATTTGTGCACTGTCACCCACCACCTCCCTCACCTCAGCAAAGCACAGTGGGGTGGTACAGTTGGCCAGACTGTGGACTTGGCAGATAAGCAAGGTTGCTTCAAATGAAATTCTTTTGATATTTCAGTTGTTACTCTAAGATGGGTTCAGAGACAGACCTATTTTGTTATTAATGTCATCCTTTAACAAATAATTCCTAATACTTATGTATGAAACCCAGTAAGTGATACCTAGGCAATAAATACAGTCTGGTATAAACTGGGACTGATCATTAGCCCCAGTTAATTTAGCTTTGGCATATGATTCCAAGAGGTAAAAGGGATAAGGTTGTTTAACTGGTCTGGGCCATAGTGTCCTCATTTGTAAAATTAGGAGGTTGGACTGCATATCTCTGTGGTCCTTCCAGCTGTGATATTTACAATTCTGTGATCATTTGTGTGGGACAGACAAGAGAACTGTCTTTGTTAATCATTGGTTGTGGTGAGATCTGCTGGAAGATGTTGTTGAACCCTCTGGTCTCGGTGCTTACACTGCTAAAAACAGGTCCTGGCCCTGCCCTGGTTGATAAAGCTGCTGTAACAATGATGGGCAGAAGCTATTAACAAACTTGGCAACCGGCCTTTTCTCCCACAGCAGTAGTTTTCAGACCAGTTCAGGCAGAGCTTTGCTCCCAGGTCGCTGCTGCTGCTTCTTAATGATACCAGTAAGAACTCCCTCTTTCTCTCTCTCCTCTCTCTCTCCGTCTCTGACTGCTTTATGAAACAAGAGGCTGTTCTGCACCTCTTCTAATACTTCATTATCCTATCTCCCTCAGGCTTTACCGAACAAAGAAATCATACGGCATCAACTTTATAATTTAGGCAGCTGGAGATCATTTCCCCAGGATAGGGGTGGGTAGGTAGCTCATTCCCCCTGGCATGAGGCAGCATTGCTAAATGGCCTGTGTTTTGTCTGCCAGGCTTAGGCTTTGTTAGGTCCATTCAGCCTTCTCTGTATTTGAGTTAAATTATAGTGGCAAACCAAGCCCCTATACTTTTAGAAGGGTAAGGGTTAGGGAAAAAATGGAAAGTGTGTCATTTATAGGCCCTGCTACTTGCTAATTGCTCAAGGAATTTTTGTTTAATCCACTGTCACTGTGCTTACTCCTGCCAGATCCTTTATTTCCCCTCGTTGCTGCCTTCATGGCCTTCTCCATAGCAACAAGCTCTGTGACAAAAAGGCTATGGTGAGAAATTGAGTAGTTCCCCCTCCCACAAGCTCTGTACTCTCTTTTCTGTTTAGTATGTCTTTAAAGAGCCTAAAAGACTGCTATCGAATACTTTTCTACCCCCATTGAACTCAAAATCAAATGAAACTTTTTAACCCTGAACTATTTCAGTGAACAGCCTGCCTTCTCCTTATTTGACTGATTATGCCCATCTTTTAAAAAATTTCTTGTATCATTCAGTACATTGAAATACTGTGCATATTCCCATTTACCAAGCTCCCCTCTGCTTTTCAGCTTTTAGCCTGCTCCTTAAAATTGTCCTATTAAAAAGTCTCCCAGAATCAACTATCAGTATGGAGAAAGAATGGATGACGAAAGTGGAAACCCTCCCCCACCATCCCCCCAAGTACAGTTGCATTAGATACTAGACTGGTCCGCTACCCCGGAGTTTGGGCATAGAACTAACTTGCATCTCAGCTGATCCTGGTACTGTTGTACAGGAGTCACAAACCTAAGTGCTTTTGTTTTTATGTTAATAGGTCTTATTGAACAATAATAGAGGGGCGCCTGGGTGGCTCAGTTGGTTGAGCGACTGCCTTCGGCTCAGGTCATGATCCTGGAGTCCCGGGATCGAGTCCCACATCGGGCTCCCTGCTCAGCGGGGAGTCTGCTTCTCCCTCTGACCCTCCCCCCTCTCATGTGCTCTCTCTCTCTCTCCCTCTCATTCTCTCTCTCAAATAAATAAATAAAATCTTAAAAAAAAAAAAAAACAATAATAGAAATATAAATATGTGCACAAATCATAAGCATGCAGGTCATCAAATTTTCAAAGTGAGCCCACTTCGTGGTATGAAGAAATGCATTACTACAACCCCAGAAGCCCCTTCATTCTTCCCTTCCAATAGCTAACCCCTTCAAAAAAAATCAATTCTGACTGCCAACATCATAGATTAGTGTTCTCCATTTTGAACATTATATAAATAAAATCATTACAGTGTATACTTTTTTATGTCTAGCTGTTCAACATTATGCCAGTGAAATTTATCCATGTTGTTACATGTAGTGGTACTTTGTTTATTCTCATTATTTTACAGTATTTCATTTTCTGAATGTAACACTATTCAGTTGTTGATGAGCATTTGGATTTTTTGCAGTTTGGGGCTGTTGTGCAAAATGCTGCTGGAAAAATTGTTGTATGTATCTTTTGAGGAATATATGTACATACTCCTATTCCGTATATACTTAGGAATGGAATTCCTGAGTCCTTAGGTATACATATGGTTAGCTCCAGTAGATATTGCCAGTTTTCCAAAGTGTCTGAACTAGTTTATACTCCTACTGATTAGAATCCTGGTTGCTTGGCATCCTTAGCAACACTTGACCTTACTTGTCTTTTTCACTTTATTTTTTTAAAAAAGATTTTATCTATCAGAGAGAGAGACAGAGGCAGGCAGAAGGAGAAGCAGGCTCCTCGCTGAGCAAGGAGCCCGATGTGGGACTTGATCCCAGGACTCTGGGATCATGACCCGAGCCGAAGGCAGACGCTTAACCAACTGAGCCACCCAGGCGTCCCTCTTTTTCATTTTAGCCATCGTGTTTGGTGTATGTATGATACTAATTTGCATTTCCATGAAGATCATGAAATTGAGCTTTTTTCATGTGCTTATTGGCCGTTCGGAAATCTTCGAAGAAGTGCGTGTTTAACCACTTTTGGACTGGGTTGTATGTTTTTTCTTACAAATTTGTAGGAATTTTTTGTATATTCTGATTATGAGTCCTTTGTCAGATGTATATGTATTATAAATGTCTTATTTTGTATCTTGCCTTTTCTCTTAATCGTAACTTTTCATGAATGGAAGTTCTTCATTTTTATAAAGTCTAGTTTATCTCTTTTTCTTTTATAGTAAGTGCTTTGTGTCCTGTTTAAGGAAATTTTGCCTTTTCCAAGGTAATGAAGATATTCTCCTATGTGTTTTTTTGAGAACTTTATTTTTTTTTAATTTTCACATATAGATCTACTGTCTATTGATTTTTGTTTAGGGTATGAGTTGGGAGTCAAGATTCTACTTTTTTCATATGGTTACCTAATTGACCCAGCACTTATTGAAAAAGGCCATCCTTCCCATTGAAAAACGCCATCCTTCCCACCTCCATCCTCCCCCCACCCCTGCACTGCAGTGTCACATTTGTTATGTCAAGTGACATAGGTGTTGGTTTATTTCTGGACCCTGTCTTCTGTTCCACTCATTCACTTGTCTAGTCTTATGTCAGTACTACACTGTCTTAATAACTATAGCTTTATGAGGCTTGGTATCTAGTACTGTAAGTTCTCCAGCTTTATTGTACTTCAAGATTGCCTAGGGTATTCTTGGCCTTTTGCATTTTCGTATAAATATTAGGATCAGTTTGTGAATTTTTATGAAAAAAAAAACACCTGAGATTTTGATTGGGATTGCATTAGATCTACAGATAAATTTGGGAAGACCCAAAGTTTTATCCTTTTATTTAAGCTAGTGTTACTCAGTTGGGGGTGGCATAGTGGTGCAGAGATCAGAGCAAGCCAGTGATATCACTTGGGGAGATTGTTTAAAAGATATGTTGACTATCCCTTACTCCTAATGTTCTGAATCAGTGGGCTCAGTATAGAGCTTAAGTATTTATTATGGAGCAGCTTCCCAAAAAATTGATTTGCTACCATCACCACTGTGTTCCACCCACCCTATTTGAGAGCCACTGACCTAGACTGTAATCTTGGCTAACAGCAGTAATTCATTGAGGCTAATTGAGGTAAAATCTGACTGATTTAATCAATACCAGGTCAGCTTTGTTTGGGGCTATATTTCCTAAGGCTACTATAACGAAGTACAAAAACTGGGTAGTTTAAAACAAATTTATTGTCTCACAGTTCTGGAGGCTAGATGTCAGAAATCAAGGGGTTAGCAGGGCTGTGCTTTCTCTGATGTTTGAGGGAAGAATGTTTCCTTGCCTCTTCTAGCTTCTGGTGTTTGCCAGTAATCCTTGGCATCCCTTGGCTTATAGATGTCATCACTCCAGTCACATGGCTGGCTATCTTCTCCCTGTGTGCCTTCACATCTTCTTCCCTCTGTCAGTGTGTCCAAATTTCCCCTTTTTATTAGGACACCAGTCATATTGGATTAGAGCCCACTTAAATGACCTCATTTTAACTTGATTGCCTTTATAAAGACCCTGTTTCCAAATAAGATCACATTCTGAGCTATCAGGGGTTAGGACTTCAATTCAACCAAATGGGGGGGGGGGGGACACAATTCAACCCAAAACAGAAGCCACTGAAAATTTCAAAATAATTATTGTCACAAGTTAGAGAGAGGAAGGAAATCCAGAATTGTTTATAGTAATACGAGACACTGCTTCCCAAAGCCACTCTGGGCAGAAGATCATCCACTCTCTAATCTCAACCATTCCTCTCTCTACATTACTATCCCCCCCTTTTTGGCACTGAGAACCACAGTGTGGTTTGGTTCTGCTCTGTTAACAAACCCTGAAAATGCCAAGTGGAGGTTACCAGAAAGAAAAAGAGGCTTCAGCAGTTAGCCGTTTCTGTCAGCCTCTAGCTGAAGAAGGCTGAAAGGAAAAATGCCTCATGTAGACTAGCCTCTAGCCATATTCTTACCCCGGTTCTTCCTGTTAGGCCATAAAGCAGTAAAACCGTGGACAAGTGTGAGTCCACCTCAGCCTCAGGCAAGTATTTCTTCAAAGCTGTCCCATTGAGATGATACCATCCTTCTTATTTCCAGTAGCTTTCACACAAGGACTCCAGCTGGACAGCCGAGGGCGTGATGACCTCTGCTGAGCTGCCTCCCAGTGTGGGTATAGTGTGTGGTTACCTCAGCAAGAAGAAAGGGAGGATGTGAGATTTCAGGGTGTGGTGAGCCAGGCTTTGTTGCACTTAGGCAAAGTTTCCATGGTGTGGGAACTTATAGATGGGAGGAGGAATTGTATTAGATCTTTACTGTTCCTCCGCAGCCTCCTTGTCCCCACAGTCTGGGGGTGGAGTGGCTTACATTTGATAGATGTCCCACTTTGGCCTTACATCTCTACCCTATACTAGTTCTTTGCCTGCTTCTAGTTTCAGCAGTAACAGATCTACCTAACCAGCTCCCCAAATTGGTACTTGCTTGACAATGGTTTCAGCTGGCCCTCTATTATACTTTTGCCTGAAATTCTGTGGAGAGAAAATACCACGGTCATGTGAAAATGGTTCCAGGATGGTGGGTGTTACCTTGTGCTTTCTTGGTTCCTTCAGCCCCAAAAGATCCCAGAAATAAGGGCTTAGGATTTTTGTTTCCTGTCAATCCCAGAATTGAAGGCAGAAGAAATTGAAGACACAGTGGTTCCCAGATTTTGCTGCACATTAGAATGTGGGGGCTGAGATTTAAAGACCTGATGCCCAGGTCTTGCCCAGTTAAATTAAATCACAGTGGCTGCAGGTGGGAACCAGGTGTCAGTATTTTTTAATCATCTGGGGGTGTAGCCCATATGCACCAAGTTGGGGAACCACTGGTCCATAAACTTCAAACATTTCAGCAGAAGACTTTATTCCAAATTGCTTTATAGGATAACCTCAGAGACTTATATTTAGAGTATTAATAAAGGGCTCCTAGGAAATATAGATTCTTTTTGGAAGTATCTTCTCTAAGGGAATAATAACCACACTTCTGCCTTTGGGTTTCTGGTTGCCTTTGGGTTTCTGGTTTTGGAAGACTCATACGTGATTTGATCCTTCCCTACAGTCAAATCCCCGACTTGCAGACGAATGGATTGCCAGGATAAGTGAGATTTAAAAAACAAACAAACAAACAAAACACCTGGGGATATTGCTGTTAAGCTGATTTGAGGTTCTGCCTGCTTGAGGTTTGGTAGGACATAGGAATTTATAGCATAGTAAAGCATTTTCTCTAATAATTTTCATTGCTGTAGACAAATTTGGGACCAGAGTTTTACCTAAAATATGGCACTTTTTATCAAAGTTCCTGATATTACTACTGGTAAATCCATAAAAAAAAAAAAAAGTTTTCAGAACACAACTGATTTAGGGAAAAAATCATAGGTAGTAGATGAACCACAGATGGCCCTAATTTTCCTTAGTCTTTTCATTTCTGAAAGTGACTACCTTGCATGAATTTCTAATTATATTCACCCTTTTCCTACACCTCTGGTTTGAACTTTAGTTCTGGAATAAACAGTGCTCAAAATTTGCCTAATCTCTAATCACCGGACAAGATTAAACATTAGACAGTATACCAGAGATCAGCTGTGGGAAGTAAACAGTTCCTGTGTTCTGCCAGTTAGGGTTTCCAGAGAGGTAGTAGTCTCAAACCAGCCCTCCTCATAGGCATCCTTTTGTACCTCTCCTCTCGGTCCTACCAATTTCCTGTGGTGTACTGCTCCAGCCCAAGATGCAGCTATGCTTACAGGTTTCCAGAAACTGTGACTTACTTACTTTGCTCCACCCTTGTCTCTACAGAGGACTAGAAAACCTGAAATTAGTATTGACTGGAAGTTGAGATATTTGTTGCAGATGCATCCTCCTCCTTCTTGCCCCCATTCCCAATACCACTTGACAAACATGTCTGTCATTCTCATTTAGAAAGAAATTAGACCTATGCAGAGTCCTTTTAACAGGCTCTTGATCATTTAGTGGTGGCTAAAAAGACCTTCGGCCCATATAAAAGTATGGGGAGTAATAAAGAGGACTTTACCAGGAAAACGAAGAGAAGAGCACAACTGAAGGCGTATTTAACTTCCAGAGAACAGGACTAGATTGTACCACACTTGGGCATCAGTGTAAAGAGTGTTAGCAACAACCATTAGTGTTTCTTGTTAACCACTCCCATTAGCACTGGACATTAGCTTAGCTCTTTGTGTTTCTCTAACCACACTAAAGAAATACAGCTTCCAAGGGAATCTTTTTTAAGGTGATAAGCTTTTTTTAAAAAGAAGGGGAAAGAAAAAGAAAAAAGGGCCTTTTAGGGGTTCCTGGGTGGCTCAGTCGGTTAAGTCTGCCTTTGGCTCAGGTCATGATTCTGGAGTCCTGGGATCGAGCTCCGTGTCAGGCTCCCTGCTCAGCGGGGAGCCTCCTTCTCCCTCTCCTGCTCCCCATGCTTGTGTTCTCTTTCTCTCTCTCTCTCTGTCAAATAAATAAATAAAATCTTTAAAAAAGAAAAAAGGGTCTCTTAAAAATAACAGATGATAGAACTGATGTTTGCACACCCAGGAATAAATCCCTTTACCATGGCTTCTGCCTTGAGATGTGAGTCTTAGGGGTCAGTTGTAAATTGCATAGAACATATGAAATGGTTTGGTACCAAAAGTCTTGCTAAATCCACTTGTTTTTAAACTGTGCAAATGATCTGATATGTCATCTGTAAATGGTAGGCAAAGTTGATGAGTTCTTGATCTAGTGGGTAACTTTGTTTTTGTTATAAAAGTTATTAAGTTGAAAGTTTGAAGTAGAGAAGCTTTTATATGTATCTTTAGACCAAGAGATCCTCTAAGAGGAGGAATGTGGATGCTTAAAAGTCTTCATTTTGAGCTTTTTTATACTGTACTTTGAATTCATGATGAGAGACAGTAAGCTGTAATTTCCTTCTGCATTTTCTACCCCACTACTAGCAACTATTTTTTCATCTGATTTTTTTTTTAATTACATTTTTTACAGAGTTAAAAATGCCTGGCTTCTTGGATATGACACCAAAAGCATGGGCAATAAAAGAAAAAAAATAGTTAAATTTGATTTCATTGAAATTAAAAACTTTTGGGGCGCCTGGGTGGCTCAGTCGTTAAGCGTCTGCCTTCGGCTCAGGTCATGATCCCAGGGTCCTGGGATCGAGCCCCGCATCAGGCTCCCTGCTCCTCAGGGAAGCCTGCTTCTCCCTCTCCTACTCCCCCTGCTTGTGTTCCCTCTCTCGCTGTGTCTCTCTCTGTCAAATAAATAAATAAAATCTTTAAAAAAAAAAAAAGAAATTAAAAACTTTTATTCATCAAAAGATACTATGAAGAGAGTTAAAAAGACAACTAACAGAATGAGAGAAAATATTTGCAAGTCATGTATCTGATAAGGGATTAATGTCCAGAATATATAAAGAACCCCTACAACCCAACAACAAAAATACCAAACAACCCAATTCAAAACAGAGCAGAGGAGGGGCACCTGGGTGGCTCAGTTGGTTAAGTGTCCGCCTTCAGCTCAGGTCATGATCCTGGATTCCCGGGATCAAGCCCCAAGTCTGGTTCCCTGTTCAGCAGGGAGCCTGCTTCTCCCTCTCCCTCTGCCCCTCCCCCCCATGCTCTCTCTCTCGCTCACTCTCTCAACTAAATAAATGAAAGTTAAAAAAAAAAAAAGAGCAGAGGACTTGAATAGACATTTTACCAAAGAAGATATACAAATGACCAGTAAGTGCATGAAAAGATGCTCAGCATTATTAATCACAAGGGAAATGCAAATTAAAACCACAGTGAGATACTTCACACCTACCAGGATGGCTATTATCACAAAAGGAAAAAGAAAAGGACAATAACAAGTGTTGGAGAGAATGTGAAGAAGTTGGAACCCTTGTGGATTATGGATGGGAGCATAAAATGCCATAGCCATTGTGGAAAACAGTGTGGTCGTTCCTCAAAAAGTTAAACATAGAATTAATATATGATCTAGCAATGCTATTCCTAGATAGACACCCCAAATAATTGAAAACAGGTGTTCAAACAAAACTTGTACATGAATATGGATGGAAACAACCCAATGTCCACCAACAGATAGATAAACAAAATGTGGTATATACTTTTCAATGGAATATTATTCAGCAATGAAAAGGAATGAAATTTTGACACATGCTACAATGTGGATAAACCATGAAGACATTATGCTAAGTGAAATAAGCCAGACATAAAAGAACAAATACTGTATGATTCCACTTAGATGAGGTATCTACAATAGGCAAATATATAGAGACAAAGTAGAATAGAGTTATTAGGAGCTAGGAGGCAGAGGGAACCGGGAGTTATTGCTTAATGGTTACAGAGTTTCTGTTTCAGGTGAGGAAGAACTTTTGAAAACAGATAGTAATTATAGTTCTCAAAAAAATTGTAACAACTTTTTATTGACAATCTGGGAAACAGAAAAAGGAGAAATTGTAAATCACAAGAGATAACTACTGTTACGATTTTGTTATACATACATTTTTTTGTTTTAGTTTTAACAAATTGGACCTGTCTCTGTATATTTATAATCTTCTTTGTTTATGGATGAATATATAATGAACATTCTCCTGTAACATTTATTTATTTTTTTTTTAAGATTTTTTTTTTTTTAAGATTTTATTTATTTGACAGAGAGAGCTAAGCAGAGGGAGGGAGAGGGAGAAACAGGCTCCCTGCTGAGCAAGGAGCCCGATGTGGGACTCGATCCCAGGACCCTGGGATCATGACCCGGGCCGAAGGCAGCTGCTTAACTGACTGAGCCACCCAGGCGTCCCAAGATTTTTTAATTTATTCATTTGAGACACAGAGATAGAGAGCATGAGCAGGGGGAGAGGGAGAAGCAGGCTCCCTACTGAGCCAGGAGCCCGATGTGGGGCTCGATCCCAGGACCCTGAGATCATGACCTGAGTCGAAGGCAGATACTTAACCATCTGAGCCACCCAGGCGCCCTGTAACATTCTTTTTTAAAGATTTTATTTATTTGTGAGAGAAAGAAATCACAAGCAGGGGAGGAGCAGAGGGAGAGGGAGAAGCAGACTCCCCACTGAGCAGGGAGCCTGACGCGGGGCTTGATCCCAGGACCCTGGGATCATGACCTGAGCTGAAGGCAGACGCTTAACTGACTGAGCCACCCAGGTGCCCCTCTCCTATAACATTAAATTGTCTCCCGTAACATTGTTAAAAAACCACACATTCTATATTAAGGATGTATCATGGTTGATTTAATCAAGTTACATTCCCTTTTTTTTTCATGACTTAAAAAAAGATACTTCTGAAATTTTCCAACTCTTTAAGAACTGAGCTTTTTCATATCAATAAAATACTCACAAAGGGAAACACATTATGTGTCTCATAATAACCTTGCAGCTTTGCACTGTTGAGTTTCTGTCCCCTAGCTCTTTTTCCTTTTTCTATCCTCTTGCTGCCTTTTACTTTGACATTTTCTTTTTGGTTCTTGCCTCTTCTGCTTTTTGTATCTTACCCTTTGCCACCAGTATGCAGCTTTATTGCTGCTTCTATTTCTTTTCTGGTAGAGAGAGGTCAAACATAAAATCAATAACCTGTTCTCAGCCAAAAATAAACCTACAAGTGTTGATGTCTTTCACTCTAGTCCACAGTTTTATTCTCAAATGCAGTACACAGACCATTTAGTGTATTACACCTGGAAATGTGGGTTGCTGAGAACCAAGAAGGCATATCCTCATCTTGTGAGACAACATAGTTAAAAATACAGGCTTTAGAGTCAGACTGATTTGGATTCAGATCCTGGCTTTTGTATCTTATTTAGCTGTGTAACATAGGAACAGATTGCTCCAACCTTACATTTCTTCATCTGTAAAATGGGAATGATAATACTTTGGAGATTGTTGAGAGGATTGAATAGGAGATAATATATGGAAGACTTGGGGCACCTGGGTGGCTCAGTCGGTTAAGCGTCTGCCTTCAGCTCAGGTCATGATCCCAGGGTCCTGGGATCGGGCCCTGCATCGGACTCCCTGCTCAGTGAGGAGCCTGCTTCTCCCTCTCCCTCTCCCCGCCACCCCTGCTTGTACACTTTT
Source organism: Phoca vitulina (assembly GCF_004348235.1). Taxonomy (NCBI): domain Eukaryota; kingdom Metazoa; phylum Chordata; class Mammalia; order Carnivora; family Phocidae; genus Phoca; species Phoca vitulina. The sequence continues at coordinate 30,522,056 of NW_022589723.1, forward strand.
CTCTCTCTCTGTCAAATAAATAAATAAAAATCTTAAAATACATATATATATGGAAGACTCTGCAACACAATAAATGGTAACTTTTTAATTAAAAGCAGTGCTTTTTATTTTATTGAAGTATAGTTGACATGGAATGTTATATTTCAGGTGTACAATGTAGTGATTCGACAATTCTGTACATTATGTTATGCTCATCACAGTAAGTGCAGTTACCATCTGTCATCATACATTATTACAGTATTATTGACTGTATTCCCTATGCTGTACTTTTCATCCCAGTAAGTGGTAACTATTATCTTGAAAACCATCAAGGATAAACACTGTACACTCCCATCCCACCACCTACCCCCCCACACAAAAAAGTCAGAAAAAGCAACAAAAGATTTAACCTGTTATGTCTGGGACTAAGCATCTTTTATTATGACTCGGAAACTTCTTCCACAATTTTAGTGGGATTACATTAGAGCCTAAATCTCAACTGAGTGGGCAGACTCAGTGTATGATAACAGTTAAGGTCTAGGATGCTACTGATGGTTCATCTTATAAGTGGAAGAGGAAGATGGATGCTTATTGCAAATTCTGCAACAAATTTTGTCTGGCAGCAAGACATAAATAAAAGGCAAGAATTTGAATTGACTCCAGTTCAAATTGACTGTCAGACAAATTCAGACATTTCCTTTTAAATGTGAGTCCAGTGAAGTAAAATATGTATAGTGGGTTTGGTTTTTACAGTCAGTGTTAACCCTTAGATGAATTTTGAAAAGGTAGAATTGTTGTAACTTTAAACAAAACATCAGAAATATAGGATTCAGTTTAGTTTATTTGTGGTTTCTTTAAAAATTCTCTACTACATTTTAGTAACATAAACTCATTATGGCTGAACTTCCCTGAACCCTAGCACACACACATACCACCTCCCCATGCTGCTAGAAATTTGGTGAACCACACAGGGTTGAGAATCAGAAACTAACTGATTCTTTCAAAGATTCTTATCTTTTAAAGAAGGAAGAGTAAGTAGTTGAGGAGTTTCTATGCTGCTGTCAGCTCATCAGCCAGAGATGAAATCTGGTTCCTATCTAAACCCTGCGTGAAGGGTTAAGCCAATATTAGGGTTATTCATTCTCTTCATTAGTTACTGAGTACCTGCTAAATATTTATATAGGGAAAAGAGAAAAATGTAGATGTTCTCTCTTCTAATACAGCATCATTGCGGGGACAGGGAGTTGGAGAGGGGCAGGTGCCACTTTTTATTGTTTACATGCATACATGAAATGACACAACATTCAAAAGATACAGAAAGGGTAGACAATAGAAAATCAGTCTTCCTCCCCTGTTCACGAGCTCACCTACCTTGAGATAACAACAGTTATAATTTCAAAGCATAGTTATTAATACCATATTTTAAATCAGAACATTTATTTAGAAATAGAAATAATACAGCAGGCACAGGGATACATTTTGGGATATCAGATAAGAAATTACAAAAAGTAAATCATTAATTTCTAAATCAAATAAGTTCAGGGGCACCTGGGTGGCTCAGTTGTTTAAGCATCTGCCTTCAGCTCCGGTCATGATCCCAGGGTCCTGGGATCGAGCCCTGCATCTGGTTCCCTGCTCCATGGGGAGCCTGCGTCTCTCTCTGCCTGCCGTTCCCCCTGCTTGTACTCTCTCTCTCTCTCTCTGTCAAATAAATAAATAAAATCTTTTAAAAAAAATTTTTTAATTTTAAAAAATCAAATAAGTTCAGTCACAATAGACAACATAAAATTTGTGTCTGGAAGTCTTGGGGCTTAGAGGATTGAAGTTTAGAGGAGGTATAGAAAATGCATAGGAAAAAAATCCGTAAGCAAAAGTTACCTGTATTAGAGTAGGACAACCATGTGTTAAAGGGAAAGAGAACCTCTCTACAAACTCTGGTAACTTCTCTTTAGCATCTCAACCTCCTGAAAGTAGGAAGCTGAGGAGCTGGGCATTGGTAAAGAGAGACCATTAGGTGGCGCCTGGGTGGCTCAGTCGTTAAGCGTCTGCCTTCGGCTCTCCCAGGGCCCTGGGATCAAGCCCTGCATCGGGCTCCCTGCTCAGCGGGAAGCCTGCTTCTCCCTCTCCCACTCCCCCTGCTTGTGTTCCCTCTCTCGCTGTGTCTCTCTCTGTCAAATAAATAAATAAAATCTTTAAAAAAATAAAATAAAAAAGACCATTATATCACACAACATTGAAAAAGGAGACTGTCAACTTTGGGGAAAACCCTTACAGGATTTACATCTTCACCTGATACTGAAAATAGCTAGCATGTTTAGATAGATGATAGAATACTCTTTTAGTGTCCAGTATATGTATTGGGGTTGGTAAGAGGGAAATCTTTTGCCATTTACTTAAAACTAATAAAAAACTAAAAATACTGTTTGGTAATGGCCCAGTAGAACCAATTTGGCTGTCTAGAACCAGACCCTTATTCATAAGCAAACCAATGGAAATGGGAAGGATCTTTTAGTAGTAAGTATTGGGGAGACGCTCTGTGAAGGAAAAAAATTGATTTAGAGACCCATGTTTGTTTATCTAAGTTTATACAAATATATACATATCTGAAATCATCACATTGTACACTTTAAATATCTTACTATTTTATTTGTCAATTATACCTTAATTTTAAAAAGATAAAAAAATAATAGTTTCCAGGGGCGCCTGGGTGGCTCAGTCGTTAAGCGTCTGCCTTCGGCTCAGGTCATGATTCCAGGTCCTGGGATCGAGCCCCGCATCGGGCTCCCTGCTCCGCGGGAAGCCTGCTTCTCCCTCTCCCACTCCCCCTGCTTGTGTTCCCTCTCTCGCTGTCTCTCTGTCAAATAAATAAATAAAATCTTTAAAAAATAAAAAAATAAAAAAAAAATAATAGTTTCCAAAATAGAAAAGATAAGTTTATATGTATGTATGTATGTGTTTGTATATATAAACATATGTACATACACATATATAAATTCAAGATTTCTTAAAGAGGTACACGTTTGTTTGATTTTTATAAAGCCACTTAATTAAAATAATACATAAATTCCAGATGAAAAGGCTAACCATAAAAGTAATGGAAGAAATCACAAAGAAAAAGATCTACCGATTTGGTTACATTAAAATGTAAACCTTTATTATGTCAAAGAACATCTTGAACAACTTTGCCTAAGGCTAGTCCTGTTTACTTTCAAATGGGCTGGAATGAAAAGAAATTTATACCCTGTCACATTTTTGCCATGTAATGCCAAATAGGCAGCTTTGTTTTCTAAGATTTGTGGAGTTGTTTTTTCACATTTGCTTTGTATATGGGAGTTCATTTTCAGGAAATCCTATAACTGAAGTATTTTTAAGTAAATATAGGCAAATAAGTATAACACCAAATGGCCTGTATGAAAAGCCCTATTAATAATACATTCAGCAGATGCCATATAATTGAGAACCAAAAGAGATCACTTTTGGCTAAATTATAGAGCTCAGTTTTCAGCTTTTCCCAAAAGAGCCACTCTGGGTAAGGCAGTTGAGCAGTCCACACCAGCTCTTTATTAGCCTTTTTTTTTTTTTCTTTTTTTTTTTTTTAAGATTTTATTCATTTGACAGAGTGAGAGAAGAAGCAGGCGGAGTGGCAGGCAGAAGGAGAGGGAGAAGCAGGACACCCGCTGAGCAGGGAGCCTCAGGTGGGGCTCAATCCCAGGACCCCGGGATCATGACCCGAGCCGAAGGCAGACACTTAACTGACTGAGCCATCCAGGCGCCCCAGCCTAGTTATTTTTAGCCTGTTTATTTTTTAGACCAGGTAACTGAAATTGATGCCTAATATTATGCTCTTATTAGTTAGGAGCAGTGAGCCATTGCTCAGCCTCTATTCAATGAAGGCATTCCCAGCCCGTTCACCACTAGCATTGGAGGGCAAAGATTGTGACAGAGCTGTCAAGAGGACTATACAGGGAGAAAAAGCATCCTTGACATAGCAAGGATATAAGAGGACCTAAAAGTTTAGAAGCTGCCCTGGCAGTAGTAGCTGATAGAGGAGGCCCAGGTAGAATTTTCTCACAGGTACTCTCCAGATACCAACACTGTAGTTTTCTAGAGATGCTCTCCTCTTGAGGAGGAAGTAGAAGCTGTTTGTTTCTATTCACATGTGTTAGCTCTCTCATATCTTAGTCTCATTAACCATTGCTGTTATCACCATCTCTGTGTACTGGAAGTGCAGTTATTCAGAGTATTTTTTAAAAAACAGACCAAAAAGGGGCGCCTGGGTGGCTCATTTGGTTGAGTGGCCGACTCTTGATTTCGGCTCAGGTCATGATCTCAGGGTTGTAGAATCAAGCCCCAGTCCAGCTCCTCACTCAGTGCTGAGTCACTTGAGATTCTCCCCCTCTCCCTCTTCCTCTGCCCCTCCCCCTGCTCTTGCATGTGCTCTCTCTCTCAAATAAATAAATCTTAAAAAAAAAAACAACCTCATAACATGAAATCCTAGAGTTCAGTTCACATCTCTCTATTATTGGGTCATATTACCTAAGATACTGAAAGTCTGTACAGAATGAACCGTATGGGGCCGCCTGGGTGGCTCAGCTGGTTGAGCGACTGCCTTTGGCTCGGGTCATGATCCTGGAGTCCCGGGATCAAGTCCCGCATCGGGCTCCCTGCTCAGCAGGGAGTCTGCTTCTCCCTCTGACCCTCCCAGCTCTCATGCTCTATCTCATTCTCTCTCTCAAATAAATAAATAAAATCTTTAAAAAAAAAAAAAGGTAGAACTTGTTATGACATATAGGTATCCCTGAATAACTAAATAATAAGTCAACCGTATGAAATAAAACATTAAAAAAAAAAAAAAGAATGAACAGTATGGCTGTTCCTAAACAGGGATTCCATTTGGTCCAGATACCTAATAATATATAACAGAATCTAGGGTGGCTGTTACATGGATGTCCAACAATTTTATTTTAAGCCAATCTTTAAAAACTTATTGCTAGTCCCTAAACAACTCCTTACTTCCTTAGGCAGGTTAGAATATTCATTACCTACTCTTACGCATCTCTGTTATGTGTTGGATTAGTAGTGGTAGGCATTGCTGGTAATGATGTCTTCTGCTTTACATTAAGAATTTTGCTCATTTTACTTCATTGTAGGTTATAAACTTTCTGGAAGCAGAGACTGAAAATTATTCCATCCCATTCCTCCACTTCCCAACACACACAAATAGCACATTGCTTTGAATTTATAGCTCTTTGTAGATTGGATGAGAAACCACTGGGGTTTGAGGTGTCTGTGGTTTTAATTTCTTAGCAATGTCCCGGATTTCTCACTGCCCAAGACTGGGAACGAAAGGGCAATAAAATTGGTAGAGGAGCTATTAAGTTGCTAATGAGTCCTAAATTACCTCTTACCTTTTATATAATGTTGAAGGAAACTTCAGTTATAAAAGATAATATGGTTGCTCTAGCACCATCTAGAGGAAAGTCTAGAAATGTTTAAAAATTTATTTTATAACTTCGTATCAGTACATTTAAATCTAGATGCCACATCCTTCCTGTCTTTCCTCTTTTACTAAATATATCATGTTATGGCAAGGTATAGTTCACTCAGCTCTTCAGCCGAACTTTACTCTGTCTTCATCCATTGCTACCTGATAGCATGTTATTTTTTTGTGTTTATCTGTTCCAGCTGGATTGTAAGATATATGAGGCTAGGATAAGGACCATGGCTTCTACCATAGCCCCTTAATACTGATAGGAACTCATTATATATTGATTATTAAATGATAGGTATAGATATTACAAATAACCTCATGGGTTAGATATAATATAACAATATATTCTTTTTTTTTTTTTTAATCTTATTTATTTGAGAGAGAGCACTAGCAGAGGGAGGGGCAGAGGGAGAGGGAGAAGTAGACTCCCGGCTGAGTGGGGAACCTGATGCAGGACTTGATCCCAAGACCCTGAGATCAGAACCCAAGCCAAAGGCAGATGCTTAACCGACTGAGCCAACCAGACACCCCAATATAGATGATTCTTAACAACATAGTGCCAAGTTAAAAAAAAACAATGAAGTCTGTAACATAATCCTATATATGTAAGTTAAAATACATGAAATCAAAGCAGTAATACACGTTTTATATGAATATATACAAACAAAAATGTGTACATTAAACAAAGAATGGCTGTTGGGAAGAAGGGGCATGGGAATTGTGTAAAATGAGTCAAGTGATTAACAAAAAGAGGCTGAAAACCATAACCTTTGTTCTTACCATATTTAGAAAACAGTAGATGAGTAACAGTTGTTGGGGGAGGGCAAATTAAGCAACCCAGCACACACCAATCAAAAGTTTTTATCTTATTTTCTATCTATAATTTAATGGATTAATGCACCAATCAAACAATTAACAAGTATTTATTTAGCATCAAGTATTAGACTGACTTCTTTAAGGTCTTTTTCCTACTCTCTAACACAGCTCAGCTCATCGTTACATGATTTCACTCTTCCTTATGTGTGCCATGCTCATCCCAGATCCTTTTTTTAAAATATTTTATTTATTTGACAGAGACAAAGCGAGAGAAAGAACACAAGCAGGGGGAGTGGGAAAGGGAGAAGCAGGCTTCCTGCAGAGCAGGGAGCCCGATGCAGGGCTCGATCCCAGGACCCTGGGATCATGACCTGAGCCCAAGGCAGACAATTAACGACTGAACCACCCAGGCACCCCAGATCCTCTTAAGATTTACAAAATCCTACCTATTCTTCCTTCTTTGATCTACATACACTCCATGGCTCTACCACAGTATGCAGCATATGTCTTTTTTTTTAATTAATGATTTTATGTATATGCATTTTTCTCCCCCCATAAAAGAGTAAAACTTCCAATTCAGTGAAAATTTAGAATTTCCAATAGCACTTGGCACAGTGATGGAGAATAATAAGTAATATATATTTGCTGACTAATTGCATGAAAGCAGTGTATGAAGTAGATTAATCTGATAGTGGTTTACCAGCTGGATTGACAGAATTAAAGCCTGGAGTTAGGGACACAAATCAGAGGCTGTTGGAATAGTCTACAGTTGAGTTAATAAGGACTTGGACTCTGGTGGTTGTGGTGGGAATGGAGAGGAAGACATTGAATTCAGGGAGTTCCAAGGCAGAATGACAGGCCATGGTGACTGGCTTTTATCCAGATGCCACAGAAAGCCAGCTCTGCTTCCTCCCTTTTCAGCCCATGATCCCTCCTAGTTATGCCGAAGTTCCCTGCTTCCTTTACAGTTGATCAGTTGCCCCTCTTCGGGTCCAGAATTCTCATAACTTAAGAGAATTCCAGCTGGGCAAGCAGATCTCCAGAAGGCAAAACTGACAGCAGTGGTAGAACTGGCTGGTCCCCAACTTTCTGTCTCCAAGCATGAAGGTAGCAGCAGCTTTGTTAACATCTCTATAAAAAGGCAGAAATAGGGGACCTGGGTGGCTCAGTTGGTTAAGCGTCTGCCTTCAGCTCAGGTCATGATCCCAGGGTCCTAGGAACGAGCCCCACATCGGGCTCCCTGCTCATCGGGGGAGACTGCTTTTCCCTCTCCCTCTGTCCCTGCTCCTGTGCTCTCTCTCTCTCTCTCTCAAATAAATGAATAAAATCTTTAAAAAAAATCAAAATTAAAATTAAAAATAAAAAGGCAGAAGTAGGGGCGCCTGGCTGGCTCAGTCTGTAGAGCATAAGATTTATGATCTGAGGGCAATGGTTTGAAGCCCCATGTTAGGCATAGAGTTCACTTAAGAAAAAGAAAAAGGTTGGGGCTCCTGGGTGGCTCAGTCGGTTAAGCATCTGACTCTTGATTTTGGCTCAGGTCATGATCTCACGGTGCTGAGATCGAGTGTGTGTGTGTGTGTGTGTGTGTGTGTGTGTGTGTGTGTGTCTCAAAAAAAAAGGAAGAAAGAAAAAGGCATCAGTTTTGTTTTTTTTTTTTTTTAAGATTTTATTTATTCATTTGACAGAGAGAGACACAGCGAGAGAGGGAACACAAGCAGGGGGAGTGGGAGAGGGAGAAGCAGGCTTCCCGCTGAGCAGGGAGCCCCATGCGGGGCTCAATCCCATGACTCTGGGATCATGACCTGAGCCGAAGGCAGACGCCTAATGAGTGAGCCACCCAGGTGCCCCAAGGCATCAGTTCTAATACTTTTTGTACTCAACACTCCTTTCACTCTTAAAAATTATTAAGGAGGTACCTGGCTGGCTCAGTTGGAAGAGCATGTGACTCTTGATCTCAGGTTGTAAGTTTGAACCCCACATTGGGAGTAGAGATTAATAAATAAATAAATAAATAAATATTAATGAGTTCTAAGAGCTTTTGTTTGTATCTATTGATATTACAGCTCTTGATATTTACCATAATAGGAATTAAAATTGAGAAACAAATTATGTATTTATTAACCCATTTAAAAACAACAGTAAAAAAAACTATTATATGTGAACATATGTTATGAAAAATATAGTTTCTAGGCACACCTGGGTGTCTCAGTCGGTTAAGCATCTGCCTTCAGCTCAGGTCACAATCCCACCCTGAGATCAAGTCCCACATCAGGCTCCTTGCTCAGCGGGGAGCCTGCTTCTCCCTCTGCCTGCAGCTCCCCCTGCTTGTGCTCCCTGTCTCTCTCTCTCTCTCTCTCTCTCTCTCACAAATAAATAAATAAAATCTTTTTTTTTAAAGATTTTATTTATTTATTTGAGAGAGAGAATGGAAGAGAGAGCACAAGAGGGGGGGAGGGTCAGAGGGAGAAGCAGAGTCCCTGCTGAGCAGGGAGCCCGATGCGGGACTCGATCCTGGGACTCCAGGATCATGACCTGAGCCGAAGGCAGTTACTTAACCAACTGAGCCACCCAGGCGCCCATAAATAAAATCTTTTTTTAAAAAAGAAAAAATATAGTTTCTAAAACAAAAATATTTAGTGAGAAGAATGTTTTAAATGTATTCACAAATGTTTTAAAAGTATGGCCTAATAGAAGACAAGCTGGATTTTCATCTATACTTTTATAATGATTTGTTGAAATATCACATGTTATACAGCCTCTGAAAAACTCTTATTCAGGAGAGAATGAAAATAAAAAGACAAATTTGTTTTAGTATTATAACAAAAATAGTTTTGACTTTGCAGACCCTTGAAACGGTCTTTGGGACTTTCCGGGACCCCTGAACCACACTTGGAGAACCACTGCCTTAAGCAGTGCTTTTTAGTTTTCTCTAAGAGAGACTTAAAGATGTATGTTTCATTTCGTAGCCATGCCTAGGCATTCTTGGCATCTACACTGAAACCCTCATTGCCCATATCTATATACATATAATACTTCATTCAAAGCTCACTGACAAACCGTTACCAGAAATGGTTTATCTAACTGATTCCTTTGTCTACTGGTGATAGAATTTTTCCCCATGAACTTTATTTTTTGTTGTTGTTACTGGTTTTTAAAGATTTTTTTATTTTTAGGGACACCTGGGTGTCTCAGTTGATTAAGCGGCTGCCTTTGGCTCAGGTCATGATCCCAGGGTCCTGGGATCGAGTCCCACATTGGGCTCCTTGCTCAGTGGGGAGCTTGCTTCTCCCTCTGCCTCTGCCTACCACTCCCCCTGCTTGTGTGTACACATTTTCTCTCTCTGTGACAAATAAAATCTTTAAAAAAAAAAAAAAAGTGTTTTTGTTTTTTTGTGGTTTTTTTTTAGCAATCTCTACACACAACTTGGGGCTCAAACTCACAACCCTGGGTCGAATGCTTTACCGACTGAGCCAGCCAGGCGCCCCTCCCCATGAACTTTGAATTCAAATATAACAGACTCTTAAGAGAATCATGACATTAATGGATGTACGATGTATGTGGCCATGAAGTCAGATAAGAGGACCTATAGGTCTGATGATTGAGCTATCTCAGAGTTGACTCCCTGATTTCCTCTAGAATAGATTACAAGAAGGAAGTTGGATGAGATACAAAAGTTGGTGATAAGGGAAGGATTGCTACTATGAAAGGTAGACATGTTAATTAATGATAAGAAAAAGTGACTGCTGACAACCAGAAAGGAGACTAAAAAGCCAAACACAAAAACTCAACAGAGAAATTTGGTTACAATTAATAGAGGGTCATTAACTCTTAATACTCCAGTAACCTTTTTTTTAAATAGGTTTGTTTTGTTTTGTTTTTAAGTAAACTTTACCCCCAACATGGGGCTCAAAGTCACAACCTGAGATCATGCTCCACCCACTGAGCCAGCCAGGCACCAAACCTTTAAAGGGACATCTCTTTTTTTTTTTTTTTTAAAGATTTTATTTACTTATTTGATAGAGAGAGACACAGCGAGAGAGGGAACACAAGCAGGGGCAGTGGGAGAGGGAGAAGCAGGCTTCCCACATAGCAGGGAGCCCGACGCAGGGCTCAATCCCAGGACCCTGGGATCATGACCTGAGCCCATGGCAGACGTTTAACGACTGAGCCACCCAGGCGCCCCCTAAAGGGACATCTCTTCTACTGCACCATAGATAATTATAGCCAGTATGATTCCCTGGGTCATCAAGAAAAAGATTGAAATATCCTCTGTGTATGGAGAGTCCTCAGCTTATAAATGGCTTGTATTCCAAAGTTAATCTTCAAAATATTTTTTGAGGACTCAAACCATTTTTCTATAGAAACAGTTAAATAATTGTTATTTTGGGTCCCAAACTGCTTTTTCATTTTATCTGTTTCACAGATAAGTTCTGAGTGCCTAATAGCAATAAAATATCTCAGGTCTCACGTACAGCTTTCTTTCAGTGAGAGAATGCATGCTGAGGCCGAAGTCTGGGCGTATATACTGTCTCCCTCCGGCTTCCACCATTTGCCCTGCACGGAGTTAGGGGTCAGGAAGCTATGCCCCAGTGCCAAATCCAGTCTCCTGCCTGTTTGTGTCCCTCAACCCCTGATCTACATGATCTGGCCTGCCTTCATGTCCCTGACTTCATCTCTTTCTCTAACTCCCCTATAGCCTCATATCTACTTTGCTGTTCCTCAAAACATGCCAGACACATTCCCATTACAGGGCCTGCGTTTTCCTATGCCTAAAACGTTCTTCATTTTAATCTCCACACAGCTCACTCTCTCCCCTTTGTCAAGTATCTCAGCTTGAATGTCACCTTCTCAGTAAGGCTTTTCTTGACCTCCTTTATAAAATAGCAACATCCCCACCCCTCACATTCTCTTTTCGTCTACTTCTGTTTGATTTTTCTCCATAGGGCTTACCACCGTCTAACATGTATTTACTTGTTCATTGTCTCCCATCGTTTGAATGTAAGTTTCATGTAAGAGCAAGGACTGTCAGTTTTGTGCATTGCTATATCCCATCACTTCAGAACAGTGACTGGCCCAGAGTAGGTAGGTGTTCATATGTTGAATGAACGAACGAGAAAGAGAGAGATACATGCATGCTAACCTGCCTTTTATCCAGGGAGTAGTTGTCAGCATCAACCAGGATTGAAAATTGGGATTGAAATAAGAAAAAGTAGCATATAGGTGGGGCACCTGGGTGGCTCAGTTGGTTAAGCATCTGACTTTGGCTCAGGTTATGATCCTGGGGTCCTGAAATCAAGCCCCATGTCGGGCTCCCTGCTCAGTGGGGAGCCTGCTTCTCCCTCTCTCCCCTGCTCATGCTCTCTCTTGCTATCTCTCTCTCTCAAATAAATAAATTAAAATTTAAAAACACAGCACATAGGCAAATGCTTATATTTCCATTTGAAAACTCAAGCCTGTTGGAGTAACTTGTGAGCTCTTCCCCTGCCCTTTCCCTTTATCAGTCCCTTATGTTGAGGACAGGCAGCTGGCCCTATTAACCTTTGTTCTTCAGTACCTCGTCCAGTGAATTCCACAAAGTAGGCTTTTAATAAATATTTGCTCCCAGCCCAGGAATGGACTTCAGTATCTTTGTAGCTGTTTTTTATAACTTCAATACTTAGCATAATGTCTAAGCAAATAATAGACGCTCAGTAAATATTTGCTCCAGGAAGTAATAAGTTAAATGAATTCTTTGGCTACTCAGGTAAGACACTGCTCTAGGTTATCTATTATAAAGTAACAAATTACCCCCAAAGCATAAATAAATATTATCTCCTATACTTCCTATGGGTCAAGAATTCAGGAGTGGCTTAGGTGGCTGGTCCTGTCTCAGGGTCTCTCGTGAGGTTGCAGTCAAGATGCTACCTGGGGCTGCCATCAGCCCTGGAGGATCCTCTTCCAAGTCGGCTCACTCACATGGCTGTTAGCAGGAGGCCTCAGTTTCTAGTCTCATGGACCTCTCCATAGGGTGGCCTGCTGGAGTGTCCTCAGATCAAGCAGCTGGCTTCCCTAAGAGAAGTAATCCAAGAGAAAAAGCAAGGAGGAGACCACAATCCCTTTTATACCTACTCTGAGTCATGCACATTGCTTCTACCGCATTCTGTTTATTAGAAGCAAGTTGCTAGGTAACCCACACTCAAGGTGAGGAGAATTAGGCCTCACCTTTTTGAAGGGAGAAATATCAAAGAATTTGTAGACATATTTTTTTTTAAAGATTTTATTTATTTGAGAGAGAGTGAGAGGGAGAAGCAGACTCCCTGTTGAGCAGAGAGCCCGATGTGGGACTCGATCCCAGGACTCTGGGATCATGACCTGAGCTGAAGGCAGACGCTTAACCGACTGAGCCACCCTGGCGCCCTGTAGACATATTTTAAAACTGCCACAATCACTCTGATACTTGAGTAAAGAGAAGTTGCCCATACAGAGGAAATGAAACAGGTTTTTTTTCCAGAGATAGTGTCTATCCTGCCACTTATGTGCCCTTTTCAAGTCCAGTATTGCCTGTACTTTTGCTTACAAGGAGTTTTTTGTTGTTTTTTTGTTTGTTTTTTGTTTTTTAGAGAATGGGTTGGTGTGGAGGGGCAGAGGGAGAGGGAGAGAGAAAATCAAGCGGGGCTGGATCTCATAAACCTGAGATCATGACCTGAGCCAAAATCAAGAGTTGAACACTTAAACAACTGAGCCATCCACGTGCCCCTAAAAGAATTTTTAGAACATCTTTGAAATTCTCCTACCAAAATTAATACCTTTTTATCTTTATTTTTTTTAATACATAAGACATGCATATGGTGCAAAATTCAAAGGTAAAATGAGTATACAGTGAAAAACAAATTTCCCTTGCCTGAGTCCCAGCCACCCAGTTTCCCTCCCTGGACAAGACTGCTATTGCTAGTTTATTTATCCTTCCAGAGACCTTCTATGCACTCATAAATATCTATTTATATACTTTTTCTTACACAGATGGTAACATATGGTTACTGTTCTGTATCTTCTTTTTCACTCACCTGTGTATCTTAGCATTTGTTCCATAGCAGTTTATTTATAGTTGCTTCGTTTTTTTAACAGCTGCATAGTATCCCATTGTGTGGATGTACAAAAATGGCTTTAATTGGTCCCTCATTGAAGGACATTTAGTTTGGTTCCCATTTTTTGCTGTTAAACACTGCTGCAGCAAATACCTCATTCATATTTTACACTGAGAATATTTATGGGTAAATACCACAAGAGGATTTGTTGGGTCAAATAGCATGTGCTTTTGAAAGGTAATGTCAGGGGGCACCTGGGTGGCGGTCGGTTGAGCATCTGACTTTGGCTCAGGACATGATCTTGGTGTCCTGGGACCAGCTGCTTTGGGCTCTGAGCTCAGCAGGGAGTCTGCCTGAGATTCTCTCCCTCTGACTTTCCCCTCTGCTCCTGCCCCTGAGTACTCTCTCTCAAATAAATACAATCTTTTTAAAAATGTGTAAAATAAATAAATAAATAAAATAAAAAAATAAAAACCCCAAAACCCAAAAAACAAAGAGTCACCTGAGCATGAAGGTACAAGATCCCTGAGAGAAACAAGGTCCTAACAGAAGTGATAAAAATGAAGGCCCCGGAGGTAAAATTTACTCTTTCCACTATTGTGCTTGGATCAGTCTTGGCTGTGCAACTGTTGTGAGGCTTTGAATTATCCTCCGAAACAAAGCAGTGCTACTTTGGGATTGAGTATTTTCTCAACACCACTCTTCCTGCAACCTGGCAGAACCTGACTGCTGCCTCATACTAAGTCATTTCCCCTTTACTTTGCTCTCCAGTATCCATCACCTGTAAGAAGAGAGAATACCCAGCACTTTAAAATTCAATAATGTTTAATGAGATTATGTCTGTAAGACCCTTGGAAAATAACCACCTAGAGAAACAAACAAAGCACTATTTATTACTACTATTTTTAGCATTATTATCTTTAAATATGCTAAGCCTTTCCTTATTTTGTGAACACTGATTTAAATAGGAAGCTTTCAGGGGTGCCTGGCTGGCTCAATCGGTAGAGCATGCGACTCTTGATCTTGGGGTCGTGAGTTCAAGCCACATGTTGGGTGTAGAGATTACTTAAACAAACAAACAGACAAAAAAACAACCAAAAACCTCAATAAAGTGCAGATCTGGTTTAAAAAAAAAAAAAACTTTTTAAAATGGAAACCAATTTTTCTCTTTCTCTTCAGCCTACATGCTGCCCTAATAGAGAAACTAAGTCTGTTAAGTGTTATTTTCTGCTTTTTCCTTCCTGTCCTCTTATTCTTCCAGCTGTCTCAACTCGGAACCTTGTAGGAAGAGAGTTACACTTCAGAAAAATGTGTTTGCTTTGACATTTAAACAAGCCTCCATTTTGTTTTTCCATATTAAAATTTTTCCGCTTCCCCTGTCCCATTTCCAGCATTCTGTCTAACCTGTCTTCTTTTCAGCTCATTCATTATTGCTAAGGTTTGCAGATTATACCAGAGGAAGAAGACAGATTTATAAACATGTGTTCCTGCCCAGCTGTTTCAAGAGTAGGAGTAACATTTATCTTCAAATTGTATGGCTGCTTTCTATATACAGCTGTGCTCATCTGCCCTTATTAATGAGGTGCCTATCTCTAAGTCTTACATTGTCTAGAAATAAATGGACTCTTTTCCTATTCAAATTGGTAATGCAGTAATCAGAGGAGCCCATCACTGGGAGGAGACATCCATTTGAATTCACTTTGCTAATGGCCATAGAGAATTTAGCCTAATTGCTTTCTTAAGAGGTTTGCCATTTCCGTTAAGATGTCAGGGCCCAGGAAAGGGGTTGGATTTCTGTCCCTTTCCTCTCTGGATGGCCCCCTGCAATCCTGTATGTGTCTTTTATCTAAGATGAAAATAAAGGGACATTTTAAGGAAATTATGTAAAGACTCAGAATCTATTACAGATAATTGTACAGATACAGATAGTTTGACCACTAATAAATAATGAGATCTTTGATAAATTACTTAACCTTTCTTGGCTCTCATTTCCTTGTTTGCAAAGTCGCTATAACAATCACTATATGACCAGGATTGTTGGAAGGATTGTGCTTTCTCTATATGGCCTGCCTTGTTCAAAAAAGTGAATATTTGATGAGTATGAAAACACCTAGCACATAATAGATGTGTAATAAATGTTTGAATTAGAATCCATTTGGCTAAACCAAAGTTCTTTTCTGTCCTGATTTCTGTGAGATTAGTGAGATTTTCTGGTAGGGTAATCCTTTTTTTTTTTTTTTCTTTTTGTTTTTCTTTTTCCAACTCCCTTGTCTGATGTGGTTTTATGATCAAGCATCCTAAAACTGGATTTGAAAGAAAACAGGGACTAAATAAGATCTTATTTAAAGCCTTGCTCAAGAGTTCAGGGTTCAAGTACTGATATCCTACGGTTTTGTCTAAAGCATTCTCTTTGACTTATTGAAAGCCTACTTTGGGCTAGTTATCTAATTTAACAATCTTATTTATTTCCATTTTAATCCGGGAGTATTGATTAAAAATCTGAGAGTCATAGAGGTTAAGTGACTTGACCAAGGTTACACTGTAACAGTGAGGATTTGAACTAAGGTTTTCTAATTCCAAGTCCATTGATCTTTAGACAGCATTCCACATCAAAGAAAAAAATGAATATAGGTGAATTACTACAGATATGCCCTGGGAGTGCTGGGTGAAATAGTGTTTTATTAGTGTATGACCAAAGACAAAGGAAAGGCTAATTCTAGAGTCCCCAGACTTACTCTATAGATAAATTACATAGAAAATGTGTTTTGGGACTTCCAATCAAGATGATTTACTGTGTTCAGGGGCGCCTGGGTGGCTCAGTCGTTAGGCGTCTGCCTTTGGCTCAGGTCATGATCCCAGGGTCCTGGGATCGAGCCCCGCGTCGGGCTCCCTGCTCAGCGGGAAGTCTGCTTCTCCCTCTCCCACTCACCCTGCTTGTGTTCCCTCTCTCTCTCTGTCTCTCTCTGTCAAATAAATAATTAAATCTTTAAAAAAAATTATTTACTGTGTTCTAACTTTTGACACATCCCCTGTGTTCCAGACACATAGCAAGAAATAAAATATATAAAGTGGAAATCAACACATTTGGGCCCAAGAACAAAATAACCACCTTCATGGACCAAAAATAGGAGAGATACAAGTCACTGGCTGAAGCTGAAACTGTGGGCCTGCTGGCCTCCAGTGAATAGAGAATGGTGCCTGAGAGACAAGTTTTTGAGCAGTAACTAGATACTAAAATGCCCCTTAAAGAGAACTTGAAGCCAGGGGAGATGCCATCCCCCAGCCAGCCTCATGAAAGGAGACTTCCAAAAGTTAATTGAATGGGGGAGGAGGGAAGCCTAAGGAGCTGTGAAGAAGTATATCAAGCTGCCTTCTGTTCTGGTACAATGATTAGAACTATGATATCCTAAATTTCTTCTAATGGCACAGGCCATTAAAATACCTGTTCAGGGAGTGCCTGGGTGGCTGTCAGTTAAGCATCTGACTTTGGCTCAGGTCATGATCCCAGGTTCCCCATATCAGGCTCCTTGCTCAGTGGGGAGCCTGCTTCTCCCTCTCCCTTTGCCCCTCCCCCTACTCATGCTCTCTCTCTCTCACAAATAAATAAAATCTTAAAAAAAAAAAAAAGAATGTGAAGGTGGGGGAAAGAAGGCAGACCATCTAGGGATCTCAAATCCTGTGGAACAACATGATGGAAAATTCTCTGGGTTTTCTTTTTGCTTCGTATCCCCAACATGGAGCCAAACATTATACTTCATAATGAAAGACTGAATGTTTACTTTCACCAGTAAGAACAGGAACAAGGCAAAGATGTCTGTTCTCACTACCCTTGTTCAGCATGGTGCTGGAAGTTCTACCTAGTGCAACAAGGCGAGAAAAGGAAATAAAAGACATGCAGATCAGAAAGGAAGAAATACAAGTATACTTATTTGCACGTTCTATGATTGTCTAAATAGAAAAATCTCAGTATATAAAAAACTCTTAGAACTAATGAGTGAGTTTAACTAGGTTGTAGAATATAGGATGAACATATAAAAATCAATTCTAGATCTACTATATGCTAGCTACGAACATATGGACACTGTAAAAATACAATACCATTCACAATAGCTCAAAACAGTGAAATCCTTGGGGCACTTGGGTGGCTCAGTTGGTTAAGTGTCCAACTCTTGATTTTGGCTCAGGTCATGATCTCAGGATCATGGGATCAAGCCCCACGTCAGGCTCTGCACTCAGTGTGGAGTATGCTTATCCCTCTCCCTCTGCTCTCTCCCCTGTTTGTGCACTCCCCAGCTCTAAAATAAATAAAATCTTTTTTTTTTAAAAAAGTGAAATCCTTAGATGTAAATCTAACAAAATACCTACAAGATTTATGTGCTGAAACTATACAAAGCTGATAAAAGAAATCAAAGAAGATCTAAATGAATGAGTACATAGTAAAGATGTCAAATTTTCTCAAATTGATACTCAAGTTTAATGTTAATTCCTGTCAAAATTCTAGCAAGATATTTTGTAGATGTAGGCATAAAATGTAGACAAAAAATTTAAAAATGTAGATATAAAATTACCAAAATTCAACATAAAAAATTTATATGGGAAGGCCAAAGGAACGCAAATAGCTAAAACAGTTTTGAAAAAAAAGAATAAAGTGGGAGGAATCAGACCACCTGATTTCAAGACTTATTTTATAGCCACAGTAATCAAGGCTGTGCTTTGGCAGACAGATAGACACAGACCAGTGGAACAAAACAGAGAACCCAGAATAGACACACAAATATACCCAGCTGATTTTGGCAAAGGTGCAAAAGCAGTTCTTAGGATGAAAGATAGCCTTTTCAACAACTGGTGTTGGAAAAAGTGGACATCCTGGGCCAAAACAAAGGAAAAAGAATCTCATATAAAAAACTAACTCTGAATGGATCAAGGACTTAAACAAAAAACATAAACCTAAAAGAAAATCTTCAGCAGGCAAAGAGTAGGGTTAGGGAAAGAGTTGTTAGACTTGACACCAGGAGCACAGTCATAAAAGAGGAAATGGATAAATACAAAATTAAAAATGTTTGGTCTGTGTAAGACCTTGTTAAGATGTGAAAAGCCAAGCTAGAGAATAGAAAAAAATGCCCAAGAAAGGACTAGTATCCAGAATATATAAAGAACTCTTGAAACTCAACAGTAGAAGACAATCCAATCAGAAAATGGGCTAAAGACCTGAACAGATATTTCACCAGAGGATATGCAGATGGCAAATAAGCACATAAAAAGATGTTCAACATCATTAGCCATTACAGAAATGCAAATTAAAACTACAATATGAGACATTACTACACACTGTTAGAATGGCTAAGATTAAAGTTAATGCCAAATACTGGCAAAGATGCAATGAAACTGGATCTCTCATGCATTGCTGGTGGGAATGTAAAAGAGTACAGCTACTCTGGAAAACAGTTTGGCAGTTTCTTTTTTTTTTTAAGATTTTATTTATTTATTTATTTGTCCGAGAGAAAGAGTACAAGCTGGGGGAGTGGCAGGCAGAGAGAGAAACAGGCTTCTCACTGAGCAGGGAGCCCAATGCGGGGCTCGATCCCAGAACCCTGGGATCATGACCCAAACTGAAGGCAGTCGCTTAACCGACTGAGCCACCCAGGCACCCCAGTTTGGCAGTTTCTTAAAAAACTAAATATGCAACTATAATATGATCCAGTAATTACACTCCTGGGTATTTATCTCAGAGAGATGAAAACTCAAGTTCACTAAAAACCTGTACACAAATGTTTATAGCAGCTTTATTCATAATAGCCAAAAACTGGAAACAACCCAGATGTCCTTCACATTCACCAGGTAAATGGTAAAACAAATTGGTACATCCATATTAGGGAATACCACTCGCCAATAAAAAAGACTGAACTGTTGATACATGCAACAACTTGGATGAATCTCCGGATAATTATATGCTGGTGGGGGAGGGGGGGACGGCAGTCCCAAAAGGTTATATGCTGTGTGATTCAATTTATATAACATTATTAAAATGACAAAATTATAGAAATGGGTAACAGATTAGTAGTTGTCAGGAATTAAGGGGGGATGAGTGTGAGAGGGAAGTGAGTGAAGCTGTAAAAGGGCAACAGGAGGTATCCTTGTGTTGATGAACACATTTTGTATCTTCACGTGTCAGTGTTAGACTCCTGGTTGGGATATAATACTATAGTTTTGCAAGATGTTGCCATTAGGGGAAACTGAGTAAGGGTACACAGTGGGGCCTCTATTATTTCTTACAACTGTATGTGAATCTATAATTATCTCAAAATGTAAAAAGTAATTTTAAAAAGTTAACCACCAGGAATTGAATGAACACCTAATGAAATTATTGTATGGTACAGTCAAATAAAGACTGTAATACGTCTGGGGTGCGTGGGTGGCTCAGTCGGTTAAGTGTCTGCCTTTGGTTCAAGTCATGATCTCAGGGGTCCTGGGATTGAGCCCCATATGGGGCTCCCTGCTCCACGGGAAGCCTGCTCTCCCTCTCCCTCTGCCTGCCACTCCCCCTGCTTGTGCTCTCTCTCTCTCTGTCAAATAAATAAATAAAAGCTTTAAAAAAATAAAAATAAAGCTGTGAACCAAAGAGCCAGAAATTAATGTTATGTAGATATGAAAAATTAACCAGTTTAAAATTTTGAAAATGACAATCTTTGAAATACATATTATAGTCACTGAAATTTTTTTTAACTCAATACCTTAGATAAATTCTAGGAACAAATTATAAATTGGGAGAATCAAACACAAAGAGAAAAAATACAGGAGAGATCAACTTAAATAGAGAGAGAATGGCTTGAGAGCCTCTAACACATATCAGGTATGAGTCCTAGGGGATAAAAGAGATTGAAAGAATGGCAGAGAGACAGTAAATGAATATATAATAGGTGGTAATTTTTCTGAATTAGATTCTGATTAGAAACCTGTCTAGATAGTTTGTACATTTGTAATATAGCAGATAAATAAAAGTAAATGCATTATTTTAGTTAAACATGGTAGACTGAAAGTACATATTTACCTCCCAGTTTCTCCCTTTATAATTCATTCAAATGTCAGTAAAGGGATTTTGTTTTTAAGGTATAAACTCACAGGTTTTTAAAAAACAGATAAGACTGGGGCGCCTGGGTGGCTCAGTCAGTTAAGTGTCCAACTTTGGCTCTGGTCATGATCTCAGGGTCTTGGGATCAAGCCCACAGGGGGAGCCTGCTGGAGATTCTCCCTCTCCTTCTGCCCCTACCCCCACTGGTGTGCACTCACTCATGTGCGCTCCGTCTCTGTCTCTCTCAAATAAATAAATAAATCTTAAAAAAAAAAAAAAAAAACAGACAAGGGACACCTGGGTGACTCAGTCGGTTAAGCATCTGCCTTCGGCTCGGGTCATGATCTCAGGGTCCTGGGATCGAGTCCCACATCGGGCTCCTTGCTCAGCGGGGAGCCTGCTTCTCCCTCTGCCTGCTGCTCCCCCTGCTTGTGCTCTCTCTCTGGCAAATAAATAAAATCTTTTTAAAAAAATAAAAATTAAAAAAAAATTTAAAAAACAGACAAGACTACTGCAAACAAGTATAATCAATAGAATTTTGGAAACTAGAAAGCAGATGTACAAGTACTGATTTAAGAGACCTGAAAAAATGAAAGCTTGGTTTTTTAGTAGTTTCTTTGTTTTTTATCTGAGGTTGGGAGGAAGGAGAGCCAAGGAATAAGGAGTACACTTATCATGGTGAGCACTGAGTAATGGATAGAATTGGGGTTTTTTTGTTTTTTTTTTTAAGATTTTATTTATTTATTTGACAGAAAGAGACACAGCAAGAGAGGGAACACAAGCAGGGGGAGTGGGAGAGGGAGAAGCAGGCTTCCCCCGGAGCAGGGAGCCCGATGCGGGGCTTGATCCCAGAACCCTGGGATCATGACCCAA
Organism: Phoca vitulina; assembly: GCF_004348235.1. Taxonomy (NCBI): domain Eukaryota; kingdom Metazoa; phylum Chordata; class Mammalia; order Carnivora; family Phocidae; genus Phoca; species Phoca vitulina. Next base: position 30,543,348 of record NW_022589723.1, read on the forward strand.
GCCGAAGGCAGATGCTTAATGACTGAGACACCCAGGCGCCCCCAGACTCTTGGTTTTGTCCAACCCTTGGTTTCCATTCAGGTCATGATCTCAGGGTTGTGAGATCAAGTCCTGCATTGGCCTCGCTCAGCAGGGAGTCTGCTTGAGATTCTCTCTGCTCCTTCCCACACTTGTGGGTGCATGCACATGCACATGCACACGCTGTCTCTTGCTCTCTCTTTCTCTCTCAAATAAATGAATAAATCTTAAAATAAAATAAATCCATGTATAAGGGGACCCACGCACTTTAAACCTGTGTTGTTCAAGGGTCAACTATAATTAAATATCTTTAGAGAGATAAGATATTGTATCTATGAAACAAGAACATGATGCCTTTTTTAATTAAAAATACAATAGTAAAAATGGAAATTTCAGAATATAACTTAGAAGATGAAGGAAATCCCTTAGAATATATAGACAAAGGAATGGAATAGAAAACAGGAGTAAGAGATGAAAAAAAGAGGATTAATCTAGAACATCCACTTCTAGAGAAATAGAAATTCCAGTAAGCAAAACAGGGGGCAAGTAATTGATAATGTGGCAGAAAATTAGTGGCCGTATACTATATTTGAATAACATCAGTCATTTATAAAGCACCGTAAAACTGCAGAGTACACATTTTAAAATATTCTTTTCAGGTGCACATGGAATGTTCTTCAAGATAGATCGTATTTCAGACTGTAAGTTCTCCAAATTTGGAAGGTTTGAAATCATATAGAGTATGTTCTCTGCCATAGTCAAATTCTATT